>NC_081408.1:449477086-450677086 GCF_030272615.1 Cryptomeria japonica
TGACTCCCTACCCAAGACAAATTTGGGACCACACTCATGTTTTTGAATGGCTTTGGTAGAAACAAAACTCCCTCCAAGAGACAAGTCAACTCAATGACACTTAATCAGCACATGTGTCAAGTGACACAACAAAAATAAAATATAAAAATCACACATGGAAAATTGGTCTCTTGAAGGATTACACAATTACATATAAATTAAATTTTACATTCAAGCATTATACACATCACAAATAAAATACATTACAAGGGGAGGGGTGTTGTCTCTCCAAATAGACAACTCCCGGCTTAACAAACGCACATTGGTCTAGGCTTGATTCTCCATAAATTCCATGGTCACATGGATAATTTCCTGCGCATCTCAATTAACACATTAGTAACTCCAAATAATCACAATTATTCATAATCAAATACATGGATTCCATTGCAATTCAACACTCATACATTAGGCAACAATAATTCAATATCTCATTTGTTTTCAAATTCACTTTCACATAAGCAATTAACATAATTTTCCCAAAAATGAACTATTCATAAATATGCACCATTTTTCTTTCATCAAAATAAAATCCTGCAAATTCCCAATAACGACATTCTCCATCATAATGTAATTCTATTCTAGTAACATATCTAAAGTTTCATAATCATCATGCATGAAATAAAACATCAACATATGTCAGTGTGATCCAAATCATGGAATCATATAAGTTTTAAGTCCATAATGCATAAAATAAAGCATCCATAATCGTCTGAATATGCAAATAACTGAAAATGTCAAACTGAATCGGGGTAGGGCCTCACAAAGAGGGAATACTCTTTGAGTCGAGATAAGATAGTTGAAAAAGAGATATCTTGCATCAAGTGTAAAGAGGATCCTTGGAAGAGAATATATCTTTTCTCAAAAGACATCTAATTCCAAGAGTAATTCTTGAATAAAAATAACATCTTCTACCAAAATAAGGGAATGAGAACAAGAATGCATACCTTCCCCCTATTGCTAGGTGAAAGTGATACTTGATGAAGGATGACACACTTTTGACCCAATGTGAGGGGTAGGTCTATGATAAATATGCATTGTTAAGTATAAAAAAGGTTGTAGGAAAGGACATACACCTCTTGCATTACAGAGGATCCTTGATAAAACAACAACTTCACAGAAGGAATGGCATCAAATTATAAACAAACACCACCCAATAAAGGAAAATTGGATCCTTAGAAAGGATAAGAAAGATTAATGCCCCCCAAAGCATAGGGACAATGAGAATAATTACATAACCTCTAAGGAGAGATTATACATAATAAAATGCACAATATACTCAAATGAAGGAATAATACATGCAAAAAAAGACATTAATATATGTAAAATGAAACTCTAAAGAAGAGGTAATCTTCAAAGATAAAGAGATAAAATTAGAATGAAAGATCACACATCCCACTAAAGAGAAAGAGTAATCATAAAAGACAAACCATTCCAATAAATGATACCAAAACATGAAAAATGAAATCCCTAAAGGGAATAGTGACACTTTAGATAGAGACAAAGAAAAGAATAAGATTCTTGCCCCTAAGTATGGAGGCAAGAATGAACCATGTTGTTTCTAGGATATGTTGTTGTCATTGATGTCAACATATTCTTGCTCTAGTGATTGCAGATTGGTTTATTAGAATCATGGTTTGTTGTATGAAGTATTTCTATTATATTCTTCTATAGTGGTTTTGGTCATCCAGAAAGCTTAATTGATCATATTATATGATCCAGTTTTTTTGATCTGTGCTTTGCAGAGTTCAGTATTTCCTCCGATATATTTTGGTGTGATCAGATCTTGAGCTAAGATTTTGGGAGATTATTTGGGATGGTCTTGTGTATCTTCATTTCATATGGTTCATGATTTGGTGCTCCACAAGCTATCTTTCTTTGTGACAACTGATGTTGCTTGTTTAGGATGTTGATTGATGAATATTTGATAAGTGGTGTTGGTACAACTATTACTGATGATCCTAACATGCTTGTTGGTGTTTCCTAAGTATGTCCTATTTATTTTGATGATCCGCGTTGATTTTTGTGCATGTTCTTGGTGATTTTGTTGAATCGGTGATGTTCTTCGTGTTATGTAGTATTCCTAGTGGTGTAGCGTGTTGCGGTTGATCTTGGCGTGATTACCAGTGGTGATGAGAATTTGGGAATTTTATTTAGGTCCATGTTATGTCATGTATATCATTATATTGGTTCGGTGGTTGATCTTTGTATCATGTGATGTAATTTTGTAATTGTGAGTTGAGGGTTTAGTCGACCTTGTTGTCAAGGTTGATGAATTGTATAAATAGGTGATATAGTCATGTAATTTGAGTGTCATGGTTGTGTCTGCATTATCAAAGAGTGGTGTATGTGTGAACAAGTGATTCATCCTTCAACATTGTGATTGAGCAGAGATTGGTGTTGCAGAGCAGACAATTGTGCTTAACCAAAATTGTCATCAGGCATTTGAAGATGCTATTCTTTCAATTCATTCCTTTCAGATTGTAATTCAAACCTTGTTTTAAGCTAGTGAGACTTCATTGAGGGTTGTAGCCTTCTGGGTTATTATATTTGAGCAGTGAGCTCTAGGCAGTGTGCCTGAATGCTGGTGTATTCCCCATTGTAATATTTTCACATACTACTGTAGAGTATCATCTTATTATGGGTAGGTTCCCACCATGGTTTTTACCTTAACTAGGTTTTCCACATCAAAATCTTGGTGTTGTGTGTTGTGCTATCAATTTTCTTATTTTTGTTGTTGTTGTAGTTTATCGGATTTGTATTTGTGGTTGAGTTTGTAGATCCGATAGAAAAATAATTCACCCCCCCCCCTCTTAGTTTTCTCTCTCTGTTGTTGCCAGCAATTGGTATCAAAGCTAGATCCTCTGAAAGAAGCTTAACTACTTGGGGAGATCCAAGATGGAAAATAGAGGTGTTATCTTTAAGAAGGAGAGTTCGAGATTTGATCAAAGTAACTATGCTATATGGAAGATTACAAAGAATGCCTATTTTATTCCTCTGAATGGACCAGTTACTGCAGATGTGATTAAGGAAGATGAAATTAACATTAGAGAAAAGGAAGCATTGTTGAGTGCCCTGACTAATTCAGAGATGAAAAATGTAATGGGACTTCAGACTACACATGAGATATGGGAGAAGCTTGAAACCTTGTATGAAGGAGATAAACAAGTCAAAGTTGCTAAGTTGCAGAGTTTGAAAGGGAAGTATGAGATGCTAAAGATGGGAGATGATGAGAACATAAATTACTTCATGGCTAAAGTAAATGAACTTGTCCTAGGTATCAGATGTGTCGGTGGAACCCTTGAAGAAGATGAAATTGTTGCTAAGGTGCTGAGATCATTGCTTCCTTATTACAAACATAAAGTAGCTTCTATTGATGAAATATGGAGTGTGACTACTGTGACAAGAGACATGTTGGTTAGAAAGAATGTTGCATTTGAATTGAGAAAATTTGGTGAATCACATGGAAAGTCTGAGACAACATTTAGAGCATCTGTATCCAAAAATCAGAAGTATGATCCTGAAGAATGCATAATATATAGATATGTAAGAGAGAGAAGAGAGATGAAAGAACAAGAAAGATAATTGGAGGATCTTGAAGCATTGATTGCCCAGAGATTGCCTAAAAGAGTAAGTAAGTATGATGGAAAATTGCCCTTGAAATGTTTCTCTTGCAATAAGGTAAGAAATTTTGCTTCTAGATACCTGAAGAAAATGTCTAAGTATGATAGGCATGACAAATTTGATAAGCATGATAGGAATGATAGATATGAGAAGTATGAGAAGTATGAAAAGCCTTACAAGCCTAACCAGAAGTATAAGCATTAGAAGAACTATTATTATGCTACTAATGAAGGTGTTACAGATGAAGAATCAGAAGGAGATGAAGTTGTGTTTATTTCTATCAAAGAAGATGGATCGGTGCCTGTTGATTCCACAAGATGCACTATTGAGGAGAAATCTTTATCTACTAAATTTGAAGAGAAAGATGAATGAGTGATTGACAATGGTTGTTCACATCATATGACTAGTTTTTAATGTTAGATTCAATGACATTCCCAAAGACACTAAGAGGGGGGGGGTGAATCAATGTCTAATCGGTTTATTAAATATTTGAAATTATTTATAACTTTGTAACCCAAAACAGTGTACCGGTAAACAAGAAATAGTGCAGTAAATAGAAATAACAGAGACACCATAAATGCACACCATAACACAAGATATTTTAATGAGGAAACTTGGTGTGGGAAAAACCTCGGTGGGATTTGTGACCCACAATATTTACTCATTGGCCAATATGAATAAATACGACTTACAATAAGGGCCTACACATGCAGGAAGGCCAACTGCCTAGAGTGCACTACTCAAAAGAGTCTCACTGACTACATTATAGATAATTAAATCCAATATAATGTACTGCTCAAAATAGCATCTCAAATGCTTGGTTTAGTACCAGTTTAAGCTCAGTCAAAACCTTCATTGTCCACTATATCACCTCAAACAATAATTTCCTATTACATTCAACATTATCCTTCAAAATGACCTATGAGATCTCATACATATATGAGTCTTTACAATATACCAAGTCGGCTTACAAATAATTAATTACATTTACAATATAATTCTTATAAGCAAAACTTTATCCCATGTCAGCCTGAGTGCCGGTATACTTCATTTTCGGTGTAATCTAGATGCAGGTGAAAGTGCCTGTCGGTGTCGGTGCTTGTTGGTGCATGATGTTTGTGATGCTGGTTGGTTGCTAGCTGGTTGCCATCAATGACAACATCAACTATTCTCATTAGAGTGTAGAATGCCAACAATCTCCCCCTTTGGCATTGATGGTAACACTCATGAGAAAAATCCAAAAGTGCAGTCCAAAATCTTATAAAAAATGTGTGCTCCCCTTAAGCAAGTGATCTCCTCTATGTAATTATTTTTCTCCATACTATTACTCCCCCTTTGACATCAATGACAAAGGATTTCAAAAAGAATCAAAGAATACAAAAAAAATGCTAGCTAATCGCCTATAACCGGTTGGTTACAATCTAAAAAATGTTTGCAAACACTGGATTTAGGCTGTGCGTGAATTTATTGTTGTCGGAGAGAATGGTCTCAGTCTACTAGATCATGCCGGTTAGATAGTACATTTGTTTCTCTGGTGATTGTTCTCCTTGAACTGTTGGCTTTGATAGCTCAACCTGCTGAGTAACGAGACAGTCCAATTTTGGACCAAGTTTACTTTTGAGTTCTTGGGATTTTGACCTTATCCTTTCTTTCTCTTTCTCAAGTTTCTCTAACTTCTCTTTGAAAATTGCCATTTCCTGCTCAAAAACTGAGATAAGTACCGAAGAGCCTATCAAATTATCTGCAATATCAATGATTTATTTCTGTGTCTTCTTGATTTTCTCATCTATATCCTCTATCAAATAGTGAGGTTTGCATGCTTCTCTATATAGCTCCTTATAGTCCAAAATTGTTGAGTTGAGTACCGGTATTAATGAATCCATATACTCATTACAGTATTTGATGGTTTTCTCAAAGAATTCTCCTTTCTCTTTATCTACTCTTTCCTTTATAGTATCCTCATTCACCTTATCTATAGTTATGAAATTATCAGTAATGAATTTGGACAATGTGTCCAATTTACCTAAAGAATAATTAATGTGATCTATCTTACAGGTAGGTGCAATCATTTTCAGGATAGGTATTGTGTTATCAATAGCCTTAAATGCTAAGGGATTACAATCTGTTATCCTCTTAATGAGATCCAATAGAAACTCTGTTACATTAGTGGGTCTAAATTGACCTATAGATGTGCTCGGTTTAGAAATAGCTTTCCTCTTAATAGATGCTTCTCCACTTACCTTCACTATTTCTTCCTTATTTCCATCAACTGCTTCCTCTTTATTAACATTGTCTACCAGTTTCTCTATCTATGTTATTTCTTCTATTTCCTTTTGTTTTTTAGTTTGATTGAGCACCTCTACAATTGCCGGTTTCTCAGACTCAACATGAACCTCTACCTCAGATTGTTTCTCAGTATTAGTTCCTTTATCTTATGTTGGTATCTCAGTCTCTAGTTGCTTAGCTTGTGTCAGTTTCTCTGTGTTATGAGAGTCAACAGTTTGTGTCGGTGACTCAGAGATCTCACTGATCTTAGCATCATCTGCCTTAAACCTTTGCAGTTTCCTTGTCTACAATAATGTTAATATCTTGTTTATCAACGTTCACAAAAAAAAGAATCTCAAAATCTGGGTAAGTGTTATCAAGAGTAACATTTTTAGTTCCCATATCAGATGGACTGACTAAATGTACTGGTGGGATATCTTGAGCTAGAGGTGGAAGATTATTTGTAATATTTATTGAAGGAACACCACCAACGTTTCCTTTTCCCTTATCCTTTTGATATACCTTAAAGGTCTTGTCCATTTTTGGTCTGCTCCTTTCTTCTTGCTTTTCCTTTTCAACAAAGAATATATCCCATTTATCTGTAGTCTCATCAACAATCTCCTTAACTCTACCAGCCACTAGGCTCACTTGGCGGTGTCCACTAATAAATACTGACCAGTTTTCTTCAGAGATTAAACCATCAATTTCCTCTTTTGAATTTACAGGATGTACCGCCAACAATGCTTCAACTTTCAACTTCTTATCAAGTTCCATCACTGATAGTCATTTAGCTTCAAGTTTCAGATAAAGATCATTAGGTAAAACATCCACAATCTCAATCAAAACTTTCTTATAGATGTCAAGATGTAAAATTATGCTCTCTTCTATTGTTTCCCTGTCAGAATCCTTAAAACAATTATACAATTTGTTCACATTTGACAGATTTCCTTCCTGTGTTATCTCATTCAATAGTTCTTCTAGAGTAGGGGTAACCGATGTCTATTTCTTTTTCAGTGTAAGATTCTTTAAGGTTCCTTAACTACCCGTTGCTTCTTCCTCAGAGTTCTAGTCCTTTTGGGAGAAGGAGAGGGTACCAGTGAAGGTTTTCTCTTCCTCCTTTCTACTCTCTTGAATTCAACTACTTTTCCACTATTGGTATCAGAAGATGTGACAACCGGTGAAACATGAGCTCCCAGTTTCAATCCTTCTAGATCACTGGTGGATATACCACTTATGTTCATCACATTTTATTTGACATCCTTGACCATCTTGGATGCATCTCTTATAAAATTTTCTCTTCTTTTTCTCTATTTTTGCATTGTAACAACACTCTCAATGGTCTCAGCATTTCAAAAAATTTCTTTAGTTGGTTCTCTATGTTCTTCAAGTAATGTTTTTGCATATGTTTCCAGAATGTGTAAATTAATTTCATAACCCATTTCAGTAACCCAAATAGTTCTAGGGCTAACTGCTTCCATCCATGTCTCATCACGTTTAATTACAAAGTAGATTTGCTTGTCATACTTATCAACTATGCTCTGTGGTAACCTCTCTCTTGCCTTCATTTTGGTTTGAAATGTTTTTAAGTAATCTGTTATGATCTTGTCACAGTTAGTGCCCATACCGGTGAAAGCTTCCTTGATTTTTGCACCTATCGGGATGTCATATCCAAAGTCCTTATGACCAATGCTGGGTATCTCTTTAGTGAAGTCAAGCATTAGACACACAAGAAGGTTGCCAAAATGAAATGTCCCTTTCTTTTCACCCTTAATCTTTTTCAGGTTGTCTATTAATTCATCTTTAAGCCATTCATAAACATCAATTTTAGTGTTGTTCTTTACCATCTCATATGCACTATGAATACAAAGGATAGAAACCAAATTCAATCTGTTTGCATGTGTTGCTCCATAGCCAAGTACCGTCGGATGTAGCTCTGGTTATCTCCATAACTCCCTTGTTAGGTATTTTGTTAGTTTTGTCAGGTCTACTACCAATTGAGGGTAAACCAATAACTACCTTAATTGCTTCCTTAGAGATTTTAAAAATAGAGTCAAGCCACATGAACTCTCCATGAACTCTACTCAGAACTAGATGGATCACTTCCTTAGGAAATTCAGGTATGTTCAGTATCTCAATGAATTCTAAGTCTTCAACTATCTTATGCTTCGGTTTGATTAAACATTGTTCATCAATAATGACACCACTGTACATGTTCTCCAAATCATCGATTCCTAGGTTTTCTATGTTGCAGTGAATGTAGATTCTAGGGTCTTTGGCAAAAGCGACTCCCTTCAAAATTTTCAAAAATGATCTGATAGAATCATCTTGCTTGGCAATTTTAGGGATGATTTTAAACACGGGCATAGGGCACTTAACATTTTCTACCATAGTAGGGTTTGCAATAAACTCAGGTGCAGAAGATGAAGATGCCATTTCGAAAGATAAATACCTCTTACTCAAAATTTGAATACTTGGAAATTACTTCGCTGCTTCACCTTAGAATGCCCTTGCTCAATTTCACACTCTCTAAATGCTTGGTGAGTCAAAATGAGGGTTTTTTGGTGTTATATAACTAAAAAGTTCTTCAAAAACTGCATTAAATGCTTGCCGGTTAAGTGAAAACTTAACATATTTGCTGGTAAAGAAGAAATGTGTCTTCTTTCCATCAACCGAGGGTAAAATGCATGATTTTCAATTTGCTGCAATACCCCCTAAGGATTATTCCTTAGTTAGATGAATAATTTCCTACCAGTGGAGGGTTACTCTGTTCTACTAGTGCAGAGATAGATTCATCAATTTTTTGATCTCCCTTCTTAATCCATTGTTTTGAAAATTCTTGGTGTATTTCATTTACCTTTTCTTTTCCCTTCACACTAGATCCTTTATTGTTCGCCGGTATAGTCTTTCTTCTACAAAATTTGCAATATGTCCAATCTTGTTACATGCATAACAAGTTACATTATTCCTCTGAATATCTTTTCCATATCCTTGACCAGTTTGTGTTCTACGTTGATTAGATAAATGCTCAAATCTACCACAAACATAGCATTTCACATTCATTTTGTAATTTTCTGAATTGTGACCAACTTTATTGCATTTGGAATCTTGACAGATGGGTAAGTTTGTATTGTTATTATTTCTAAATCTGCACTCATTTTCTCTATGACCAAATTTATTGCAATTGAAACATTTCCCATTGAATTTATAAGCATTAGGTTGTATTACCGGTTTACTGTGATCTTGATTGTTTGCAGTCCCGAAACTTTCTCCATGTTCAAATCCAAGTCCAATTATATCTCCATCAGGTTTTTATCTTTTCAACATGTTATCAAGTGTTTCTGAACATTTCTTGAATTTGTCTTTGTGTTCATTTGCAGTGATCAACTCATTTTCAAGAATTCCAACTTGTCTCACAAGCTCATCTTTATCATGTTGCATGTGAATCAGATTTGTCTTTAGCATATCAATTTCATGACAGAGTCTCAGATTTTCATTACCTCCATCATTAAGTCTCCTAGTCAAGTCTTCTTCATTCTTCTTTTTGTCTTCAAGATCCTTACATAGCCTCATGGTTAAGTCTTGCATTTTATTTCTCATGTTAGTGTTCTCTTGCCTCAACTTGTCTGCAATATCACTAAGAGTTTCCTTTTCATCATCATATTTTTGCATTTGATCATGAAGTTCTTTTCTCTTATTTTGTGCTATAACCAGGTTCTCCTGAAGTCCTTTAATGAATTCCTTAGCAGTCCTCAGATCATCTTCAAGTTTGACGTTCTTCAATTTTTCTACATCAAAATCTTCAAGAGCTCCTTCCAACTATTTTCGTAAGTTCTCCATCTATACTGGTTTCAACATCTTCCTCAAGCTGTAAGGCTTTTGAAAATAGAGGATTGGGCTCTGATACCAATTGTTAGATTCAATGACAGTCCCAAAGACACTGAGAGGGAGGTGAATCGGTGTCTAACTGGTTTATTAAATATTTGAACTTATTTATAACTTTGCAACCCAAAACAGTGTACCAGTAAACAAGAAATAGTGTAGTAAATAGAAATAATAGAGACAACATAAATGCACACCATAACACAAGATATTTTAATGAGGAAACCCGGTGTGGGAATAACCTCGGTGGGATTTGTGACCCACAATATTTACTCACTCGCCAATATGAATAAATACTACTTACAATAAGGGCCTGCACATGCAGGAAGGCCAACTGCCTGAAGTGCATTGCTCAAAAGAGTCTCACTAACTACAATATGGATAATTAAATCCAATATAATGTATTGCTCAAAATAGCATCTCAAATGCTTGGTTCAGTACCAGTTTAAGCTCAATCAAAACCTTTGTTGTCCCCTATATCACCTCATATAATAATTTCCTATTACATTCAACATTATCCTTCAAAATGACCTATGAGATCTCATACATATATGAGTCTTTACAATATACCAAATCAGATTACAAATAATTAATTACATTTACAATATAATTCTTATAAGAAAAACTTTATTCCATGTTGGCCTGAGTGTCGGTATACTTCATTTCCGGTGTGATCTGGATGTCGGTGAAAGTGCCTGTTGGTGCATGATGTCTGTGATGCCGGTTGGTTGCCAGTTAGTTGCCATCAATGACAACCCCAACTATTCTCATTATAGTGTAGAATGCCAACAATTAAAGAAAATTTATGAATATGGAAAGGTATGATGGTGGAATAGTAAGATTTTGAGATGACAAAGCCTATGTGATCCGTGGTAGAGGTTCTATTTCCTTTTATGGTAAGCATAACATTGATGATGTCTTGTATGTTCAAAGTTTGAAGCATAATATTTTAAGTGTTGGACAAATGGTTGACAAAGGTTATGATTTACAATTCAAGAATGGAAAATGCAAGATCCTAAATGCCTCTAGTATAGAAATTGCATCTAGAACTAAGACTGAAGGTAATATCTTTCATTTGAATGCTGGTGAGAAAAGTTGTTTGATTTCTCAGATTGATGAAAGTTGGTTGTGGCATAGGAGAATGTGTCATGTTAATTTTGATTCAACAATTAAGATCGGTTCTACACAAGTTGTTAGAGATTTGCCTAAAATTGTTAACCATGTTAATTTGGTATGTAAAGAATGTCAAATGGACAAGAAAACAAAAGTTTATTTCAAGAGCAAGTAGTATACATCTAATGGATTGCTAGATCTTGTGCATACTAACCTATGTGGACCTACAAATGTTAGAAGTGTGTAGGGTGAAATATATTTTATGCTTCTAATTGATGATTATTCTAGGATGATGTGGGTTGTCGTTTTGAAGGAGAAATCATAAGAATTGGACAAATTAAAGATATTCAAAGAAAAGGTTGAGACTGTGACTAAATTGAAGGTGGACTATCTGAGATCTGATAGAGGAGGATAATTTTGTTCAAGTGAGTTTGATTTATTCTGTGAGAACCATGGGATTAGAAGACAATTATATGCTCCTAGAATGCCACAACATAATGGAGTTGTTGGAAGGAAGAACATGATTGTTTTGGATTTTGCAAGAATATGCTGATTGAAGGGAATGTTCCGAAGATCTACTAGAGAGAATCTGCTAGCACTATTGTTTACACATTCAACTGAGTTCATATAAAAGGTGATATTGGTAAGACTCCTTATGAGCTATGGTTTGGTCATGTTCCTATTGTGAGATATTTCAGAATTGTTGGTAGCAAGTGTTATATTAGGAGAGATGAGGATATAGGAAAGTTTGACGTAAGGAGTGATGAATGAATTTTCTTGGGATATTCAACAAAGAGAAAATCCTACTGGTGCTACAATAAGAGACTGAGGAAGATAGTAGAAAGTGCAAATGTGAATATAGATGAAAACTATGGAAAATAAATCAAAGCATGTGGATATGATGATGGTCAACATATTGTTCTGACACCTATTCAGACCAAACAATTGAAGCAGAATGATCTGGTAGAGACAATTAACTTAGATGTTGTTGCTACCGGTGGAGAGATGTAGGAACTTGAAAAATCAAAATTATTAAAGACTCCAAGGTATGTAAGATTGAATCACTCTGAAAATAAGATTATTGATGATAAAAATAAAGGTGTGATGACTAGAATAAGAATAGTTTTTGAAGAGGTATGTTTAATTTCTAAAATTGAACCTAAGGATGTTGTTGAAGCTTGCAAAGATGAAAATTGGATAAGAGCTATGGAAGAAGAGTGGAATCAGATTGAAAAGAATAACACATGGGAACTTGTGCCTAGATCTAAAGATAAAAATGTGATTGGTACTAAATGGGTATTCAAGATCAAATTGAATGAAGTTGGTGAAGTTGTCAGAAATAAAGAAAGATTGGTATGCAAAGGTTATTTACAGAAAGAAGGAACTAATTATGAGGAGACTTTTTCTTTGGTAGCTAGACTTCAAGTTATTAGATTGTTGCTTGCATATGCTACCTATAAGGATTTCAAGGTATATCAGATGGATGTCAACTCAGCTTTTCTGAAGGGTGATCTTGAGGAAGAAGTCTATATTGAGAAACCTGATGGATTTTCCTTATCAGATGATGGTGACATGGTATGCAAATTGAAGAAATCTCTTTATGGATTGAAACAAGCCTCTAGAGCCTGGTATGCTAGGTTGGGTAAGTACCAACTGAAATTGAGATTTAATAAAGGTACTGCTGATAGTAATCTGTATTTTAAGATTGAGAATGATAACATCTTGATTGATTGAGAAATGTCTATGATAGGAGAGATGAAATTTTTCTTAGGATTGCAGATTTCAAAGACTGGAAAAAGGTATTTTTATATCTCAAATTAAATATGTGAAGGAATTATTAAAGAAGTTTGGGTTGGATGACTCCAAACTGGTTGGAACTCCTATGGTGATTGGTTGCAAACTGTCTAAAAATGATGAATCTCTGAAAGCTAATCAGTCTTTGTACAGATCTATGGTTGGTGGATTGTTATATCTTACTCAGACTAGACCAAATATTATGCATGTTGTATGCATGGCTGCTAGATATCAAGCTGATCCGAAAGAGAGTCATGTCATTGGGGTAAATAGAATATTCAGATACTTGAAAGGAACTATGGATTATTGTTTGTGGTATCTGAGGAATGATGATTTCATTATGTGTGCTTACACTGATGTTGATTGGGCTGGTGATATTGATGACCAAAAGAGTACCTCCGGTGGTTCTTTCTATTTAGGGAAGAAATTGGTTTCATGGGCTAGTAAGAAACAAGATTCAGTGTCCTTATCTACTGCTAAAGCTGAGTACATCGCTACTACTAGTAACTGCACTCAGGTAGTTTGGATGAAGAAAATGTTGAAGGATATTAAAGTTATCTATGATGAGCCTATTGTCATATATTGTGATAATTCTAGTGCTATTAATATGTCAAAGAATTTGGTGCAACATTTAAAGAGTAAACATGTATCAATAAAGTATCACTTCTTGAGAGAAAAAGTCAGTGAAGAAGTAAAGCTGGAATATGTATCTATAAAGGAACAAATTCCTGATATTTTCACTAAGCCTTTGCCTGCAGATGCATTTGTCTATTTGAGAGACAAGTTAGGGGTATCTACCCCTCCTAATGAGAACTGGATGAATTGAGTTGCATCAATCTAATGGACTCCATGGTCTTATCTTTTTGTCTGGATTGATGAGTTGGTGTTGCTACTCTGGTGGAGTAGTCTATTGGATTGGTTATCTATTTTTGAGGGAGAGTAAGTTTGGTTTTATGTTTTGAGAATCTTTGGCATTGTTGTCAAAGGGAGAGGAGAAGCATGTGAAAAATTATTTTATCTACCTGATATTAGGGGGGGTTTGTTGGAATTTTTTTTTTCTTTGCATTGATTATTTTTCACATTTATATGGTGCCATCAATTCCAAAGGGGGAGATTGTTGGACATTGTTGTTGCTAGGATATGTTGTTGTCATTGATATCAACATATTCTTGCTCCAGTGATTATAGATTGGTTTATTGGGATCATGAGCTATTGTATGGAGTATTTTTAGTATCATTATATTCTTTTGTATTGGTTTCGGTGATCCGGAAAGCTTAATTGATCATATCATATGATCCGGGTTTGTTGTTTGTTTTTTCGATCAGTGCTTTGTAGAGTTCAGTATTTCCTCCAGTATATTCCAGTGTGATCAGATCTTGAGCTGAGATTTTGGGATATTTTTTGGGATGGTCTTATGTATCTTCATTTCAAATGGTTCATGATTTGCTTCTCCGCAGGTTATCTTTCTTTGTGACAGTTGTTATTTCTTGTTTCAGAAGTTGATCGATGAAGATTTGATAAGTGGTGTTGGTACAATTGTTACTAATGATTCTAACATTCTTGTTGATGTTTCCTAGGTATCTCCTAATTGTTTTGATGATCCACATTAATCGTTGTGCATGTTCTTCGTGATTTTTCTGAACCGATGGTGTTCTTCATGTTATGTGCTATTCCTGGTGGTGTAGCGTGTTGTGGGTGATCTTGGCATGATTATCGATGGTGATGAGCATTTGGGAATTTGATTTAGATACATATTATGTCATGTAGATTATTATATTGGTCTGTTGTTCAATCTTTGTATTGTGTGATGTAATTTTGTAATGTGAGTTGAGGGTTTAGCCGACCTTGTTGTCAAGGTTGATTAATTGTATAAATAGGTGATATAGTCACGTAATTTGGGTGTCATGGTTGTGTTTGCATTATCAGAGAGTAGTGTATGTGCAAACAAGTTATTCATCCTTTGGTATTGTGATTGAGCAAAGATTGCTATTGCAGAGCAGACAATTATGCTTAACTATAATTGTCATCGGGCATTTGAAGATGCTATTCTTTTAGTTTATTCCTTTCGGATTGTAATCCAAATCTTGTTGTAAGTTAGTGAGACTTCCCTGAGGGTTGTAGCCTTCCAGGTTATTATATTTAAGCAGTGAGCTCTAGGCAGTGTGCTTGAATGCTGGTGCATTCCCCATTGTAATATTTTCACATACTACTACATAGTATCATCTTATTGTGGTTACATTCCTACCATGGTTTTTCCCTTAACAGGGTTTTCCATGTCAAAATATTGGTGTTGTGATATCAATTTTCCTATCTTTGTTATTGTTGCATTTTATCAGATTTGTATTTGTGGTTGAGTTTATAGATCCGGTAGAAAACTAATTCACCCCCCCCTCTTAGTTTTCTCTCTCTGTTGTTGCCAACAGTTCCTGCCCCAGGATGTTTGATATTGAAAAAGCATCACCACTTATGACAAAGAGCCCCAAATTAAGCTAACTAATTGTGTTATAGGGTGAGTAGAGACATGAAGGGTGAGTAGAGTGCTAAGATACTACTTTATCACTAAGAAAGATAGAAATATCAATTGAAAGATCAATGCGAGCCCTATCAAATTATTCTTGAACAAATTCTTTAAAGGCTTCACACTTTCCAAGAGAATGAGAAACACCATGATGAAAAGGACAATGTTCACAACCTTCTTTATTCTTATTGCTAAACTTTACAAAAGGAAAAACAACATTCTTATCATACCTTAATTTCCAAAAGATTCTAGTTGCTAATCTTTCCTTATCATCAATAGGATTAGGATTTGTCTCTTGTGATGTTGGATAAAGATTGTTAGAAGAAGAAGGATTATCATATATGATTGTAACTATGCTTCCATCAATGATTCCTTGCATTCCATTTTCAAAATTAGGAAAATCAATGGTAGTGTGATCATTTGTTTGGTGATATGAGCAGAAAGGAATTTTTTAAGAAGAAGCACTTTTAGATGAATGATAGGTTTTTTGTCTTGCAAGATGATCCTTGAAGTCTTGAATCCTAAGAATATAATCCATAGGATAATCATGATAATGTCCTAGGCCTTCTGTACTAGCTTGTGTAGGAGGGTTTATAGGGAGTCTAATTCCTTGTTCAAATTTTCCAAGTCCTTGTCCCCTAAAACCTTGTTTCAATATTACATTAAAGCCACTCCTATAAGAATTTCTTAGTTAAAAAGGAGGAGATGTTGGCAACAAAAAATGTTTTGGAAGAGATAAGTGCTTGAGGGTTCTTTAGGGGTTGTCATTGATGGCAACTCATATCAGAAGCGTCATTCGGTATATGCAAATTCATTCTACCGTAAGTTTTGCTTTAGTTTGGAAGGTGGAACACAGTGTTTGACAAAGTATGAGTACATTGAGTAGAACTAAATTTTGGGTGCACATTTTTGTTTGTGGTTGAAGAGGTAGTCAATTTGTTGGTTGGAATTTCTTAGTTCGCAATCCTAGCCTTTGGTATTGATTCTAGTGCAAGTTTGAAGATCTGGTATTCAATATTTCAGGAAGAACAAGGTTATTGTTGTGTAGCATTTTATGCAGAATCTTCGAGATGATTTTGTTGATTGGTGTCATGTTCAAGGTTGTTGTGCCAGCTTATGTGAAGTGTATTATCAATTTATTTTGGTTTGCATGTGCATTTGTAATTGAATTGAGCTGACTTATTGTTACACGTTTCATATTTTGTAAATGTTTTTGGAGCCGACATGTTGGTGACCTAATCAAGTGATGCAGGTATATAAGACCGATCTATATGAGCATTTGGGGATTCAAGAGTGGTGTGAGAAGATTGTATGAGTGTATGTGTGTAGTTTCATATGTGCTATCCTTGGATTTATGCTCCGATATATGATAGAGTAGAGAAGAATAGAGTAGTGTGCTAAAACAATGGAAGAAGACTCTTTGTACTTAACCAGAATTGCATTTTGGAATTTGTAGATGCTATTCATAAGTTCAGACAATTAGTTATCATTTGTAATAATTTGTAGAATAGTGAGTCCTCTAGGGGTTGTATCCCTCTCTTTTGTAATTGAGTAGTGAGCTCTAGGTAGTGTGCCTGGATGCTTGATCACAATATTATAATATTGTGGGTCTCAATCCCACTGTGGTTTTTCCCTTTCTAGGTTTCCACATAAAAATTCTAGTGTTATGATTTTGTGCTTGTGTGTGTTGAGTTTCTATACTTTACTCTTATTCATTTGTATTTGGTGGTTTAAGAATTAGTTAAAGAAAGTTATAAATTGTAAAACATTGATTCAAACCCCCCATCTCAGTCTTCATTGATTCCATCAATTGGTATCAGAACCAAGTTCCTCCGAGGAAGCCTAACATCTTGACGAAGATCCAAGATAGTGAAGGAATGGAATCCAGTTTACAGAAACAACTCACAGTGACACAGATCTCATTTAAGGGCCTATCAATCTCAATTCCTAATCTCTTGTGCAAGGACTCAAGTTTGCAGCCTTAGCCCAAGCAAAATCTAGTGAAGAGTTGTTGAAGTCCCACACTGAGGACAAAGAGCTTATATCTTTCGCTACAAGTGTTCTTGAATTTTATTTGCCATCATTCAAGCAAGACACACTTGACTCACCCTCCAGTAAGCTGCAAAGTATGCTTAAGGCAATAGATTTTCATTTTGAATCTCTAAAGAAAGTTGTAGAAGTAGATTTTTTTATTCATTTCAATGTTATGAGGTTAAGGACAATTTTGAGAATGGTTGAAGGTGAAAGGGTCATTATGATAACTAGTGTGAAGGGAATTCAAGAGGCATTGAATGAAAGAAAAAAAATCTATAGGTCATGTCTTCTATTGCCGAAGTTCACTATAGAGCTTGATAAGAAGATCAGAGAGTGTGAAGGACAACTGGCCGGTATATCTCAGTCCTATTCACCCCGGGCTATTTTTGCAAGAAATTATGAAGCTTAGGTGATGTCTTTACTAGATAAAATCAAGAGCCTAAATCAAGAGAAGGATAAAATAGTTGGTAGAGTGGGAGAGATGAGGAACCTAATCACTCCTCAGTTGGATACTCTTCTGAGCAATCAACATGATGCCTTGAATGCAATGAATAAGAGTGTTTCTTCAAATCTCAGAGGAGATGAAATGCATACATACCTATTTAGTTATTTGATCAATATTTTGGAGAACCTAAAGAATGGTTGGGATGATCACTTGCAGCCCTTGAAGACTATTTTTGCAGACATCTTCAAATTTTTGTAAGTTATTGTGTTTATCATTAAACATACAATTTTGAGAGGATACCTGCCTTTTCCATTGATGTCAAAGGGGGAGAGAGGAGTGAAAAGTGATTTATATTCTCAGGGGGAGCCTATGCTTGTTGCATTTTTGTAGTTTTGAAATTTTTGCAGTGTATGACGTTTTGGTTTGACACTTAGTCATTTTTCACTAAGTGTTGCCATCAATGCAAAAGGGGGAGATTGTTGGCAAGAGACACTATTCTGGAAGAGATAAGTGCTTGAGGATTGTTTATGGGTTGTCATTGATGGCAACTCAAATCAAAAGCTTCATCTGGTATATGCAAATTCATTCTACTGGAAATTTTGCTTAAATGTGGAAGGTGGAACACAGTGTTTGGCAGAGTATGAGTACATTGAGTAGAACTCAATTTTGGGTACATATTTTTGTTTTCAATGGAAGAGGTAGTTGATTTATTGGTTGGAATTACTTAGTCTACAATCCTAGCCTTCATTATTGATTCTAGTGCAAGTTTGATGATCCAGTATCCGATATTTCAGGAAGAACAAGGTTATTGTTGTTTAGTGTGTTATGCAGAATCTTCAGGATGATTTTGTTGGTTGGTTTCATGTTCAAGGTTGTTGTGCCAACTTATGTGAAGCATATTATCAATTTTTTTTGGTCCACATGTGCATTTGTAATTGGATTGAGTCAACTTCTTGTTACATGTTTCATATTTTGTAAATGTTTTTGGAGTCGACATGTTGGTGACATAATCAAGTGATGCGGATATATAAGATCGATCTATATGAGCATTTTGTGATTTGAGAGTGGTGTGCAAAGATTATATGAGCATCTATGTGTAGTTTCATGTGCGCTATCCTTGGATTTATGCTTTGATATATGATAGAGTAAAGCAGAATAGGGCGGTGTGATAGAACAGTGGAAGAAGACTCTTTGTGCTTAACCTAAACTACATTTTGGAATTTATAGATGTTATTCATCAATTTAGACAATCAATTATAATTTGTAAGCATTTGTAGGATAGTGAGTCCTCTGGGGGTTGTAGCCCTCTCTTTTGTAATTGAGCAGTGAGCTCTAGGCAGTGTGCATGAATGCATGTGCATTCCCCTTGTAATATTATTGTACTCTTGATCATAGTATTATAATATTGTGGGTCTCAATCCCACCGTATTTTTTCCCTTTCCGGGTTTCCACATAGAAATTCCGGTGTTATGGTTTTGTGCTTGTGTGTTGAATTTTTGCACTTTACTTTTATTCATTGCATTTGGTGGTTTAAGAATCAATTAAAGAAACTTATAAATTGAAGAATATTGATTCACCCCCCCTCTCAGCATTCATTGATTCCTTTAGGAGGAACATTATAATGAATTTCTTTGAAATTTGTAGTGTAAGTATGTTTAGAAGGAACAAAGGGACAAGTAGATGAAGAAGGAATATATTGGAGGAGGATTTTCCTTTCTATCATCATGCATATCCTCTTTGGTCATTTGGGAAGGACGATCCTTATCATCTAAGGCCTTATATTTACTTAATGTTATGTTGGGATATATATCATAAATAAAATGCATAAAATCATCTTCTCTACAATGTTTTGATTACTAAGATAGGCTTTAAGAGAATAAGGAGGATCTAGAGAGATTGAAACACCAATATCTTGATCGTGCCCCCCTTGTGCTAGGGTATATGTATGAGAAGAAGATGGTTCCATGTTTCTCTTCAATTCTTTCTCTCCATTAGAGAGATCATTGATAAAAGTATTAGCTTGTTCTTCATTCACATTAGATATCCTAGGAGAGGTGCAAGTATTAGGTTTTCCATTAGCATCTCTAGGATTGGGATCTAAATAAGCTTTAATGTGATCTATATATGCAATGCATTTTCCTAAACATATCACAATAAAAAAAATGCACTATAAATGAAAGCTTTGATATCTAATTGATTGAAATGAAGTAATTTGGACATTCTAAAAATGCAATATGCCAAAGTGCTATGAATGAAAAGAAGTAATGTGAAATGAAAGAAGCCATTATCCAACACATGATTATGATAAATATAAGTGAAAAGAAAGTAATCATATGTGAAATAGAAAATAACTCAAATCTATTAAGTACTGCTATTAATGCCTAAAATCAAATTTGAAAACTAAAGTGATGAATTATGCAACCCAAAAATCCAATTAACCAAAATAAATTAGGGTTTTTATGGATTAAACCTCTAGATCTATGTAATTTGATTAAAATGATATCTATGAATGTAAATTTAAAATTTAAAATATTTTGAAATCATATTTGAAATAATTAATCCAAATTAGACACCCCATAAGCTCAATTTTAGAATTTAAAAATTAGGATTTTTGTTGATTGAACCTCTAATTTTTTGAAATTGAATTGAAAATTAAAATGGTAGATGTAAATTTGAATTTTAAATTGGATAAACACTCAAATCTGAGAACATAAATCAAAATTAAAGATGTAAGGCATCAGGTTCACCAAAATGTAATTGTGGAAAATTAGGGTTTTCACCACAAGAAGGATGAAAACCTCTAATTTTTTCTTGGGGAACAATTACATCAGGGAAAGATAGGAATTAGATAGATCTAAACCTAATAGATCTAAATTTTGATATAATTTCAAGGACCTTAGATATGCTCCTTCTTTCCCTTGAATTGAATTGAATTATTGAAGGTGTTGAAATTAGGGCAAATGGGCTGAAATTGAGGTAATTATGCATAAACAGTGAGCTACAGTTATCGGATCTGAGGAATGTAAATTTATTCTGACCTGTTCCTAGAAGGAGCTTTTGATTTGTCAAGACTGGAATGGTGGTTGCTTTGGCCACACTTTTTGCACTCCAATGGGTGATCGATTCGTCACTGTAAATAAAGCCAATTATGAAGATCACAACTTCGTACCTGTTCCTACACATACTAGAGAAAGGAAATAGGTTAGGAATAGGGGTTAGCCTAAGTCAAACCCTAGTTTAGGAATAAACCTTGAATGAAATATTGCAAATATTGAAATAAACAATGGAAATATATACCTCTGATTCGCAATGACTGGTAATGATTCTTTTCTTCTTGAATGTAATCAAATATGTTGTATGAAATGTGAGAGTTGAGAAATACAACACCATAGGAGCCCAAATGATCTCTACAAGCTGAATAACCTATTACAAGGAGATGCAAGGAAGCAATAACATAAAAACAAAGAAACATAAAATATTCTCAAAAGATGAGAGCTCAATATTCAAAAAATGTGTAATGTGATAATGATACAAAGAAAAAAAAATTAACCTCTAATAGGTCAAGAAACCCTAAAAGGGAAAACCTAGGCTTGCACATAATAATTAATAAAAGAATTAATTATTATGCACCTAATGTTAGCTTAAGTGTAAAAAGAGATAATAGGGAACTTAAATAATTAAAAAAATGTTGTTTAATTAATCAAGTAAAGACCCAATTACTCTAACACCCCCCCTTAAGATAGACTTAGGGAGAAGCTAAAACCTAGAACAGCTACTAAAAGAAAGAAAGATGGGTCCCGACAATAAGGCTTGATCAGATACCCAAATACAATGAAATCTCTATGAAATGGAGAAAAAGGAGAAAACCCAATGGGAAAAACTCCTCTCCAAAAAGAGATAAAAGAACATGTTGAAAGAAGATGAAGGAAGGAAGGCCTCATAAAGACCCCCCAAGGACAACTTCCTTCACCCCAAGCATAGAGCGCAACTGAAGATAGCGCATCGATGCAAAAGGTTTTGTGAAGATGTCTGCAACCTGCTTGGCAATGGGAATGTACTCCAGAATGAGAGAACCATCCTGAATCAACTGGTGGATAAAATGCATGTGAAGCTCAATGTGCTTCGTCCACTGATGCTCTACCAGGTTGCGGGAAATATGAATAGCACTCTGATTGTCACACCAAGAACCATGGGACTATCAGGAGGAAAACCAAACTCAGTCATCAACTGTCAAAGCTATAAGATCTCCTGACTGGCGAGCACAGTAGCTCAGTACTCAACCTTTGTAGATGATAATGCATGAGCAGTCTGCTTCTTGCAAGACCATGTGATAGGACTAGAGCCAAGACAAAAAATAAAGCCAGAAGTGGATTTTCGATCAGTGACATCACCAGCCCAATATGAGTCATTGTAGCCAACAATGTGAGGTTCCCCTGATGTGTAGTGAATGCCATGAGAAATAGAGCCCTGAATGTATCACAAAATACATTTGGTAGCTTGCCAATGACTCTCATGAGGATCATGAGAGAATTGAGGACAAGGCCAACCGCAAAGGAAAGATCAGGATGAGTGTGAGTTAGGTATAACAAACTACCAACCAACTACCTGTAAAGTGTAGAATCTACTGAAGGAGTGGGACAAGTAGTAATCAAAACAATGTCTGACTGAAAAGGAGTGGGAGCAAGCTTGCAATCAAGCATTCCATAGCACCAAAGCATGTCAAGAGCATACTTCTACTGGTAAATGGAGATCCCATCAAAAGATTGAATCACCTACAGACCAAGGAAATAGTGCAGAAGACCGAAATCTATCATCTCAAACTGGTCCATCAAAGCTCACTGAATATGCTAAATCATAGAGGATGAGCTACCTATGATGAGGAGATCATCAACATATAGCACAAGAATCAGGATCTTACCCTCAAGAAGCTGAATGTATATTGTGTGATCAAAATGACTGTAGGTGAAACAAGTGGAGAGCAAGAAAGAATCCATCTTCTCATACCAAGCCCGAGGGGCCTGTTTGAGACCATACAATGAACTCCTATGTCTGCAAACCAAAGAACTGTCCTGCACAAATCCTTGAGGCTACTCCATATAGATTTCCTCCTGTAAGTACCCATGCAAGAAAGCACTCTTCACATCCATTTGAAAAATGGGCCATCCCCGAGAAGCTGCAAGAGATAGTACAAAGTGAATAGAGTTCATCTTGGCGACAAGGGAAAATGTCTCAGAGTAATCAATACCCTCAACATGCGAGAAACCCTTCGCAACAAGACGTGCTTTGTACTTATCAATCAAACCATCAACAACATACTTAGTGTGATACAAATAGTGACACCTAACCATCTTTTTGCTCTTAGGAAGAGGACAAAGATACCAAGTATGATTCCTCATCAAAGAACTCTACTCCTCCTCCATAGCACATTCCCACTCAGGGTGCCCTGTAGCCTCTGAAAACTTCTGAGGATCATCTGAAATGGCATGACTCAAAAGACTAGAACCCACAGTATGAGAATGGGTGTGATGAGTATCTGAAGGATCATCAGCCATAGAGCTTGTCGCCTCAACAGTAAAGTGAGCCCACTTGGGCATCTGAGGTGGAGCAGGTGGAGGTGGGGATAATGGATCATCAATAGCATCATCAGAATCATCCTCAAAATATTCTTGAAGAGATGCAGTGGGAGGAGTAGGTAGAGGAGTAGACACTGGAGTTAGGGTATCCACTATGGGAAGGCGCTCATCAAACTAAACATCCCGTCGAAATAGGACCTCTCTAGAATCAGGATCAAACAACCTCTATGCCTTAACATCCTCATAGTAGCCAACAAAAATGAGGGGTCGGCTCTTCCTCTCCATTGCTTTCCTCTGAGCATCGGGAATAAAAGTCTATGCTTCACTGCCAAACACTCAGAAAAAAGAAACATCAGGCTTGTCATGAGACCAAGCCTCCTCAGGAGTCATATGTCGAATCTCCTTGTGAGGCATCCGATTCTAAATATAGTTGGCACAATTGACTGCCTCAGCCCAAAAAGACGAATCCATGGACTTGGATTGAATCATACAATTTGCCATCTATCGTAAAGTTCTGTTCTTGCACTCAGTGACACCATTCTGCTGAGGGGTGTAGGGAACAGTAAACCAATGCTGCAAACCATGCTTAGAGCAAAAATCTCTGAAAGCCTGATTCACATACTCCCCCCATTATCTATGCCTATCCACCGAATAGAACAACCAGACTGCTTCTCTACAAATGTATTGAAGATTTGAAATGAATCAAAGACATCAGACTTGTGCTTAAGAAGTACACCCATGTGCGTCTGGAGAAGTCATCAATAAAAATGAGTACATACTTGGCCCCAGAAAAAGAAGGAGTGGGAAATGACATGAGATCATTGTGAATCAACTCCAAGGGTGCCAAAGTATAAGGGGATCATCCCTTTGGAAAGGGATCCCTGTGATGATTGCCAAGCACACAACCATGATAAACACAATCAGTGCAGGAAATCTGTGGGAGCTCAAGAACAAGTGCCTGTGTACTCATCTGTTGAAGATATCTATAATTGACATGGACCAAGTGCTCATGCCAAAGCTTACTCACTGAATTTGCATGTGCTATAAGAGATGAACCTGCACACGTAGAGGGCTCAAATCCATCAAATATGTAAAGATGAGATGCAGTATCAACACTCACAGTAGCCATAACCAAATCAGAGTCATGGAGGTCTAGAATAACCACATCATATGGTGAGAACTCAACTGTCTTACCAGAGCCAGAATGGAAAATCTGATAAATGGATATGAGGTTCGTCGAGATGTCAAGGAGAACCAGGACATCCTGCAAAGTACCCCCATCCAAAGAGATAGAACCTAAACCCAAGACTAAAAGCTGAACTGAGTCACCCACTACAATTTGTGAAGTACGACAAGAGGCAAGAGAAGTAACCAACTGCTGAGTGTGAGTCATATGGTGAGAAGCACCAGAATCTAATATCCAAGTGGACCCATAGGTTGAAGCCTGAGCAGTGAGAGCATGACCTTTCCCTATGGAAGGAGAATATGCTTGAGGTGAGGAGATGTGATGTCGCTGCATGGCTTCCTCTAAAGCCTCTAAGCATTTCCAACACTTGGAAATGAGATGTCCTTCCTTGCCACAAAAACTGCAAGTGTCACCTGATTTCTTTTTATTCTTGGAGAAAGACTCACCAGACTGTGAAGATTTCCCATGTTTAAGAGGAAATGGTGTTTTAGAATTAGACTTAGGAGGTGGCTTGGAGGAATGCTCACTGTGTGCAGAATTCTTCTTTGGCTTGATTTTCTGATTTTACTTCTCCTTAGAGGACTGAGAAACCAATGCTTTGTTCTTGAACCCTGAGAGCATGTCTAGCTGAGAAAGATGAGACTGCTCATGAGACAAATGCTCACAAAACACATCAAAGGTGGGCATGGTGAAATGATCACTTAAGCCATCCATGGTGGAGTAGAAAGCAGATGCAAAAAACTGAAAATGACTCCGAAGATTTGAAAGAATCAAGTGAATGCACTCTGTGTCTATCTTGATCTTGCCACATCCCTGGAGAACAGATTTGGTAGTCTTGAACTTGTTCAAAAAATCCTCAATGGTGGGAAAGGAACCAAGTGACAAGGAAACCAACTCTACCTCAATTTGTAATGCCTGGATCTCATTAACCCTCCTGAAGAGAGACTCAAACTTCAACCACATAGCATGAGGAGTGAGAAACTCATCAAGGTGAAATAGAAGACTATCGGAGACATGCAAAGAGAGAAAACCCATGGCCTCATCCATCTTGTTTTTGTGTTGAAGAAGCTCATAAGGATGCTGCAATAGAGGTTGAACCTCATCCAAACAAGACCACAACCCTCATGCCTAGAGAAGCCTCATGATGTAGGGCTTCCAGGTGTGATATTTGTGTGATGTCAACAACTCAACTGAAGGATTTGCCATGAAAACTCTACACCTGCACCTGCTTGTGGTTTTTTTTTATTATGTGATCTTTCATAATAGATAGAAGATGTAGAAGGGTTTGTTTGTTTTGAGAGTTTTGGTGTTTTAGATTTTTGATATAAATGACAGAAAGAAAGAAAAAAACACCCCCCCCCCCACAATAGATAAACCCAAACCCTAGTACATACTGATGAGAAGGAAGTAGTGCATAAGAAAAAAACCTTCAAGCTGAAATCTCATGTACCTAATGAAAATAATGAGAGACAAGATCACATATCTGAATAGAGCATGCTGAGAGCTTTCCAATGCCTATTTGTTTTTGAAAAGCAGAGTTCATTTGCCCATTCTACGGCCTCGGAAGTGCAGAAGTGAGACCCGACTTTGACTGGAAAAAAGTATAGTCAAACAACAAAATCGAGCAAAAAGTCCAACACCACGAGGTTTGGCTTGGAACCGTCTTTTCGATGCCTATTCAGTTTTTGAAAAAAAGATATGTATGCTCAAGATATGGCCAAAACACGAACCTCCCCTTAAAGAGACAAGAGGGTGGAGGTCTAGTGGTAGGGTCGGGCAGAGGTGGTGCTCTGGCATGGAGCGGCGGAGTGGCGGAGGCGGGGAGGCAGCAGTGGCGGTGGGGAGAGCAGGGGCAGCCAATGGGAGGAGTGGTAGGTGCCGACAACAAGAAGGTAGGCTTCGGCGGGCGGAGCGGCAGGCACCGACGGCAGGAAGGTGAGCTTCGGCGGTCGGGAGCAGCAGGCGTCGACGGCGGGAACAGGGGTCGGGGGCCAGTGGGGGCCGGAGGCCGGTAGTTGAGGCCCGCATTGATAGTACTGGCAGGGGTTAGACTATCAGGCCGGCGACAAAGATGTCAGCCCAGCAGGACAGCCACAAAACCCAACAAAAAACTTTTGCAAAAAAAGTTTTGATTTTTGATTTTTGTGAAAAAACTTTGCCTTTTGAAGTTTTTGATTTTTTTTTTTTTTAGGCTTGCATGCTGTAAAAAGGCAATTTTTTTGAATTTTTTTCTCGAACTACGTGTCAAGGCCGTATGGCTTGGTACTAGAGAAAAAATACCCCCAGAGGCTTAGGAGCCAAAAATGGTCAAGTTTTATATGACCATAGGGGTTTTTGGGCCTTCTCAGCACAATGGTGAGGTCTATTTAGGCCCAAAGTGCTAAAAAAAAGGCCTATCCCTAGGTGAATAAAAAAACTTCCAAATACCCTAGATCTGCTTCCAATGCAAAAATTCTCAAAACAAGAATAGATAGCTATAGATCTAAAGCTCTGATACCATGTGAGAGTTGAGAAATATAACACCATAGGAGCCCAAATGATCTCTGCAAGCTGAATAACCTATTACAAGGAGATGCAAGGAAGCAATAACAGAAAAACAAAGACACAGAAAATATGCTCAAAAGATGAGAGCCCAATATTCACAAAATGTATAATGTGATAATGATACAAAGAAAAGAAAATTAACCTCTAATAGGTCAAGAAACCCTAAAAGGGAAAACCTAGGCTTGCACTTAATAATTAATAAAATGATTAATTATTATGCACCTAATGTTAGCTTGAGTGTAAAAAGAGATAATAGGGAACTTAAATAATTAAACAAATGTTGTTTAATTAATCAAGTAAAGACCTGATTACTCTAACATGAAATGGCATGAACATGACAAAGCCCTAATCACACACATGTGCTTGCACATGAATGATGTAATTTTCTCCATAATGTTTGAATAAAGGAAATGCAGCCTTGAAGACCTCTAGAAATGCTTGATGATGAACACATCAATGCTTGAATGTTTGATTGCTTGGATATGGAGACTTTGAATGCTTGTTAGGATGAAATTAGGTTGATCAAATGTCTTTATATATGATATCCTAGGTCAATTTTCTGATAAATCTGACCTCCAACGGTCAAATAGAGCCACCAATTTCATTTGTCATTGGACTGATTGGTCACATCCTCCACTTTAAAAATGGGCCCCATTGAGGGGGACTAGGGTGCTAGTGCCCTAGTCACCTCAATCAGGGACCTCTACTTAGTCTCAAGGAGAAGGACATAGCTCTAGAGGATCAATTGGCAGGTGTATATGGCATCAAAACTAGAGTTAAGACACTAAATGGAACTGGATGGGAGATGAGGGGGAGACGCGCTAAAGTAGGGGCACAAACATGAGGTATAAATTGGCTCGATGGTGCAGCCATAATCCAGTGAGTCATCAAAGAGAATAGACCAGATCATGCATCAAGAGTAACACAATGGAAGCAACAACAACACATTGAAAAATAACATAATCATATTTTTTCACCATCATATATTCATCATAGATCATCCTGTAATCAACCAGTTACATGCAGGCTAACAAGCCAAAATGCAACCAGTAACCAACCGATTACATGAAAGCCAGAATACAATCCATCTGGATCTCTAAGAGACCTCTTAATTATCAATCCTCTAACTAGGAACTCCTAAACCTCTAACTTCCTACTAAGGATCTCATATAACAATATTTATACCCTCTGGAACATTATCTAGGTTAGCCACAAAAGATTACATTTACCAAGATAGGAAAATGAAACATGTAAATAGGTCGGCCCCAAGAATGAAAGGAAATTCCTCTGGAAAAGAATAACCAAGGAGCATGGATCAACAGGAAGGTTGGCCAAGGACTCAAGAAAATTGAGCAAGACCCCAAATAGATCCACACGCCAAGAGATTGCTCCGTAGGAGAAGAAATCAACAATTAGCTGTTAAGCTCAAAAACTGCTCCAGGAACTAGAACAGTCAAATCGGAAGCAACGTCTCACCGGTAAAGAACCCAAATGGACTAAGAATCTAGAATTAAGCATAAGAAAACACTTGGAAACCAAAAATATGATCTGCAACAAAAATCAACTAGCTACCAGAAGAACACATAAACTAAAAACACCAAACTTGAACAAAACAAAACTGAAAGGAAATATTGTTCATTGATGCAAGATTGCTCATAGACCAGGGATGCTCATGCATCAGACACCCCAAGTAGAAAGAGATGTTCCATGAGAGGCAACTCATGAACATTGAAAAGGACTTGGGATATAGACTCCATACTCATTTCTGATCCAAACATCTTCTTTATCTACAAACCTCTTTCTTAGCTCCTCTAGAACCTCAACCCGATTCTCTAACTCTTAACTCTCTTTATTTATTTTACCTTGCTTCAAACCTGCACACTATATCTGACTGATGCTCCCTTTCTTTTACAACTCTCATTTATTTCTGCAATAATACTTCATCTAGTCTGCCACCACAACCTTACTGTCATCCAGTTTCTTCTTACCATCAGACTTATTTATCAGACCCTTCTGGAATTCCATGCCACCCTCTGGTATAACCTCAGCAACTGGTTTCTCCTTACTGCAACTCTTTTCAAGACTCATATTCCTCACTTCCTTCTCTTTCTCCTTCAAAGAAGCCCATGGTAACTTCTACCCATCCTTATCAATACTAATCAGGTTTCTTCTACAGTCGTAGATAGCTCCTCTATCAAACTGCCAAGGTCTTCCCAACAAGACATGACAAGCACTCATAGGTAAAATATCACACAAGATCTCATCCCTAAAAGGTCCAATATTAAAACTCACCAAGCACTGCTCTTTTACTTCTAACTTTTGATCATCTTATAACCAACTTACCTTGTAAGGACAAGGGTTCTTAATCCTTTTCAATCCAATCTTCACTACCAACTCCTCAGATACCAAATTATCAGTACTTCCAATATCTACAATAACCTTGCAACACTTACCACCTGATACACGCAGTCTGGAAAAGACTCCTTCTATGAGTAGGTTTGGTATCTTCACTACTCTACTCCATCATGACTCTTCTGAACATAAGGGATTCTCCTTGCTCTGGTGCACATTCAGTTCCAGTAACTCCAACTTCTTGATCCTCATTTGTCACACAACTTCTTGCTATTCCTAGCTTACATTCATAAAACCTATGCCTGGTTTCTCCACAATTATAACATCTACCCAAAATTTTTATGTTGCTACTACCACTCCCTTTCCTCTATATTTTCTGGTCCGATTCTTTATTCCATTTAGGTTTTGATTCTTCTTCAACACTCTGCTTCTCTGTACTCATCTACCCATTGAATCTCTCCTTCCCTCTAGGGTTATTTTGTTATCTTCTCCTCACCTTCTCCTCAACCTTCAAATCATATTGGTAAGCTTCCTCAACTATGGAAAATTTCAACATACTCATTTCATCTTGAATGTTAAATGCAAGTCCATTTATGTACCCCGCCACCTTTTCTCTATCCATCTCTCTATGTCCAGATCTAATCATTACTTTGTAGAACTCCTCGGTATGCTCTTTCATAGTCATGTTTCTTTGCTTCAAGTTCTGCAAATTCTTTAACAACTCTAACTCATAGTCTCCCAGAATGAACATAGCCTTCAATCTCGCTACCATCTGTCTCCACCGGGTGATCTTCATTTCACCATTCTCCACTTTGTCTCTCTACAACTCTTTCCATCATAAGGAAACATTCCCTTTCAATTTAGTTTGTGCCAACCTAACCCTTGGTTGGTCCTTAACATCCTCAAATTCAAAGTAGTCCTCCAACTCTTCGATCCAATCAATCAAATCCTCCGGATTCTACATCCTGGAAAAGTTTGAAATCTCCACTTTATGTATTTGACTTGCTTGTACCACTACTCTTAGGATTCTTTATTATCTTTTGTCTTCTGGTCCTTCAGACTTTGGATTCCTCTGTAAACCAGCTAATGTGATCTGAATCTCATTCCTCATTACTGAAATAATCCATCATCTGCTCTACCCTTTGGGGGTTCATCCTTCTAGGTGAAATCTCCTCCTTTTCTTTGGTGAACTACCTCAATTCGGCGATCTGTTTACCCAAAGGAATGCCTCAAGGTTCACAACTATCTCTTCCATGTAGGTCCCGGAGACAACTGAGAGGGGGGTAAATTAGTTGTCTAATAAATTCAAACCAAAAACTTATTAACCAACTTAATGCTTAATACTAGTAAGACAATTAAGTATGCCGGTAAATAGTGCTAACAAAAAATTATACCGGTAAGAATTAATGCATGAAACATAAGCACAAAGTCATCCACAACACATGACACCAATATTTGTACGTGGAAACCCTATAAGGGGAAAAACCATGGTGGGAAACCTTACCCACAATCAGATGATACTACTGCAGATAGTAAATGTACAAATAGGGGTCTGCACATGTAGAAAGGCCAACAGCCTAGAGCTCACTACTCAATCACAAATGGGAGTCACACTGACTATAGTTGGATGGTTAAATCCAATGAGAATGTACTGCACAAAATAGCATCTTCATATGCTAGATTTAGTACCGATGTAATGCTGATATGCTTCTACAAAAACCTAACTTCACCTTCAAATGATGTCTTCGTGTATATCCCTGCTTGATCTCGCATATACCTTTCCTTAAATATTTTTTGCATTCCACACTTGATCTTACAAATAAGATCTTACATTTATACCATACCCTAAGACCAATTTTAGTAGGTCGGCTCTACAAGATATTACAATAAAAACATTTTACAAACAATACAATATCCGATGCAATAACTGATTGAACATGTCGGCTTAATGCATTTACAACAATAATAAATCATCTCCATAGCATGCCATGCTGATCTAGAAAAGATAAACCTACCGATGTAACCCTAGATAACCTGGACCTATTTGTCGGTAAAAGAAAATATGCAAATAAGAATGTACTAATGATTATTACTTCAAAATAAAGTGTCCACATGATGTCTTCGACATTACCAAGTGTCTTCCATGTCATTGCAGGTGCCGGTGAACATTATATCCTACCGGTTAACCATATACTAGTAACTATTTGCACAGTTTACTGTTTGTTGGTGAATGTTGTTGGATCTCCAAAGTAGGCGTATTTAGTAGGTGTTGACATCAATGACAAAACCATACCAAAATACCAACAATCTCCCCCTTTGACATTGATGGCAACACAAGATGGAAAAACCATCAAAGTGCCAAAACAGAAATGCCAAGTACAAAAACCAACAATCTCCATTTCTCCCCCTAGGAGTAACATGTGTTTATCCAAAGATTTATTTTCAATAGCAATCTCTCATACCAATATCTCCTCAAAAAGATAATGCATTTTTCCATATATCTCTCCCCCTTTGACATAAAATGCCAAAGTCACAAAAGGTCAAGTTCATACAAAATACCAACCAATTCAATATACCAACTACTCCCCCTAAGAAGTAGCTTCCTCATCAAATACCGGAATAAAAGATTTGTCCATTTAATTTTGTCGGTTGATGATAATTATCAACTGTCTAAGTCTCTACCGGTGGAGGTAAGACTCCAAGTTGATCTCTGAGATACTCAAATGTTTCCTTAGGCAAAGGTTTTGTGAAAATATCTACAAGCTATTCTTTAGTATTCACATAAACTAGTTTTATCTCCTTTTCTTCAACTTTTTCCCTTAGAAAATTTAGTTTGATAGAAACATGTTTTGTTTTAGAATGTAATACTGGATTCTTAGATATATTAATTGCTGCATTGTTATCACAATATATAGTAATAGGTTCCTTGAATTTTACCTTTATGTCTTTCAACATTTTCTTAAGCCAAAGTACCTGTGTACAGTTTGTTGCTGCCGCAACATATTCTGATTTTGTTGTTGATAAAGATGTACAACTCTATTTCTTACTTAACCAAGAAACTAATCTCTTTCCAAGAAAGAATGCTCCTCCAGTGGTGCTTTTTCTATCATCCACATCTCCTGCCCAATTTGCATCTGTGTATGCATATAGATCAAAATTTTCATCTTTAGGATACCATAATCCAAGATTTGTTGTGCCTTGTAAGTACCGGAAAATCCTTTTTACTGTTGATTCATGATTTTCCCTAGGATTACTCTGAAATCTAGAAACTATACATACTGCATTCATAATATCAGGTCTGGTTTGTGTCAAATACAGTAAACCTCCTATCATAGATTTTTATCTAGTTGGATTAACAGGTGTATATTCATCCCTTTGAGATAATTTGTCATTTGTAGTCATAGGTGTGCTTACCAGTTTAGAGTTCTCCATCCCAAATTTCTTAAGTAGTTCTTTCAAGTACTTAGATTGACTCAAAAATATGCCTTTATCAGTCTGTAAAATCTGCAATCCTAAAAAGAATTTTATTTCTCCGATCATAGACATTTCAAATTCATGCTGCATTTCAAGAGAAAATTCTTTGCATAATCCATATTCACCTCCAAAGATTATATCATCAACAAATACTTCCATAATCAAGATGTCATCATTAGTTACTTTGTAATATAAGTTGCTATTTGCATTTCCTTTAGTAAAACCAATCTTTAAAAGATACTTATCCAATCTTGCATACCAAGCTCTTGGAGCTTGTTTTAATTCATACAAAGCTTTTCTTAATCTGCAAACCATATCATTGTCATCTGTCAAGGAAAATCCATCAGGTTGTTCAATATAGACTTCCTCTTCAAGATCTCCATTCAAAAATTCACATTTGATATCCATTTGATAAACTTTGTAATCCTTGTGGGCTGCAAAGGCCAAGAATAATCTAACTGCCTCAATTCTAGCTACCGGTGCAAAGGTTTCATTGTAGTCAACTCCTTTATGAGAATATCCCTTACACACTAGTCTTGCTTTATTTCTGACAACCTTACCATCTTCATTGAGTTTGTTTCTAAATACCCATTTGGTTACAATTACATTTTTATTTTTAGGTCGGGGAACTAATGTCCAAGTATTATTTTTCTCAATTTTCCCTAATTCTTCTTCCATAGCTTTAATCCAAAATTTATCTTCACATGCCTCATTGATAGATAATGGTTCAATTTGAGAAATAAGACATACCTCTTCATTTGCCAATCTTCCTCTTGTCATGACTCCTTTAAATTTGCTTCCAATTATCTGATCTTTAAAATGATTCAGTCTTACATACCAAGGTGTCTTAGTCTGTTATTGTTCTTCAATTACTGTGGAATCTTTTGATGATACCGGAGTAACTGGATCATCATTTTGTACCGGTGGATTTATTGTAGGTTCATTTGTCATAATTTCTGTTCCCGATTCAAAGTCTATATACCTTGAAGTTCCTCTGAATTGTTCATCAATCTTTACATTTGTACTCTCAACAATTTTCTGTAATCTTTTATTAAAACATATATATGCTTTACTGTTAGATGAATAACCAAGAAATATTCCTTCATCACTTCTAGGATCAAACTTGCCAATATACTCATCTCTTCTAATATAACATTTACTTCCAAAAATCCTAAAATACTTAAGAGTAGGAGTATTACCAAACCATAGTTCATGAGGGGTCTTACCAGTTTCACCTTTGATGTGAACTTTGTTGAATGTATAGACAACAGTGCTTACTGCCTCTCTCCAGTACACATGTGATAGATTTGCTTCTGATAACATACTTCTTGCAACATCCAAAATAGTTCTATTTTTCCTTTCAACAACTCCATTCTATTGTGGTGTCCGAGGTGTTGATAATTGTCTTTTGATTCCATTTACTTCACAGAATGTATTAAAATCTTTAGATGCAAATTCTCCTCCTTGATCTGATCTTAAACATTTAATTTTCTTACCGGTTTCATTTTCAACCATTGCTTTGAATAGCTTGAACTTCCCAAGTGCTTCTGATTTTTCTCTAAGAAAAGTAACCCAACACATTCTAGAATAATCATCAATAATTAGCATGAAATATCTATCACCTTGTAAGCTTTTAGTTCTAGCTGGACCACATAAATCAGTGTGAATTAAATCAAGGGCATTATTGGATTTTTCTGGAATACTTTTGAAACTAGCTCTAACTTGTTTTCCAAATTGACATTCCTTGCAAATTGTGTTATGAGGTTTCACAATTTTAGGTAGATCTCTACTTTCTTAGAAGTACTGATTTTTACCATGCTATCAAAATTTACATGACATAGTCTTTTATGCCATAGCCAACTTTTATCTATATGTGCAATTAAGCATGCCTTTTCACTGTTATTCAAATGAAAGATATTACCTCTAGTCTGATTACCGGTTGTAATTTCCAAACCAGTTCTATTCATGATTTTGCATTTTCCATTTTTAAATTGTAACTGAAAACCTTTCTCAACTAATTGACCAACACTTAAAAGATTATGTTTTAATCTTTCAACATAGTAGACATTGTCAGTGTTATGTTTACCATCAAGAGATATTGAACCCTTACCTTTGATTGAACAGGCTTTGTCATCTCTGAATCTTACTAAACCTCCATTGTATTCTTGAAAGTTCAAGAATTTACCTTTGTCTCCAGTCATGTGATGTGAGCATCCTGAGTCAATAATCCATTCATCCTGTAATTCAACTTTAGCTGCTAGGGCTTGTTCTACCGGTTGAGCAATAGGTATTGGTTGATCTTCTATTATAGCAATAAAGACCCATCCGTTGTCTGTTGGATCCTCATCAGAATCATCAGTCACACCTTCATCAGCAATATAACAAGATTTATCTTTGTTTTTCTTAAATTTGTATCTCTAATATTCAGGATTAGATTTGTATGTTCTTCTAGCTTCTTCTCTTAGTCTAGCATGTCTATCAGGGCATCTTGAAGCCATATGACCAATCTTATTGTAGTTAAAACATTTAAAGGGTGCTTTACCTTCATACTTACTTCCAATTTGGCCTTTTGGCATTTTTCTTGCAAATAGTGCTTCAAGTTCTTCAAGCTCTTCATTCTCCTTCCTGGTTTCTTCAAGTTCTCTTGCATAAAAGGCTCTCCAGTCTGATTTGTCAAAGGATGAAGCAGATGATGTTGATTCTTTGAAGGCCAAATCAATTTTTATAGTAGTAACAAGACCAAATTCCTCAATTTCAAAAGCTAAAAGTTTTCCAATCAATGTATCCCTAGTTACTGATGTATTAGGCATTGTTCTCAACTCATTTATAGCAACAACCTTCATTTTATATGCCGGTGGCAAACCTCTTAAGATTTTTGAAACAATCTCATCTTCACTCAAGGTTCCTCCACAACATTTGATACCCAAAACAATTTCATTTACTCTTTCCATAAAAGCAGAAATCCTTTCATCTTCTTCCATTTTCAGATGTTCATACCTGGCTCGGAAGCTTTCAAGTTTTGCAATTTTGACTATGGAATCCCCTTCATTCAGTGTTTCCAAATGATCCCAAATAGCTTTTGCAGTGGACCTATCTGATAATACCATGATTTGTTGATCTGATAATGCACTCAAAAGTGCTTCTCTTGCTTTGCAATCATTTTCTTCATCTTTAGCTAAAGTAATGGGAGCAGTCTGACCAGCTACAACAGTAGTATAACCATTCTTAGTAATTTCCCAGATGTCTTTACCAATGCAATTCAGATGTGTCTCCATTCTGATTTTCCATATCCCATAGTTGATTCCATTAAGTTTAGGACTATCTTTTCTGAAATAATTAGTAGACATTGGATCTCCTCAAGTTGTTAAACTTCTGCAAAAAGAGGACTAGGCTCTGATACCAATTGTAGGTCCCGGAGACATCTGGGAGGGGGGGGGGTGAATCAGTTGTCTAATAAATTCAAACCAAAAACTTATTAACCAACTTAATGCTTAATACTGGTAAGACAGTTAAGTATGCCAGTAAACAATGTTAACAAAAAATTATACCGGTAAGAATTAATGCATGAAACATAAGCACAAAGTCATCCACAACACATGACACCAATATTTGTATGTGGAAACCCTGTAAGGGGAAAAACCATGATAGGAAACCTTACCCACAATCAGATGATACTACTGTAGATAGTAAGTGTACAAAGAGGGGTCTGCACATGCAGAAAGGCCAACAGCCTAGAGCTCACTACTCAATCACAAATGGGAGTCACACTGACTACAGTTGCATAGTTAAATCCAATGAGAATGTACTGCACAAAATAGCATCTTCATATGCTGGATTCAGCACCGGTGTAATGCTGATATGCTTCTACAAAAACCTAACTTCACCTTCAAATGATGTCTCCGTGTATATCCCTGCTTGATCTCGCATATACCTTTCCTTAAATCTTTTTCACATTCTACACTTGATCTTACAAATAAGATCTTACATTTATACCATACCCTAAGACCAATTTTAGTAGGTCGGCTCTACAAGATATTACAATAAAAACATTTTACAAACAATACAATATCCAATGCAATAACCGATTGAACATGTCGGCTTAATGCATTTACAACAATAATAAATCATCTCCGTAGCGTGCCATGCTGATCTGGAAAAGATAAACCTGTCGGTGTAACCCTAGATAACTTGGACCTATTTGCTGGTAAAAGCAAATATGCAAATAAGAATATACCAATGATTATTACTTCAAAATAAAGTGTCCACATGATGTCTTCGACATTACCAAGTTTCCTCCATGTCATTGCAGGTGCCAGTAAACATTATATCCTACCGGTTAACCATATACCGGTAACTGTTTGCACAGTTTACTATTTGCCGATGAATGTTGATGGATCTCAAAAGTAGGTGTATTTAGTAGGTGTTGACATCAATGACAAAACCATACCAAAATACCAACATTACACCAATCAATTCATAACCGGCTCTGATACCACTTGGTGCAGCCATAATCCGGTGAGTCCTCAAAGACAATTGACTAGATCATGTAGCAAGAGTAACACAACAGAAGCTGTAATACCCTAAAATTGGTCATCTAAACCATGGGCCCCTAATCTCGACAACATCACCAAGGTCCTAACCAAAGGCAATTAAATTAATCTTGAGCACATTATTAATTCTTTAATTATCAAAAATCACATGGCAAATCAATTACTCAATATTAATTAAATATTTATTTAATTAATTGAATCATTTCCAAGAATATCATTTTGATCAATTATCCCATTTTAATTTATTAAATATCCTTGCATATTTAATTAATTAATAAATTTGCCATTCAATCATGCAAAAAGGATTAATTTATTACAAAAAAAAAAAAGGATTAATTTGTTACAAAGAGTTGAATTGAAATAAAACAAAAAAAAGAATTGAATTGAGAGAGAAATCAAACTTGAGATATTATTTCTTTTTCTAAATTTAGAACTTGAAATCAGAAAAGCAATTTAATTGAATTATTGAATTATTCTCTAAAATTGGAACTTAAAGCTTTTCAAAACAAAAAAAAGAAGTTCAGTTTCATTGAAAAGACCTTTTTCTTGAATAAATTAAAGAATTGTCTATTTTTATCCTATATGCATGGGATTAATTTATTATTATTTTCCAATGCAAATTGGACTTCTAATTTGAATGCATTTCAATTCAACTATAATTGGAATCTATCTCAAAGTTAACTCAATCTGATTTTTCAATTATTTTCAATTAATCCTAAATTGAGCTTTTTCTTTTGTGATTCTCTATAAATTCAGTCTTCATCTCTCATTCGAATTCACCCCAGAGATTTTTGAGAACACGCTTGGAGATTATTATCATGCTAATTTCGCTCTGGAGTCATTGAAGATTATTGTGTTTTTTAGATTATTTGCATCCATTTTACATCCATTATTGCTTGCATCCATTGTTGCTTGAATTGATTATTATTTCTTGAATTATTCATACATCTTGCATCCATATAGCTTAATATCATATAGATTAAATCCTTCATCTTGGTGTAGTCTAGTCACTGGTATTGCTTATAAAAAATCTGAGAGCAATCTTATACTCGCATCTTTTAGAAGACAATTGGTCACTTTGCTATGGTTTATTTCTTATTGATTATTGATTACTAACCATGCATATAATGACTTAATTGAAGTGTTGTGCTTACAGCTACAAGTTCACTTTTTCACACACACATCTCTGGCGCCCACCATGGGGCCTGAAGACTATTTTTTTTTGGCCTCCAAGACTGTCTGCTTTATTTTTTGTTATTTTCCAGGTTTCAGATTTTTTGGTTTTTTGTTCATACATCTCGTACGATAATTTTTACAGGCTGAAACGACAAATTGCAGGTGTCGCACGAATTGCAAATATCCTATCGTATGAGCAGATCCTCTGACATATGAGTAGATCCTCTGTCGTACGAGCAGAAATCCTTTGTTGTATGAGCAAACATCATCAGCAATCTTCTTTCATATGATATTGCATCCTATCTCATACGAGTCAAGTGCCTGTCGTACGATTCTGTATTTTCTGGTAAAAAAAGGAAAATTTCATAATTTTCTCATTTTTGATTGATTATTTTGATGACTGACCCTAACTGTTTATCTATCTATCTTAGAATTTTTCACAGCCTAACTAGTTTTTGCAGAACACTTGTCGAAGAATATGCTTGTTGCACAAAGACAATATGACTACTGATTCATTGTCTTTGCAGGTTGTCTAAGGAGAATCGACTAAACATCGTGTATTCTTTAAATTCATTTTTAGGAACCTAACTTGCTATCTGGTTAAAGAACAAATCTATCTTTTGTGTTTTTAGAAGATTCTGAGAGGTAGGACAGTATGCTCTTGTCTTTTTCTAGACAATTAGAAATCCAGACCCTTGAAGCTTTTTCTTTGTTTGAGATTTGTACATCTTTAGCAGGCCTACCCTCCCGAGGGCTTGAAAAACTCTTAAAGCTATTACAGCCAGTGTGAGGGGAACAACCTAAGTGGGAACGGCTAGATGCCAAGTACTCCAACCCACTATAAAATAAACATGTTTTGATTAAAATCAAGTCAATGGCAATGCTCGGGAATATCTCTCCTCCGTACCTTCGGGTATATTAAACCTTGGTTTTCAAGGCTGGGAGACGTCTTAATTGAGTTTATACCTCGACGCACCAAATGGATCCCTGACTAAATCCAATTTAAAATTAGAAGCCACCCGGTTCATCTCCAAAAGAGGGATAATCTTTGTGCAAGAGAGATAGTAACTCTCCCAAGATACTTGTCATTTCGTGCTCCCATTAGCATTTGGAGTCAGATAATATGGCATTGAGAATCCATTGCGTGAGACTCAGCGGCTGTATTCTAATTAGCTATTAGGTGTGTACCTGAGTCTACAAGAAAAGGTTTTCTTTCCTCACCAAATTCCTTAGGGTTTGCATGCTATGATTGGAGTCACTATACATACTACTTGTTTTCTGTGTTTTCATCCCTGAAACAAAAACTGAAATACCAAAAATTGGTGAAGACCAGAAACAACTCAGTGAGTTGAATCTCTATCCATGTTAGAAACTAGTCCATCCTAAGTTGAAACTCTATTCGTGTCAGAAACTAGTCTATCCTAAATCAAAACTCTGCCTGTGTCAGAAACTAGTCCATCCTAAATTGAAAATCTGCCCGAGTCAGAAACTAGTTTATCCTGGTCAAAAATTAGTCCATCTCAGAATTGGTCATACTCAGTTATCATACTCCACAATCAGAAAAAATCAAAATTTCTAGGCTCTGTCCTATGAACAGTTGTACGAGTCTGATAATTCATCATCCTATATCACATCCTGTGTCATATGAGTCTTTTGGTTTGTCATCCTAGACCTAATCCTGTGTTGTATGAGTCATTTTATTCTGTCATTTGAAACAAAACTGCTCTGAGTCTTTTGTCATCCTACACATACCCATTTGTCATACGGTGCAAGGCAGCAACTCGTACGAAACAAAACTATTGTCGTCCTATAGCTGCTAAATTATCATCCAGTCCAGAAAATCCTGTCGTACGAGTCTCTAGTTTTGTCAGAATAGAACAGTCAAACTTGCCTAGAAACAGCTTACAGCAAACATAATACTGGTTATCATTTTCCTAAGCATAAACAGATAAAGACAGTGTACCTCTGCCATTTGCATTGCATGATTTGGTCGATCACCTTTCAGCTAGTCCAATCAACTACCTATCAAATTTTAGTCACTTAGATAATGTCTTATATAGGATAGATCGTTCCTGAAACCAGACTGAATCTTACACTATGCTTAGAATCAACTTAGATAACGTCTTAGATAGGATAGATCGTTCCTGAAACCAGACTAAATCTCAGTTGTCTCTCCCAAACAATACTCTAAACAGAACAACTAGCTCTAAAATTGATTGTGACCTCTGCATCACAAAATGACTTTAGGTCACACTAATCCATAAAAATGCCTATTCAAACCAGGAGTTCTCATAAGAAACAAGCCAAAGGCAAAGAACAAACCTTCACCTATCAAGATAATCCATTCTACATGAAGGATCCACTCACTAACATGTCGTCATCATCAGGCAGACCAATTTTTGATGAACCTGAATCTCCCACCATACATGAGACAGAACACAATGATGGAAACAAAAATGACCGTAATATTCCCAAAAATCATAATGAATCCTCATCATCAAGTGAGATTGATGAAGACGCTGAACCTCCAGAAAAAGAAATCCTTGATTGCCAGAAAGACAAAGACTTTAGAAAAATGACGAAAACTATCATGACCCAAGAGAAGGAAGACTATTTCATAGAACTAGCAAAACAAGGTGCCAAACTTCCTATTGGATATGATGTTCAAACACTTGTTACTAAAAGGAAAGACTCACCTATACTCATGGTACACAAATAGTTAATAGCTTTGTGGATGGAGGTCACAAAACTGAAGAATAAGGACAAGTCCCCAAAACAATATTCTCTGGAAACAATATGTCCCTTTCCATTTGACAAAAATCTACACATGCCTCCATTTCTTTCACGAGTGGAAATCCCAAAATTTGACAAATATGACAGTACCTCAGATCCTCACGATCATGTTAGGGAATTTAGTGTTGCTTGTATGGAGTTTATAAATGATCAAACATACCTCATGCATCTCTTCCCAAGGAGTTTAGGGGGTCAAGCAATGGAATGGTTCTCAAGTCTACCCAAAGGAATAAAAACATTCGAAGAACTAATCCAACTATTTTTACAACAATACTCATACAACATTCGACATCCTATAACTACGATCGATCTTTGTAATACTCAATAGAAAATAGGGGAACCTCTTCTTACTTTTCTCCAACGCTGGAGAAAGATGTTCTGTAGGTACCCACGACCTATTCCAGACTCTGAGAAAATGGATATATTTGTCAATAACTTGGTCCCCGAACTAAAATATCATGTACAAATGCAAGTACACTCATCATTTAACAAAATGGTAGATAATGCCATTGGAATGGAAGATATGCTCATAAAGAAGGGGGATATCACACCTTGGAAAGAAACACAAATAGGATCTAGCTCTAAAGAGAAAAACAAGTATTGGAAATTTGCCAAGGATAACAATAAGAATTTTGTTAATGATGGAGTAGTAGACACTATCAAAACCAACTCAAAATCCACAATATTCAACTTGGCTAGTGGTACACAAGCACTTAAAGCTGTTGAGGCTGCCATAGAGAAATCACCAAAGAAAACAAAGGAATGGTTCAAAGAAAAGCCTTGGCTTTCTTAACCTAAGTGTGATTTTACTCCTCTTGAAGAATCATATGAATCCGCTTTCAAAACTCTATTGGCAAACAACTTAATAACACTACCAAATAACTCCAGACCATATGATCCAGATGTCAAGCCAAGATGGTGGAGAGAAAATGAATATTGTGACTTCCATTGGAATAAGGGTCATAACATAAATAATTGCATGAAGCTAAAACATGAGATTCAAGATCTCATAGATGCTGGTAAAGTTGTTGTTGGGAATCACCCAACCAATGTTGATCATAAAGCATTTAAAGACCCTTTGCCTGCTTACGAACAAGGTGATTCCTCAAAGACCAAAGGAGGTGCCAAGGTAAATTATATTTATGCCAGCCAGGACAACATTATCAACATGATTGAACCTTCACACTCAGAATATTGCAATGTGATTATAGTTCAAGATAAACCAAATGAATCACGATATGCAAGAGCTCTGACCCGATCTCAAAAGAAAGTTACCCTCTAAGGAGCTAGTTCTTCCAACCCGGCTCAAGAAACATCAAATCCAACAGCCTTGCCAAACAAACAAAAAGAATCAACCTTGGACAAATTTAAAAGGTTAACCTCATCATCATCCTCTGGATACAACGTGGTTGAACAGTTAAAAGGGACAAATGCTCAAATTTCAATTTTTGAATTGCTACAACTCTCATCTGATCACAAGGAAATCCTAGACAAAGCATTGCTCACTACCAACGTTCCAAAAGATTTAGACATTGGCCGGTTTCAGTCTATGGTGGGTCATCTGACTTCACCTCACTATTTGACCTTCTCTGAAGAAGATGACAATTCATTAAATCATCCACATAACCAGCCATTGCATATTGAAGCCATGATCCACAAACACAGAGTCAAATGTGTTTTTATAGACGGAGGTGCGAGGTTGAATATCTGTACTTATCATCTGCTTACACAACTAGGATTCTCTGAAAATGTCATTGATCCAGGCAAGAAAATAACAATTAAAGCCTATGATAAGGAAGAGAGGACCTCCAAAGGTCTAGTATCATTACCAATCAGAGTGGGACCGGTAGAGAGAGATGTCCTTTTTCAGGTTCTCGATATTCCATTGTCATACAATATATTACTGGGCAGGCCTTGGATTCATGAAATGAAGGCAATACCATCAACATATCACCAATGCTTAAAGTTTCCTTATAATGGAGCTGAAGTCAGTATTCCTGCTAATACAAATGTCATCTGTAATGCATTAACAAAAGGTGCAGATACTTTTGTGCCACATAATAGGGCAACCTCTCCAAATGAAGATCCAGAAACATTGATGAAAGACTTAGAAAAGAGATTGAAGATTATAGATACCGGCATGGATGGCTACAAGATAGAACCGGTACTATCATTAGTTTCTCTCCCTCCATCACCAAAATAGTTGGGCAAGCCATCAGAGGCTATGAGAACACAAACATCAGCTCTGAATACTATATATGATGGTCTCTTTATACAGTCTTCTACCTCCTTAGTGGATAAAATAGAAGAGGATGTTGTGCTTAACTGGCTCTTTAAGGAAGATAGTCCAAATGAGGAGGTATGACATTGTGAGATTTCCTCAAACCAATATGGTCATGGTTACAAAATGATTCAGTGCATGGGGTACTTAGGTATTGGTCCTTTGGGCAAACAAAAAGAAGGTATTACTTAACCAATTCAGCTACAAACCAAATCCACACATGATAAGGTTGGATTGGGATACAATCCAAAAAAGACATTAGAACAAAAACATGTTTCTAAGTCTAAGTGCTTGAAAAAGATATCATCTTTAACATTACATGAAGCAGACACTAAACAAACAAAAGTAGAGTGTAGAAAAGAGAAAGAGGAATCAATAGTCAAGAAAGAAGAAATAGTCAGTGCTCAATCTTTGACGGTATCAGCTACGATAATACAAGAAGTTGAGGTTCCTGAGGATACAAGAGATGAAGTTGTAAGAATCAGAGAATTGTTTGCACCATTAAAATTTCCAGTCACATATGCTGGTAGGAAACAAGTAGATGATTCAGAGACTGATTCAAACGAGTATGAATGGTGTCCTAACTATCTTTTAGACACATCCACTATAGAAACTCCAGATAATCTAGTGGTGTCATAGATGATACTCAAGAGCTGATGTGCATAAAACTAGAGAAGGAAATACAAGAAATTAGACAAAAGAGACAAACAAATTATGAACAAGGATTGAAAGAAGGAAGAATACCAAAAAGCTTCTCATCTATGTTCCCTTATCCTAAAATAGAACAAATCAGTTATAGTACTACATAGGAAGAGTTGAAAGCTACAGAACAAGAACCAGTCATCAGTCCAGAAGAAGTTGAATGGAGTAGATGACAAAAAATCATAGAAATAATGAGATCATGTCAATAGGTGTGTCAGATACAAATGACAAATGAACCACAACATGAAGGAACTTGTAGCATTAAAGATGTTGGTATTGATACCATACATATGCTTACTTAATCACCTCAAAGAGACTTGGAAACTTCATCCGATGACTCTGATGACTCTGATGACAGTCTTGTTCATGATGATACCCACTCGGCCTCAAATTCTGAATCATCTGATACAAATAATGAAAAATTGCCTACTAGTCTTATTGCTATTAAACCATGATATGATGTTCAGTCCGGTGTAGTAAATGATATTACAAGTATGTCTATTGGATTAGATCAATTAAATATTAACGTGAACTTTAATAATCATGATCTGACTTTTTTTGGTCTCGAGACACTTACGCAAGGTATCATTCTGGAACTCGACTTTTTGATCCGCAGTTGTGATAACAATACTGTGAATGCTCTTGAACCTATCCAAAATTTGTCCTTAGTACATCCCAAATTGATTGAGTGTACTTTAGAGAATCAACCCATGTATATACCTATTTTTGCCAATGACTATACATTATCCTATTATCTCAATGCAGTTGAACCTATAAACTCTTCCACTAGTGAACAGAGTGAAAATATGACTGAAGAGGATATCAAGTATCTTAGTCACAAAAACAAAAAAAATAAAAATAAAAGATCTAATGGCGAAAACCATATTGTGGCGGTGTCAGAATCTAAAAAAGAGAAAATAAAGGACATACCTAAAGGCAAAAACCTCTTTGAGGTGCCTGAAGGTGAGATACTTGGTATACTGCCCAGTCACTTTCAGAAGCGGTCTTCCATATTGATCGAGCCAACTCAACCAGTGAATATCGGGAATCAAGAGACACCACAAATAATTCACGTAGCTCAATCAATATCAGCAGAGGAATTGAAGGATTTCACTTAGCTATTCTTAGAGAAGAAAATAAACTTTGCATGGACGTACTCTGATATGCCAGGCTTGGATCTTGATCTCATTATGCACCATCTCTCAATCACACTAGGAGTAAAACCAGTTAAAAAAAAACTCAGTAAGATGCATCTGCATGTAGCACTATTGGTCAAAGCTGAACTAGAGAAACTGCTCAAAGCTAGATTTATTAGAGCAATAGATTATGCTGAATGGATTTCCAACATAGTGCCTGTGTCGAAGGCAGATAAATCTATCAGAGTTTGTACAGATTTTAGAGATCTCAACAAAGCATGTCTGAAAGATGACTTTCCATTGCCAAATATTGATATGATAGTCGACATGATGACTGGGTATGAGATGTACTCACTAATGGATGGATTTTCCAGCTACAATCAGATTAAAATCACTCCTAGAGATCAAGAAAAGACAACCTTCACCTGTGCATGGGGAACCTTTTGTTGGAACGTTATGCCATTTGGGTTAAAGAATGCGGGGGCGACCTATCAAAGAGTAGTTAGTGTTAGGATTCCCACAGATACTGAGAGGGGGGGGTGAATCGGTATCTGATTAGTGGGTAGTATTTATTAAGTTAAAACATGCAGAACATAAAATAGCAGTATACCAGTATGCAAGAATTAAAGCAATAAACAGAATCAGAAACATCCACATAAAAAGAACACCATAACACAAGATGTTTAACGAGGAAACCCGATGTGGGAAAAACCTCGGTGGGATTTGTGACCCACAATATTCACTTATTGGCCAATAAGAGAATATTACCTATAATAGGGGCCTACACATGTAGGAAGGCCAACTGCCTAGAGCTCACTGCTCAATGAGAAGTCACAATGACTTACAATGAGGATTATACTAATCCAAAGACTTGTACTGCTTTACAATAGCATCTCCAATGCCAGATTCAGTACCAGTTCTAACTCTATTCTTTACATATACCCTTGACCTATAATTCACACATTAGGTCTGCCTGATAATTTTCTTTATGCTCGCTTACTTACACGCTTAAATGTCTACAATGATCTCCTTTATATACAAGAGTCATTTTACAATTTGCCAAGTCGGCTTACAATAATAATCAAAATATTACATATCAAAAATCATGTCGGCCTCTATGCCGGTATACATCTTTTTTTCTGTGCCGGTGCCGGTGTAGAGTGATCTTGTTGATGCCAGTGCACTATCTTGCTTGTGTAATGCTTTGCCGGTATGATGTCTTGCCGGTGCCATAGGATTGCAAGGTTGCCATCAATGACAAAACCTTCAATCATACACAATGTCTCATTGGAGTGTCCATATGCCAATAGTTACAACTATCTTTCATGACATGATGCATAAGAATATGGAAGATTATATTGAGGACACCTTAGTGAAGACTATGAAAAGATCAATGCATATTCAAGAGTTAGGTCCTATACTTGACAGAATGGAAAAATTTAAGCTCCGATTAAATCCAAAGAAGTGTGCATTCAGAGTGACATCTGGTAAACTACTTGGCTACATCATTTCAAAGAAGGGCATTGAGGTTGATCCTGAGAAGGTCCAAGCTATAATAGAAATGCCACCTCCAAAGAACATTAGTCAAACGAGAAGTCTACAGGGAAATCTCCAATCCATTAGAAGATTCATTTCTCAGCTAGTAGATAAGGCTCAACCTTTTACAAAAGTATTGAGAAAAGGAATAATATACAACTAGGATCAGTAGTGTGAACAACATCTTCAGTAGCTAAAAGAGTATCTGTCTAATCCACTGATATTGATGCCACCTATTCAGGGTAAGCCACTAATCTTATATATATCAGCAACTGATTCATCATTGGGGGCACTTCTGGTGCAATAGGATGACAACAAAAAGGAAAGAGCTATTTATTACATCAGCAAGACATTGGTGTCTTATGAAATGAGCTACAATATAATAGAAAAAGCATGCTTGGCATTAGTCTTTGCATCACAGAAACTGAGGCACTATATGCTAGCACATTCAGTCAAGTTGGTGGCCAAAATCGATCCACTCAAGTATCTTCTTAATAAAGCAACACTCACCAGAAGATTGGCGAAATGGGTTATGATCCTTACAGAGTTTGACATTGAATATGTGGAACGCAAAGCCATAAAAGGACAAGTAATTGCTGATCAACTTGCTGAAGCTCCACTTGAGGATACTCAACCACTACACATCGAGTTCCCAGATGAATCAATAATGCATCTTACTCAACAACCCTGGAAGATGTTCTTCGATGGTTCCTTTACTCAAAATGGTTCAGGTGCTGGCATACTATTCATTACTCCTCAGAAGTATTCAATTCCAAAGTCTTATAAGATTTTGTTTCCCAGAACAAACAATATTGCAGAATATGAAGCTTTGGTGAATGGAATAAAACTAGCCATTGAATGGAAGGTTGCTAAATTACATATCTATGGAGATTCTCAGCTGGTCATCAATCAGATCAATGATACATATCAGACTCGAGATGAGAAATTGATGCCTTACAAGAGGATGGTAGATGATCTCAAGAAATACTTTGCTTTTGTATCATTCCAACAGATTCTTAGATCAACGAACAAAGTAGTAGATGCTATGGCCACCTTGGCATCTATACCTGAGCTATAGGAGTCCAATTTTCACTTTGATTTCCTGGTGGAAGAGTTATATTACCCCACTTATGATTCTCCTGAGACCCAAATAGTCTGTTCTATTATTGGACATGACTCATCCCGATACAGCCACATCTATTCCTATCTATGCGATCAAATTATCCTTGAAAAACCTTACTCATAATGAGAAAAGAAACCTAACTTGAAATGCTTTGCGGTATGTTATCATAGCTAACGATTTATTTAGACGAGGTTTGGACAGTACATTGCTTAGATGTCTAGAAACTGAAGAATCTAAATGTGCATTATCGGAAGTCCATGAAGGTATTTGTGGATCTCATTTGAATGGTTTTACTTTAGCTCAGAAACTATTATGAGCTGGCTACTACTAGCCAGATATGGAAAAAGATGCCATTAAATTTGCTAAGACTTGTGAGAAATGTCAGCTTCATGGAAATCTCATACATGCCCCAGCAAGGGACCTCATACCATTTATAACACACTAGCCTTTTCAGCAATGGGTCTTTGATCTCATTGGTCAGATATATCCGGCTCCATCCAATGGACATAAATTCATCATAACTGCCACTGAGTATTTCACCAAGTGGGTAGAGGCAGTTCCGCTCATCAAATCAATTGGTAAACAAGTTGCCTTGTTCATCCTAAACTATATAATTTGTAGGTATGGGATACCTTCATCCATCGTGACTGATAATGGAGGACAATTCAAGAATAAATATTTGGATGAGCTTTGTGAGAAATTCAAAATAAAGCAACACTGGTCATCAGTATATTACCCTCAAGGTAATGGACAAGCTGAGGCATCTAACAAAAACCTACTGACTATCTTGCACAGAATAGTGAACAAGTCTGGGAAGGATTGGCATTTGTAGCTCAATCCTGCACTATGGGCTTACAGAACCAGTATCAGAACACCTACTAGGGCTCCACCTTTCTCTTTGGTGTATGGGTCCGAAGTAGTATTACCTATTGAAGTAGAAATACCATCTCTAAGAGTTTCATTGCAAGGTCTTGTTACTGATGAAGATCATAGAATATCTAGATTGCAAGAACTTGAATTGCTAGATGAACGTCGACAAGTGGTGTTTGATCATCTCAGAGTGTATCAGAAGAGAATGTCCAGAGGATATAACAAGAAGGTTCGACAAAGAGAATTTCAAGTTGGTGACCTAGTTCTGAGAGAGAATCCAAAAAATCAACAATTTCGTGATAATAAAGGGAAGTTTGAACCCAACTGGCTGGGTCCCTACATTGTTACTGCAATATTCGGCTCTGGTGCCTATCAACTCTCAAACTCAGAAGGAGAACAACTCCATGAACCGATTAACACCATCCACTTGAAGAAATTCTTCGCTTAGCACTCTTTGCTCTAGCAAACTTGTACAGTTGGAAAAAGTCATGAAAAAAATAAAAAAAAATTAAAAATGGAAAAAGTCTTGAAAAAAATCCTAAAAATCAGAAAAAGTCCTAAAGAAATCAAAAAGAAAAAGAAAAAAGAGAAAAGAAAAGAAAAAAAAATAAAGAGAAAAAAATTGCCCTGGTGAAAACCTGGTAAATAGGCACCTTGGTAGAAAAATGAATCTTTGCCAAGCAAGTGAAAACCTGGCAAACAGGCACCTCTTGTACTCAAGCACTCCATCTATCAACGCAACATTGGCATTTCCCACTTTCAAAAATCTTTTGCTTTTGCTTGTACATATTTTTCAGTCACTTTTGTGACATCCTGGTTCGTTGGAACCCTCATGACTTGAAATTGATCAACATCCTAGTCTTAGGTTACTCGATAGAGCACATTACATATCCTAAGAAGTGTCAACCAAGTCATTCTTCCATTAGTGAAACCTGGTCATCCACTCCGAGTCAGTCACCTGTCTCCTGACTACTACAGAATTTTTATCACTGAGTTAACAAGCAAAACAACATAACAAAAAACAATTACTAAACAGTTTGAGCTATGAATGGATATTTTCTTTGTGTGATGTCTTTTATATTGGTTTTCAATTATTATCCCTCTGAGTAACTCGAGGAAGTCTATTGTGACTAAGAGGTGCAAGGATTGGGGGCATAATATTTTCTTTGTTTTCTGCTTGTAGGAATGATCCCAATGATCTGGAAACATATAAATTAGCTGGGTGTTTGTGATAAGAGCCTTCACATTAAGGTGAAATCGCCTCACATACCTCAACTCCACTTATTTGTATGCTACAGGGAGGTCCATATCATTTCTTTGTTTGTTTTGAGGGAATTTCTTTATGATGCAATTCAGGTCCCTACAAAATCTGTCCAAGGATATGAAGGAAAAAAGGGTCATTGCAGACAAGATAATTAAAATTGCACATTGAAAAAGAAAGGAACTCTAACCTGCCTGTTGTTTTCATTATGCTTAGTGATGAATCTTAAGTATTTTAAATCTAGTGACTAGGTTTAGGTTGCATTTCGCATATCATTTTGCATTTCATTTTGCATTTTTGTGAATCTAGAGTGATTTCGGTATAGTAATAATCTCTTTATCTTCTGAATGAGAGCTAAAAGCATCATCATTTCTTATGCTAAGTGGTCTATTTATCATTATTTCTCTGATTGAGTACTTATGTTTTGAGATGTTTAGCTGCATACATAACATATTATATAGATTCATTTATTTCATTATTTTTCATTTACATTGATCTTATTGCATAGAAAAAATGAAAAAATTGCATTACTCATTACTCATTACTCATTACTCATTTTCATTCATTTATTTTCATATGAAAAGAAACCAAAACATAGACATCCATATTCATTTGCATTACATACATTCATGCTGAAATAAATGCATACATATAGAATAAAGCATATAGAAACATCTCATAGTCGATTGACACAAGTACAATGAAGTCAAAACAGATCTCGTATATATATATCATATCAAGTCTAAGGGTACAAAATGATGTCCAATGACATGTACAAACTCCCATTAGAGAAAGAATCGTATCGGCTACAAAAAATGGGTGTGTCTACAAAAAATATCCCAGCTACAAAAAATGAATCATCTAGCTGGCGCCCTCTCCCTCATCGCCTGGTGGAGGAGGAGGAGCTTGATGCCCGGGATCCTAGCATGGTACCTGAGCTCCCTCTGATCTAGCCATATACTGCGAATAGGGTTGCACCTACTGTGCAACAGGAACTGCAACACTATATGCTACCACATATTATGCAGCCCTACTGCTCTGGAGAAGCACCTCCTATCGTAGAGACTCTATCTCTTCTCTCGACTCAACTCTCAATGCTGTGATCTGGCGATCACGCTTGGCCCTAACCTCGACTAGCTATTGGTCTCACTCCGCCAGCTAAGTCTGAACCACTATCAACTATGACTATAGCTCTGCAAGATGTGCTCTCATCGACCATCCCATGTCAGCCCCCTGCTCTCTCGTAGGCTCTCCGCCACCATCTCCACTGCCATCTCCACTTGTGGCTCCACCCTGCTCATCCCACCACTGCCAGACCTACCTTGAAGTTGCTCACTCCTCCTCTCCACCACCCAACCTCACACCTACTATCCCAAGGGATCCACCCTCACCCCTTTGTCGTCCAACATCAACTCATCGACAAACGAGAAGGTGCTCCCAAGCCCACACCTATAAAATGTACACCCCTATAGCCATGCTCCGCCCATCTCTATAAACATTCTCATGCATCTCTCGATACATGTGGGCCAATAAACAAGAGCCCCAGCCAAGTCTCTGAGGGGTCTCTATCAACCTCTTGAGCATACGGCCCCATCTGCTCTGGAAACCCTGTTGCCCTATGTTTGGCATCAAAAAGAAACCAATGAAACCTGCTAGGACACATGCCAGCAGGTACTCCTCACTGTACATGCTCATCAATATATCCCAACTCATGGAATGAGTCAAGATATCGGGATCCCTGAATACATTCCTAAGAGCCTGTAGTCTAGGTAACAATGTAGTATCATAATCCACCTTATCCCTAGAAAAAGGGATATGAAGGATCCTGTACACATCCTCGGGAGTGATAGTCAACTCCCCAACTGGAAAATGAAAGATATTATGCTCTGAATGAAACTGCTCTACCAATGTTGTGAGCATCCCGTGGTTCACACAGATATCAAGTAACCTCATCAAGTGAGTCAAGCCACCAATATAAACATGAGCCTACTCAACCTCAGACAAATCACAAACTAAAGCCATAGTGGGAGGATATACACATCTAAAGAGCATAGGAGGTAAGCACACCTGCAAAAAAACCCAACAACGATCATCAGAAAATAGTCCAAATGAGCCTGCAAGAGAAGTTAAACATCACGCAAATCCAAATAAGTCAAATGCAAAAGAAAATTTTCATGTTTACACTTTCAAAAATGATCACTATCTTTCGAACGACAAAACATAGTCAAGCAGCATATCGTACGAGTCAGGAATGGCTCTCGTATGAGAAAACAACCTCGAATGACAAACTTTTACACATTGTATGACAAAATGGTCTTCTAACTGACCTATTGTATGACACAAGGGTGAATCCCGTATGACAAATCTAATGGCTTCAAACAACAAAAGAAAATTTTCCATTTTCTCGTACGAGACAGGATCCTATCTTGCATGATAAACCGTGACACCCGACCCAAAACCTGTGAAAAACATAAAAAATCAACAAAAAAAATAAAAATTGGAAACATAAAGAGGCTTAAGATTGATCACTTACCACTGGCTCATAGTTTCACAGTCGATTATGACATCTCTGGTGCTCAAATCGATGCTGACGAGTAGGGACCACCATTTTTCTTCACAGAGGGCTTTTTGAATTTTCAAACTTGGAAGGTTAAAATGATTTAAAAATGATACTTTCGTCCTATATATAGCCTAAAACCTAATTTTTCAACTTGCTTCGATGGTTATGAAAATTGTACCCTTAGCTAATGTGCCTGCTCTAATTCTATTTTCGGGATCGAAATCGAAATTCGAGATCATCTTGCTAGTCAATTTTAGAATTTGGACCACTTAGCGCTCTTTTCATCAAATGCTCATTTTTTTTCTTCGATTTGTGCTCAATTTCTCAATTTCAACATTGAATCTCAGTTTCAAATTTATGAATCAATTGCGCAATCAATTCAATCTTCAAAATTCTTCAAAATCAATTTGTGCTCACATAACTTATTATTGCTCAAAATTGCCTAAAATCAAACACTCTCGCTATCTTTCGATTTCACTCCCGAGGGGGCATACAAGTGACCTTATGACCTTACATCTTTAATGTCGAGATAATTTTTCAAATCTTCATCAAAAGTCAAGCAAAATCTTTTCAATTAAAGAAAATCAATTCTTATTTCTAAGGGGCATCTCAACTTTATCACTTCACATCAAGTTGAGATTGCTCGATCATCTGAATCGAATCAATCGCTAGGGGCATATCAGTTTCATCACTTCACATCAAGCTGATATTTGTCTTTCATCTGAATTAATCTCTTAACATTAATCAGTTTCATCACTTCAAATCAAACTGATTATTCATTTAAACTCAATCAAAAGTTTAAAGAGTTTCTTTGATCACACTTAATCTAAGCAGGTGTTCAGTATTCGTTTCTTGATCAAGCTGAATGGTTCATTCTTCGCTCATCGTGTCTTGATCAATCAAGTTCAAGATCAATTTTTATCATCACTGGCTGCATCTAAGATCAATCAAGTTCTAGATCAGTAAGATCTGCTTCTTGATCAATCAAGTTCAAGTTCGGTATCTTTGTTTTCTATCATTCCTCATTTCAATCAAGTTCGGGATCGGTATCACTTTAATATGACTTCATTCAGATTTGTTGCTTCGAGTAAAGCTAAACACCTTGCTTTTTATCTAGTTCATGATCAATCAAGTTCAGAACTGGCATCTCCTAGACATCACACATTCTTTGAACCAACACGTTGCTTGCACATTAATTCAAAGAGGGGCAAATGTAATACCCTAAAATTGGTCATCTAAACCATGGGCCCCTAATCTCGACAACATCACCAAGGTCCTAACCAAAGGCAATTAAATTAATCTTGAGCACATTATTAATTCTTTAATTATCAAAAATCACATGGCAAATCAATTACTCGATATTAATTAAATATTTATTTAATTAATTGATCATTTCCAAGAATATCATTTTGATCAATTACCCCATTTTAATTTATTAAATATCCTTGCATATTTAATTAATTAATAAATTTGCCATTCAATCATGCAAAAGGATTAATTTATTACAAAAAAAAGGATTAATTTATTACAAAAAAAAGGATTAATTTATTACAAAGAGTTGAATTGAAATAAAACAAAAAAAGGAATTGAATTGAGAGAGAAATCAAACTTGAGATATTATTTCTTTTTCTAAATTTAGAACTTGAAATCAGAAAAGCAATTTAATTGAATTATTGAATTATTCTTTAAAATTGGAACTTAAAGCTTTTCAAAACAAAAAAAAAGAAGTTTAGTTGCATTGAAAAGACCTTTTTATTGAATAAATTAAAGAATTATCTATTTTTATCCTATATGCATGGAATTAATTTATTATTATTTTCCAATGCAACTTGGACTTCTAATTTGAATGCATTTCAATTAAACTATAATTGGAATCTATCTCAAGGTTAACTCAATCTGATTTCTCAATTATTTTCAATTAATCCTAAATTGAGCTTTTTCTTTTGTGATTCTCTATAAATTTAGTCTTCAGCTCTCAATCCAATTCACCCCAGAGATTTTTGAGAACACGCTTGAAGATTATTATCACGCTAATTTTTCTCTGGAGTGATTGAAGATTATTGTGCTTTTAGATTATTTGCATCCATTTTACATCCATTATTGCTTGCATCCATTGTTGCTTGAATTGATTATTATTGCTTGAATTATTCATCCAGCATCCATATAGCTTAATATCATATAAATTAAATCCTTCATCTTGGTGTAGTCTAGTCACTGGTATTGCTTATAAAAAATCTGAGAGCAATCTTATACTCGCATCTTTTAGAAGGCAATTGGTTGCTTTGCTATGGTTTATTTCTTATTAATTATTGATTACTAACCATGCATATAATGACACACAGAAGCAACAACAACACATTAAAAAATAACAGAATCATATTTTCGTACCATCATATATTCATCACAAATCATCTAGTAATCAATCGGTTACATACAGGCTAACAATCCAGAATACAACCGGTAACCAACCGGTTACATGCAAGCCATAATACAATCTATTTGGATCTCTAAGAGACCTCTGAATTATCAATCCCCTAACTAAGAACTCCTAAACCTCTAACTACCTACTAAGGATCTCATATAACAATATTTATACCCTCTAGAACATATCTGGGTCGGCCACAAAAGATTACATTTACCAAGATAGGAAAATGAAACTTGTAAATAGGTCATCCCAAATAATGAAAGAAAATTCATTCGGAAAAGAACAACCAAGGAGCACAAATCAATAGGAAAGTCGATCAAGGACTCAGGATCATTGAGAAAGATCCCAAATAGATCTACACACCAAGAGATCACTCTGCATGAGAAGAAATCAACAATTAATCATTAAGATCAAAAACTTCTTCGGGAACCAGAACAATCAAACAGAAAGCAACATCTCATTGGTAAAGAACCCAAATGGACTGAGAATTTGGAATTAAGCATAAGAACATGCCTGGAAACTAAAAATATGATCCACAATGAAAACAAACCAGCTAGTAGAAGAACACAGAAACTAAAAACATTGAACTTGAACAGAACAAAACTAAAAGGAAATATTTTTAGTTGATGCAAAATTACTCATAGATTGGGGATGCTCCTGCATCACTCGGTGACAATTTATGATGCTACAATAGCATCACCTAAAAAAAACCTAGCCAAAACACTAACCCACACCATGGAAACAACCAAAGGTGGAGGAATGCAACACATTCCTGCAAACTGTCACACTACCACTATACAAGTTGATACTCATACCATCCCAACTTCAACTATAGATTGAATGAGAACATAAAAAACCAAGATATATCAAGCATTTGCATCCAACAACATCATACTACAACCACAAGTAATGATAAACCAACGTGCTATAATGCGATCCATAAAACTATACTCAGTCAGATAGACTATTCACTAGGATAATCACTTTTAGCCAACTTTAATTGTAGACTACATAATACATCTCCAAAGTTGAAAAAATTCATAAGACAACCAAATAAACTATATAAAGCAACTACAATCAATCTCGACATATTTGCATGAAATTGTAGCCAATCATATGATACTACATTACTATCCTTTGATACTACATTACTCCTGAATACAATTGCTCAACCTTCCAGACCAAAATTATCATGAATGACAACATAAACTCATATATGCAGCAATCTCCCCCTTTTTCATTGATGGCAATACTTGTGCCAACTCCAAACTATTATCATGTTACTCCAAAATAAATTCTCTCCCCCTTTGACATCAAGGAAAAAGGGTGTCTTCATAACACAAACTCACTATATACAACTCCCCCTTAGGGTATGAACAAAATTGAAAAACCAAAATTGTATTTTACCAACCTTCTACTTATCCACAATGTGTGTATAGAAACAAAATTGTCTTACTGATAAAAAATAAGGATTCTGCATAGATGGGGGCATAATGCACTTGTGAACAAAATTGAGATGAGACCAAGTGGTCTTCCAATTATTTTCCATAGAGGTCAAAATGTTGTGTTGATGTTCCATCTTTAAAATAAGATCCTCTACCTCACTAAAACTATTGAGAACCTTTATTGATTGATCTAGGTTTTGACAGTCTGCAACAAGTCTCACCATGGTGGTGAGCTGCAAATCTACAATGTCTCTCATATGACCAGATTGTGCCTTAATCTTTTCTTTTTGATCAGTAGCAGTTTTAACTACATATACAAATTCTCTATCTACAGTCTTCCATTATCATCTACATCCTTCTTCAAATCTATAGTACAAGACAACTGCACAATCTATGCTTCTAAAGTGCCTATTTGACCCTGGATATCTTTGGTGGATACATGCCACTAATGACAAAACTGATATGTTGCCACTACATCCTTTACACTCTTGTCATAAATTCTTACTCCTTGCAACTGGCTATGTACAATTGCACATTTATTCACTAATTCTTCTATTCTCTTTGATTTTGGTCTCTTTTCAATATCTTTCAATATTGTTGCTTTCAAGTTAGAAGCATAATCATTCAAGCCATTAAGAAATACCTGTAGTTTCTCCTCATCACTTAGAGTCTTGTCCAACACATCTTCTAAAATTTTCTCATGGAGAAACTTCACTGTATCATTTATCAATTTAGTGCTCTACAATTGTGATTTGATGTACTTAATGCATATATAATGGTGAAGTATATCCCCGAAGTGTAACATGTGTAGGGGGGACAACTAGATAAGGTTCGTCTAACCTTGTTTCATAGGTACTCGAAGTACCTCAAAGGTAATGATCAATTCAAACTATAACTACAACTTCAATAATTTTGATGCGGTCTCTAGAGGGACCAATAGATTCCCCATTAGACATAGTACTCCTTTCTTCCTCTATCTTTCTCTCCTATTCTTGGTCTTTCTCCACATCCTTTTGCTCTTCTTCTTGTGTATTCTTCAAAATATCTTTTTCAACTGTTGAAGAACATTCTTATTAGTCTCTATGTGATCACCTGGATCGATTTCTAGATCTCTATCACCACTTATTTGTTCATCAGTTCTCTTCTCTAGATCAGTTGTACTGTTTCTAACACCAAGTGCACCTTGTTCTAGACCAATTTATGTGTTTGTCTTCTCCACAAGAGAAGATAAAGTATTATTTATCTCTTCTATAGCCTTAGCTACTACATCCTTAGTTTTCTTAACTATCCTTTGATAGTCATCCAGATCACCTCCCATTATGATATTTACTCTTTCCTTCATTCTAAACCTTATATTAAGAGCCTCCACAATCTTGGCTCTATCTTCCTTGGACAAAGGACTACACACCATATCTAAATCTCTTGTCCTCGCATTGGATTACTTCATTAGTGCATCCTTTCTTCTTTTTGTTAAGTCTCCCAAAAATTTCATGGGTTACTTATCCGCAAAACCATTCACATTCTTATCAAAAGTAATCAGATACCAAATAATATCTTTTTCTATCTTCTTTATGTCTGCTAGAGGGGCATCCTAATATAATTCTATAGACACCTCCAAGGATTCATGTTGACAAATAACATTTACCAAACTGTCAAAATCAAGCAGTTGATAATTAACTGGAGGGGAATCAATCTTCTTCTTATTTCCCTTTGCCTTCTCTAGTACTTTCTTCTTCACTTCCTCTTCTTTGCAGGGGTCTCTATTGAAGAGACCAAAGTTCTCTTTCTCTGACCAAGAGGCACAATGTCCTCTTCTTTAACATCCTCTTTCTTAGTTGTTGTCCTTACAAACCTCTTTCTAATAACAAACTTTTTCTTGTGCACTTCCTCATTTGTGTTGTTGTTGTCAACTTTCTCAACTTCAGGCTTTGAACCAAATTTCTCTCTTATTGCCTTTTGTTTAGATCTCTATCTATTTTTCACTTGAAACTACCCTCACTGGGGTTTCAAAAGAATTGATCTTTATCAGAGGAGAGGCAGATAATGATCTAGTTCTCCTCTATTTTTGTTTTCCAAAATCTTCTTCTATAGTGGGAATATTTATCTTTTTGTACAAGTTCTTCATCCATTTTGCATGCTCGATCTTAGCCTTCTTCTGGATCATCTTGTTCAATAACTCAGTTATAGTCCCAAATCTTTCTAGACTTTAATCTATTGGAAACTACAATAGGGTTTCTATATTCTTCTCCACATACTCCCCTGATATCTCATACAAAAACTTAGGTAGCCAAGAAGTCCTTGGCTCTAACACCTCAATGTAACAGTGGTTCTTATTGACCAAAAAGGTGATATCAGTCCTATACATTTGAACCAAATTGGCAAGAACCCTCTCTCTTTCCTGCATCTTGTCTTGGATCGATACCAAAATTGAGCTAAGGCTCAACGATGGCCCTAGTTACCCTTAATTAACAAATACTTAGAGTGATACTTAGTAATAAAAGGACCATTTATTTGTTTGAATAAAAACTAAGAGGAGAAATGGCTAGATAGTTGAGCACCCCATGTTTAGGGTCTAACACATGTGTTAGACAACTTCTAAATAATTTTTAAAAAGGTACAACCAATAAAAACATTTTATGATAAAATTATTATTTTCATCAAACATGTTCAATTGGAAGGAATGGAATGTTTACATCAATTTATTTTAAAATAATTTAAATGCATTAATATCTAAGGTTGTCCTAAACTTGTGAATAAAATTATCTAATAGTTATGTATCAAGGAGATATAACACTACAATGTAAGATCTATACAATTTTAGTTACTTTTCATTAAAAAGGAAGGTAGTCAAATCAATATATCCTATCACTATTGATATATTATCAACCATTGTGTAACATAGCAAGCCAAATCCTTAAGACGTTAACAAACATGGATTAACCATTTTTTTTAAACAAAGTGACATTAAGAAAACCACTCAACATTAATTTGTGCACAAGATTCCATGATAACATGTGATGACATACTTGGCACGCACCTTGATGCACAAGCATGGTGACATGAGTGGCAGAATTGAAACACCAAGAGTTATAACACCATTGTTGGCACTAAGAATGAGGCATCAGGGAGAGGAAAGATTACCCAATCCATAGAGATGTCCACCAAAAATCTTCTTTAGTAGTTCCTAGTTGTTGGAGCTTCACCATCCTATTGTAACTCTTCAACTAGACATTTCCTTTCTTCTTCATCCTTCTCTCGCCATCTTATTGCTTTTTGAAGGAATAATAGAAAACCATAACCTTGGTGGAAGGGTACTTGGTTTATTAAGGAGCTTTGACAACCTTAAACTCTCCATAACCTCCCATGTCATAATTTCACCTCTCATCAAGAACTTCTAAATGACTTTAACTAAATCCTTTGTTTGCATAAGGAGAGGTATGTTGGGAACTTTGACGTAGTCAAAAAAACCTTAGGGGGAGGAATTTGTTTGAAATTTTTGAATCTTTAGTGGGAACTCAAAACCTTGGCATTTCTTCTTAGTTCTAAGTTTTGAAGGAAGTAGAAATGAATTCCATCCTTTGTTCTTATTTGTTAGAGTTTTGTTAAGAACTCAAAACCTAAGTGAAGGGTCTAGGTTCCAAGTTCCTATAAATGCTATGATACCTCCAAATCCCCATGGCCCCGTGTTGAAGGTTCACCACTCACCAAGAACCCCTTTGAGAGGCCTCATTATAACACTTTCTTAATACTTGGTGTCATCAAGAACTCAAGGTGTTGATAAAAACCCAAGTCCTATTGAGGCTTGGATGTTTGTTAGGAACTAAACATACTTCTAAATTGTGTCAAGCCAATGACAAGTTTCCAATCAACCCCGAATAAATAGTATAGGTGAAATTTCTAACTCCTTCCAATCTGACTAAGATAAAAAAAAATTGAACAAGAAAAAATTTATTATAGCAAGGGAAACAACCCCACTTGAAAAATAAACAAGAGTTTTTATAAGATATTATTGATCTCTAGGCAAACCCAAAAGAGATACCTCAAAGATAATACAAACAACCAAGCTATTTTGACTCCAATGTCAAGACAACTCAAGAAATAGAAGGAAAATCCTCCCTTTAGTATAATATAAATGGAATAACCCAAATATGATTATTAACATAACAAATTCAAATCTAAACATACCCTACTATTCAAATTCTAGGCTACAAACATGCCAATGCCCTCTTTGGTGGGTTATGCCTAAATGAGGCATAACCCACAACTCCAATTATAAATAAGTACCACTATGAAATAATTACAAAGTTCGCATGGACCCTAATTGCTAGGGATACAAATAAAAATCAACTAAGTTCACAACATGGAAAATTTCACCCTCCATTACATGAGATATTATAATTATCATCACAATTGCATGAGGATTCAAATGTCCTCACATATGCATTTTCATGAATTGACAAAAATGAGAAGGCTAAGTCATGGAGTGGAGAACTCACACTTGCATACCACCCAAAGCTTTTATGACTAAGGCCTCCAAGATCCTTGATTTTTTGAAAGGTGGTTCCATGACACCCTATTGTGTCGTACCCTTAGGCCCACCCCATTGTGTTAGTTGATAGTTACTTGAAAATAAGAACAACACTCACACAAAATAAGGGATTATGGTTCACAACAAGCCAATAAATAAGAATAGCCATAATATCATTCAGATGAAAAGAAATGAGACATTCATCATCATCTCATACACATGAACAATCATGATTAACATTCAAATATATGTATGATTCAAGTATGGTAAATAAAAATTGTATTCAATCAAACAATAATGATCACTTGAAATCACAAGAGGAACATACTTATGATAGTTCTAATACTTAAAGATAAGTACAGATCCAATAGCCAATAATATGAGGGGGGGTGAATCATACAAACTTAATCTTCCAATAAAAACATCAGATTCAACTTCGGTAACATATACTTCAGTAATATAACCAAAACTGGTAAACATGCAAACTCAAAAGCATATAAACATCATAACACTCATAACACCAGATTTAATGTGGAAACCCAAATAGGGAAAAACCACTATGGGATTTCGGACCCACTAAGAAATATACTCTTCTAGAGTATGCTCGGTTAAAAGAAAATCCTGTTAAAGATTACAAACACATTGCTAGATGTGACCCGGTTAAGGGATTTCCCTCAGATCTGTTAGGATCTTCACCTTGTTAGAAGTGACCTTGTTAAAGGATTTCAAACACTCAATCAGAATGTCACCTTGCTGGAGGGTTTTACAAATAAGACTATTAAGTCCACTCGGTTAAGAGATTTTCTATCACTTTACAAAATAATAGTAATAAAAATCTATCTGCAACTTCACATCTAAAATGCTAAAGTGGATTCTTATTTTCTCAATACAATATAGACATAGAATTAATTTTGTCCATCTGCTGGGTTCTATACTCTATTTATTCAAACAAGTCTTCAAGCTTCTATGCTCGGTAATCACTATGTAGCATCCCTGTGCATACACTTGCCCACATGCATTGTTTATCAACAGTTCCCTATTTATAAACAATTCGCCAACCACTTAATCTCCTTGATCACAATTCTCATGATCAATCATAGCCATCAGATCTTCAAACTTTGACCAGGTTCAATGTATCCTTCGATTTGAAAATGTTTTACCCTGCCTTGGAACTTGCATACATTTCTTGGAACTTGTGCTAGGGTATTGCGGTTCAATCTAAGTTGTAGATCTTCCTACCAATTTTCCTTTGCCATAGATTCTTTAACAAACTTCATTCACGGCATACCAATCATTTAATCATAGCCAGCTCATCAGATTCCTTCATTAAATAATTCTTGTAATGATTTAATGCATTCTGTTATTACTCGGTTACAACTCGGTAAATACTAAACTTCACTCGGTAGACATTCTGCCTTCAATAACTGATAGCGATAACCTTAGGGTTTAATGACTAGGTTCTTTGCTCGGTAACATAGTATAGTATTAACCTTACAATCAATAACATACGTATGATATCAAAACAATCTAAACATCATGATCTCATGATTGTCTAACTCGGTAATAGTTGCCCATTGAATAACTTATTTCTCCCCTTATCCATCATATTATTTCTGTGTCTTTTACTGACATCTTTATACTCATCAAATCATACTTCTCAAGATATGGCAACATCATACTGAATTAGAAAATCAATTTCTTGACATCAATGACAAAATAATAATATTAAGACAATAAACATCCTTAATCAGTTATATCCATAATCATCAACAACCTTCTCAATATCCTTATTGAAATGCCAACAATCTCTTATTGTCTATTATAATGCCAAATGCCAACAATCTCCCCCTTTGGCATTGATGGCAAAACCAATTGATTTGACCTAATTGATTTGGATTGCTGTGATTTTGAAATGCTAAAATGCTCTCTTGCTGTCAACAAACTTCTCCCCCATACATTAGTCTTCTCCCCCTTTGACAAAAATGCCAAAAAGTAAAGAACTAAAACATAATTTCTTCCTGTATGAAGTGAATTCCTACTGTAATGTAGCAATTTAGTTCCATTCAGAGCATTTATTTCTTCAATTCTTGTTCTCTGTATTATTTCCTGTATTGTTTCATGTATTGTTTCCTACACACCTTTAGAAAACATCCTAAAGTGTGTAAGTCAGCATCAACTCCTAAAAGATATTCTGTAGCGTCATTGAATTGATGCTTTCACCGAACTCGGTCAGTGAGTAGAAGATAGGGGTAGGACCTCTAACTTACTTTTGAGATACTCAAAAGTGTCCCTTAGTAATGGCTTGGTGAAGATATCTGATATTTGTTCCTTTGTGCTAACATACTCCAACACCACTTTCTTCTTTTGAACTTCTTCTCTAAGATAATGATATTTGATAGAGATGTGCTTTGTCTTAGAGTGCATAACATGATTCTTTGAAATGTTAATGGCACTAGTATTGTCACAGAATATAGTTATTGGCTCGATAACTTTCTCATTTATACCTTCCAATAGTTGTTTGATCCATGCTATGTTGGTACAATTCAATGTTGCAGCAATGTATTCAGCCTCTGCTGTTGACTATGAAACACATCCTTGTTTCTTGCTAAGCCAACTCACTAGTCTTTCTCCCAAAAAGAAAGCTCCTCCATTTGTGCTTTTTCTGTCATCAATGTTGCCTGCCCAATCAACATCAGTATAAACTTTTAAATCAAAATCATTTCTTTTCTGATATACTAAGCCATAATCTTCAGTGCCTTTCAAGTATCTGAAAATTCTCTTGATTGCTGTCATGTGTGTTTCCTTAGGATCTGCAGAGAATCTTGCAACTATACCTACTGCATGTGCTATGTCTGGCCTATTGTGAACAACATATTGTAGCTTTCCAATCATGGATCGGTAAAGTGTCTCATCAACAGATGCAGATTCATCATTCTTTGATAGTTTACAGTTGGTATTCATAGGAGTACTTACTGGTTTTGAATCCTCCATTCCAAATTTCAAGATTTCCTTTATGTACTTGGATTGAATAATGAAAATCTCATCTTTCATTTGTAGTATCTGTAAACCTATAAAATACTTTATCTCATCGATTAATGACATCTCAAATTCTTTGCTCATTTCATTTCCAAAGTTCTTACATAGAGAGTCATTCCCACAAAATATAATATCATCAACAAATATGGCTGAGATCAGTATTCCATTTTCATCATTCTTCATGTACATATTGTTGTTCTCACTTGTCCTTATAAAACCAATCTTAATCAAATAAGAGTGTAATCTTTCATACCATGCTCTAGGTGCTTGTTTCAAACCATATAAATCTTTGTTCAATTTACATACCTGATCTTCATTCTTGTTTTCAACAAATCCTTCAGGTTGTTCAATAAAAACTTTTTCTTCTAATACTCCATTCAAAAATGTAGATTTGACATCCATTTGATATACCTTGAAATTCTTGTAAGCAGCATATGCCAACAATGTTCTTACTCCTTCAAGTCTTGCTACAGGTGCAAAAGTCTCACCATAATCAATTCCTTCTTCTTGGGCATAACCTTTGCAAACTAGTCTTGTTTTATTTCGAATGACCTCTCCTTTTTCATTCAGCTTGTTTCTGAAAATCCATTTTGTACCAATTACATTTTTGTCCTTGGGTCTTGGGATTAGTGTCCATGTGTCATTCTTATTGATTTGATCAGTCTCTTCTGTCATAGCATTTATCCAATCTTCACTGTTAAATGCCTCTTTCACTATTCTCGGTTCAAATTTAGATATCAGACATGTGTTTTGTCTCAATTTGTTCCTTGTCATCACTGGATCATCCTTATCTCCTATAATATGACTTGGTGCATGATGTCTTTTGACATACTTGGCTAATACAGGCTCGGTAGGATATGTATGATCTTCATCATCACTCAGTAACTGGATATTCTCTTCATTTCCTTCTGCAGTTTTCTCGATAAGACTTGTCAGTTGAACATAGACAAATTCATCATAATCTTCTGGTTCCTTGGAATTTCCTTCATCATTTCTTTCTGCAAATTCATCAATTTTCACATTTGCACTTTCTACTATTTTGTTAGATGATTTGATCAGACATTTAAATGCTTTACTTCTAGAAGAATAACTAAGAAATGTTCCTTCTTCACTTTTCTGATCAAATTTGCCATTTTTATCATCCTTGTGTACATAGTATCTACTTCCAAAGATTTTAAAATAACTTACATTAGGTTTCTTGTCATACCAAATTTCATATGGTGTCTTCAAAGTACCTTTCTTCAGTTGTACTTGGGTCAGGGTGTAAACTAATGTGCTTATTGCTTCTCTCCAAAATGTTTGTGGCACTTTCTTTTCAATCATCAGGGTTCTGGCACAATCCATAATAGATCTGTTTCTTCTCTCAGCAATTCCATTTTATTGTGGAGTTCTCGGTGCAGAGACTTGTCTTTCTATACCATGATCATTGCAGAATAAGTTGAACTCATCAGATGTGCACTCTCCTCCTCTATCTGATCTAAGACATTTTAGTTGTCTTCCTGTTTCATTTTCAACTCTTGCCTTGTACCATTTAAACATTTGAAAAGCTTCTAATTTTTCTTTTAAAAACATTGCTGACATCATTCTTGAGTAATCATCCACAAATAATATGAAATATTTATCACCATAATAACTTTGAACTTTCATAGGACCACAAAGATCAATGTGCACAAGATCTAAAATTCCCTTAGAGGTGTAAGACTTACTTGTAAAGCTTGATCTTGTCATTTTACCCATCTGGCATCCTCGGCACATAGCATTCTCAAGTTTTTCAAGACTCAGTAGACCTCTTACTCAGTGCTTCTTGCTTATTTTGATCAGATTATCAAAATTTACATGACAAAACATTTTATGTCATAACCAGGTATCATCTATCTTTGCATACAAACACTTATTCTGAGTTGAGTCAAGGTGAAATGTGTTACCTTTTGTTTGTGTCTTGGTAGCAGCTAACTTTCCATGCTTGTCATGAACTTTGACAATTCCTTTCTGAAATTCTATTCGGTATCCTATATTGTTTAGTTGTGCTACACTCAACAAATTGTGTTTCAAACCTTCAACCCAATAAACATCATTGCATCTTGCATTGTCAAGAAGTGTTATGGATCCTTTACCTCTTACTGGACATGGTGCATCATTACCAAATCTTACATAGCCTCCATCATAGTCTTCTAACATAAAAAATGTGTGTTTATCACCTGTCATGTGATGTGAGCATCCTCTATCTATGATCCAAGAACCATTAGTATTTATGTGAGATATTAGGGTTTTTTCTTCATACCTTTCTTCTTCTGATCCATCTTTGATAGCCACATAAACTACTTCCTCTGAATCAGTTTTATCTGATTTATCATCATTGGATTCCTCATCGGCTATTAAGCATGACTTTCTATCTCTTCTTCTAAAGTCTCGGTGTCCTCTGTATTGATTATCTTTCTGTCTATCATCTCGGTAATCTCTCTTTTCAATAGAATCTTTGTCAAGACAGTTAGAAGCCATATGTCCTATCTTATCACAATTGAAACATTTCAAAGGTAGTTTTCCTTTATACTTACCTTTGCCTCTCGGTAACCTTCTGGCTAATAGTGCTTCAAACTCTTCCTGCTTTTTGATTTTCTCATACAATTTGTGTACTTCCTCCATGTTCTTGCGAAATCTTTCACTTGCTCCACTATGATCTCCTTCAGAGTACTTATACTTTCTTTCATTGTAATCATTAGATTCATCAAGATGAAAAGAACTAAATGCAGATTCAACTTTATTTACCGATGACCCACTATTATCAAAGTTACTTAACTCAAATGCATGTAGCTTACCAATAGTAGCATCTAAAGAAACTAGCATATTAGGTACATACCTCAATTCATTGATTGCAGAGACTCGGATTGCATAAGCCGGTAGAAGGGTTCTTAACAACTTACTTGTTATATCCTTTTCTTCAATAGTTCCACCTGCTCCTTTGATTTGATTGACAATCTCCTTTAGTCTTGTAGTGTACTGGGTTATGTTTTCACCTTCATTCATCCTCATAGATTCAATTTGTCCTCTTAGAGTATCCACTTTTTCTCTTTGAACATGTTCATCTCCTCCATACACTGATATGAGCTTGTCCCACATTATTTGCCAAAATACCCCAGAGAAATATAGCTAAATACACACTAATTTAAATTTTTTTTAACACAGTATACCACATAACATCTCATAAGCAATGCAGTGAACACACAACAACATTTAAGTATTACGAACATGGAGTAAATCACTCTAACTATTTGAACAATTACGCAAGCAGAATACAATAAGTCATTACTATTAACTCCCTAGGGTATCTCAATGCCATTACTTAATCTACCTACATAAGCAATAAACATTTACTTTCTTCTAGATCAACCACATAATCATAAATCATTATACACATATAGGTACATCATAGAAATACCTAACACTCATGATATGCAATCTACTTAATCTTTCATTAAACATGAGATTCTATCTTTCAAAGCACATCTATTTTCCTTTTCACTTAGATTCATTTTATACACCAAGTCCAAATATTCCTATTACCATTGACCAACCCTCGACTATGAACATCACCATTCACATACCAAGATTAATCCTTACATTGCATTAACATAATTTCCATTTACAATTAACTTTCACATAATCATTTATGGTCCTATGCTCCTAGCATACTTATCACCTCATCATGAGTATTAATGTACATAAGGCAATAATCACAAACCATTTAATCCATAGCCCATTTATTTCTCATAAAATCTCTTACACTATATCAATTGATCAACAATGATCTTTACTACAAAACATGTAACTACACAAATTCATCTCAACACAACTAAAATACAATCTCCTAATTCCAAACATCTAATAGCATCCACCAAATGGAGACATAATTCTTAAACTATAACACATGATACATTCTAATCCTTTCCTAAAAGAAAAGAACTCATTTAATTGTCTTCCCATACACTTACTAGTAATTTCCATTAATAATATTAGCAATTCATTCACTAAGAACATCCATACAATATTTCATAAGGAACCTTCAATTACATCCCAAGCATTATAGGATTTCGATTCAATCGTTAGATCACTATCTACGAAGTATGATAATATGATTTCAAATTATTTAATCACAACTCATAAACATGTCCTAAAATATCTTCCAACATTACTCAAACTCATACATCCTATCAAGACATAACATTTCTTCTACTTAAATCATTAGTTAAAGACATCATTTCAGATCTAATACCATTGTCATAACATTTACACCATTTTCTTTTAACATGGCTTATCAAGAATACAAAATACATAATTTAGTTTCAAACAACAATACTTATCCACATCTCATGCATCCATTTCATTAATATAAATATGCTACATTACAACTCAGGGTTCATCATTACAATCACATATCATAACCAAAAGCTATCACTATAACTAGAACAACATAGTCATTTCTCATATACATGGCTTCTTTTACAACCGTTACATAAGAATTTCATTACATAAGTCACATCATCATTTACATTCTTGTTGTAATTATTATCCATGAATAATCTAAAGAAGCATCCTCATCCACGCAAGAAGAATCCAAAGACAGGAACATCCCAATGGTTTAAAAGCACCAACCACCCGACCATGTGGAACCAAAGGAACCACCCCCCGTGCTAGGAGATGAAACAAGGTCCCAACACACACTCTACATCTAGGTTGACACTCAAAACCAAAGAGACTAGCCAAAAGGACTCTCAACCAAGAACTCACATAGAGCCACAAGAATAAACTCCCATAGGCGTAAAACTCAGCAGGACAAATGCATCCAATAAGCATAATCATAAAGGGGAACACATGTAGGAGTGGAGTGTCATCACATGCCATCCTCATAACATAATAACATAATAACACAAGGCACTAGCCTAATGGACATGCGAAGCCATCTCAACCTATGAGAGACCAAGGGAGATTAGCTTACTATCTTCACGGCCTTCTCATGCTTATCCTAAAACATCCTCCCTAGGACATAAGTCATGAGGCTCAAAACTATTCATTATCTTGTTTAAATGAGTTATAATTTTCCCATCCCAATTAATTCATTATCAATGTTATCACTTGCTTACAAATCATGGAAAACTCCAATGTGCCCTGGTGGTCTAGACTTCATGCATCCTTACAAGGAACCTCATGCCAGCCTATCTCTCATGACCCCGGTCATCACAAGGAAGCCCAGTCCTCCTAACATGGCCCAACAATAAATCACAAGAGGCTCTACCAACATAAATACATGAAAATAATACTCAATGCAGCCAATAACTTCCACACATACTCTCACAACATATGCAAGGCTACAACAACATCAATATAACAAAATGAGCCTCTTGGCTAGCAATAAACAAAGGCATATCAAGCCATCAAATGTTGCCATCAAATAGAAGATAACATCACAACAAGGCCTACTCACTTGCTGGTCCAAAATAGCATATATATTCACCTCAATCATCCATGGCCTATTCACATGGAAGAGAGTCTATAATGTCCACAATGGTGCAGAGGAGCAAATATACATAAGGCCATCCAAATACATCGAAACTGATAAAAGCCAAATCTGGAAAATATAACAGCCCTCAAATAAAGCCTCTGGTACAAAAATTAATCCGGAAAGTACCACACAAGCAAACAAATAGCAAATTAACCTACAGGAAAAACTACAGAAAAAACTACAAGAAACATTACAGGGAAAAATTACAGGAAAAAACCACAGGAAACCATTTCTCACATTCTAACTTGATTTCTCAAAAACAAGAAAAATAAAATAATCCCTTCCAAATCTGATTTCTGAAAATCCAAAAAAACACTAGTCCAAGCCTTTAAACCAATTTAAATCCAACCACCAAAAATCTCCAAATTAATCTCAGAAATTCATTCACCAAAGATGCCAACCCCCGTGAATGCACAGGAAGGCCTATTTATAAAAAAATTAAAAAATAAAATAAAATAAAACAAAACCAAGCAAAACCATCTTCCAATCAAAATATTCCAAAAATATTATATTCCATACCTACCTTCCCAAAGTTCAAGAAAATAAAATAGATTTTCTACCTACCATAAACTTCCAGCCAATCAAATCCAAGGGTAGGTAAAATAAATTAAACCATTGACCTGGGGTGAAAATAACTTTTAAATAAAAGAATACAAATTACAACCCCTTTTAATTACTTAATGGGTAAACTAATATTACCCAATAAATAATAAACACTTGAAGGCCAATATTAAATCAAAACTCCATGCACGACAGAGACTTAGAAAGACACAGAAGGCTTTCAACAAACCCAGAAATATAAATATTTCTCACAAACTATAGAATAAAACCTTACAACAAATTTATGCCGTCATATATTTCCTTCCTCACTATACAAATTTTAGATTCATTTCCCCAAGCTCACACATTCAATCTACAGACACGGAGCATACAGAAAACAGTAAAATAAAATATAAAAAGGTAGAATACATCTCCAACCTGCAACCCGTGTTATGGAAGAAGCTGAAGAAGAGATTCCACCAGCCAAACCAAATCCAACCCAAGCTCCAGCCAAAATCCAAGAGAGAAGAAAAACCAAAACCAAGAAGAAAACTTGCTGGAGAAAATTTTCCAGAGAGGAACCAACCCCCGAAAACTTCACGGAAAAGAAAATAAAAAGATAAATATTAACCAAAAACCCTAGCCTCAATCTCAGCCAATTAAAATATTTCAATCTATAATATATTTTACCAACCCCACCATATAATATAATTTTACCTCCCTTTTTAAATTCAACCAATAAGAGAAGAGGGTAGGTAAGGTAAATATAAATCATGCTTTTACAATTTGGTGGGAATGTTTTATCATTTTAATATTTATACCACCCACTTAATATAAAAGTTAAACTAATAAATAAAACATGAGCCACAATTAAATTAATTAAATGGAGAAATTAAATTAAATAAACCAAAGGCTCATAAATGAATTAATGAACCAAATAAACATTAAAAGCCAAATAAATATTAAACCATAAGCGATTAAATAAATTAATTAATTCCAATAAAGGTCAAATCACAAATAAATATAAAACACATCATAAGCTAAACAATAAAAATTAAATAAATATTAAATCATCATTAAAATAAATAAACATTTAAATATCAAATAATCAAATAACCAAAAAGGCAAGAATCCAATAAATTAAATTAAACATTAGATAACCAAATAATCAAATTGCTATTAATCAAAATAATTAAAATAAATATCAATAATTATTTAATCTCGCATCAATAATCAAATAGTCAATCTCAACATAAAAGGAATAATCAGCCAATACTAACATACTCACAACACAGAAGAAACCCAGCTTACTAACTATCATGATGACTTGCACCAAGACACTGATGACTCACAGTGAACAACTTAGACCTAGAGTATGTGAGGAGAAATTGTGCCAACTTCGAACCACATACCATTGGGATTTAAAGACACACTCAGACCTGTGGAGCCAGGTGGAGTCGATGTCTGGTACCTACAAATCCTGCATCCACAAAGCAACGATACGACATATGCATATATATATTATAACAGACAAGGGTTAGAGAATCGCAACGACACATCCCGCTCGCAATGAGTGATGTGGAATTGTCTCTATTCTAAAGACAGTCATACAACAATGAAACACACCATAAGATCAACTCATCATAGATAATCATTAAATATAGTTAGTACATAAAAACATCATCAAGTGCATGATTAGTATAATTCACAATTATAGTAAGGCATGTAAAATCCATCAGCAATTATGCTCATCAAATCACATGATCAATATAATATTTTGATAGTCAATCACATAATAAGCATATAGTGTCTAATAAATCACACGATCATTAATGATAGTATCAACATCCTATAAATCATCTGAAATAGCCTTTGCCCCATAGTGTCTATCACGCATGAATTAAAGGTCAACTCTAGTCAAACAAGTCAAGTCAGGGGTGGACCCTACACTTAGGGTTTATCGACTAGGTTCCTTAGGGTTTACCGACTAGGTTCTTTGCTCGGTAACATAGTATAGTATTAACCTTACAATCAATAACATATGTATGATATCAAAACAATCTAAACATCATGATCTCATCATTGTCTAACTCGGTAATAGTTGCCCATTGAATAACTTATTTCTCCCCTTATCCATCATATTATTTTTGTTTCTTTTACCGACATCTTTATACTCATCAAATCATACTTCTCAAGATATGGAAACATCATACTGAATTAGAAAATCAATTTGTTGACATCAATGACAAAATAATAATATTAAGACAATAAACATCCTTAATCAGTTATATCCATAATCATCAACAACCTTCTCAATATCCTTATTGAAATGCCAACAATCTCTTATTGTCTGTTATAATGCCAAATGCCAAGAACTTAGGGAATACATAAACAACAATAACCAATTGCAAGAGAAAGATAAAATCACATAGCCTAATATAAAGACGCGAACAATAAAATATATTGCATGAACATGAACACATGCAAACATGATCTCATTTAAACACAAACATGGCATAGAGATGGGTCTCATGTCGAACACTAAGTTCAAAGGTGTTAAGGATAATATTTTTATAAAAGGCAAGGAGTTTCATTCCAAGGGCACAAAAGGATGACCCGGTGGACCTAAGTATGGCATGTTCTTGATTGGTCATATCGAGCCTACACAATTACTCCAAGTATGTTGTCACAATTTATCTTGGTTTATTTTAATATCTTATGTTTTCTTTAATTTCCACTTATTTAATAACTCTACCCATTGTAGCCTATACCTCAAATCCTAGGCTCTTCACACCAAAGCACTATAGGGCACGTCACAAGTTCTAATGCACATTTTTGGGCAAAAATAAAACATGGTCTTAGATATTTCTACATCAAGAAAAACTATTAAGTAAGATTATTGTAACACATTAAAAAGGAAATTGGGCACTCAACTAAGTGTGATGATGACTATTGATTCACTAGGCCATAGCAACATCCTCAATTACGAATTGTCAGAAAAATAACTTAAACTTGCATATTCAGATGGAGAAATAATTTTGGACCCAAAAACAAATAAAAAACAATAATTTTGTACCTAGACACTCAATGCAAACATCAATCATACTTGCTCAATAATAAAAGCCAAAACAACATATAAACATCTTGTGAGCCTTGCTATTTGATAGACCCAATATTAGCAATTATTTTGATTTTGTTTGACATGATACTAGACTCTAATATGATTCTATTGCATAGAATGGTTAATTATGCTTTCTCAATTATAAATGCTTAAGGTAAAAATTGATAATGCAATGATAGTAATAAATGTAATGAAATAATAATTTTGAAGAATTGAACATTTATGTCATTTAAATAAGTTATCTTACTTATCTTGTGGAGGTTAAATGAAATTTCAAATTTGTAGTGATAAATGGTGATAAATGTCAAGGATTAAATTGATTGAAAAAATAATAACACGAATACATGAAATGTGGCATTTAATTGATTTTGAAAAATGAAATGTGTAATTGTGTGTGTGTTTTAATTAAGTTGCTCCGGCTATGATATTTTAGACATTAACGTGTAATTTCAAGTGTGCAAGTATTTAATTCCATGAGCCTTGGAAATTGGAGATCTTTCTGAAACCTTATGTGAATAACTATAAAGCCAAAACCATAGTCCATTCGGAAAGACTATAATATTGTCCTTAATGTATTTTATTTTGTGATGTATTGAGAATGATTGTTGATTTTGGTTATTTACTTTTAAGTAGGTTTTGGGCTACCTGAGCTTTTAAGATTTTCAAGTTTTGACTTTGAGAGCATTTTTTAGGGTTGAAAGGTGTCTTATCTAAAGCTTTTTCTTGAGTTTTGAATCCCTATGGAAAGTACCTAAGGGCTAGGTACCTTTTTATCTCAAAATCTTGGCCATATCTAAAGTTATGGCATCATCTTTTAGGGTTTATTTTTTTAAAATAATGGATAGCAACATAGATTGACCTAAAAGATACACTCAGTAAAGATAATCCTTTGTTTCCAGTGATTTCTAGTTTGAAAAAACCAATAGTTCCCTAATTTGTAATCGAATTAATAATGATAAAAGATGCGAGTTCATAAATACAAATAGTTGTTTCTTGATGTAACCCTTTTGATCTTAGAACATACAATCTTAATTATAAGAATGTCATATTTGTAATGTTGTCACTTAATTTACCCATATCCTTTATCCATGTTATGTGAGTTTGGATAAGATTTCCATATTTATAATGTTGTCATTTAATTTAAGTAATGCCCGCCAAAATACCCTAGAGGAATAACCTAAAATCTACTAACAAATGGAGAATTTTTTTCTCCTAAAACATTTGACACTCTATGTAACATTAACATGAATCAATACAACATTAACCATTTGCAAGATCACATAAACCATCATGTACATAATCATAAAACTATATTACGCAAGCAGATTAAACCTTCTAACATAAGCACATAACAAAATACATTCTTACAACACAATATTCCCTAGGGTATATTAATGTCACTACTTCACATCATCAAAACATAACACTTATCTAGAAGATCATAAGATACCATGCATATAACCAATTACTTTCCATGCAACTAGATTTATATTAATATATATGCATAACCCATCACATTGTATAATTTTCTTAAGCACAACCATTACACATTCCATCAAGAATACTATCCATATTTGTATGCACGATTACAAATCAAGCACTTATCATCTTCCAAATAGGATTCCATGTTGCTAAACAATTTCAAGAATCATATTTAATACTATAAACATATTCTGATCATTTAATCCCCTAAACCAACATAGTATCTCAATCCTAACAATAAATATTTTTTTGATAGGAACCAAGTAACAATACATCATCTTATTACAAGATCATTGTTCCTATTTCATCAAGACTTAATACGAAAGAGTACATGGAACAAGCACATGGTCTCTATTGCTACAACATATCCCAATGGCTTAATAGTACAAGCAACATAAGTACGCAATCTTATTTCCTTTATCATATTGCATCATAGTTTTTACTTAACCATTCATTTCTCTTAAAATTCTTAACTACTCAAGTAAAGCTTCAATGCATCTATTCTATTCTTTCCATCCTCATACTAAGGCATAACATAACTTAATCCTAATACATGAATATAAATACAACTCAAATTCATATGACTACTCCATTTCACAATCCCATTAAATTCATAAGCTCATTTTACATATTAATTATTCTATACATCAAGGATTCTTCCTAACCTCTATATCATCTTCCTTATTAATTTCTTGTAGATACCTAACACAAGATGCATAATCTCTCAAATGATCATATCATCATTATCATCTTATGCAAATTCCTAAAAACATAGCTTTATGTAAATCATCCAACCTTTATTTGTTGGTCATTTGTAGGAATTAATTATGTGTTGCATTGATGTTTTGTCATTGATGTGAACACTAGCTGTTTTGGATGCTTTACCAGCACTCTTCTAGTCCCGGTAGGTTGTGTGGTTTCTGGTTGGTTTGGATCTGGCATGATCCGATATGTTTCGGTATGTTTGGGTTATGGAATTAGCTTACTCATGTTCATATTTAGTCAGTTGGTTTTGGTCTGGTGATCGGATGCTATCCTGTTTGCTTGTAAGCTTGGTTTTCTAGTGAGGGTTTCACCGACAGAGCTTTGATGATATGCATAAATGGTGTTGGTGCAGCTTTTGGTGGAGATTTAGGATGCTGACGGTGATCATGTTTGAGACTTGGCGGATTGGGATCATTGCTTTAGCGTGTAGACCTATATTGGGTCCCGGTTGATCTAGGTTATGCACCGACTTAATATAATGTGTGGATTTGACCTCTCAATGTGTTTCCTGGATGTCCTATGAGTTGGATATTATTTTTTTGGTCTAAGGCTGACATGTTTTGTAATTATGTGATTGGTTTATTGTCTAGTGGCCGACCTAATTGTTTATGGTCGAGGGTTTGTATATATGAGATGTAAGATCTCATTGCAGATCATGGTCATAGGAATGGGATATGGATATATAATTTGTGAATAATGTAATATCATTTAGGTAGAGGATTTGTTCAATCATTGGAGATTGAGTTGGGTTTATGTAAGAGGATTTAGTCCTTTGGTATTGAGCTTAACTGGAACTGTACTCAGGCATAGGAGATGCTATCTTTGTAGTTCAATAATTTCTTTGGATTGTAGTCTCGATTTATATGTAGTCATTGAGACTCCTTTTGTGATGAGCAATGTGCTCTAGGCTATTGGCCTTCCTGCAAGTGTAGGCCCCTCAATTGTAATTCACATACTTACTGCAGAAGTATTATTTGACTATGGGTAGGATTCCTACCATGGTTTTTCCCTTTACTGGGGTTTCCATGTATAAATCTTGGTGTCATGTGGATGGTATTTATTCTCTGATTATTGTTTATGTTTAATTGGTTTATCTATTATTCTAGTATTTGTTTTAAGCATTCTAGTATTAATGTTTTAGGTTCCGGTATTAAGTTTTTAATTCCTAAATGTTCTGGTAATCTGTGACAACTAATTCAGCCCCCCTCTCAGTTGTCTTCTGGTTATTTGAACTATCTAACAGTTGGTATCAGAGCTCTGGTCCTCTCTGCAAAAAGCTTAACCATTTGAGGAAGATCCTATGGCGACTAACAGTTCAAGTTCATCTAGAGCTATCTTTCAAAGAGATATTCCTAGGCTTGATGGAACAAATTACACAGTATGGAAGATTCAAATGGAGACTCATCTGATATGTCTCAGTAAGGAGATTTGGGAGATCACACAGAATGGTGTTACACCTCATAATCTAGCATCTGGCAACCCTCCTCCGACAAACTTGGATAAGGATCTTGAGAATGATTGTAGAGCAAGAGAAGCCCTCTTGTGTGCACTTTCTGATCAACAAATAATGGGATTAACTAACAAATCATTTGGAAAGGCTCTATGGGATAAGTTGGAGACTCTTAATGAAGGTGACCCTACTGTGAAGATTGCTAAACTTGATGGTTACCGAGTGAGATATGAAAACCCAAAGATGGACGAAGATGAAAGGATTACTACATTCATGGAAAGGGTAAATGAGATTATTATGGGAATTCAATGTTGTGGTGGAACTCTGAGTGAAGATTAAATAGTTTCTAAAGTTCTGAGAGCCCTACCATCGGCTTACAAGATGAAGGCTACTACAATTAATGAATTGAGAACAATGGCTAATACTTCTGTCAAAAGAGATACCTTGGTTGGGAAATTATCTACTTTTGAGCTTGAAGAATTTGGACCTTCCGGAGATGGGAAAGAATGGGTGTTACTGGCTATCAAGGAAGATGTTCTGGCACTGGAAGAGAATGTACCTGAAGAGAAGGCACTTCCTGCTAAAATTGAAGATAAGGATGAATGGGTAATTGACAGTGGATGTTCACATGATGTGACTGGAGATAAAAGGAAATTTCTATCTTTGCAAGAATTTGATGGCGGTCTGGTTATATTTGGAGATGACAAAGCATGTATGATCAAAGGAAAAGGTACTATATCATTGGATGGTAAGCACAATACTGATAATGTTTATTATGTTGAAGCTTTGAGGCATAATATTTTGAGTGTAGGACAATTAGTGGATAAGGGATTTTAATTACAATTCAAGGATGGAAAATGCAAAATCATTAATAGATCTGGTTTGGAGATTGCAACCGATACACAAACAAAAGGTAATATATTTCATTTGAATTATAGTGAGAAGACATGTTTGATTGCACAAATTGATGAGAGTTGGCTATGGAATAAGAGGTTGTTATGTGAATTTTGATTGCATTGTGAAGATCAATTCAACTAAGGCAGTTAGAGATATACCTAAGATTGTGAAGCCCTATAATCTGATATGTAAAGAATGTCAAATGGGTAAACAGGTTAGAACCTCTTTTAAGAGTATACAAGATAAATCTAATGATGTTCTTGATCTTGTTCATACTGATTTGTGTGGCCCTGCTAGAGTTAAAAGTTTTCAAGGTGATAGATATTTCATGCTAATCATTGATGGTTATTCTAGAACTAAGTGGGTTACTTTTCTAAGGGAGAAATCTGAGGCTTTTGAAAAATTTAAAATCTTTAAAGCTAAAGTTGAGATAGAGATGGGATTGAATATTAAATGTTTGAGGTCATATCATGGTGAAGAATTCACATCCGATGAGTTTAATAACTTTTGTGAGAAGCATGGTATAAGGAGATAATTTTCTACTCCCTGGACACCTCAACAGAATGGAGTTGTGGAAAGGAAGAATAGAACTATCTTGCATGCTGCTAGAACAATGATGATGAAAGCTAGTCTACCCCATATCTACTGGAGAGAAGCAGTGAGAATAGCGGTTTATACATTCAACAAAGTACATATCAAAGGAGAAACTGGTAAGACACCTTATAATTATCGTTTGGCAATACACCTACAGTTAAGTATTTCATAATATTTGATAGTAAATGTTATATCAAGAGAGATGATATCATTCAAAAATTTGATCCTAGATGTGATGAAGGCATATTTCTTGGTTATTCTAATGAAAGCAAGGCATATAGATGTTATAACAAGAGATTGCAGAGAATTGTGGAGAGTGCTAATGTCAAGGTGGATGAGCTGAATAGAAGTCAAATCAAAGTTTATGAGCAAGAACCAATGGTGGAAATGATTATATCTAAACCGGTAATACCTTTACTAGAATAGAGTGTTGAACCAGTTACTCCAACAGTATCAGAAAATTCAACAGTAACTGAAGAACCGGGAAGAGGAATAGAGAGTCATAAAACTCCTTGGTATGTGAGATTGAATCATTCAAAAGATTAGATCATTGGGGATAAGAACAATGGAATGATGACAAGAAGAAGACTGACAAATAATGAGGTATTTTTAATTTCTCAAGTTGAACCGGTATCAGTAATTGAGGCATGCAAATATGAATGTTGGTTGAAAGCTATGGAAGAAGAATTAGATTAGATTGAGAAGAATTACACATGGACTTTAGTTCCCCGGCCTAAAAATAAGAATGTTATTGGAACTAAATGGGTTTTTAGAAATAAATTGAATGAGAATGGACAAGTTTTAAGGAACAAGTCTAGATTGGTTTATAAAGGATATTCTCAAAAGGAAGGAATTGATTATGGTGAGACTTTTGCACCTGTAGCTAGGATTGAAGCTATAAGATTATTTCTTGCCTATGTTGCCCATAAAAACTACAAGGTTTATCAGATGGATGTTAAGTGTGCATTTTTTAATGGGGATCTTTATGAGGAAGTTTATATTGAGCAACCTGATGGTTTTTCACTTTTAGATGATACGAACATGGTTTGCAGGTTAAGGAAAGATTTATATGGATTGAAACATGCACCTAGAGCTTGGTATGCAAGGTTGGATAAATATCTTTTAAAGCTTGGTTTTACTAAGGGTAATGTTGATAGTAATTCATATTATAAGGTCACTGATGATGATATATTGATTATTGAAGTATTTGTTGATGACATCATTTTTGGAGGTGAAGATAAGTTGTGCATGGAATTTTTTAAGAATATGGAGAAAGAATTTGAAATGTTAATGATTGGGGAAATGAAATTTTTCTTAGGTTTGGAGATTACTTAGACTGAAAAAGGTATTTTCATCTATCAAACTAAGTATGCTAGGGAATTGTTGAAGAAATTTGGTATGGGAGATTCTAAACTGGTAAGTAATCCTATGGTTACAAGTGAGAAATTGACAAGGGAAGATGTTTCTGCAGTGATAAATACTACAAGATACAAATCTATGATTGGAGGTCTGCTTTATTTGACTTGGACTAGGCCTGACATAATGAATGTTGTTTGTATTTCATCTAGATAGTAGAGTGATCTTAGAGAAAATTATGACAGTGTGGTGAAAAGAATTTTTAGATACTTACAAGGTATATCAAAATATGGTTTGTGGTACCCTAAGGATGATGAAATTACTTTATGTACATACACAGATGTTGATTGGGTTGGAGATGTTGATGACCGAAAAAGTACTTCCGGTGGAGCTTTCTTTCTTAGAAAGAAATTTTCATGGATCAGCAAGAAGCAACCATGTACTTCTTTATCTATTGCTAAAGCTGAGTATGTTGTTGTTGCTACTAACTATACATAGGTTCTATGGATGAAGCAAATTTTGAAGGATATCAAAGTGCATTACATTGGACTGATAGTTATTCACCATGTTAACTCTGCTGCTATTGACATATCAAAGAATCTGGTATTTCACTCTAATACAAAGCACATATCTATCAAGTATAACTTTTTGAAGGAGAAGGTGGAAGAAAATGAAGTTAAATTGGTTTATGTGAACACTAAAGAGAAGATTGCAGATATTTTAACTAAACTTTTGCCTAAAGAATTATTTGAGTACCTAAGAGACTGGTTAGGGGTTTCTGCCCCTCTGACTGAGAACTGATTGATGCTTTTTGGCATCATTCCAATTTATATTATCAGAGATATTATTCATTCTAGCACTGATGTGGGGATGCTACTGCTCAGGGGGAGTAGCTAGCTTTGTGTTTTAGTGGTTTATGTTTTTTCTTTGATATTTTTGTCATATTTCTAGCATTGATGTCAAAGGGGGAGAGATATTGGTATGAAAAACTTAAGGAGTTGTATACATTAGGGGGAGAGATATATGTCTAATTCAAAGCTTTACAAAGATATCATTCATAGGGGGAGTTTGGTCTTTGTTTCAAAACTTCATTCCTATATCTTTGAGTGGGATATTGTTGGTTGTCTTCCATTGGGGGAGACTTGTTTGGCATTTCTTGGTACTTAGATGTTTTTCACATCTAGTGTTGCCATCAATGCCAAAGGGGAAGCTTATTGGCCATTTGGAGGAATCAATTTTGTGTTGCATTGATGTTTTGTCATTGATGTCAACACTAGTTGTTTTGGATGCTTTACCGACACTCTTTTGGTCCCAGTAGGTTGTGTGGTTTCTGGTTGGTTTGGATCTGGCATGATCCGGTATGCTCCGGTATGTTGGATTAAGAAATTGGCTTACTAATGTTCATATTCAGTTAGTTGGTTTTGTTCTGGTGATTAGATGCTATCATATTTACTTGGAAGCTTGGTTTGTGGTTCTGGGGAGGGTTTCACCGGTAGAGATTTGATGAAGATATTTGATGATATGCATAAGTGGTATTGGTGTGGCTTCTGGGGGAGATTTGGGATGTTGATGGTGATCATTTTTGAGACTTGGCGGATTGAGATAATTGCTTTAACGTGTGGACCTATATTGTGTCCCATTTGATCTAGGTTATGGATCGGCTTAATGTAACGTGTGGATTGGACCTCTCGATGTGTTTCTAGGATGTCTTATGAGTTGGATATTATTTTTTTGGTCTAAGGACAACATGTTTTGTAATTATGTAATTGGTTTATTATCTGGTGGCCGACCTGATTGTTTATGGTCGAGGGTTTGTATATATATGATGTAAGATCTCATTGTAGATCATCATGGTAAGAGGAATTGGATATGGATATGTAATGTGTGAATAATATAATATCATTCAGGTAGAGGATTTGGTCGATCATTAAAGATTGATTGGGGTTTATGTAAGAAGATTTAGTCCTCCGGTATTGAGCTTAACAAGAACTATACTCAGGCATAGGAGATGTTATCTTTGCAGTTCAATCATTTCTCCAGATTGTAGTATGGATTTCTATGTAGTCAGTGAGACACCTTTTGTGATAAGCAATGCACTCTAGGATGTTGGCCTTCTTGCAAGTGTAGGACCCTCAATTGTAATTCACATACTTACTGCAAAAGTATTATCTAATTGTGTGTAGGCTTCCCACCATGGTTTTTCCCTTTATTGGGTTTATGCTTAATTGGTTTATTTGTTATTCTGGTATTTAGTTTAAGCATTTGGTATTGATGTTCTGGGTTCCAGTATTGAAGTTTTAATTGCTAAATTTTTTGGTAATCTATGAAAACTGATTCACCCCCCCCTCTCAGTTATTTTCTGGTTATTTGAATTGTCTAACATTAGTGTCCATGATCACCAAGTTATTCAAATATAAATCAATGCTAGCCATTTCATCTATCTATTATTCATTAAATAGAACAACATATTACTATCCATTACATGAATGCAATACATCTCAAGTACAAATAAACTAATCCATTTACATGATTACTTCTAAACTCATACAAGCATCTTCTACATCATGAAATAACCATAGATATATACATAATTCCAACATCAAGTCCTATTACAACTTCCTTCTCAAATACAAGATAATCCTATTACAACTTCCTTGTCAAATACAAGATAGTATAATATAAGGATACATCATTTCTTATACATAAATATTTCTTTATGATACAAAGTATTCTTTCACGAACATAGGAAACCAATTCCAAAGTTCAATCTCATGAAGAATCGAATCCACGCACGCAACACCAATGAGAGTATCCCAATGGAAGAAGGAAATCAACCACCCGACCATGTGGAACCAATGAAGGAACCACCCCCCATGCTAGGAGATGAAAAAGGTTCCAACACACACTCAAGACCTAATCTGACACCTAACAACTAAAGGATACAACAAGACTCCATGAAACCCAAACATAAGGATACAATACCAAAGTACAACAAGTGCCTAAATCAATGCAATCATCCTCCAGAAGAAAATCAATAAAACAAGGCATATGGACAATGGATACATGTGGGGTAGAGTGTCCTAAAATTCTAGCCTCATGTAGCATCCATCTCCACCTTGGAGTAACTCAAGGGAGATCGGGTATACCACTCCAACGGTCTTCCCAATCTAGGATCCCAAAAAACACCTCCTTGGGTCCTTCCAATTGGTGCATACCATATCATATTATTTATTTTTATTATGTGTATTCCTAATACACAACCCTCTAATCAATTATTATTATGTTATCACTTGAAATTATACCATCAACTGTTCATGTGGTTTCCTAGGTATAGATCCCCTTCCTAGAGGCCTAGTACTCACAACCTAGTACCAACACATGCAAGAGTCCACTCCACCTTCTATAAACCAAGGCCATAGGGTAAAGATACAAATCATATGAAAAAATAACACCATCATGAAATCTCAAGAAGATTCAATAACTATAAAAGCAACTGAACACAAGTAGAGCAGCAAGGATGCAAGGGTCAACTCAAGGAAGGAAACCTTCACAAATTCAACATCAATATAAGCCAATCATGGATAAAAATAATAAAAGAGGTCCAAATAGCATCAAATTATCAATAGTGAGGCATAGCACATCCCACTAGATTCATAAAATCAATCCCTCAACAACGAGGCATTCTCCCTGTTGTCAGAGTATCAAATCGCATAGGAATCACCTCATCGGTAAGGCATGAACCTTCTTACTAGAGAAAATGAAAAATCATAAAAGATTGAACAATATCATAATCAACCCCAAAAATGTCAATACATACTGCACAAGCCTTTGGAGCATTCACACAAACTAAAGATGCATGTAAACAAGCCAAAAATTGACTTCTGGAGACCCCTAGGATAACTCATCACCCCTGAAACCTAGGATAGCATTCATGGTAGGTATGATAATGTTTATGGCATGTATGGTAGTGTTTTTGGTTAGTATGATGTCATTTTTGGTCTCTAGGGTGTTGGTCCTAGTCAATTTGGTTGAATCTACAAATTAGGACCTCGACTCTCATGGTAAGTTTGACTGAGCATATGGAATGAATTGTGGTGTTCCTGGCATGTATAGTGGCATTCTTGGCATGCAGGGTGGCATTTTTTGTAGTTTCCATGGCATTTCTGGGTGTTTCTATGGTGATTTTGGTAAAAGTGCAAAGAACAGATCAATGTAAAGGCATATGGCTTAGGAGGGGTCTCAGGAAGGCTCAGGGGTACAAAACGGCCCACATAACAAACACAGGTGGTCTGAAACATCAAATACAATCATCATACTCACTGCATAGCCCCTAACAAAAAGTTGCATAATAAATTCCCTCTCCCACTGAGCATAAACTGAGAAATATGAAGTTTAGATCACTTAGGGAGAGAGAGGAAAACAATAAACAATAAAAGAGACTCAAACAAACTATTCAAGGAATAAATGCATCCAAAACAAGTGGAATGAAAGGTCCATACTTCCACAGAGTGGTCACTGAGAAAACACAGTAATCACAAAGAAGATAGGAAGCCAAAACTGCACTTTACCCATTCCAAACTTGCATAACACATTGAAAACCATTAAGGAATATCTTTTCCACAATCACACCAATCTCCAAGAGCAATCCAAATTCAAAATTGCAGACACAGAGAAGACAATCTTTTCCGGAAAGAAAATGTAGAAGTAAGAACCACCAAACCTGCAATTCGTAAAACCAAAATCGAAGAAGAATTCTGAAAATGCCAAGCCTTCCAAAATCCAAATCGCAATCCAAACTCCCAAACCAATTCCCAAAATCTTCTTGCAATGATTTTCTGCAAATTAACCCATGCACAGACCAGCAAGCCAAAATAAATAAGAAAATTAAATTAAAGACTAGTTTTTTCGAACAATAGAAAAATTCCAGAAACCATATATCTTACTTACCTTTACAAAGTTTGAAAAAAGGCATAATATAAATATATATTTCTTACCTACTCAATTGTGCAAATCAATCAAAAATAAAGGTAGGTAGAAATAAATTAAATTCAATTATTTAGTATAGATATGACCATTAATTGGGAAATACAAATATTTCCTTAAAATTAGAAGGTAGGTAAAAATAATACTATTTGCAAATAATATTCCATATTTTAATGACCTGTTGGGGTTGTGTGGTTCTCTCTCATTTTTTGTTGGCATCTGGACATATGATATGTATATCTCTAAAGCTATGTAATGGGTGGTCGATTCCAGACTGATTTTGTAAATGGGATATTTGGGTTTTTTTTTTGGTTTTTTTGGGCTGCAACCGAAGGTTTTCTTGCGGGTTCTTTCCTGCCGATATGCCCTTTGAACCCATTGTAAACAAAAGTTCAATATCAATAAAATATAGTTTAGTGGCATGTCCACTTTTATTGAAAAAAAAAAAAAATCCATATTTTAATTAAATAATTTCCCACATTATAATTTATAATTAATTATCATTATTAATATCGACACCAATAAATAAATAAAATAGAACCCAAATAAATAATTAAATTAAAATAAATAAATAAATAAATAAATATTCAACATTAAAACAACACAAATAAATAATAAATCAAAATAGATAAATCATCGAATAATAAATAAACAAAACATTAAAATAATTAAATCTCATCAATAATCAAAGATGATTAAATATCCACAATGATTAAATCAATAATCCAATTAAATAAATCCTAATTGGTTAAATACAATCTTACAATGAAATCATGACCCAAAGATAACCAAATAATTATCTATAATCTTAATAATTGAACAATTATACCCAAAACACATTAACATGGACTCAGACCCACTTACACCAAGGGGACAAACATAATGCAAGACTCTAACCACAACTTGCGCCATAACAAAATCGACAAGGTACACATCTTAGACCTAGAGTGTGTGAGGTAAACTATGTCATCTCCGACAACTTGTCATTGGGATAAAGACACGCTCAGACCTGTGAAGCCAGGTGGAGTTGATGTTTGATACCTGCAAACCTGCATCAAAGACCAACGCAACATATACGATACATATATATAAACAAACAAGTGGTAGAGAATCGCGGTGACATATCTCGCTTGCAATGAGTGATACAACATCGTCTCTACTCACGAAGACAGTCACACAAAATGATATCAAACCACGTAGAATCATCATCATGAAATAGGGTTAGTATCATCACAAGTCATATAATCCACATAAGTCCTAACATCGTAGATACCATCCAAAATAGAAGAAGAGTCATAAAAAACCATCCAAATAACCATCATGTGTCTAAATAAATCTATCAGGATGCAAATCGAAACGAAATTCTAGGAGGGGCACTACATTCTCCCCCCCTTAGGCTCAACTTATTCCTGGAAGTCACCAAGTGTTAATTTGAAAACACACACATCAACACTAAACTTCTAAAACCAAACAACTTCTCAAAGTATGGTAATGATTACAAAAAAAGTTCCCTTTCTATACTTTAATTATTCAAGAAAACATGTTAGATAAGAGATAAAAAAAAAAGCTAGAAAACTCTTACTAGTTACAAGGAGCATGATAAGTCATTGAAATATCTTTAAGATAACTTTATTTAATCACATTTTGAAAGACTAAACTATAATTTTGTATCCGAGTTAACATCTATAAGCAAAAATCACAGTAACTCATACAATTCAAGTATGGAAATACTTCCTTTAATGTCTAATTGAACGCAATTAGGAAGACAAGTATACATTTTACACATTACTTCACACATAGGCACATCCTTAAGAACCACATGTCATACTCCTATATAAGGAAAGTTGAATAAAATCCCTTCAAGACTGGGTAAAATCGAGAGTTTCTCGTGATTACCAGAAATCTATGCTCTATAATTCTCAAGGAGAGCAAAATAAGCATTATTCAAACTTCTCAAACCCTATCACACTTCCACTACACTACTCTGATTCAAGCATCTACACATCTATCATCCAATCAATTATTACAAGGCATTCTAATTCATTCAGTTTGCATGATATATATTCATAAACATTCAATTAAGATATGAAAGCGATGATTTATTTTGCTTTTATCAACTTCACATATTACAAATACTTCAAATTCCACTGGACTTCTATTAAAGTTTTAATGAACTCTAGAAGATTCCAACACATGTCATCCTACAAACATATTTCATTATTCCACTAATATCATCATTATTCATTTGTTCACTAAGGCTAGTGCACTTCTCTGCGGTGTCCTCCCTTACATACACTATTAGAGGCTCAAAGTGAACATGATAGAGACTAAACTCAACACAAAATAAGAGACCATGATTCAACATACAAATGACCACCATGGACAACAAAGAGGAAGTCGAAAGGAAAAATTACCAAACCAATCATTAAATCACAAAAAGAAAGAAAATTTGCTGAATGGAATTCATTGAGAAAATAAAGTGTGACAAGTGCCACTACACAAGTAAAATAAATGAAAGAATAAATTAGTGGTCATTCCAAAGAAAGAGGTCCAAAATCAAATTAACCCCAATGATACTTCACAAAATCACAAAATCACTCAAACAAAATGACAAACTCATCCAAACCCACATCACGAGGTGACCAATATCAGTCACACCAAAAGGGAGTAACCGCTACATAGCATCCAAGGGTACAATGCCATGAATGTGTTAGAGAGTGCATGCTAGACATTTAGAATAAAAAATTTATTCATATGCCCAACTTTCTTTTATCATTTTTATTGCAATACAACTCTTTACAATAATCTAGACAACTATCTTTCATGAAGGATAACATATACAAGAAGGAAATAAGGTGTCTCATACATACCCAAGGAATACACTCATTAATGAGTATGTTCAAGATACCCAATCTATAAAATGTTCTTCTTTACCAAGTTATAATAGAAACAAATATTAGAATTTCATTTATTTACTTGATGATATATTTTAACATACATACACGATTTCTAGATCAATGCTCAATACATAGTAAAAGATAATTAGAATGTTGTGCATGATGTTATTTAAACATTTGGTCATTGATGTATTTACTCAAATTGTTAACTCTTAATAGATAAATTTTCACTTCAACCACCTAGGATCATTTTCTTAAATACCATTAGTCAATCAATTTCCTATATAAAGTATGAAACTTGATATCATAGCCTTACTTTCCACCACTTAATTATAATCATTTGTAAACTAAGTATTCCTAGAAAACAAGAAGCATAACCATCTAAAACACAATACAACTTCACCCAATGCACTGCCATTTCATCTTGCTAAAATTCATCGAACAAATGCTTTCTTAAAAATTGAATAGGATAAGGAAATAGCATCTAGTCTCAATCCATCCATTTGATCAAATAGAACTTTTCAACAAACCACACAAATCCTACTCAAGACTAAGGATTTTATCTTGCCAAACCAAATAAAGACATAATGGTGTGATCTCAAATTTTCTAAGTATGCAATGCACCAAGTTTTACTTCATTCTATATACATATTATAACATTGTCTTTTAACTTGTGAGTTCATAATAACTTCCTACATTATTTATGCAAAAAGAGATTCTATCTAATCAATTATTTCTTTAAAATAAATCATGGATACAATTCACAAATCTCAATCTTCAAACAATTTCATTTATCCAACTTCTTTAATATATGCAGTTCCTTACTTCATCAATGAATATCCAATGCTTCTACTCATTATCAATATACTCCTAAGCACTATGATACTTTTACCCAAATAAGAGGAGAGGAAGAAAGAACATTGCCAATCAACCAATGTATGTGCACAACATTATGCATGAACAATTTTGAATTATCATTCTATGGAACTATTAACATCATTATCTAAGATATGTAATTCAACTTCCCATAAGGTCTCCTAACATTATAAATGCAGCTAGAAATATCAAGTCCTTATTGAAAGATATGATTTATTCAAACAATCTTTTCTTAAATGCAGAATTGCACTCATACATAGACACCCGATAGTTTCATTGGTATCCATACTTCACTAATTAACTTCCTTAAATTTTACATAAGAGAATAAGCATCATTAAACTACTATTTTCTTATATAGGTGCATCCCACACAAGTTATTCAATTTCACATCATGGCCCACACTAAATCATCCTTATATGTATAATATAAACACTCCATCTTTCTATTCATAAGAAAATCAATGTAACAAGTTAATCCTAACACACAACGTTAGATAAGAGAACACACACAATTTCTCTTCAATCTCTAGCAAGATCAATTATATAGGGAAAACAACCTTTAATATTTGGGTAAGAACTAGAAATTACAAACAAGAAATACTGCATAGAGTCGTATAGACATTACAATCATCTAAGAGGCATGCATACGAAATGAATACACATATTGCACGCAACTAATGATTCCTAGGAGGGATTAAGGAGAAACACAAAGCATAAACATATAAGATCTCTTAAATTCCCATGATGTTTTCCATTTCAAATTTCAAAGAACAAATCAAGCTAAGAGACTAATATAGTACAACACGCAAGGCCAAGAGAAAAAACACTAACCAAAGATCCTAGTGTTTGTAACATGGGCTTTGATACCAGATGTAATGCCCACCAAAATACCCTAGAGGAATAACCTAAAATCTACTAACAAATGGAGATAATTTTTTTCTCCTAAAACATTTGGCACTCTATGTAACATTAACATGCATCAATGCAACATTAACCATTTGCAAGATCACATAAACCATCATGTACATAATCATAAAACTATATTATGCAAGTGATTAACCTTTTAACATAAGAACATAACAAAATACATTCTTACAACACAATTATTCCCTAGGGTATATTAACATCACTACTTCACATCGTCAAAACATAACACTTATCTAGAAGCTCATAAGATACCATGCATATAACCAATTACTTTCCATACAGCTAGATTGATATGAATACATATGCATAACCCATCACATTGTATAATTTTATTAAGCACAACCATTACACATTCCATTAAGAATACTATCCATATTCGTATGCAAGATTACAAAGCAAGCACTTTGTAATGCCCCGCCAGGAAACCCCTAAGGGTTTAAGTTAAAAACACTCAAATAGAGTGTAAATATTTTTTTTTTATAATAATACTAAGAGTAGTTAATTATAAGTTACAACATTAAGATAGTTTTGAAGTTATCTCAAAGTTATCTCTAACTAGAAAACACAGCGGAAAGCTAAAACTATCCTAAGGAGTTTCCCAACGCGATTACATAACCTTACACCTAGCTCAACTTGCGTCAATCGATCCATTAAATCTGGATATCTTAATTGTGAGATAATGCATAAGACATGATTATATATATGTTCAATGATTTGACATCTTATAATAGATAGGAAGCGTTCATTTACTTTGGGTGGTTAGGAGGCCATCATGAGGTTATTTACTCAATGCACATTAACACCTATTTAATTTAAGAGGCCTTCCTTAAGGTTCAATGTGATAAATAGGACAAGTTCATTCATTGGGTTTTAAGATAACCACCCACATTTGATGTTTTTCTTAAATATTAAAAGTATGGTTAATAAGATGAGATGCATTCATTAAGGAATAAACTACAATTGATAGAGTGAGGTCCCTTCATTAGATTTCATGCATAGCCAACTAATGAGTTGTAGTTCTTTTAAGAAAGATAAATCGTGAGTAGCCATAGAATTCATTGAAGTTTTATTAATACTAATAGATGGCTAAATTTATTATGGTGAGAATGTATTAGGACACATGAGAGCATCCCTTAAATTAGAATATAGTTAGCAAGATGATATTCATCATTACATGGATTAAAATATAAGATTTTAGTGACGTTCTTCCATTAGGATTAAAATACAATTATCTTATTGCATATCACTTTTTTTTTTGGTTATATGAAGAGATACCTTTGGCTATGATTAGGATACATCACTATACGAATATTTCCCCTTTTTAGTTTCATTCTTAGTAATCATAAGAGATCCTTTTATTAAGGTTACAATTATGGATAAATAGTTGAGTTAACTCAATTTCCAAGTTAATTTTGGTAAGGATTATTGTTAAGATTAAAACGTGAAATAACTAAACAAATTCATCCAATGTAGTGGAACATAATTAACATGGCATTGCTCATTTAAGAAGATAAAAGTAAATATCTATATGAGGTTCATCCTTTAAATTTCAACTTAGAATTTTAAAACATTAATTCAAACTTTGTATTCCCATTCACATTCGATCAATTTACATGGTTAATAACAAGTTAATCCAAGGATGTAACCCAGCAAGATTCTATTCACTAGTACTACTTTTAATTCACATTTTCAAAATACTTTTCCATAATCTCATTTACAATCTTTCAAGAACCTAATTACTACATTTGTCAAGATGAATAATTTTATGCACTTAGAATTAAATTCGTTAGTTTTTCCATCATACACTTATACAAGATAACAACCATCCATGATAATTTAAACATGAAACATAGGAAACTAAAACATCGCATAACACAGATATGATCTCAGAGTTCACCCCTAAAGGGCTACATCTCCGGGTCTGCTCAACTGCAAGACCCCTTTGGCAATTAATATCGTTAGGAATACATAAATTACATGTCTTTTACATCTTTGCCACTTAGGCGGATACAACCAATTTACAAATGACCACTTTGATCCCCAAGTCCTAATTGACTTCCACGTAGAGGTAGAATCAATAGTGCATGCTACAAGGAAGTACAAGGTCCATTGCCCAACAGTACCCTATTAAGAGACCTAAGACTTAACAGGTGTCCCAGTGGCAACACGACAAGGTCCAAACAATTACATCAAGGTTTTGCCATCACTTTAACAAGAAAATACAAATCTTAAACTTATAACTTTCCAACTCGATACATTGTCCAACTTCCATTCATTTTACTAGCATATCGATGAAGTAATAACAAAATATACGAAGATTATTTAGATTCAAATTTCATACTCTCCTATACTCTAGTTTTCATTTCTAAAATTCTCGGGAGATCTTAATCATTCAAATCGAAAGACCATACTTATTTTAAAAAAAACAATGTCTTATTAAAATATATTTCATAACATTAGCACTGGTGTTTTATTTCAAAGGTCTTCAATTACAGACAATATTTGACCTCTTCTCCAAGGATCACCCTTCCTATTAAAAGAAGTTCCAAATTTAAACGTTTGTTAATACCCATTTAATAAATCCAAGATTAATAAATTTTAATTAATCTACAAATAAAAATAGAATATGCAATCTCCATTATTTGATATATATATATATATATATCTATATATATATATATATATATATATATATATTTGGCACTAAAATCTAAATTTATATAAAAAAAAAATAGATATTTCTACGAACTTATTACAACTTCTTTATTTCATCCCCCATGACGTTTTCTTTCATTTTATATTTGTCAATATTATATATATATATATTTTAAAATATATATATAAAAAAAAATGAAATAAGTTTTATTTTATTGGGGAAACCCTAGCCTACGGGCCCCACCCCCCATCTCGGGAGTGGGTGGAACCCGCACGCAGGTCCCTGCGGCCCACAGCGTGGATGCAGGTTCCTGCGGAGCCACACTGTGGACGTAGGTTCCCTGCGGCCCATAGCGTGGACGCAGGTCCCTGCGAGCCACACTGTGGTCATAGGTCTCCCTGCGGCCCACGTTGTGGACGCAGGGTTCCCTGCGAGCCACAACAGCGCCACGGGGGAGAGGCGGGTTGAGCTTCGGCTCCCCCCTCGAAACCCTAATTTTTTTATTTTTTTTTTATATTTTTGTTTTTTGGGTTAATATATGACCCGACTTACAGTCGGATTTAATCATTAAAAATCTTCAAAAAAAGAAGATATATATATATATATATAACAAAATCTCCCATTTTTTATTTTTATTTTATTTTTTTTACAGACCCATTCATTTTTCCAGATTTTTCCAAAATCTTCATTATGGGAAGAATATTTCCTCATCAAGTTTAAAACCACAAAATCTATTAACAAACAAGAATTTGATCCAAGAACTACCCACATTTTCAAAACTGAATCCTACGTTTAAACAACAATCATGGAGGTTTTGGAGCAAGAAATCTTCAAGACAAATTTCGGAGATATACCCACAATTTTAAAAGGAACAAAAACGGTGCATTCGAATCCTACCTCCAAACGCATTCCGGGAAGAGTTTTGATGAAGAGCTCCACCTGCAACTCCAAGCAAGAGAACTCCATTTTCCCCAACATTTTTTTTCATCTCCCTTTTTTTTTCTTTTCCAAAAAATGACCCAAAAGAAAAGAACCCCCAAAAACATTTTCAAACTAGGTTAAAATGAGAAACCCTATTTTTGCCCTAATTTTCAATTTCGAATTTAGGCATTTTTTTTGAAAATAAAAGAAACATGAAAGTGGAAACCATTATTTTCCACTGCTCAATAATTCTAACTTGTTTTATTCTAATTAAAATTAACATGCTTTTATTTCTTATTTAATCTAATTTTAAATCCCTCAATATCAATTTAGGCCTACATTTATATTTTAAACTGTTAACAAGGGTGAGATATTTAAATTAATTTAAATCTCAAAAATCAATCCTTTATACTATATCAATTTGCAAGTAAAAAGAATAATTTCCTTTTAAATAATAAAATTTACCCTTTCTCTTCCAACATGCGAAAATGATTAATTTATTTCTATTTCTCAAATGACTTTAAATCTTCCCTTTCTAAAATGCATAGCTCATTAAATTCGTTATTATTAAATTTAACTATTAAATTGACTCGCTATAACATAATAAAGCGACCTTTTTAAATAAATGACTAATCTAATGCAAGCGTCTTATTTATTCTAATTTCTCAACTACAAATGCGTAAATGTTACAAATGCGTAAATGAGCACACTAACCCAAGTTAAATACCTTAAGCTTGCTACAATAATAATTAAAGCAATCTCTTTAAATTAATGATTAATCATATAAAAGAAGCTACCTATTTAAATTTCTAAATTACTAATGTGCACGTCTACTCATTAATTTGAATTTAATACTTAGAACAACAAACTCCACTTACCTCACGCAAGGCATGCAAATTGAGGAAGTCCACTAAATCATATGACACACAACCCAATGCAAGGAAAGCCCCACGAATCCACACATGGTGCTCACCTGACCATGGCTAAGGCAAGACGAGAGTTTAATGATCCCCAAATCCGAATTCAAAGGATGGAGGAGGTTTACTCATCCCTGCGAACCCCGAAGGAGACGAACCTTGCTTTAGGCGGTGTCGTACCTGCAATCTCCTGCACTCATGAATCACGCCAGCATACATATACATATACATATTCAATGAAGGTGTTAGCTCGAGATTTATCACAAGAGTTAGGAACAATTACATTTACACGAAAATCGATGCAAAAGCACAATAATAGGTATGCATGATTATTTATATTATCTAAACTACACATTGCACCATGGTTAACCTTCCATTCAAGAATGCCACTTAGGAAGTCAACCAAGGTCAAACGGGTATTACCAGTCTGACTAGGGTAGGGGCATTACACACTTATCATCATCCAAATAGGATTCCATGCTGCAAAACATTTTCAAGAATCATATTTAATACTATAAACATATTCTGATCATTTAATCCCCTAAACCAACATAGTATCTCAATCCTAACAATAAACATTTTTTGGACACGAACCAAGTAACAATACATCATCTTATTACAAGATCATTGTTCATATTTCATCAAGACCTAATATGAAAGAGTACATAGAACAAGTACATGGTCTCTATTGCTACAACATATCCTAATGGCTTAATAGTACAAGCAACATAAGTACGTAATCTTATTTCCTTTATCATTTTGCATCATAGTTTTTACTTAACTATTCATTTCTCTTAAAATTCTTAACTACTCAAGTAAAGCTTCAATGCATCTATTGTATTCTTTCCATCCTCATACTAAGGTATAAGATAATTTAATCCCAATACATGAATATAAATACAACTCAAATTCATATGACTACTCCATTTCACAATCCCATTAAATCCATAATATCATTTTACATTTTAATCATTCTATACATCAGGGAAACATCAAGTATTCTTCCTAACCTCTACATCATCTTCCTTATTCATTTCTTACAGATACCTAACACAAGATGCATAATATCTCACATTATCATATCATCATTATCATCTTATGCAAATTCCTAAACACATAGCTTTATACAAATAATCCAACCTTTAGTGTCCATGATCACCAAGTTATTCAAATATAAATCAATGCTAGCCATTTCATCTATCTATCATTCATTAAATAGAATAACATATTACTATCCATCACATTAATGCAATACATCTCAAGTACAAATAAACTAATCCATTTACATGATTACTTCTAAACTCATACAAGCATCTTCTACATCATGAAATAACCATAGATATATACCTAATTCCAACATCAAGCCCTATTACAACTTCCTTCTCAAATACAAGATAGTAAAATATAAGGATACATTATTTATTTTACATACATATTTCTTTATGATACAAAGTCTTCTTTCATGAACATAGGAAACCAATTCCAAAGTTCAATCTCATGAAGAATCCAATCCATGCACACAACACAAATGAGAGTATCCCAATGGAAGAAGGAAATCAACTACCCAGCCATGTGGAACCAATGAAGGAACCACCCCCCATTCTAGGAGATGACAAAGGTTCCAACATACACTCAAGACCTAAGCTGACACCTAACAACCAAAGGAATATACAACAAGACTCCATGAAACCCAAACACAAGGATACAATACCAAAGTACAACAAGTGGCTAAATCAATGCAATCATCCTCCAGAGGAAAATTAATAAAACAAGGCATATGGACAATGGATACATGTATGGAAGAGTGCCATCACATGCTAGCCTCATGTGGCATCCATCTTCACCTTGGAGTAACTCAAGATTGAAACTTGGCTCTAATACCAAATGTAATGCCCCGCCAGGAACCCTAAAGGAATGCAACACTACAAGGCAACTAAAGGGAAATAAATTTTTTTTAAAGATCAAGTGCATTAATTATAACATTGCATGTATAATAAAACAAGCGAAAGTCTAACAATGACATCCTAAAGGGTTACCAATGAATATTACTTCGTAACTAAAAACAAAACCATAATGTTAATCCAATTATCCATCTAATTAGAGAACTCAATTGCAATAAAATTACATCATATCTATAAACTGAATTTCACATAGAAGATTGAAAGTGATATAATATATTGATTTTGAATGAAGCATTTACATAGGCATAAAGATAACTGAAATAACATACATTCCACTTAATTAAGTTTATAATACTCAATAACTACATGGCTTCCAATAGCACAAATGAAATACACAATTACACTGCCAAGGTTACATAGTTTATTGATACAATGACCACATGGGTCTCAAGGTACAATAATCATGAACCTGAGCTGGTACATGAATCACAAACCCAGATACACAATCGAGGCCTTTCCTCACCTAAAGGTACAATCACAGATATCCGATGGGAAGTGGCACTACCACCCGACCATGTGATCCCAAAATGGAATAACCCCACCATGCTGGGAGATAGCAGAAGACCCTCAAGCAAGAAAAACAAGATAAGTACAATAGTACAACATGACTCCACAAAACCCATGTGACTCAACTCACAAACACTAGTGATCCTAAGGAGAGAGTGTCATCGCATGGCTTAAGGTAATTACCCTAGGTAGGCCTCCATAGGTCTCGACCCCCATCCTGGGTTATCCTAGTAACCTCTCCCAAACCCCCAGCTCCATCTAAGAATCATGTGGACCCTACCAATCCCTTCATGAAGACAAGGTGGTAGGTTTGCCATTCCAGGCCTTCTCACAACATCCTGAGCCTATACAAGCACTCAACCATATGCGAGGCACATTATCTTAATTAAATATTTCAGCTACCCACCCCCTAATCAATTATTAGGTTATCACTTCCTAACTAACTTTCGAGGGGTTATCTTGCCATCCACTTTGGGTGCAGCCCCCGCTCGAAAGCCACTCTCTCACATAGGACACTAACAGGAATGGTCTCTGTACGAGAACTCTATGGTGAAACTAACAGCCATATCTAATCCTGACAAAACTACAGGTGAAGGATACACAATTCATTCACCTAGGATTGACCATATGGAATAAAACATACAACGGCTCACATCAACAGGTTTACACAACGCCTAACCAAGGGGTATAACCATTATACGACATAACGATAACTCAACCAAAATTGCAACGAAATTAAGCTTTGACTACAAATACCATTTACACTAAGATCCTAATACAAGCAATCTTTTCTTTAAACAACCAAAAGCATAAAATACTTAAAATTAAAGATACTCCAGAGAAAAATAAAATACAACTATATTAATAAAAGAAATTCAATGTTGTCATTTGTCCAATAAGGCTAAAATTAATCCACATTAAAATAATCCCCCTAATCATATGTTCATGATTAATTTGCAAATAATCCAATTGGATGATATCAATAAAATAAATTTTATTACTCCAAAATAACATAAAAAAAAGAAAAATAATATATATATATATATATATATATATATATATATATATATATATATATATATATATATATATATATATATATATAAATTATAAATTAACTGAAGGCACGCAGGAAGGGAGGGCATATTTAATGTTTACTATAGCCCCTGGCTAACCGTAAGGTAGCCTGCTACCATATAGTAGCGGGTGCTACCTTGGGGTGGCACTGCTACTGTGGGGTAGCAGGCTATCCCCCCCCACCCCCAATCCAATTTAATTTTTTATATATATTTATTTTTTAAATTTCAATTTAAATTTAATTTAAATAACAGAGATTAATAAAATCTCTGCTCCCTCCACTCTGAGACAATAGAGTCTTAAAAAAACACAACAGTCTAATTTTTTTTTTTTAAAGAATAAAACTAGCATACAAAAATGATAATTACTGGTAAAGAATTTTACCAGAAAACTCAATCTCTAAGACAAAATAGAACCATAAACCAAACAATTTCTTTCACAAAGCCAAATTGGCTAGAAACTAAATAGATTGACAATCTCCAATTGAATTTTTGGGCCAAGACAAGATTGGAAGAAGAGGAATTAAAATTAGAATTTCCTCCAAATTTGAAAACTACCTGGAAGAAATTTTAATAAAATGGAGGCACAAGGGGGAAATTTTGGCAAAATTTTGCTAGCATAACTCCCCCAATTTCACAAATTTAAAAACTATAATAAACAGGAAATCAAATTCTTTTCATAAACAAAAATGAAAGATTAGATTTTAAACCAAAAACTTGACATGAAATAAATCAGAAAGAGATTGGAGTTGCATTTTTAATAAAAAATGGACTGAAATTTCTCAATAAACTTCATAACAACTAATTCAATAACACTGCAATCATTTAATCCTTTATTTTTCAACTTCCAGAAGAAGGGAAAGAAATATAGATTTTTAAAACAAACAAGATAGAGGCTATCCAACCTATGGAGCTTTCTAGGAAGAAATTTGTTTGAGAGCTTCTATCCTGCAACAAATTTCCAAACCAAAACCAAACCTTCTTCCCAAACAATTTCTAGAATTTGCCTTCTCCAAAAAAAAACATGCATCCAAGAAATTTTAAAAATTTCCTTCCTACAGACTACCGCCTCCTTCCCGTGAACTCCCAAAAATAATTTTCAAAAATATCTTTAACCTAAACTCTTTTTTTAGGTTGAAAATATTTTTCTCTCCAAAATATAATATTCCATTTTTAAAACTAAAAGGATTTTATTTTATTTTCTAATTTCCACAAAAAGCAAATGAAACTGCAATTTCCCAAAAATCATTACTTTCCTTCTTTTTTCTTTTCTCATGCCCATTTAGTTAACTTTCTAAAAAAAATATTTAAGGAAAGTAAATTAACTTTATTTTATTTATTTCTAATTTATTTTTTTAAATCTAGAGAACAATAAATGCATTTAATTTAATTTATTTTCCCACTAAAGTTTAATAAAATTATATTTCTAAAATAATGCAATTTGCAAACTAATTAAGGAAAGTAATTTTATTTTTTAAAATCTAGAGAACAATAAATGCAATTAATTTATTTTCTACTAAATTTAAATAAAATTATATTTCTAATATAATGCAATTTGCAAGTAAATTTAATCACTTCACTTAATTAATTAAATTCATAATCACTAAAGCATTATAATTCATAAATTAAATATGCTAACTATAAAGTGACACCATAAACTCAAATAATTAATCTAATCTACTAGGGCACACAAACCGAGAAGACCCAAACAAAGACTCTAAAAAGGCTAGACAAACCAACTCGATGACCGAACAAAACCAAAAAGGATGGCCGACTAACAACACTCACAAGAGTGTAACTGAGGTACAATTAGGGTCAACCACTATCTCCTCCACTCCCATCGAACAAATAAGGCACACTCAGACTTGTGAAGCCAGGTGGAGATGATGCCCCATACCTACTAGGTACTTATACTTGCAATGTCCTGCATCATCGAACCACACATGCATATATACAAATATAGAATACACAACACACACACTAATGAAGGAGAATCGTGGTGTTCCTTGTCTCACCAGAGTGAGTGAAGGAAAATCATCCCCTCGCATCCAATACACTCATAGACACACAACATATAATTACACATTGCATAGATAAAGTAAAGTATTAGTACACAACAATAATCCATAAAATACCATAAATCACAAGTACTAAAATACTGTAAATAAAGTATGCATCCCATATCCAGATAAAGCATGAAATAATGTCAAATAAGTCTGAATAACATATAATGGTAATATATCCACTAAAAGTAAACATTAGTAAAATATGAGTCTAATAAGTTCAATCGAGGAGGGGTACTACATTCCCCCCCAAAACTAGGCTTACTCCTGGAAGCCTAAAATAGATAAGAATAGAGCTCTCTCATCTTCACTGCATCCTCCCAAGTCGATGAGGTCTCATCATTTGGGTCCCATAGGACCCTTACTTGGTTGATGGTACGACCCCTGAGGGTCAAAACCTGATGCTAAAGAATGTGCATGGGCTCCATGGAAAGTTGTCCGTCCTCGACCTGCAAAGTGTTCCAATTAAGAACATGTGTCACATCAAGATGATAAGGTCAAAGAACTGAAACATGAAAGACATCATGGATGCGGGATAGACTTGGTGGCAAGGCAAGACGGTAGGCAATAGGTCTTATCCTCTCAAGGATCTCAAAAGGGCCAACAAAATGAGGTGCACACTTAGAACCCTTTCCATAATGGATCGGACTCTTCCGTGGATGCACTCTCAAGAACACACGGTTGCCAAAAGAAAACTGATGATCTTCCCTATGAGCATCTGCATACTTCTTTTGCCTATCTTGTGCAGCTACCAAATGTTCACGAATCTGTTCAACCTGCTGCTCCATCTCTCAAAGAATATCCGGTCCTATACGCACCCTGTCCTCTAGCCGATACCAACTCAAAGGAGTATGGCTGGAAGGGGGACATACCTATGGAGCTATGATATCCATTATTATAAGAAAACTCCACTAGATAAATATAGTCCTCCCAGCGCAACTTATGGTCCATAACATACATGTGAAGCATGTCCTCCAAAACCTGATTCACTCACTCAATCTGACCATGTATCTTTGGATGATAAGCTAAACTAAAGTTCAACTGGGTTCCCAACGCATGCTGAAGAGAGGTCCACAAGGCTGACGTAAAGACAGGATCTCTATTAGAAATTATCTGCCTTGGAATCCAATGCAATCTCACCACATCCTCTAAGAAAACTCAAGCCACCACTGCTGCCATATAGGAAGCTCGAATAGGAACAAAATGAGAAACCTTTATCAATCTATCAACAATAGCCATGATGGAATCATGACGACATGAAGAGACAAGCAACCCAACAATGAAATCCATGGAAATGATATCCCATTTCCAATCCGGTACCAAATTAGGCTGTAAAAGCCCTGTCGGGTGTTGATGCTCTACCTTCACCCACTGACACTCTAAACACTTCAACACAAAATCAGCAATGTCGCATTTCATACCAGCCCAATGATAAATCTGTCTAAGATTTGCATGCATCTTCTTGACACCTAGATGTGTTGAATAAGGTGCATGATGGACCTCAGTCATGATCAAAATGTGAAGACCCTCCAAAGGAGGTACATAGATCCATCCAAGGTGACGAAGAAGTCCATATGCCTCAAGGTTATATCCAGAAAATCTACCCTCTAAAGGCCTTCTGGACTCCATCACGGCTCTAAAATCCTGATACCTAGTATCCTGAGGAAGAACTCCCAAAATTCTCCCTCTCAAGTCTACTCCAAGGGACAATGTTGAAACTTCATGCCGCCTACAACTCAAAGCATCTGCCACCACATTCTCTTTCCCCTGAATATAACTAACCAAAAAATCATACTCGTAGAGGAATTCCATCCATCTTCACTGTCGAGCATTCAAGTTCAGCTGTGTGAAGATATACTGCAAACTGCGGTGATCACTATGCAGCTCAAACCGATGCCCTAACAGAAAATGCCGCCATCTAACCAAAGCATACACTATAGATGCCAACTCCAAATCATGAAATAGATAGTTCTAGTTCAACTCGTGGTTCTTGAGTTTGCGAGACTCATAGGCAACCACATGTCCATCCTGCATAAGCACTGCACCCATACCTTCTAAAGATGCATCAGTGCATACCATAAAATCTCTAGATGGATCAGGAACTGCCAAAATCAGAGCACTGACAAGGAGTTCCTTCAAGGTACAAAAAGATGAATCACACTGCTCTGACCAAACAAATTTCTTCCCTTTACTCTAAAAAGAAGTAATCGAGTGACCTATCTAGAAAAAGCCCTGAACAAAGCGATGGTAGTATCCAACCAAACCCATAAAAATCTGAACTTCTAAAACATTGGTTGGCGCTGGCCAATCAACAATGGCTTGGATCTTTGATGGATCCACAGATACACCTTCTCCTAAAACCACATGACCAAGATAGTTCACCTCTGACTGGAAGAAGTCACACTTCACCAAATTGGCATGAAGTCAATTCTCTCTAAAGCACTATTCACCTGTTGCAAGTGACCCTCATGATCTTCAATAGATCTGGAATAAATCAGTATGTCATCCAAGAACACAAGGAAAAAATGATCAAGGTAGGTGCGAAAAACCCCATTCATGAGGCTCATGAAAACTAAAGGCGCATTTGTCAACCCAAATTGCACCACTATGAACTCATAGTGATCATAATGAGTACGAAATGTCATCTTATGAATATCTGCATCTTGAATGTGCAACTGATGGTACCCAGATTTCAAATCAATCTTATAGAACATCTTGGCTCCCTTCACCTAATTGAAAAGATCATCAATACGAGGCAATGGATATCGATTCTAGGTGGTCACCTTATTTAGCTGTCAGTAATCAATGCATAATCAAAGAGAACCATCCTTCTTCTTAACGAATATAATAGGTGCACCCCAAGGGGAAACACTAGGATGAATGAACCCCTTGGACAACAATTCTTCTATTTGCAACTTCAACTCACTCAACTCAAAATAGGTTCTGCACCAGGAACCAAGTCAATGTGAAAATCTATGTCTTGCTTTGGAGGCATACCAAAAATATCCAATGGAAACACATCAACATACTCTCGAAGAATGGGGTGACCATCAAGAGTGATTTCTTGACTCTCTTTTTCATCCACATCCTCAAGAGTAACTGCAAAAAGATGACACCCTCTACGCATGCACCGCTTAAGTTGCATAGTGGAAATCATACGTAGGGATATCAGTCTCTGAACTCCAACAATCTCCACTTCCTTGCCAAGGTCATCTAAACACTCCACTGTCTTCTTGTGATAGTCTACACAAGCACTGTGAGATGAAAGCCAATCCATCCCCAACACAACTCCATAAGAACCCAAAGGAATGGCCCAAAGGTTAACTAAAGTAACTACGGTTCCTAGGTTCAACTCACAACTGGGAATAAAGGCATCTACAGAAACATGCACACCTGTAGCCAATTCTACTTGCCACCTATCTGCTTGCTTAGCAAATGTGAGTCCACACTGCTCCACAATGGATGAAGAAATGAAAGAATCTGAAGCACTGGAATCAAAAAGTATAGAGATAGGAATTCCACACAACACACCTACTGCCTCAATAATTGTACCCTAATGATTACCCTGGCGATCATCAACTGCTGTAAACACTCTATGGGATCTACCTGGATCCCCTACTATAGGATCTGATGTTGCTGGCCTCTGACTACCTATTTGGTGGGAACATTGAGGGCACTGAGTGGCTATGTGACCAAACTGCTCACAAGAGAAGCAAGCTCCCCTACCTGGTCCTCTACTTCCCATTGGCCCACTAGACTACTGGAAGCTTCCCCTTTTAGGGGTGTGAGATGCACCCTGAGAGGACTTCCTTGAAGGACCCTATCTGTTCCTCTGCTAGTTCTTGTTCCTCCTATGCTAAGAATTGCCACCTTGTTGGCCCTGGAACTGTTTCAGTCTCGGCGGTTGTTGCTGTTGTCCACCCTTAGCGGGTGCCTGAGGACTCCTAAATGGTGTAGCTGGCTGGGATTGGTTTCCATGAAATATGAACCCACTAAAAGGTACACTCCCAATTTGCACTCCTGACTAACCACCATGTGCACGGATAAGGTTTTGCTCTACCAACTTGGCTTTCACCATGGCTACCTCAACTGAAGCTGGCTCAAACACTCTCACTCCTCTACTGATGCAGTCATTTAGACCCCTGAAGAAGTGTTGAACAAGAATTGCCTCATTGTTACCAATTCTGACATACTGTTTAAGCTCATAGAACTTGTGTTCAAACTGATATACTGACATACCATACTGATGCAAAGCGTAGAACTCATCTGCTCAAGTCTGCTGCCACTGGGGTGAGAGAAATCATGCCTTGAATCTCTCCAAAAATATCTCCCATGATACGGTGTTAATGCACACACCGATCTTCTCCTCTAATCTCCACCAGATCAAAGCAAAACTATCAAGATCCATGATAGCACATCTCGCCTTGGTGTTGCTACTATATGGGAACATGGCAAAACACCGATCCAAACTGATAAGACAGGTCTCTGCCTTGAGATCGGTACCTTTACCATCAAAGAAGGGATGGTTGGACCTCATCAAGTCCCTTATGTGACCCATGGGAGCTGGATCTCAGTTAGCTGGGATCTCCCTCCTCCTGGGTGATCTCTCCCTCTCTCTCTCTCCTATAGAACCTACTAATGCGACTCCTCAACTTGAGCATGAATAGGTTGATCAACCTCAGGCCTGGGGCCTAACCTGACCAATACCCCTTGAAACATCTATCTCAGCTCTTCCCTTTTGGGAACCTTCTCTCCTGGATGTTGTGAATCCTGATGAACAAACTATTTTGGCTTGACACTCACATGTGTGGGTGGTGATGAAGGGTTGTGACGGTTAGAACCTCGGCCTCGTCCTCCACCTCTGCCTCTATTGTGACCACCCATATGGCCACCTCCCCTGGATTTCCTAGCCATGACTTAACACTACAAAAGAGAAAATGGTTCAGATCTACAGCAAGGATAAAACAAGGGAAACACAACATTAAGACCTAAGCAAAAAGGTCAAGTTGAATGGGCTTACTACAAACCCAAAGTACCCAGTGTTGAAACTTGGGCTCTGATACCAAATGTAATGCCCTGCCAGGAACCCTAAAGGAATGCAAAACTACAAGGAAACTAAAGGGTGAAATAATTTTTTCACCCTTTACTTGCCTTGTAGTGTTTCATTCCTTTAGGGTTCCTGGCAGGGCATTACAGAGATTGGGTATACCGCTCCAATGGTCTTCCCAATCTAGGATCCCAAAAAACACCTCCCTGGGTCCGTCCAATTGGGGCATACCATATCATATTCTTTATCTTTATTAGGTGTATTCCTAATACCTAACCCTCTAGTCATTTATCATTATGTTATCACTTGCAATTATACCATCAACTCTTTATGTGGTCACCTAGGTTTAGACCCCCTTCCTAGAGGCCTAGTACTCACAACCTAGTACAGACACATGCAAGAGTCCACTCCCCCTTCCATGAACCAAGGCCATAGGGTAAAGATACAAATCAGATGAACAAATAACACCATCATGAAATCTCAACAATATTTAATAACCATAAAAGCAACTGAACACAAACTAAGCAGCAAGGATGCAAGGGTCAACTCAAGGAAGGAAACCTTCATAAATGCAACATCAATATAAGCCAATCATGAATGAAAATCATAAAAGAGGTCCAATTAACATAAAATTCTCAATAGTGAGGCATAGAAGATATCACTAGAGTCATAAAATCAATCCCTCAATGGCGAGGCATTCTCCCTCTCGTCGGAGCATCAAATCGCATAGGAATCACCTCATCGGTAAGGCATGAAAATTCTTACCGGAGAACATAAAAAATAATTAAAGATCAAACAACATCATAATCAACCCCGAAAATGTCAATGCATACTACACAAGCCTATGGAGCATTCACACAAACCAAAGATGCACTCAAACAAGCCAAAAACTGACTTCCGGAGACCCCCAGGATAACTCATCACCCCTGAAACCTAGGATAGTATTCCTAGTAGGTATGGTAACATTTTTGGCATGTATGGTAGTGTTTTTTGTCAATATGATGGCATTTTTGGTCTCTAGGGTGTTGGTTCTGGTCAATTTGGTTGAATCTGCAAATCAAGACCTCAGCTCTCATGGTAAGTTTGACTGAGCATATGGAATGAACTGTGGTGTTCTTGGCATGTATAGTGGCATTCTTGGCATGTAGGGTGGTGTTTTTGGTAGTTTCCATGGCGTTCCTGGGTGTTTCTCTGGCGATTCTGGTAAAAGTGCAGAGAACAAATCAATGCAAAGGCATATGGCTTAGGAGGGGTCTGGGGAAGGCTCAGGGGTACAAAACGGCCCTCATAAAAAACACAGGTGGTTTGAAACATCAAAATAACATCAAAGACAATCATCATACTCACTGCATAGCCCCTAAAAAAAGGTTGCATAAGAAATTCCCTCTCCCATTGAGCATAAACTGAGAAATATGAAGTCTAGATCACTTAGGGAGAGAGAGAGGAAAACAACAAACAACAAGAGAGACAAAAAAAAAATAGTCAAGGAATAAATGCATCCAAAACAAGTGGAATGAAAGGTCCACACTTCCATAGAGTGGTCACTGAGAAAACACAGTAATCACAAAGAAGACAAGAAGCCAAAACTGCACTTTACCCATTCCAAACTTACATAACACATTGAAAACCATTAAGGAAGATACCATGGATGATACTTGGGCATGTATGGAGTTTCTTGTGAATTAGGTACCTGCTCAGATTGTAGATAAAGCTTTGGTTATTTTTGAAGCTTTGCACTCGTTACTTTCTTTAATCTTTCAGTTTTGTGCTCCTACACAACTGGACTTCCCTCTAAGGGTTGTTCCTCCTCCGGATGCAGCTAATGATCCCCCAGTTGAAGGCACTAGCACTTGGTTTTTAAATGTCTGATACTTTTCTATGATATCTTGGAGATGTTGTATGTTTTTTTTGATGCAGGTATGGTGTAGGGTCCACCCTTGACTTGACTTGTTTTGACTAGAGTTGACTTTTAATTCATGCATGATAGACATTATTGGGCATAGGCTATTTCAGATGATTTATATGATGTTGATAATGTCATTATTGATCGTGTGATTTATTAGACACTATATACTTATTATGTGATTGACTATCGAAAGAATATATTGATCATGTGATTTGATGAGCATAAGTGTTGATGGAGTTTACATGCCTTACTATAATCATGAACTATACTAATCATGCACTTGATGATGTTTTTATGTACTAACCATATTTAATGATTATCTATGATGAATTGATCTTATGGTGTGTTTGATTTTTGTATGACTGTCTTCGAGATAGAGACAATTCCACATCACTCATTGCGAGCAGGATGTGTCATTGTGATTCTCTAGCCCTTCTCTATTATAATATATATGCATGTGTCCTATCAATGTTTTGTGGATGTAGGATTTGCAGGTACCAGACATCGACTCCACCTAGATCCACAGGTTTGAGCATGTCTTTAAATCCCAATGGTATGTGGTTCGGAGTTGGCACAAGTTTCCCTCACATACTCTAGGTCTAAGTTGTTCATTGTGAGTCGTCAATGTCTTGGTACAAGTCGCCATGTCAATTAGTAAGCTTGGTTTCTTTTGTGTTGTGAGTATGTTAGCATTGGTTGGTTAATCCTATCATGTTGAGGTTGATTGATTATTGATGCAAGATTAAATAGTTAATATTGCTTATTTAATTATTTTGATTAATAGTGAATTGATTATTTGATTATCCAATGTTTAATTTTAATTTATTGGATTCTTGCCTTTTTGGGTATTTAATTATTTGATATTTAAATATATATTTATTTTAATGAAGATTTAATATTTATTGTTTAGCTTATGTTGTGGTTTCATATTTATTTGTGATTTGACCTTTTAATGGTATTTAATTGTTTATTTATTTATTTGTTATTTATTCACCTATGGTTTAATATTTATTTGGTATTTAATGTTTATCTGGTTCTTTAATTCATTTATGAGCCTTTGGTTTATTTTATTTAATTTCCCCATTTGATTTATTTAATTGTGGCTCATGTTTTATTTATTAGTTTGACTTTTATCTTAAGTGGGTTGTATAAATTCACTTTAAAATAAAATAATAAAATGTTCCCACCTAATTGTAAAACACATGATTTATATTTATCTTACCTACCCTCTTCTCTTATTGGTTGAATATGAAAAGGAAGGTAAAATTATATTATATGGTGGGGTTAGCAAAATATATTATAGATTGGAATATTTTGATTGGTCGAGGTTGAGGCTAGGGTTTTTGGTTATTGTTTGGCTTTTTATTTTCTTTCCCGTGAAGTTTTTGGGGTTGGCTTCTTCTTTTGAAAAATATTCTCTGCAAGATTTTCCTTGGGTTTTGGCTTGGATTGTTGCTGGAGTTTCTTGGTTTGGCCTTGTATTTGGATGGAGCTCTACCTCAACTCTCATCCATCACTCAGGGTGCAACTTGGGTTCCTTGTCTTTTGTTTATTTTCAGCTTTAAAATTTTTCTGTGTATGCTTCGTGTCTGAAAATGTCTTCCGGGAGCTGGGGATGACATATTTGATTTATTGTAGTTTTCAGATTTATATTTGGTGGAGAAAACTTTATATTATATGGGTGTTTGTATAGTTGTATTGGAGAAATATGTGGTCTCTTGTATGTTGTTGTTCATGGCATTGAAAAGTCTGGATTCATGGCTGCTTGTAGTGAGACCCTATATCATTGTCTGGATCATGTGATTGGTGTTTTGTTTGATGTAGCTTTGGCCTTATCTATTGTTGGTAGAATCACCTATGTATTTCAGACTCAAAAGAAGTCTTTGTGAATGAGTTATGGGTCTCCCAGTTGTGGATGTGCTTTTGGAACTCTCCCTCTATATTCTATTAAACTTTATTCTATTTCTTTCTTCTTACTTGTTGGTTCTGGGCGACTCTATGTATATGTTTTTTGAAGCCTTATGTTTTAAGTTTGCTTTTTAAATCTCTACCGAAAGTTTTGAGATTTTTCATCCCTTTTATGAAAAAGCATTGACTCTACATATGCGGTGTCTTTTATTGCATTTGCATTGTCCTTTCATTCATTTGCGATGTCCTTTCATGCATTTGTGTTGTCTGTTATTGCATTTGCATTTTCCTTCGGTGTATATGCATTGTCTTTTGTGCAAAAGTGTTGTCCTTATCTGCAAAGGTGCTAAACTATTTAACACAAGTGCTAACCTGTAATGCAAAAGTGTTGTTCTGCCTGTGTTTAGTGTTTTCACTATTCTCCCAGTCAGATTTGGATTTTTCGAGTTTCATCTCACTCGAGAGGCTTTTTGGGATTTTTGTAGACATTTTGTAGCTACTGTTATTTATTAGTTAGATGCAATTTTATGTATTATATGCTGGAACAGTCTTGGTTTATTTATTGCTGAAGATTTGAATCTTTTCTTATATTGAGATGTTGCAATGGAAAAATGGTATTGCTATGGAGACAACAAGATAGTATTGTTGTGGAGACAACAAGATGATATAATTGTGAAGACAACAGATTTGATATGTTTTATTGAGGGAATATCTCTTTTGATACAGATTTCACAATTGAGGCTCATATTGCTTTTTAATGGATTTAAGCCCTTTGCGTTCTTTGGCCATGGTCTTCCTTGTATGTTTTATGTGTTGTTGGGCTGCATGATGAAGTTATGGATCTTTTCTTGGAATTTGAATTGGATCCTCTTATGATTTATTGTTGGTCCATGTTAGGAGGAGTGGGCTTCCTTGTGATGACCAGGCTCACGAGAGATAGGCTTGCATGAGGTTCCTTGTAAGGATGCATGAAGTCTAGACCACCAGGGCACATTGGAGTTTTCTATGATTTGTAAACAAGTGATAACATTAATAATTAATTAATTGGAATGGGAAATTAGATCTCATTAAAACAAGATAATTAATAGTTTGAGCCTCATGGCTGATTCCTAGGGAGGATGTTTTAGGATAAGCATGAGAAGGCCATGAAGACAGTAAGTCAAATCTCCCTTGATTCTCTCATGGGTAGAAATGGCTCCACATGTCTATCGGGTTTATGTCGTGAAGAGTTGTGTATTGGCAATATTATGGGGGAGGATAGCATGTGATGACACTCCGCTCCTACATGTTTCCTTTGCTTGAGATGTATTTATGCCTTGATGATTTGTGCGCCTCTAGGAGTTTCTATTTGTTCTTCTTTCTTGAGTGTCCTTGTATTGTTTAGTCTCTTGGGTTTAAGTGTCAACCTAGATGTAGAGTGTGTGTTGGGACCTTGTGTCATCTCCTAGCATAGGGGGTGGTTCCTTTGGTTCCACATGGTCGAGTGGTTGGTGCTTTTAAATCATTGGGATGTTCTTCTCTTTGGATTCTTCTTGCATGGATGAGGATGCTTCTTCAGATTGTTCATGGATAATAATTGCAGCAAGAATGTAAATAATGATGTGATTTATGTAATGGTTGTAAAAGAAATCATATTTATGAGAAATGACTATGTTATTCTAGTTGTAGTGATAACTTTGGTTATGGTAGATGAATGTAATGATGAACCTTGAGTTGTATTTTAACGCATTTATATTTAATGAAATGGATGCATGAGATGTGGATAAGTAATATGGTTTGGAATTAAAAGATGTAATTTGTATTCTTGATGAGCCATGTTAAAAGGAAACGGTGTAAATGTTATGATAATGGTATTAGTCTTGAAATGATGTCTTTAATTAATTCTTTAAGTAGAAGAAATGCTATGCCTTGATAGGATGTATGAGTATGGTTAACATTGGAAGATATCTTAGTATATGTTTATGTATTGTGATTAAAGAATTTAAACTTATAGTATCATACTTCATAGTCAGTGGTCTAATGGTAGGATTGGAATCTTATAATGCTTGGGATGTAATTGAATGTTCCTTATGAAAATATTGTATGGATGAGCTTAATGAATTAATTACTAACCTTATTAATGGAAATTACTAGTAGGTGTATGAGTAGACGGTAAAATGAATGCTTGTCTTCTAGGAAAGGATTAGAATGTATCATGTGTTATGGTTTAAGATTATATCTCCATTTGGTGGATGCTATTAGTTGTTGTGGAATTAGGATATTGTATCTTAGTTTGTGTTGAGATGAATTCATGTAGTTACTTAATGTGTAATAAAATGATTGTTGGTTAATTGATATAGTGTAAGAGATTTTATGAGAGTTAAATGGGCTATGGATTAAATGTTTAAGGTGACTTTGTGATTATTGCCTTATGTACTTTAGGAATCATGATGAAGTAATAAGTATGCTAGGAGCATAGAAGCATAAATGATTTTGTGGAAGTTAATCGTAAAGGGAAATTATGTTAATGCAATGTAAGGGTTAATCTTGGTATGTGAATGGTGATGGTCATAGTCAAAGATTGGTTAATGGTAATAGGAACATTTGGACTTGGTGTATAAAATGAACCTAAGAGAAAAAGGGAAATAGCTATGCATTGAAAGATAGAATCTCATATTAAATTAAAGATTAAGTAGGTTGCATATCATGAGTGTTAGGTATTTCTATGTTGCACCTATGTGTGTATAATGATTAAGATTATGAGGTATTGATCTAGATGAAAGTAAATGCTTATTGCTTATGTAGGTAGATTAAGTAATGGCATTGAGATGCCCTAGGGAGTTAGTAGTAATGATTTATTGTATTCCACTTGCGTAATTGTTTGAATAGCTTGAGCGAATTATTCTATTTTCAGAACACTTAAATGTTGTTGTGTGCCCATTGCATTGCCTAAGTGATGTTATGTGTTGTATTGTTAAATGAAAAAAAATTAAATTAGTTTGTATTTAGCTATATTTCTTTGGGGTATTTTGGCAGGCATTACATTTGGTATTAGAGCCCATGTTGCAACGCTGGGATCTCTAGTTAAGGATGTTGCTATTAGTTTTGTGAATGTGCCTTGACGTTTCTTTGAATCAAGTTACTCTTTGAGATTTGTGTTAGAAGAAGTGTTATTAGAATTTTTGGAATCTTAGATATCTATGCCTTGTGTTTCTCTCTAATTCATTTTATGAATCATAACATTAAGTAAAATGTGTAATTATTCCTTATGCATGTCTCCAGAATAAGAGAAGTGTCTATATGTTCTTACTTGCTCTATAAATTTATAGTGCTTACTTGAATGATTAGAGTTGCTTTCCTTATACTTAATTAATTATGTTGCAGAATGAGAAAAGAATGTGTGTATCCTCTTAACTAATGCTATGTTCATACAATTAGTCTGATATGTTGATCTTCTTATGAATAGAAGGATGAAGCATTTGTATTATGCATTTAGGAATAATTTAGTATAGATCATGATGTGAAAATCAAAGAAATTGTATGTGGTGCTTAATTAAAGTAGCTTTGTAATACCTTTTTCCTTATTTTAATCTCCTATGTGAAATGTAAGGAAGTTAGTTGGTAATGTAATGACTACCCCATAGAACTATTGATTATTTTGGTATATGTGTGATTTTGTATGTAATAAAAGATTGTTGGAGGAAATCATAGCTATCAAAGGATTTGAGATTTCTACTCGCACTTGTGGAAGTTGAAATTACATATCTTTAAAAGTGGTAGTTGTAGTTGGCATGACTAGGTAATTCAAACCGATTTGCATATATTTGGGTGTATTGATTGGTGTGGCAATATCCCTTCCTTCCTCTTCTCTCCTTGTGGTAAAAGATTCAAATACTTGGGGGTTATTGATATTAAGCAGAAGGATTGGATAATAAATGATGAATATGACTTGTATACATTAAAGAGAAGATTAGATGAAATTAATTGGCATTGAATACTGAAATTTAGGTATTGCATTCATGATCCTTGTTCTTTAAAGGGAAGAATTGATTAAATAGAGTATCCCATCATTTAAATAGGAAATGTATTGCAAAACTAAAGGAAGATAAATATGTTTATTGAAGCAAGGATTGGTGCATTGCATATGTAGAAATCGAAATGATACCATTGTGTCTTTATTTGGTTTGGCAAGATAAAAGTTTTAGCTTTGTGTAGGAATTGTGTGGAATTGAATAAATATTTCTCTTAACTAGATGGATAAATTAAGAAAGGTTACTGTGTCATTGCCTTATTTGAATTTTAAGAAGTGCGTCTTTAGCAAAATTCTAATGAGATAAAATGATAATTAGTTATATGAAATTGTGTTGGGATTATAAATGTCAAATTTGTCTTGAAATGTCGAAAATACATAGTCGATGAATGAAAGTAATCAAGTAATAATAGGAAGTGATTTTAAATAGAATGATGCATGTATTCTTGGAAATTAAGTGGTATTAGATGAAAATAAAACTTGGTATTAGATGAAAATAAAACTAAGTTTTGGAAGTGGGACTGAGATATTCTTAACTTAGATAACTAGAAGTATGTCAAAAGATTATTATTGGTAAGAGTAGAAATTGATATTAAACTTTGGCTTCAGTAATGAGACCTATTGTGCTTGTTTAAATATATGATCGACTAAATTTCTTAAAGACCTTATGAAGGAATTTCTAATCTTCTATAGGTTATTAGTTGTGCATTAATAGAAATGAAGCATACTATACTCTACTATCAAGTAATTAATCGAAGCTCTAACCTCTGTTTCTGTTATAACTTGGTGAATATGATCATGGTATAGATAAGATATCTGGAACATTAGTCATGGTATGAGTATAATCCTTGTGCATGTGTGAGTGCGTAGTTGCTTTATCTCTTCCTACCTATGTCAACATTCATAAAGGATAATTGTCTAGATTTTTGAAAAGATTGCATTGCATTAAAAAAAAAATGAAAAGAATACAGACATATGGATAAAATAGAAGTCTTAAATATGGCATGCACTCTCTAACATATTCAAGGCATTTCACCCTTGGATGTTGTGTAGTGGTTACTCCCTTTGGTGTGACTAATGATTGGTCACCTTGTGATGTGGGTTGGATGAGTTGTTTAATTTGCCTTGAGTTAATTTATGTGTGATGTGTCATTAGGATTAATGTATATTTTTGAGATTTCTTTACTTTTGGTATGATCACTGAGCTCTCTTTCTTTTATTTTGCCCTTGTGGTGGCACTTGTCATGCTTAAATTTCTTGATTGACTTCGCCAGCAAATTTTTTTCTCTTTTAATTTAATGAATTGATTTGAGGATATTTCCTTTGACCTCCCCTTTTGTTGTCTATGGTGGTCATTCTGAGTGTCAATATATTGTGGGCCCAAATCTTGAGCCAGTGTTGTCTCTATCATGTTCATTTGGGACCTCTGATAGTATGTGCGAGGGAGGACATCGTGGAAAAGTGCACTAGAATAAGAAAACAACTAGATAATATTGTTATTAGCTGAGTAAATGAAAAGTGTTAATAAGATGAAATTTATTGGTAACTTTCTGAATTCTATAATAGATAGAAGTCCCTTGGAATTGTGAAGTCTGAAATTTATGGAATAGTTAAATAAAAGAAATTGTTGATTTCTTGCCTTCAAATCCTTGTGTACATGTAGTGGATTAAGGATGTCTTTTCAATGATTTGATTGGATAAGGATTGCATCCAATGTTTGTATAAAGTGTAGCATAGTGTAAGCATGGTGGAAATTAGGACATTTGAATGCCATGAAATTTGTTCTTTTAAATAAATAGGTTATATATGCTTGGTTATTGTGTGATGTCTTGAGTACATTTAATTTGAGGAAGCTTAGTTCTGAGAAATTTTCCCTCTTTTAGGCTTATGATGTGATTTGTTCAATAATATAATAGGTGCATATGTGCAAGATATTGTGTAAATGTATATATCTCTCTCTATTTGCATGCAACTAGATGTTGAAGGAGTGTTACTATGAATTTTGGTGTGAAATATAATGATTTCTTCTTATTGATGCTTAACTTAGTGACTAAAGTTACCGTTATGTATTGCAAGTGTGGTTCAAATGAAGTTCCCTTGTAAATAGTTTAACAGCTTAGTGTACATATCGTAATTTATAAGAGTTTGTGCTTCATTTACCTCTTGTGTAACGTGTTTATTTCGAATAATTGAAGCATGAGGAGGAAATTTAGTTCTCATTATATTTCTTGGAGTTAAAAAACATTATAATATGTTTGTGTTAAAATGATGTTTTTGATTTATGTGTGCTAGTTGTCACCCTAACTCTTACGACTTCCAGGAGTAAGTCGAGTCTAAAGGGGGGAGGATGTAGGGTCCACCCTTGACTTGACTTGTTTTGACTAGAGTTGACTTTTAATTCATGCGTGATAGACATTATTGGGCATAGGCTATTTCAGATGATTTATATGATGTTGATAATATCATTATTGATCATGTAATTTATTAGACACTATATATTTATTATGTGATTGACTATCGAAAGACTATATTGATCATGTGATTTGATGAGCATAAGTGTTGATGGATTTTACATGCCTTACTATAATCATGAATTATACTAATCATGCACTTGCTGATATTTTTATGTACTAACCATATTTAATTATTATCTATGATGAGTTGATCTTATGTGTGTTTGATTGTTGTATGACTATCTTTGGGATAGAGCTAATTCCACATCACTCATTGTGAGTGGGATGTATCGTTGTGATTCTCTAACCCTTGTTTGTTATAATATATATATATATATGCATATGTTGTATCATTGCTTTGTGGATGCAGGATTTGCAGGTACCAGACATCGACTCCACCTGGCTCCATAGGTTTGAGCGTGTCTTTAAATCCCAATGGTATGTGGTTCAGAGTTGGCACAAGTTCTCCTCACATACTCTAGGTCTAAGTTGTTCACTGTGAGTCGTCAGTGTCTTGGCGCAAGTCACCATGTCAGTTAGTAAGCTTGGTTTCTTCTGTGTTGTGAGTATGTTAGCATTGGTTGGTTAATCCTATTATGTTGAGGCTGATTGATTATTGATGTGAGATTAAATAGTTAATACTATTTATTTTAATTATTTTGATTAATAGTGAATTGATTATTTGAGTATCCAATGTTTAATTTAATTTATTGGATTCTTGCCTTTTTGGGTATTTAATTATTTGATATTTAAATATATATTTATTTTAATGATGATTTAATATTTATTGTCTAGCTTATGTTGTAGTTTCATATTTATTTGTGATTTGACCTTTTAATGGTATTTAATTGTTTATTTATTTATTTGTTATTTATTTGCCTATGGTTTAATATTTATTTGGTATTTAATATTTATCTGGTTCTTTAATTCATTTTTGAGCCTTAGGTTTATTTAATTTAATTTCCCCATTTGATTTATTTAATTGTGGCTCATGTTTTATATATTAGTTTGACTTTTATATTAAGTGGGTTGTATAAATTCACTTTAAAATAAAATAATAAAATGTTCCCACCTAATTGTAAAAACATTATTTATATTTATCTTACCTACCCTCTTCTCTTATTGGTTGAATTTGAAAAAGGAGGTAAAATTATACTATATGGTGGGATTGGTAAAATATATTATAGATTGGAATATTTTGATTGGCCGAGGTTGACACTAGGGTTTTTGGTTATTGTTTGGCTTTTTATTTTCTTTCCCGTGAAGTTTTTGGGGTTGGCTTCTTCTTTTGAAAAATATTCTCTGCAAGATTTTCCTTGGGTTTTGGCTTGGATTGTTGGATTTTCTTGGTTTGGCCTTGGATTTGGATGGAGGTCTACCTCAACTCTCATCCATCACTCAGGGTGCAAGTTGGGTTCCTTGTCTTTTGTTTATTTTCAGCTTTAAAATTTCTCTGTGTATGCTCCATGTCTGAAAATGTCTTCTGAGAGCTAGGGATGAAATATTTGATTTATTGTAGTTTTCAGATTTATATTTGGTGGAGAAAACTTTATATTATATGGGTGTTTGTATAGTTGTATTGGAGAAATATGTGGTCTCCTATATGTTGTTGTTCACGGCATTGAAAAGTCTGGATTCATGGCTACTTGTAGTGAGATCCTATATCATTGTCTGGATCATGTGATTGGTGTTTTGTTTGATGTAGCTTTGGCCTTATCTTTTGGTAGAGTCACCTATGTATTTCAGACTCAAAAGAAGTTTCTGTGAATGAGTTCTGGGTCTCTCAACTGTGGATGTGCTTTTGGAATCTCTCCCTCCATATTCTATTAAACTATATTCTATTTATTTCTTCTTATTTGTTGGTTCTGGGCGACTCTATGTATATGTTTTTCGAAGCCTTATGTTTTAAGTTTGATTTTTAAATCTCTGTCGAAAGTTCTGAGCTTTTCTATCCCTTTTATGCAAAAGCGTTGACTTTGCATATGCAGTATTTTTTATTGTATTTGCGTTGTCCTTTCATTCATTTGCGTTGTCCTTTCATGCATTTGTGTTGCCTGTTATTGGATTTGCGTTGTCCTTCGGTGTATATGTGTTGTCCTCTGTGCAAAAGCGTTGTCCTTATTTGCACAGGCACTAAACTATTTAACATGGGTGCTAACTTGTAATGCAAAAGCGCTAAACTTCAATACAAAACCATTGTTCTGCCTGTCTTTGGTGTTTTCACTGTTCTCCCAGTCATATTTGGATTTTTCAAGTTTCGTTTCACTCCAGAGGCTTTTTGGGATTTTTGCAAACATTTTGTAGCTACTATTATTTATTAGTTAGATGTGATTTTATGTATTATATGCTAGAACTGTCTTGGTTTATTTATTGTTGAAGATTTCAATCTTTTCTTATATTGAGATGTTGCAATGGAAAAATGGTATTGCTATGGAGACAACAAGATAGTATTGCTATGGAGACAAAAAGATGATATCATTGTGAAGACAACAAATTTGATATGTTTTATTGAGGGAATATCTCTTTTGATACAAATTTCCACATTGAGACTCATATTTCTTTTTAATGGATTTCAGCCCTTTGCGTTATTTGGCTATGGTCTTCCTTGTATGTTTTATGTGTTGTTGGGCTGCATGATGAAGTTATGATTCTTTTCTTGGAATTTGAATTGGAGCCTCTTATGATTTATTGTTGGGCCATGTTAGGAGAAGTGGGCTTCCTTGTGATGACCAGGGTCACGAGAGATAGGATTGCATAGGGTTCCTTATAAGGATGCATGAAGTCTAGACCACCAAGGAACATTGGAGTTTTGTATGATTTGTAAACAAGTGATAACATTAATAATGAATTAATTGGAATGGGTAATTAGATCTCATTAAAACAAGATAATTAATAGTTTGAGCCTCATGGCCGATTCCTAGGGAGGATTTTTTAGGATAAGTCAAATCTCCCTTGATTCTCTCATGGGTAGAAATGGTTCCACATGTCTATCGGGATTATGCCGTGAAGAGTTGTGTATTGGCAATATTATGGGGGAGGATAGCATGTGATGACACTCCACTCCAACATGTGTCCTTTGCTTGAAATGTATTTATTCCTTGATGATTTGTGTGCCTCTAGGAGTTTCTATTTGTGCTATCTTATGATTGGTTCTTGCTTGAGTGTCCTTGTATTGTTTAGTCTCTTGGGTTTCTGTATTAGCCTAGACGTAGAGTGTGTGTTGGGACCTTGTGTCATCTCCTAACATGGGGGGTCGTTCCTTTGGTTCTACATGGTCGAGTGGTTGGTGCTTTTAAATCATTGGGATGTTCCTATCTTTGGATTCTTCTTGTGTGGATGAGGATGCTTGTTTAGATTGTTCATGGATAATAATTGCAGCAAGAATGTAAATTATGATGTGATTTATGTAATGGTTGTAAAAGAAATCATGTTTATGAGAAATGGCTATGTTATTCTAGTTGTAGTGATAACTTTGGTTATGGTAGATGAATGTAATGATGAGCCTTGAGTTGTATTGTAACACATTTATATTTAATGAAATGGATGCATGAGATGTGGATAAGTAATATGGTTTGGAATTAAAAGATGCAATTTGTATTCTTGATGAGCCATGTTAAAAGGGAAATGGTGTAAATGTTATGATAATGGTATTAGTCTTGAAATGTTGTCTTTAATTAATTCTTTAAGTAGAAGAAATGCTATGCCTTGATAGGATGTATGAGTATGGTTAACATTGGAAGATATCTTAGGACATCTTTATGTGTTGTGATTAAAGAATTTAAACTTATAGTATCATACTTCGTAGTCAGTGGTCTAATGGTAGGATTGGAATATTATAATGCTTGGGATGTAATTGAATGTTCCTTATGAAAATATTGTATGGATGAGCTTAATGAATTAATTACTAACCTTATTAATGGAAATTACTAGTAGGTGTATGAGTAGACGGTAAAATGAATGCTTGTCTTCTAGGAAAGGATTAGAATGTATCATGTGTTATGGTTTAAGATTATATCTCCATTTGGTGGATGCTATTAGTTGTTGTGGAATTAGGATATTGTATCTTAGTTTGTGTTGAGATGAATTCATGTAGTTACTTAATGTGTAATAAGATGATTGTTGGTTAATTGATATAGTGTAAGAGATCTTATGAGAATTAAATGGGCTATGGATTAAATGTTTAAGGCAACTTTGTGATTATTGCCTTATGTACTTTAGGAATCACGATAAAGTAATAAGTAGGCTAGGAGCATAGAAGCATAAATGATTATGTGGAAGTTAATCGTAAATGGAAATTATGTTAATGCATTGTAAGGGTTAATAATGGTATGTGAATGGTGATGTTCATAGTCAAAGGTTAGTTAATGGTAATAGGAACATTTGGACTTGGTGTATAAAATGAACCTAAGAGAAAAAGGGAAATAGCTATGCATTGAAAGATTGAATCTCATATTAAATGAAAGATTAAGTAGGTTGCATATCATGAGTGTTAGGTATTGCTATGTTGCACCTATGTGTGTATAATGATTAAAATTATGAGGTATTGATATGGATGAAAGTAAATGCTTATTGTTTATGTAGGTAGATTAAGTAATGGCTTTGAGATACCCTAAGGAGTTAGTAGTAATGATTTATTGTATTCCACTTGCGTAATTGTTTGAATAGCTTGAGTGAATTATTCTATGTTCATAACACTTAAATGTTGTGTGCTCGCTGCATTGCCTAAGTGATGTTATGTGTTGTATTGTTAAATAAAAAATAAATTAAATTAGTGTGTATTTAGCTATATTTCTTTGGGGTATTTTGGCAGGCATTACATATGGAGAAATTTGGTATAGAATTCAATTTTGATAAGCTAAGTTGAAGAATTTTTCGCTCTCCAATTGGTAAAAGCATACAGGCTTCTTGGTGTCTTTGCATGATTTTCTTGAGGAGATATTTGTTGACATCCAGCTCTTCATTTTGTAATCAGTTGAGCTTATGTTTTGTTGGATATAACCATATGATGTACTATTGTATCAAGAAAAGTTCTATGGGACCTCATTGTATCTCTCAAATGAATGGGTTTGGGCGGGTTATATGATCAATTGGATATGTAACAGCTATTTTATAAGGGTAGTATAGTTTGGTTTATATAAGGCAATAACCAGAGGTTTTCTTGTGGGTTCTTTCCTGCCGGTATGCCTTTTTGAACCCATTGTAAAAAATATTAAATATAATTAAAAATTAAAAAAAAAATAAAAGGAAAGTTTAGTGGCTTGTCCACTTTTATTGAAAAAATAAATAAATAAACAAAACATTAAAATAATTAAATCTCATCAATAATCAAAGATGATTAAATATCCACAATGATTAAATCAATAAACCAATTAAATAAATCCTAATTGGTTAAATAAAATCTTACGATGAAATCATGACCCAAAGATAACCAAATAATTATCTATAATCTTAATAATTGAACAATTATACCTAAAACATATAAACATGGACTCAATCCCACTTACACCAATGAGACAAACATAATGCAAGACTCTAACCATAACTTGTGCCGTAACAAAATCTACTAGGTATACATCTTAGACCTAGAGTGTGTGAGGGAAACTATGTCATCTTCGACAACTTGCCATTGGGATAAAGACATGCTCAGACCTGTAAAGCTAGGTGGAGTCAAAATGATATCAAACATCATGTAGAATCATCATCATGAAATAGAGTTAGTATCATCACAAGTCATATAATCCACATAAGTCCTAACATCACATATACCATCCAAAATAGAAGAAGCGTCATAAAGAACAATCCAAATAACCATCATATGTCTAAATAAGTCTATTAGGACGTAAATCAAAATGAAAGTCTAGGAGGGGCACTACAATTTACCCATACCCTTCATCCATTTTATGTCAGTTTGGGTAATTCTTGTCAAATTCAAACAATGATAAAAATCAACCCCAAATTTTGTGCAAAAAGATTTGGAATAAAAGCAATTATGTTTCAACTAGATTTCTATTTTCTATAGCCATTGATTTATCCTCAGTTGGTCTTCCCCAAAATTTTGCAAAATAAATTAAAAAATAGCACCTTCTTTGTTTTCAACGAATCCATGATTTGCGAACTAATAGGTTTCTCGAATAATTTAGATGTTGAATTGCTTGGCTGAAAAGTAAAGTTAGAAAACCTTTAGTTTTCGTCAATTCCTTGACTTCAGAAACCAAGAAAACCATTGAAGGGGCTCAGTGTCTAGATGGGAAGCTATAAGAATACATTAGTTTTTGCCTAAGTAGTTCAACTTTCAACAAAAACACAAGTTTGTGAACCTTTAGGTTCACCGATCGCTAAGTTCATCAAAGGCCTTGGCCATCTAAATGACTTAGAAGTTATTGCATATTTGACAGAATGAAGAGTTCCTGGAGAAAATTTTTAAGTTTGTAATTAAGTCAAGAAGTTTTTGATGTTTATTTTAGGGTGTGTGAATTTACAAATTCGTCAAAGAAGAGACTTTTATCAAAAAGTATTTGGTGATAAGTTACAAATTCGTAGAGGTTTTTGGTGAATGGAGAGGTTTGCGAGCATCTTGGTTTGCTAATAAAGAGTCTCACCGACAAGGTTTTTTTCTGAAAGCAATATTACCGAAGGAAGAAAGGTGGTGAGTTTGTGTTTCAACTAACAAACTTGAAAGTTTGTCGATAAGCAATTTCACTGAAAACAAAGTTTGTTGAGAGACAAAAGATGGATGACTTGAGAGAACAAGTTCATTGGTGGGTTAGGGAGTTACAAAATGCGTGAGAATGCTGAAAAATCGTCAGCAAGTCTGTAGGTTCACGAATTTGCTGAACCATCAAAAAAGGTTTGTGGGGGACTTAATTAGTTGAAGGCATGAATGAATGTCAAAATCTTAACTGACAAAAAGGCATAAGTTATAGTACTCGTTCTCGATCAGACTTTTTGGACTCATGTTTGACTTCAATTGAGTGTTCAATGGATACATTATTGTTGTATTTTATTCAACTTTATGTGATGTTATTTCATGCTTTAACTTGATATGTAGTGTATGCTTTCATGCATTATTTCATTTCTTATGGTAAATGTGATTTTTATGGATTACTAACATGGACTGACACATGTACTTTATATGTGTGCGATGTGTTATTTACACATTTTGTGTTTGCAAGTGTATGGGATGTAAGGGGATGATTTTCTTTCACTCACTCTGGTGAGATAGGGAATGCCACGATTCTCCTTCATTGGTGTGTGTGTCAATTCTGTTATATATATGTTTGCCTATATGCACGTGTGATTCTTTAATGCAAGACATTACAGGTACAAGTACCGGGTAGGTACAGGGTATCGACTCCACCTAGTTTCACATGTCTGGGCATGCCTCATTTGTCCGATGGGAGTGGAGTAGATAGTTATTAGACCCTAGATTGACTTCCAGTCACACTTGTGTGAGTGTTGTCAGTCGGTCATCATTTTCTGTTTCATCGGTGTCATGCACAAACTTTTGGGCAAAAACGAAATAATTTTTTTTTAAAAAAACACCCTAATAAAACTGATTAAGCTAAAATAAAAATGCAATAATTAAGTCTTGTCTTATCTATGTTGAATACCCTCCAACTAAAGTTAATCTAAACAACTAAACCAAGTATGCAAAATATAAATTTAAATTAAATGCGGAATATTGACTCTCCAAGAGAATTATTATTGCTTCATCAATCTTAATAAATAAATTAATTTGAATGAAAATCTCTAAGTTATTTGACAAGGGATATTGTTAATCTCCAATAACCTTTTAATTGCTTTAGGAACTAAATTAATTAGTCCTAGCACTTAGATTTTTAAAACCTATTATTCAAATTTAACAATAATTATAATGTGCCTGAACGAATTCGACTAAAGGGCCAAATAAATCCATAATGTAAATTTCCCTATAAAATTTAATCTGGAATAGCCTTAATTTAGGTGGACTAAAAATAATCCCCTATGGCCAAATAACTTACAAAAATCGTTATAAATTCCTATAAGATTAAATTTCAAATGAATTAAAATTTAAACATCATAATAAAATATTTATATACCTATATGTTTATATAAAACATATATAAAATAAGAATCCATAAATAAAATAATTAATCCAAAGCTAGATTTATACATTCATACAAATACCTATATATATATATATATATTTAAAATTAATGTTCTCCTGAAATCGAAAAAGGAGTTTTAAATTAAAAACTCATAGGGCTAAAATTATATGGAGGAAATCTTTTCCAAAAATGAAAGGAATTTCCCCTACCCTCTACTTATTTTATTTTATATAAACCTCAAACCCTAACACTATGTGTCTTCTTATCTGAATGCAAACCCTAATCCAAATTTGGATTAAGGTTGCATATTTTACCCTACAGAAAATCTAAAAAAATTATGTTGTCTTTACCCTAACCGAAATTGGGTTAGGGTTTATTCCCCCTTTTTTTGTGTGTGTGAGAGTGTGTGGGTTTTGCAGGGCTGAAGGGGTTTACATGGTGGAGCGATCTGAGAGAGTTGTTTCTTTTCCTTTTTGCATAGTAGGGGGTTTGAGTGCAGGGAGCGGCGGCATAAACTTTCATCGGGGCTCTCCACAAGGATGGTCGTAGCCGTGCCTGCGGGTCACGACCCACAGTGGCGGCCTTGGCTGCCGCTGTGGGTCGCGGCTCACAACACGGTTGTTGCCGCCACTATGGGGCGCCGCCCATAGGGGATGGTCAAAGCCATCCCTGCTATGGGTTGCGGCCCACAGTAGGACTGTGGCCGCCGCTTGGGGTCACCACCCATAGCGCGGGCCGGCCGAGTCGGGGCCCATGGTTATGATATCATTTTTTTTGTTTTCTTTTTATTTTTTTTGTATATATTTAAAATGCAAAGAATATATATATATATATATATATATATATATAAATATATATCCCTGCAGTTATATATTTCCAAAAAGAATGCTAGGCTGATAATATAATGGAATAAAATATGTAGTCTCATATGTATATATATATACACACACTTGAGCAATCTATTTTTCTATTTAGATGGTGATGCAGTTATATTAAAAATATGACTGTCTGAAGGCAATAGAACAACACCAACATCAGTTCCCAATTTTTTTGTGCATAAGAAAATAAAATCCACTAAGCATATAGACTAATTAGATTTTCCTTTTCTTTTGCATTCAAACTATTTTTACCAGATCAAAATAAGTGTATTTCTTGCTCTTAGTATTTCAAAGTAACTTTAGAGTTAGATAAAGTTTTTTTTTTTTTCTCTAGATTCATTTTCTGTGATGTTTTTAAGAATTAAAATGATAGATTTAAATGATTTACAACAGCATTTAAAAAGCCTAGAAATAACTTAAAAACATTTAAAATGCAAATTATTATTCTTACAATCCAAATAACTAGGACTAAATGTTATTTCTAGCTTGCAATACTTAGAATTTTCTTTGAAATAAATTTACATATCTTTCTATATTTCCTGCATTATTTAAGAGGGAAAAATGATAGGTTCAATATAAATGACAACAACATTAACATAGTTTCATTAGGCTATTTCTCCTAGTTAATTAACCACAAAGAGACAGAATATATTTCTTTAAATTTCCAGAAATGAAAGTAATAGATTTTACTCATACTATAGAAGCTTATCAGAATATATATATATATATATATATATATATATATATATATATATATATATATATATATATATATATATATATATATATATTGCATTAACAACTTAACAAGGAATACTTTCTTTAAAGAATATTTAGGATTCAATATTGTCAACATTACAAATGGGTGAGATACCCAACTAGTCTCTCATTCCTATTAAATGAGGACTTTAAATAAAGTGAATACATTTCTTTTTCTAAATAAATACAATATGTAACTTTTCATTTACATTTCTGCAACTAAAATATAATATTACATCTCCTATTCTTTTTTTGCAATATAATTAAAACCAGCAACTCCTCGCATTCCTTTTTTTTCCAAGCAAACCTGCAACAAATCTTAAGGCTATGACCATGGAGAGCTCACATCCCAGCCTAGGCTTACTAGAAGCCACCCCCGAGCTTGGAGAACCAAGCCCTAGATGGGTTACACTCAAGCAACACAAACAAGCAAGGGAAACAACTCAACAAACACTTTTCCAACCAAGGCTAAACTTCACCACAAAATGTGGTACTTTCACACGGGTGGAAGTGGACCAAATACCTTGAGGAGACTGTAAGAATGGTAGATCACAAGCCATCTCATGGCAACCTAAATATACAACATAAGTCCATTAACCCCACATCCTTATGCCCCCCAAGGCATACATGCCATACTTTCTCCCCTTCTGACCCCCAAATGCATAAACAAGGCTATGCAACGAGGGTCTCATAAACAACCCTTGAGATCACTCTCATAATGAGAGCCTCTCACTCTAAGGCTGTCAAGCTCCTTCCACCCCCAAGACCATTCTACTGTCACAACCCTCCTTTATCACTTTTTGATTTGATACAATTCTATTATATTTTTTTGGTTGAGCTATTGAAAATGATTCAATGAATATTATTAAAAAAATAAAAATAAATAAATAATGGACCCACATACACACTTGGAGAATATAATTTAACTAGGCATTATTTATTTATCCTTTTTCCCATTCCCAATTATGGCACATGTTGTAGGAGAAATTAGAAGCTTCTAGAGGAATCTTCAATACCTTGCATGTAACTCCCCTATTAATCAATTTTGCATGGGTCCAATATTGGAAAAGAATCTCATTCTTAATTAATTTCTCTAGATAGTGGAATTAAGGGATTTTTCCTATATATTGTATGCAAGTTTTCAAAAGAGGGAGTTGGTTATTCTTTGAAGAAAGTTTTCTCAAATAGTTGTTTTAGTAGTCATATTTTCATTTTGGAGAATAGTTAAGGTTGTTTTGAAGAAATTTTTCCAAACTTGCAAGGAAGGATCAAGGGAGGCTAGTTGAAGAATTCAGAGGGGATTCTACATCTAGTTGCAAGTATCCAGGTTCTTTTTTTTTTAATTTATTTGAATCATGCATCTTGTTCTTGCTGTGAATTAGATTAATAAAATCTTGTTTCAATTTCTTGCTATGAATTAGATTAATAAAATCTTGTTTCAATTTCTTGCTATGAATTAGATTAATAAAATCTTGTTTCAATTTCTTGCTGTGAATTAGATTAACTAAATGAAATCTTGTTTCAATTTCTTGCTGAGAATTAGATTTCTTGTTTCAATTTCTTGTTGTGAATTAGATTAATGAAATTTTGTTTTAGATACTTGTTGTGAGTTAGATTAGATAAATAAAATCTTGTTCAAATTCTTGCTATGAATTAGATTAAAGAAATAAAATCTTGTTTCAAACTCAAAATCTTTTATCTCTATAAATAATTTCTTTCTCTATGTATACAATCATTGTATTAAGAAATCTTGCTATGTGATATAATATTTCAAGTAGGAATTTTTCTCAGATTATTTGTATAAAATCCCTGTGGAAATATTATCTTGTTATTTATTTATTTTCATAAATCTCTCTCTATGAATATCAATTTCCAGGAAATTTCATCAAAAGTTTTATTATCTCAACATAAGACAAATTTGTTGAATATGATCACTATGAAATCAAATTTAAGCGTTTACCTATCTCTGTGATAATTTAGTTATCTGTATAATGCTGAAACAAATTATTTTCTCTATTTTATTTCATCTCTGTGATTAAATTCTTATTCTCATTTTTACATTAACATTTTTCTTATACACATATCTTTTATATATTTCTCTCTTATATCATTAAATAAAGTGGAATGAAAAAAAAAAAAACCATATATATATATATATATATATATATATATATATATATATATATATATATATATATATATATATATATATATATATATATATATATATATATATATATATATATATACTGTGTGTGTGTGTGTGTGGTTAAAATTTATACAAAACAAAATATATACAAAATAGTACGAAGGAATTTGAAGAATAAATTTCATCCTTTGCATGGATTAATGGGCCAACACAAGGGGGGCGGAGTTATTAATACTGCAGGGGAGTGGTACCCTCCACTAACCTGTGGTCACTGTTACGGTAGTGGTCATAGGGTAGTGGAGGGGACCACAATGGTCCCCTCATCACTGTGGGCCTGCACCCGCAGGACCACAGTGGTGATGGGACCTGTGGCCCCACTCCCACTTGGCTTTAAAAAAAAGCCACTGCATAACATTTGAATTTTGGCAATTGGATTTTTTTGAAATAATTTTTATTTTAGTTTAATAAAATTTAACTTAGGTAATTTTAATTATCTTTAGTAAATTTATAATTAATTTATCTTTAGCAAATTTATAATTGTAAATTAAATTATATCAAATTTTATAATTAGAATTTTTCAAACTATTTAAGATTCATTGGGTCACTTAGTTGGCATTTTAGACTCATTAAAAGCAATTAATTCATATTAATATGATTTGAACCAAATGTCTAAGTTAATTGCTATTTTTGGGACCAGTGATTATTCTCATGGTAGAAATAAAACATTGCTTAACCTTGCACGTAACTTACACTATTCTTGCATCATGCGAATTACTTTACATTATTTGCATTTATTGATGACAACGTTACATTTTCTTCATCTTCATGTAAGTTACACGTTTAATTATTAATATGTGAGTTTCATAATTGTCATTATTGTGCAAGTTATATTTCAAGTTTTGAATATTAAATAACTTAGTTATGGTTTTTATTCCACGTGGTTCATCCAGTAGTTACTTCAATTAATTAAGCTTTGCAATGTCTAATTATGCACGTTCAATTCATAATTGTTTTCAATCATGATGTTTTTCATATCTTCTTAGTTAAGAAAACTAAATAAAGGAAGTCAGAAAACCAAAACCTAGTAGTGTTCGGTATTTACGGTGCCTCTGGGTCACGCTTACGGGTAATGTCATCATGTTGAACTACTGCACTTAATGCCTAATAAAGCTACATCAACGACATCTATGGCATCATCCCTGTAAATCATCAGGGAGTAATAAGGGACACTTGGAAGTTAAAATCCAAGGGGCGGGTAATCCCCCTTGGATTGATAATATAATAAGATAATCCTTAAATGATTTTACATCTGCTGAGTTAAGCCATAGTAAACCCCCTTTAGGGTTGATTGAGTGAAATTCTTTTATGAAATTGATTTAATCTCAAAAAGTTGTTAACAATTGACAATTGGGTCAAGGGTGATGCTTATGATAGGCATTGGGATCTAGTTGTTTTAGGCCACAAGCAATAGGCCATCTTGATCCTTTGCTTAAGTGCTACTGTAGACACCTAAAAATGGTCAACGCTTATGGAATCGTACTTTGACATTTGCGCATTGCCTTATTTTAGGGTTTTTGCATCGCATTAACATTTCTTCTATGTTCAGCACTTGGTCTTTATCATTTGCGAGCATCGAGTCCTTCTTCTGCATTCCTCATTTTTCTCACTTTCGAATTAGGTCTTGTCGATAGCAATTTTCAGTCATGATTCATCATCAATCCTTGTCCTCTTGTCAATCTCATCAATTTTATGATCGATTTGTCATCGATCCTTGTCCTCTTCAATCATGTCAATTGGCGCATATCAATTTGGTCTCTTTATCAATATTGGTCAATTTGTCAACCAATTTCAAATGTTTATCAATCAAATCATTTATCAAGTCAGAATCATGATCAAATCGAATCGACATCAAATCAATCTTACATCAAGACCTAATTGTCATCCTTGCATTTCTAATTCATTTAATCTTGTTTGTCATTTTCCCTCTAGGTTAAATAATTTGATTATTTATCCTAAGTCTTCTTGTCATAATTAAATATTTATTTAATTGGCTAATTAATTTCTCCCCTCTTTGTGAATTAATTAATAAATGAAAAATTATTAATTAATTCACTTAATTCCTATTTTCCAATTTTCTAATTTTCCTAACTATTTTTCTCCTAATTTCATGGGAATGACATTTCAATTTGTCATAATTTGTCATAATTGACAATCAATCAATTTTGACATAGAAGTTTGTCATAATTTGTCATAAATTATCAATCAATCAATTTTGCATAGAAAGTGCATAATTTGTCATAATTGACATTTTTGATTTACAATTTCCATTTGAATTGAATCATGCTAATTTGATCATCTCTCCAATTTATCTATCAATTGGATGAATTTCTTCAATCAAATCCCCTAATCACATTATTGATCTAATAATCAGATTATCGAATTTCTAATCACTTTGTCAAATCAATCACACTTCGAGTATTCTTGAGCAATAATCTTGTCTACTTGCTTTCATATCATGATCATGCACTTGTAGGTAAGATCCACAAACAAAGGCTATTTAGAGAAGAAAGAAGGACAATGGAGCCGCATGAAGGAGACATTCGAATCTACATCTGGTTTGCTTAGTCTTTAGTTTTGAATGTTTTGCTTTTCATGTCTCTATTGAGTGTGTTAGGATTGATCATTGCAATCTGCTTTTGTGATTGAGCTATTATTGATATTTGCTTTGATGATTTCCAATTTCCTAGCTACAACTACCACTGTGGGTAGCAACCACAGAGAAATTGTCTGGGACATTGACCCTAGAAAGGGTTGCGTACCCACTAATCAGTTTACATCAAACCATAGAGTAGAAAATAGAACTACATACTTTACGCCTTGATCCCATGCAGAAATGGGTATGTAGGCAATCTAGGGACGGAGTTGTCCCTAGTACTTAGGCGTTCGTGGATGGGGTCTAGCTTTTGGTAAGAAGAAGGATTGAGAAGAATCCTAATTTGAAAGATAAGTATAATAAAAGGAAAAAGTAATTCAATGCATACTCGAAAGGAATCCCGTATGGATTCGCTTGACTTCCCAAGGCTTTAAGCCAAATTCTGAGGCGAAATTCAAGCTTGTATTATGTTATTTTGATTTCTCCTAAGGATGAAGACCTCGATGCACTCCTACTAGAAGAGTGTAGTACTTAGTGAGTGACTCAGAACCTGAATGGTCCTGATGAGTCTAAGTCTCTGGCCAGACCACCTCCTATCCCAATTGGATAGATGCCTACCCCATATGGGTAGATGCCTATCCTGTATTGGATAGATGAAACCTCCTTCTCTTTATGGACAGATGCCTAATCCATATGGTTAGATGCTCATCCCGGATGGATGAATGCCTAATCCTAATGGATGGATGCCCAGAGTATGCGATTGAATCAAACACAAATGATTAAAGTAAACAAAAAAAAAGTGGTCAAATTTTGTTGGGTTAAGTAAAGTGGGTTATTACATGTGGTATCAAAGCAAAGGTTCAAATCTAGGCCTTGTGCTCACTTTAATTACGCAACTAAGGGAATTTTTTGCAATGATAGAGATTAAATTATAAAATCTTAAATCAAGAACTAACTACATAATTTAATTTTCCAGGTAAAACCCTAGAATGGCTAGAGGAAGAGGAAGAGGAAGGGATAATGGAAGATGTACTACCACTAGGAGGCAAAGGGAAGCTAACCATGAGGAAAATCATGAAGAAAACCATGAAGAAAACCATGAGGAAGACCATGAAGGGGATCAACATAACCCAGGGAATAACGAAGATGGGGTCGAGGCTATAATCAACCTGCTAACTGAACAAAGGGATAAAATCAACTTCTTGGAACAATCAATGCATGACCTTAGGGCAAGGCATAATGACATTGAAAATCAAAGTGGAACTGAAAATGGGAACCCTGGTAGCAATCAGAGGAATATGATGGGCAATAGAAAGGAAAATAACATATTAGAACTCTCTAAGGATTTGAAGAAAATCACCCCCCCTAAATTCGATGGGAGGAAAATTGGTGAAGGAGATGAGAATTGGTTAAATGAAATGGAAAAGTATTTTGAACTAAGAGATTTTAGCGAAACAACCAAGGCCTTATGGGGTTCCTATCAACTCACAGGGGAGGCAGCTAGTTGGTGGACCAACACCAAGGCGAAAAATGGGTATAGCAAGGATAGGATCACATGGGATCAATTTGTTCACCACTTCCAAAAAAGGTGGCTCCCTCAATTGTTCTTTGATGAGAAGGTGACAGAATTCCATAATCTACATCAAGGGCCCCTATCAGTCCAACAATATTGGGATAAGTTCGCCAAATTGCTTAAGTACGTACCTATGTACCAGAAAGATGAAGAAGGCCAAGCGAGGAAGTTCATTTTGGGACTAAATACCAACATAGGGCCAGAGGTCGACATGCGTGGACCCAAAAACATGAATGAAGTACTTGAAAAGTCCCTAAGGAAGGAGAGAAAGATTCAAACCCTAGCAAGGGAGAACTATAATGGGAACCACTCTTTTAAAAGGAAGCAGGAATTCAAGGGGAACACTAACTTCAACAAAAGTCAAAGGAATAATTCTTCCGAAAGAAGGTCACCCCCTAATCAATATTAGAGGAATGGAAATAATAATAATAATAGGGGCAATAATAGTAGAGGCAACTATAATAGGAATGACCAGCAAAATAGGATAACTTATCCACCCAGGGCCAATGAAACAAGGAATGATCCCCCTAGGAATCAAGGCAGGAGGGGTCCTCCAAGTGGATGCTTTATGTATGGGGGAAACCATTTTACTAGAGAATTTCCCAGGATGCAAGGTTATATTAGGGCCAATCAACCACAGCAAGGGCCCCAAAAAAGGATTCATGTAGCAGTTAGGAACCGAAGAGCAAGATTCCAGAATGTTCCCATGGAAACTACAGGTACACTATTTGAACAACCAATTTCAATTCTAATTGACACTGGGTCATCTGAATGTTTCATCTCACCTGAATTAGTAAGAAAATATGCATTAAAAGTTAATCAAATGGAGTCATCATGGACAATTCAATATGGGGATAAGGCAACTAGGGAAGTAACTAAGTGTTTGCCAAGGGCAAGGGTACAATTTCCTGAGTTTGAAACAAGGGTAGATCTCTACGTGGCACCCCTAGGATTATATGATGTAATTATTGGAATGAGTTGGTTAACAAATCATCAAGCTAATGTACATTGATATAAAAAAATTTTTGAATGCTTGGATGATGGGGGAAAAGGGTCAAAATCCAAGGAAAGTTTAACCCCATTAATATAGAAACCATATCAGCCATGCAATTAAAGAAGGAAAGAAGAAGAGGAGGCCTAATCTATATGGTTGAAATTGATGAAGGAAAAGAGGAAAATACCCAACCTTTGAAAATGCCCCTTTCTTAAAAGAATTCAAGGATGTATTTCCAGAAGAATTACCCGGCTTACCCCCTAAAAGGAAGTTTGACTTTTCTATCGACTTACTACTAGGAGCTGAACCAGTATCAAGGGCACCTTACTAAATGAACACAACAGAATTACAAGAGCTCAAAATAAAGTTAGGGGAACTCTTAGCTAAGGGATTAATAAGGCCAAGTGTGTCACCATGGGGAGCACCAGTCTTATTCATTAAGAAGAAGGATGGAACCTTAAGACTATGCATAGACTATAGGATGTTGAACAAGGTCACAATAGAGAATAGGTATCCCTTACCTCGAATAGAGGATCTTTTTGACCAAATGAAAGGAGCAGCAGTTTTCTCAAAGATAGACCTCTAATCAGGATATCATCAACTCAAAATTAAGGACATTTTGAAGATAGCTTTTAGGACTAGATATGGGCATTATGAATTTACAGTAGTTCCTTTTGGTGTAACCAATGCCCCAGCTGCATTTATGAACCTAATGAATAGTGTACTCCATGACTACTTGGACAAATTTGTTTTGGTATTTTAAGATGACATATTGATTTACTCTAGGAATGAGGAGGAACATTTAGTACACCTACAAATTGTTTTGCAAAGGTTGAGGGAACATAAGTTATATGGGAAACTGTTAAAATGTGCCTTCTTCGAGGAAAGGATTCACTACCTTGGGCATATAATATCAAAGGAAGGAATAGCAATTGATCCAGATAAGATAAAGGCAATAGTAGAATGGCCAATCCCTAAAAATGTTTCAGAGATAAGAAGCTTTATGGGGCTAGCAGGGTACTATAGGAGGTTTATGCAAGGATTCTCTAAGATAGCAAACCCCATCACCTCATTACAGAGGAAGGGTAAAATATATTTGTGTGGACAGAACAAAGTGATAAGGCATTCCAAATTTTGAAGGGGAAACTAACTTTAGCACCCATTCTAAAAGTACCAGATCCAAATGGACACTTCATAGTCGTAACTGATGCTTCTAACGAAGGTTTAGGAGGAGTACATGTCCAAGATGAAGGGGTAGTAGCTTACGAATCCAGGAAGTTGAAGACTTGTGAAGTTAATTATGCACCCCATGACTTAGAGTTACTAGCGATTGTGCATGCCCTATAGAAATGGAGACACTTCTTACTAGGGAAGCCCTTTGAGTTAAAGTCAGATAACCAAGGACTAAAGTACATCTTTACCCAACCCCACTTAAATGCTAGACAAAGAAGGTGGTTAGAGTTTCTAAGTGAATATGATTTTGAAATTGAATATATTAAGGGGAAGGAAAATAGGGTGGCAGATGCTTTAAGTAGGAGGAGACACTTGATGACTATAGCAACATTCAAAACTTCTTTCAAAAGGCAAATAATGGATGAGCAGGGACATGACCCATGGTATGAGCAAGTCAAATTGACTTTAGAATATGATCCAACCAATCCTAAGGTTGAAGGGTATACATTAGGCGAAGATGGGTTTCTCAGATACAATAATAGAATCTATATTCCTAATTCAGGAGACTTAAGGGAAGTAGTCTTGTCGGAGGCTCATAATGTCCCTTATTCAGGGCACCCAGGAGTTAACAAACTTTATGCAGATCTAAAGAAGTTATACTTTTGGAAAGGGATGAAGAATGACATAGTCAAGTATGTGGCTAAATGTTTGGAGTGTCAAAGGGTAAAGGCAGAGCATAGACACCCAACTAGATTATTACAGTTACATGATGTACCTCAACACAAGTGGAAAGTTATTAGCATGGATTTTGTGCAAGGGTTGGCCATGTCACCTTCTAGGAATGATACAATAATGGTGGTAATTGACAAACTCACTAAGGTGGAACACTTTATACCAGGAAATCTGATGGATGATGCACCTACCTTGGCAAGATGCTTTGTTAAGGAAATATTTAGGTTGCATGGAATGCCAGAGAAAATCATATCGGATAGAGATGCTAGATTCACTTCAAGGTTTTGGACAACTCTTCAATTAGCTCTGGGAACTCAACTAAATTTTAGCATTGCATACCATCCTGAAACCGATAGTCAAATAGAAAGGACAAATTAGATTTTGGAAGACCTACTTTGCATGTACTGCATGGACCAACAGAAGAAATGGGAAGATTACCTACCTTTGGTAGAGTTTGCTTACAATAATACATATCTAACATCTTTGGAATGGCACCTTTCGAAGCATTGTATGGTAGGCCATGTCGAACACATTTGAGTTGGGATAGTATTGAAGATAGAGTAATTGTTGGACTAGATATGTTGAAGGAGATGGAAAGGAAAACTAAGGAAATTAGGAAAAGATTGAAGGAAGCCTCATATAGGCAGAAAATTTATGCAGACAAGAACAGGACACCAAGGGAGTTTGAGGTGGGAGAAAAAGTCTTCCTAAGGGTTAGGCCACACAAGAGTTCCATAAGGTTTGGGAAAAAGACCAAGCTTGCACCTCGTTATGTTGGACCTTTTGAAATATTGGAAAGGATTAATCCATTTGCATACCGGTTGGCCTTACCTTCCCAGTTGAGCCGAACCCATGATGTCTTCCATGTATCTCTTCTTAAAAAGTATGAACCTGATGAGAAACATATTTTGAATTGGGATGCTTTACAGGTCCAGGAAATGGGAGGAATAATGATATAGCCATTCAGAATCTTAGAGAGGCACCAGTGTCAATTGTGCAATAGAGAGGTTGATCAATGCAAAGTACAATGGAATCAGTATGATGAAAAGAATGCCATGTGGGAAGATACTAGGGAAATGCAACAATTGTTTCCTTTTTTGTTTGAAACTAATCATGAACTATAGACTCTTTTAGATACATTCAATAAGTGCATCGAGATGATGCACAAATTAAGGGGGGAGTATGTCACAACCCTCCTTTATCAATTTTTGATTTGATACAATTCTATTATATTTTTTTGGTTGAGATATTGAAAATGATTGAATGAATATTATAAAAAAAATAAAAATAAATAAATAATGGACCCACATACACACTTGGAGAATATAATTTAACTAGGCATTATTTATTTATCCTTTTTCCCATTCCCAATTATGGCACATGTTGTAGGAGAAATTAGAAGCTTCTAGAGAAATCTTCAATACCTTGCATGTAACTCCCCCACTAGGATATTAATCAATTTTGCATGGGTCCAATATTGGAAAAGAATCTCATTCTTAATTGATTTCTCTAGATAGTGGAATTAAGGGATTTTTCCTATATATTGTATGCAAGTTTTCAAAAGAGGGAGTTGGTTATTCTTTGAAGAAAGTTTTCTCAAATAGTTGTTTTAGTAGTCATATTTTCATTTTGGGGAATAGTTAAGGTTGTTTTGAAGAAATTTTTCCAAGCTTGCAAGGAAGGATCAAGGGAGGCTAGTTGAAGAATTCAGAGGGGATTCTACATCAAGTTGCAAGTATCCAGGTTCTTTTTTTTCTAATTTATATGAATCATGCATCTTGTTCTTGTTGTGAATTAGATTAATAAAATCTTGTTTCAATTTCTTGCTGTGAATTAGATTAACTAAATGAAATCTTGTTTCAATTTCTTGTTGAGAATTAGATTTCTTGTTTCAATTTCTTGCTGTGAATTAGATTAATGAAATCTTGTTTTAGATACTTGCTGTGAGTTAGATTAGATAAATAAAATCTTGTTCAAATTCTTGTTGTGAATTAGATTAAAGAAATAAAATCTTGTTTTAAACTCAAAATCTTTTATCTCTGTAAATAATTTCTTTCTCTATGCATATAATCATTGTATTAAGAAATCTTGCTATGTGATATAATATTTCAAGTAGGAATTCTTCTCAGATTATTTGTATGAAATCCCTGTGGAAATATTATCTTATTATTTATTTATTTTCAGAAATCTCTCTCTGTGAATATCAATTTCCTGGAAATCTCATCAAAAATTTTATTATCTCAACATAAGACAAATTTGTTGAATATGATCACTATGAAATCAAATCTAAGCGTTTACCTATCTCTGTGATAATTTAGTTATCTGTATAATACTGAAACAAATTAATTTCTCTATTTTATTTCATCCATGTGATTAAATCCTTATTCTCATTTTTACATTAACATTTTTATTATACACATATCTTTTATATATTTCTCTCTTATATCATTAAATAAACTGGAATGAAAAAAAAAAAACCATATATATATAATTAAAATTTATACAAAATAAAATATATACGAAATAGTATGAAAGAATGTGAAGAATAAATTTCATCCTTTGCATGGATTAATGGGCCAACACAGGGGGGGCAGAGTTATTAATACCGCAGGGAAGTGGTACCCTCCACTAACCTGCGGTCACTGTTACGGCAGTGGCCACAGGGTAGTGGAGGGGACCACGGTTGTCCCCTCATCACTGCGAGCCTGCACCCGTAGGTCCGCAGTGGTGATGGGACCCGTGGCCCCAGTCCCACTTGGCTTTAAAAAAAAGCCACTGCATAACATTTGAATTTTGGCAATTGGATTTTTTTGAAATAATTTTTATTTTAGTTTAATAAAATTTAACTTAGGTAATTTTAATTATCTTTAGTAAAATTATAATTAATTTATCTTTAGCAAATTTATAATTGTAAATTAAATTATATCAAATTCTATAATTATAATTTTTCAAACTATTTAAGATTCATTGGGTCACTTAGTTGGCATTTTAGACTCATTAAAAGCAATTAATTCATATTAATATGATTTAAACCAAATGTCTAAGCTAATTGCTATTTTTGGGACCAATGACTCTATAAGTGATTATTCTCATGGTAGAAATAAAACATTGCTTAACCTTGCATGTAACCTACACTATTCTTGCATCATGTGAATTACTTTACATTATTTGCATTTATTGATGGCAACGTTACATTTTCTTCATCTTCATGCAAGTTACATGTTTAATTTTTAATATGCGAGTTTCATAATTGTCATTATTGTGCAAGTTATATTTCAAGTTTTGAATATTAAATAACTTAGTTATGGTTTTTATTCCATGTGGTTCATCCAGTAGTTAGTTCAATTAATTAAGCTTTGCAATGTCTAATTATGCACGTTTAATTCATAATTGTTTTCAAGCATGATGTTTTTCATAGCTTCTTAGTTAAGAAAACTAAATAAAGGAAGTCAAAAATCCAAAACCTAGCAGCGTTTAGTATTTAGGGTGCCTCTAGGTCATGCTTACAGGTAATGTCGTTGTGTTGAACTACTACACTTAACACCTAATAAAGCTACATCAATGACATCTGTGGCATCATCCGTATTAATCATCGGGGAGTAATAAGGGACACTTGGAAGTTAAAATCCAAGGGGCAGGTAATCCCCCTTGGATCGATAATCTAATTAGATAATCCTTAAATGATTTTACATCCGTTGAGTTAAACCATAGTAAACCCCCTTTAGGCTTGATTGAGTGAAATGCTTTTATGAAATTGATTTAATCTCAAAGAGTTGTTGATGGTTGACAATTGGGTCAAGGGTGACACTTATGATAGGTATTGGTATATAGTTGTTTTAGGCCACAAGCAATAGGCCATCTTGAGCCTTTGCTTAAGTGCTACCACCATGGGTAGCAACCGTAGAGAAATTGTTTGGGACATTGACCCTAGAAAGGGGTGCATACCCACTAATTAGTTTACATCAAACCATAGAGTAGAAAATAGAACTACATACTTTACGCCTTGATCCCATGCCGAAATGGGTATGTAGGCAGTCTAGGGATGGAGTTGTCCCTAGTACTCAGGCATTCGTGGATGGAGTCTAGGTTTTTTTAAGAAGGATTGAGAAGAAACCTAATTTGAAAGATAAGTATAATAAAAGGAAAAAGTAATTCAATGCATACTCGGAAGGAATCCCGTATGGATTTGCTTGACTTCCCGAGGCTTTAAGCCAAATTTTGGGGCGAAATTCAAGCTTGTATTATGTTATTTTGATTTCTCCTTAGGATGGTGACATCGGTGCACTCCTACTAGAAGAGTGTAGTAATTAGTGAGTGACTCAGGACTCGAATGGTCCCGATGAGTCTAAGTCTCTAGCCAGAGCACCTCCTATCCCAATTGGATAGATGCCTACCCTGTATGGGTAGATGCCTATCCCGTATTGGATAGATGAAACCTCCTTCTCTGTATGGACAGATTCCTAACCCGTATGGTTAGATGCTCATCCCAGATGTATGAATGCCTAATCCTAATGGATGGATGCCCAGAGTATGCGATTGAATCAAACACAAATGATTAAAGTAAACAAAAAAGAAGTGGTCAAATTTTGTTGGGTTAAGTAAATTGGGTTATTACATCTACTCTCCCAAGAGTAGAAGGCCTTGGATACTCCCAACACAAGAAAAGAAAATGCATAAAAGGAATAAAAGGAAGATCACATAATCTTTCACAAAGGAAATACAAGAAAACAACAGTTACATACAAGCAATCCTTTAAACATTAATATACAACATGAAAGGAAGAATATGAGCCAACCTTCAATCTGCCCAAAGGTTTGCTAGAACTAGTTTGAGGAAGAGCGGCCCAATTCCACACTTCTTCCTTCAACACTTAGCCAAAATCTCTTTCCTAAAACTATTCTTTTCAAAATTGCAAGATCTCCAAAGATGGAGAGTGGGTGATTACTCACTAAGTCCCTAATCCTTACCTAAGAAGGCTTCTCTCACTCTTCCCAACCCCTTGGATAGAGTGAGAGTTCCCATTGGTTGGTCTTCCCAACCTCTTACAGGTTGCTAAAACTAGAAAGAGAAAAGGTAAGAGAAGGTGGGGAAGAGAAACTGACACAAGAAAGGAAGGTTATCTATCCTAGGAAGAACTTTCTAAGTTGAATTTTCGCCCATCTTGGGAAAACCACTTTTTGAGTTGACTAAACAGTCACATGGGAGTAGTCACATGTTTAAAAATATCCCTAACCCATAGGTATACCCTATGGACCTTTGGAAAAACCCTTAAACTAACCCTAGGAGTCCATTTGACCTCTTAGAAAACCATTTGAAGTTAACCTACGGGTCAAACTTGAGTTGACCACTCCCAAGACTCTCTACCCAAGGCAAATTTGGGACCACACTCAAATGTTTGAAAAGGGCTTTGGTTAAAACAAACTCCCTCTAAGAGACAATTCAAAATCAAGACACTAATTAGCACATGTGTCAAGTGACACAATAAAATACATTACAAAATTACACATGGAAATTGTCTCTTGTTGGATTTAAACAAATTAATAAATACACTTTAACACACATGAAACATTTACTTTCACGAATAAAATACAATACATACGGGGTGTTGTCTCTCCAAATAGACAACCCCTGGTTTTACGAACATACATAGGTCTAAGTTTGGTTCTCCATAATATTTCCATGGTCACATGGATAATTTTCCTGTGCATCTCAATTACACATTAGTAATTCCAAATAACCTCATATAATATTAAACACATGAATAAGAATACACATCAAACACTTTGCATACAATTGACATTAACAAATCAATATCTCATATATCCCAATTAATCCACATAAGCAATTATCATAATCCTCATAATTTGATCCATTCATAAGATATGCATCCTATTTCTATCATCATAATAAAGTCCTACAAATCTAATAATGACATACATCATCTCAAAGTTATCCTATTCTAGAATCATATAAAGTTCTATATCCATAATGCATAGAAATGAAGCATCAATATACATCAATGTTATCCAAATCATGGAATCATATAAGTTCTAAATCCATAATGCATAAAAATAAAGCATCCACAATAGTCTCAACATGAAAATCACTGAAATGCTAGGATGAGTCGGGGTAGGGCCTCACACCCTCCCCCTCTAGTCATGAACTTCCTCCTAGATTTCATAAAAAAGATGGGGGTACTGTGATCTCATATGTGTTGCATCCTCCCATGAAGATGTAACCTCATCATAGCAATCCCGCTGGACCCTAACTTGGTCGAGCTCTTGACCTCGAAGGGCCAGTGTCCGGTGAGCCAAAATACAAATGGGCTCCAAAGCTAGCTATCCGTCCAACTCCACCTGCAAGGCATCCCAATCTAAAATATGAGACTCATCATAGATATACTTCCTCAAAACTGATACATGAAACACATCGTGGATGCGTGACAGACTAGGTGGCAATGCTAAATGGTAGGCAATTGGTCCTATCCTCTCAAGGATCTCAAATGGTCCTACAAAGCAAGGTGCGAGCTTAGAACCCTTTTCATAATGGATTGGACTCTTATGCAGTTGCACTCTCAAGAAGACTCTATCTCCAACCAAGTAGTTACAATCTATCCTCTTTGCATCTACATACTTCTTCTGTCTATCCTACTACTCCATATCCTGAACTATCTCAGGACCAATAGCAACTCTGTCCTCTATGCAGTCCCAACTCAACGGTGTCCCACAAGGCCTACTATATAATGCCTGATAGGGTGGCATTCCCAAAGAAGTGTGATGCCCATTGTTATAGGAAAACTCCACTAAGGGAAGGTACTCTTCCCATTTGGTCTAGTGATCCATGATGTACATGTGAAGCATATCCTCTAACACTTGGTTAACACTCTCTATCTAACCATCCATTTTTGGATGATAGGCTATACTGAAATTGAGCTTGGTGCCCATAGCTTCCTGCAATGCCTTCCAAAAGGAAGAAGTGAAGAGGGAATCCCTGTCAAAAATAATCTTGTGTGGAATGCCATGAAGTCTAACAATGTCTCAGAAGAACACCTATGCTACTGCTGGTGTTGTGAAGGTAGTCCAAACTGGTGAAAAGTGGGCCACTTTGGTCAACTTGTCAATCGTCACCAAGATTGCATCATGGAAATGAGAAGACATGGGGAGACCAATGATGAAATCCATGGATATAGTATCCCACTTCCACTCTGGTATAGCATGAGACTAGAGCAACCCACCTGGATGGCGGTGCTCTACCTTGACTCTCTGACACTCAAGGCATCGGGCTACTAACTTAGCAATTAGTTGCCGCATTCTTGGCCAATGATATAACTGTCTCAAGTTAGCATGCATCTTCTTAACTCTGGGATGCGCTGCATAAGGAGCTCTATGAGTCTCCATGACAATGAACTCTCACAATTGCCTGGAAGAAGGTACATAGATGCACCCTCTATGGCATAGTAGTCCATCAGAATCTAAGGAATAATCAACATATTTTCCCTCCAGGGTCTCCTATGATCGAATCATCTGAAAAACCTCTAAGTACCATCCATCCTCTGGCAACTGCTGCAATATATGATCTCTCAAATCTGTGCCCATAGATATGGTGTAAACCTCATGACGTCTTCTACTCAAGGCATCTGCAACTACGTTTCTTTCCCCTTGATGTAGTGAATGTCAAAATCATACTCGCATAATAATTCCATCCATCTTCTCTGACATGCATTAAGATTTAGCTGAGTGAATATGTACTGAAGGCTTTGATGGTCTGAATGAAGCTCAAAATGATGACCCAAAAGGAAGTGTCTCCACCTCATGAGTACATGCACTACTGCTGCAAGCTCAAGGTCATGAGTAGGGTAGTTAATCTCATGAGTCTTAAGTTTCCTAGACTCAAAAGCTATAGCCCTACCATCCTGCATGAGGACTACTCCTAAACCCTCTAGGGAAGCATCTGTGCAAACCATGAAGTCAGCTGAGGGATCTGGCACTACAAGGATAGGTGCACTAGTAAGTTCCTTTTTGAGTCCCTGAAAGGCCCTCTTGCACTTTTTTGTCCACTCAAATTTCTTTCCTTTATGCTGAAGAGAAGTAATAGGATGTGTGACTCTGGAGAATCCCTCAACAAAGCATCAGTAATAACCTGCTAAGCCCATGAAGCTCCTGACCTTTGTCACACTGGTTGGCGCTGGCCAATTCATAATAGCTCTGATCTTTGATGGGTCAACTAAGATCCCATCACTGGATATAACATGCCCAAGGTACTTGACCTTGGATCTAAAGAAAGCACACTTTGACAAACTGCCATACAACTGATTGTCCCTCAAACACTACCAAACTTGCCTCAAGTGTTCCTCATACTCCTTCTCATTTTGAGAATATATCAATATGTCATCGAGGAACACAATCACAAAACGGTCAAGGAATGTGTGGAATACCCCATTCATGAGGCTCATGAAAATAGCTAGAGCATTTGTAAGACCGAATGGAACCACAGTGAACTCATAGTGGCCATATCTAGCGCGAAATGCAATCTTGTGGATATCGCTTTCCACTATTCTCAACTAATGGTACCCTAACTTCAGATCACTTTTGGAAAATACTTTGGCACCCTGAAGTTGGTCAAATAAATCATCGATCCTGGGCAAAGGATATTGGTTCTTGATGGTTACTTTGTTCAATTGATGGTAATCCATGCATAACCGAAGAGATTTGTCCTTCTTCTTCATGAAGATGACTGGTGCACCCCAAGGGGATATGCTAGGATGAATGTGGCCCTTTTCTAGGAGTTCCTCAAGCTACATCTTGAGCTCATTAAGCTCATTTGTGGTCATCCTATAAGGTTCTCTTGAAACTAGCTCAACTTCTGGTACAAGGTCTATATGAAAGTCAATCTCTCTATAGGGTGGCATTCTAGGTAGCTCTGAAGGAAACACATTTGAATATCCCTTAAGGATAGGATTGTCGTCAATAGATGTTTCATTTTCATCCTCTTCCTCTCTATCACTGATGGTGTTTGAAAATAACTGACATCCCTTCCACATGCTCCGCTTAAGCTGCATTGCAGAAATCATACGAAGAGACATGGGTCTCTGAATCCCAATGATTACTATGGGAGAACTATGATCATCCTCACACTTGATCTTTTTCAAGTGATAATCCATCTTGGCTCTATGGGCATAAAGACAATCCATGCCAAGTATGATGCCATATGATCCGAGTGGTGTGACTCTAAGGTCTACTAAGGTGGTGGTATTGCCAATCTGAAGCTGACATCCCCTAACCTCTAATTCCACTAACACTCTAGCCCTTGAAGCTAACTCCACTTCCCAACTAACACCTTGTCTAATTGCCACTAGCCCCAAATGCTCCACAACCAATGGAGATATAAAGGAGTAAGTAGCTCCTAAATCAAATAATATAGATACACTACTACCACTGATCATACCTGCAGCCTCAATAACTGTGGCCTGATGCTCTACCTGGTGGTTGTCAACTGCTATGAAGACTCTATGGGACTTGCCCATATCCCCAATTGTAGGCTCTAATGTTACCATCCTCTGACTGCCTGCCATCTGACCCTGAGGACACTCCCTCGCCATGTGCCCCATGGCCCCACACATGAAACAAGCGCCCCATGCCTAGAACTACATGCCCTGAGGCCTAGAGAAAGACTGTCCCCCTATCCTGCTAGAACCACTGTACCCACCCCTGGAGGACTGCTGAGTCCTCACCGGAGGTGTGTAAGGAACCTATGATCACTGAACTTGCCTCTGACTCTAAGACTGCCACTGCTCGGGCTTTGCGCCCTGCTGACTTTGCGGAGGCCTCTGCCTCTGGTTCTACTGTGACTGTTGTGTAGGAGGGGGTTTGGAGAACCCTAATGTGTGTCTACTATTACCCTTCCAATGGGGTTTCTGAAACCCGTATGTCTGGGGTATAGGGTTTCAATTCTGGAACCAATCCCTTGTGTCCTGTGGCCTGACCTGAATCTCTTATGGTATCAAGGCCTTCTGCACAACAACCTGAAGGCTCCCTGGAGCGGCCATCCTCACCGGTCCTACTATGCCGGCATTCAGCCCTCTGATGAAATGATCCACCATTGGAAGCCTATCCTGGACTCTCCCAATCAAGTTCTGAAGTGCTAACAAGATGTCTCGGTTCAGGTCAACCGGTCATTTGGGAGGAGCCTTTGGGTTCCTTTCCGGAACTGATTCCTCCCTATTAACCTCTTCATGTGTTATGCGTACACGCCTAGGACCTCTTCCGCGCTTGCGAGCTTGTCGCGTAGTCGGAGGCATCCTTATGAGAAAATGAAATAAATAAATAAAAAATTTTTGGAGAAAAATTTAATTAATTAAAAATAAATATCATTAAAATCAATATAATATAATTAATTAAATAATTAAAGCAAAATGTAATGGAGAAAGGTTCCTAGTGTTGGAAACCTTGCTCTGATACCAAAATGTCATGCCCAAACTTTTGGGCAAAAACGGAAGAATTTTTTTTTTTAAAAACACCCTAATAAAACTGATTAAGCTAAAATAGAAATGCAATAATTAAGTCTTGTCTTATCTATGTTGAATACCCTCCAACTAAAGTTAATCTAAACAACTAAATCAAGTTTGTGAAATATAAATTTAAATTAAATGTGAAATATTGACTCTCCAAGAGAATTATTATTACTTCATCAATCTTAATAAATAAATTAATTTGAACGAAAATCTCTAAGTTATTTGACAAGGGATATTGTTAATCTCCAATAACCTTTTAATTGCTTTAGGAACTAAATTAATTATTCCTAACACTTAGATTTTTAAAACCTATTATTCAAATTTAACAATAATTATAATGTGCCTGAACGAATTCGACTAAAGGGCCAAATAAATCCATAATGTAAATTTCCCTATAAAATTTAATCTTGAATAGCCTAAATTTAGGTGGACTAAAAATAATCCCCTATGGCCAAATAACTTACAAAAATCATTATAAATTCCTAAAAGACTTCAAATGAATTAAAATTTAAACATCATAATCAAATATATATATATATTTATATATATATTTATATATATATATATATATTTATATATATATATATATATATATATATATATATATTTATTTATTTATTTATTTAAAATTAATTTTCTCCTGAAATCGAAAAAGGAGTTCTAAATTAAAAACTCATAGGGCTAAAATTATATGGAGGAAATATTTTCCAAAAATGAAAGGCATTTCCCCTACCCTCTACTTATTTTATTTTATATAAACCTCAAACCCTAACACTTTGTGTCTTCTTATCTGAATGCAAACCCTAATCTGAATTTGGATTAGGGTTGCATATTTTACCCTAGAGAAAATCTAAAACTTTTTATGTTGTCTTTACCCTAACCGAAACCGGGTTAGGGTTTATTCCCCTTTTATTTTTGTGTGTCAGAGTGTGTGGGTTTTGCAGGGCCGAAGGGGTTTACATGGCGTAGCGATCTAAGAGAGTTGTTTCTTTTCCTTTTCGTGCAGCAAGGGGTTTGAGTGTAGGGAGCAATGACATAAACTTTCATCGGGGCTCCCCACAGGGATGGCCGCAGTCGTGCTTGCGGGTCACAGCCCACAGTGGCAGCCTTGGCCACTGTTGTGGGTCGCGGCTCGCAGCACGGCTATCGCCGCCACTATGGGCCGCCACCCACAAGGGATTGCCGAAGTCATCCCTGCTATGGGTTGCAGCCCACAGTGCGGCTGCGGCCGCCATTGGGGGTTGCCACCCACAGCGCAGGCCGGCCGAGCAGGGGCCCATGGTTATGATATCATTTTTTTTGTTTTCTTTTTATTTATTTTTGTATATATTTAAAATGCAAAGATATATATATATATATATATATATATATATATATATATATCCCTGCAGTTACATATTTCCAAAAAGAATACCAAGCTGATAATATAATGGAATAAAATATGTAGTCTCATATATGTATATATATACACACACACACACACTTAAGCAATCTAATTTTTTGTTTAGATGGTGATGTAGTTATATTAAAAATATGACTGTCTGAAGGCAATAGAACATCACTAACATCAGTTCCCTTTTTATTTGTGCATAAGAAAATAAAATCCACTAAGCATATAGACTAATTATATTTCCCTTTTCTTTTGCATTCAAACTAATTTTACCAAATCAAAATAAGTGTATTTCTCGCTCTTAGTATTTCAAAGTAACTTTAGAGTTAGATAAAGTTTTTTTTTTCTCTAGATTCATTTTTTGCGATGTTTTTAAGAATTAAAAAGACATATTTAAATGATTTACAGCAGGATTTTAAAAGCCTAGAAATAACTTAAAAACATTTAAATTGCAAATTATTATTCTTACAATCCAGATAACTAGGACTAAATGTTATTTCTAGCTTGCAATACTTAGAATTTTCTTTGAAATAAATTTACATATCTTTCTATATTTCCTGCTAAGAGGGAAAAATGACAGGTTCAATATAAATGACAACAACATTAACACAGTTTCATTAGGCTATTTCTCCTAGTTAATTAAGCACAAAGAGACAGAATATATTTCTTTAAATTTCCAGAAATGAAAGTAATAGATTTTACTCATACTATAGAAACTTAACCCCAAAATACATATATTTTTTTTTTGCATTAACAACTTAACAAGGAATACTTTCTTTAAAGAATATTTAGGACTCAATATTGTCAACATTACAAATGGGTGAGATACCCAACTAGTCTCTCATTCCTATTAAATGAGGACTTTAAATAAAGTGAATAAATTTCTTTTTCTAAATAAATACATGTAACTTTTCATTTACATTTCTGCAACTAAAATATAATATTACATCTCCTATTCTTTTTCTACAATTTAAATAAAATCAGCAACTCCTAGCTTTCCTTTTTTTTTTTTTTCTTTTCCAAGCAAACCTGCAACAAATTTTAAGGCTATGACCATGGAGAGCTCACCTCCTAGCCTATGCTTACTAGAAGCCACCCCTGAGCTTGGAGAACCAAGCCCTAGATGGGTTACACTCAAGCAACACAAACAAGCAAGGGAAACAACTCAACAAACACTTTCCCAACCAAGGCTAAACTTCACCACAAAATGTGGTGCTTTCACAAGGGTGGAAGCGGACCAAATACCTTGAGGAGACTGCAAGAATGGTAGATCACAAGCCATCTCATGGCAACCCAAAAATACAACATAAGTCCATTAACCCCACATCCTTATGCCCCCCAAGGCATACATGCCATACTTTCTCCCCTTATGACCCCTGAATGCATAAACAAGGCTATGCAGCAAGGGTCTCATAAACAACCCTTGAGATCACTCTCATAATGAGAGCCTTTCACTCTAAGGCTATCAAGCTCCTTCTACCCCCAAGACCATTCTACTCTCCCAAGAGTAGAAGGCCTTGGATACTCCCAACACAAGAAAAGAAAATGCATAAAAGGAATAAAAGGAAGATCACATAATCTTTCACAAAGGAAATACAAATAAACAACATTTACATACAAGCAATCCTTTAAACATAAATATACAATATGAAAGGAAGAATATGAACCAACCTTCAATTTGCCCAAAGGTTTGCTAGAACTAGTTTGAGGAAGAGTAGCCCAATTCCACACTTCTTCCTTCAACACTTAGCCAAAATCTCTTTCCTAAAACTATTCTTTTCAAAATTGCAACATCTCCAAAGATGGAGAGTGGGTGATTACTCACTAAGTCCCTAATCCTTGCCTAAGAAGGCTTCTCTCACTCTTCCCAACCCCTTGGATAGAGTGAGAGTTCCCATTGGTTGGTCTTCCCAACCTCTTATAGGTTGCTTAAACTAGAAAAAGAAAAGGTAAGAGAAGGTGGGGAAGAGAAACTGACACAAGAAAGGAAGGTTATCTATCCTAGGAGGAACCTTCTAATTTGAATTTTCGCTCATCTTGGGAAAACCACTTTTTGAGGCGACTAAACAGTCACATGGGAGTAGTCACATGTTTAAAAATATCCCTAACCCATAGGTATACCCTATGGACCTTTGGAAAATCCCTTAAACTAACCTTAGGAGTCCATTTGAACTCTTAGAAACCCATCTGAAGTTAACCTACAGGTCAAACCTGAGTTGACCACTCCCAAGACTCTCTACCCAAGGTAAATTTGGGACCACACTCAAATGTTTGAAAAGGGCTTTGGTTGAAACAAACTCACTCCAAGAGACAAGTCAAAATCAAGACACTAATCAGCACATGTGTCAAATGACACAATAAAATACATTACAAAATTACACATGGAAATTGTCTCTTGTTGGATTTAAACAAATTAATAAATAAACTTTAACACACATGCAACATTTACTTCCACGAATAAAATACGATACATATGGTGTGTTGTCTCTCCAAATAGACAACCCTTGGTTTTACGAATGTACATAGGTCTAGGTTTGGTTCTCCATAATATTTCCATGGTCACATGGATAATTTTCCTGTGCATCTCAATTACACATTAGTAATGCCAAATAACCTCATATAATATTAAACACATGAATAAGAATACACATCAAACACTCTGCATACAATTGACATTAACAAATCAATATCTCATATATCCCAATTAATCCACATGAGCAATTTATCTTAATCCTCATAATTTGATCCATTCATAAGATATGCATCCTATTTCTATCATCATAATAAAGTCCTGCAAATCCAATAATGACATACATCATCTCAAAGTTATCCTATTCTAGAATCATATAAAGTTCTATATCCATAATGCATAGAAATGAAGCATCAATATACATCAATGTTATCCAAATCATGGAATCATATAAGTTCTAAATCCATAATGCATAAAAATAAAGCATCCATAATAGTTTGAACATGAAAATCATTGAAATGAAAGGATGAGTCGGGGTAGGGCCTCACAACCGGTATGTGAGTCATAGTGCTTTGATATTTTCCTTTTGTGAGTCGTTGTTTGATCATTCATCGTTTTGCGAGCTTCCATTTATTTGAATAGCTTTAAAATTGAGGTAATGATGTTATTTTGTGTTGGCGCAATTAATTTAATTAATATTCCCTTGAGTTTATTGATTTAATTAAAAAAATGAAGTTGCTAAATTAAATATTTAAATTGCATGTATATTGTGATATAGTTGTTCACTGTTAAATTTGTTGTTCACTGTTGTTCTTTTTACCAGTGATTTTTGTGCAGTTTATGAATGGTTTTTATGTTAAATAATTTTTTTTTTAAATATATCTATAAATCAAACCCATGTGGCAGGATAATCCCACCACGTGAGATGGTAGTTGCTTCTATCATCAGCACTACCGACGATAGTGACTACTACCGGTCGGTAGCAGCACTACTGACAAGTAGTCCTTGCCTTAGCCGCTTTTACCCTTCTTTTCCCTTTTCACAGTGTTAAATAAAAAGTGGTTGTTGTTTAATAACAGCGAGTGGTTATTTATGTTTTCATTTTATCAATATTGTTTTTTATTAATGATTGTATATATATATATATATATATAAATATATATATATATCTATATATATATATATATATATATATATATATATATATATATATTCTTTTAATCAAGGCATTAGTTTATGAGATTTAATTTAGTTAGTTAGATTTATTTTGAAAAGAGATTAAATATTTTAATATAATTCATATGTTAAATCTTTGATATGGATTTTTATTATTTTATTTGGATTAGCGTATTGGAAATAAAATTGAATGACGTCTTAGGATGATGTATTATAAATGTGGGGTGTTTTATTTAATTTCAATTGAGGAATTTTCAAGTGTTTATGATGTTGATATTCTCAAAGATTGTCTGAGTTTGGTCTTAGTGGATTTAGCATTTCTTGCAAGGGCTTATTTTGTTGCAATTTCTTGTCTATGTTTAGTCATCCTGTTGTGGCGTATTTTGTACCTCTTGATCAAGTGATGTATTATGACCTCGTTGTCTTAACCATGTTGTGTTGTTTCCTTATGGTTAACCAAGGGTTAGTAAGTCTTTGTTTTTGGTCACCTGTATTTTGGTAGAGGTGTTATGGTTGTCTATTTTTCCATAGGGTCCTTGTGGAGTGACCATGTTTGTTTAGTGTCCTACGAGAGATTGACTTTCGAGTGGGGGTTACGCCTGAAGTGGATGATAGGATAACCCCTCAAAAGTCAAATAATAAGTGATAACCTAATAATTAATTAGGGCGTGGGTAATTTATAACATTAATTAAGATATTATACCCCATGCATGATTGAGTGCTCGTAAAGGCTCAAGATGTAGTGGGAAGGCCTAGAATGGAAAACCAACCACCTTGTCTTTATGAAGGGTTGGTGGGGTCCACATGAGACTTAGATAGAACCGAGGGTTTGGGAAAGGTTACCAAGATAACCCAGGATGGGGGCGGGGACCTATGGAGGCCTACCTAGGGCAACCATCATAAGCTATGTGATGACACTCTCTCTTTAGGGTCACTAGTGTATTGTGATGTCGAGTTCACCTGGAGTATTATGGAGTTGTATTGTACTATCATCCATGTCTTACTTATGCTTGCTTGAGGGTCTTCTGCTATCTCCTAGCATAGTGGGGTGATTCCATTTTGGAATCACATGGTTGGGTGGTAGTGCCACTTCCCATCGGATGTTCTTGTTTGTGCCATCATGCGAGGATTGGCTTCATGGGTGTTCTTGTGGCTCATGATTCATGCATCATTTCTTGTTGGAGATTATTGCCCTTTTGAGACCTATGTGGTCATTTGTATCTTTGGATCTATGTAACCTTGTATTTGGTAAAGATGTAAACTTTAGATGTATTATTGGGAGCCATGTATTTAATGAACAATGTAATCTTAAGTTTTGGATGTTATTTATCAGTTATCCTTATGCTTTGTGCAAATGCTTATTGAAGAGAAAATTATATTGTAATACTTTCAATCTTTAAATGGTGTAATATGTTATATGTTTATGGTTTATTATGCTCAATGAGTAAATTATGGTTAATTGGATTAATCATAATTATGGAATTTAACTTTTCATTTAATTCTTCGTTGGTAACCCTTTAGGAATTCTTGTGTTAAGTCTTCCGCTTGTGTTATTGTTGTGCAATGTAGTAATTAATACACTTAATGTGATTTATACTTTTAAAAAAAAATTATTTCTCCCTTATTTTCTTAGTTGTTTGTTTTTCCTTTGGGGTTCCTAGCGGGGCATTACATTTGGTATCAGAGCCAAGTTTCAACACTGGGTACTCTGGTTTTGCAATGAGCCCATTCAACTTGACCTTTTGTTTAGGTCTTAGTGTTTGTGTTTCCCTTCTTAGTATCCTTGTCATAGATCTAAACCTTTTTCTCTTGTGTAGTGTTAGGTCATGGCTAGGAAAGCCAAGGGAAGTGGCCATATTGGTGGCCGCAATAGAGGCAGAGGTGGGGGACATGGTCATCGTTCTGACTGCCATAGTCCTTCACCACCACTCACTCATGTGAGTGTGGATCAGGATCAATATCTTCATCAAGATAAGTAGCATGCAAGAGAGAAGGTTCTCGAAAGGGAAGAGTTGAGGTAGTTTTTTCAGGAGGTGCTAGCTAGACTAGGCCCTAGACTTGAGGCCAATTAGCCCATCCATGCTCAGGTAGGAGAGTCGCATCAATAGATTCTGGAGGAGAGAGAGAGAGAGGTCTCCTAGAAGGAGAGAGGTCCTAGTAGACAAGGACTCAGCTACCATGGGGCACATGAGGGACTTGATGAGGTCCCATCCTCCTTACTTTGATGGTAAAGGTATTGGTCTAGAGGTAGAGACCTGGTTGATTAGTCTAGATCAATGTTTTTCCATGCATCCATATGATAGCAACACTAAGGCGAGATGCACCATCATGCATCTTGATAGTTTTGCCTTTACCTGGTGGCAATTAGAGGAGGAGAAGATCAGGGTGAGAATCAACACCGTGTCATGGGAGATCTTTCTGGAGAGATTCAGGGCATGATTTCTCTCACTTGAGTGGAGATAGTCTTGGGCAGATGAGTTCTATGATTTGCGCCAATTTGGTATGTCTGTAGATCAATTTGAGAAAATGTTTTATGAGCTCAAATAGTATGTCAGTATTGGCAATGATGAGGCGATGCTAGTTCAACACTTCTTGAGGGATCTAAATGACTGCATCGGTGGGGGAGTGAGAGTATTTGAGCCTGCTTCAATAGAGGTAGCCATAGCGAAAGCCAGGCTGGTGGAGCAGAATCTTAGCCATGCTCATGGTAGTCAGTCTAGAGTGCAGATCAGGAGTGTGTCTTTCAGTGGTTCCAGAGTTAGAGGGAATCAGTCCCAGACTATTGCACCTTTTATGGGTTCTCAGGCACCCGCTAAGGGTGGGCAGCAACAACATCAACAAAGTTTTCAGCCGAGGTCGAAACAATTTTAGGGACAATAGGGTGGCAACTCTTAGCATAAGAAGAACAAGAACTGATAGAGGAGTAGGTAGAGTTTCCCAGGGTAGTCCTCTTAGGGTCCATCTTAGGCCCCTAGTAGGGGAAGCTTCTAGTAGTCCAGTGGGCCATTTAGAGGTAGAGGACCTGGTAGGGGAGCTTGCTTCTCCTGTGCTCAATTTGGCCACATAGTCGCTCAGTGCCCTCAACGTTCTCATTAGAAAGGTAGTTCAGAGGCCAGCAACATCAGAGCCAATAGTAGGGGATGCAGGTAGATCCCATAGATTATTTGGAGTGGTTGATGACCACCAGGCTGAGCACCAAGGTACAGTGATCAAGATTGCAGGTGTATTGTGTGGTATTCCTATCTCTGTACTTTTTTACTTTGATGCTTTTAATTCTTTCTTTTCTTCATCCATTATGGAGCGGTGTGGGATCACATCTACTAAGTAGGTGGATAGGTGGCAAGTAGAGTTGGCTACCGATGTGCATGTGTCCATAGGTTCCTTCATTCCCAGTTGTGAGTTGGACCTAGGACCCTTTGTTACTTTGGTTGACCTTCGAGTCATTCCTTTTGGGTCTTATGGAGTTGTGTTGGGGATGGATTGGCTATCATCTCACAATGCTTGTCTAGACTATCGTTAGAAGATAGTAGAATGTTTAGATGATCATGGTAGGAAAGTGGGGATCATAGGAGTTTAGAGATCAATATCCTTACGTATGATTTCTGCTATGCAACTTAAGCGGTGTATGCATCGAGGGTGTCATCTTTTTGTAGCTGGTCTTGAGGATGTGGATGAGGAAGAGAGTCAAGAAATTTCTCTTGATGGTCACCCTATTCTTCGAGAGTATGCTGATGTGTTTCCTTTGGTTATTCTCGATATGCTTTTGAAATGGGACATAGAATTTCACATTGACTTGGTTCCTGGTCCAGAAGCTATTTTGAGAGCTCCATATCAAATGACTACTCAGGAGTTGAGTGAGTTGAAGTTGTAGATGGAGGAATTGTTGGCCAAGGGGTTCATTTGTCCTAGTGTTTCTCCTTGGGGTGCGCCTATTATCTTTGTTAAGAAGAAGGATGGTTCTCTTTGGTTATGCATTGATTACGGATAGCTGAATAAGGTAACCATCAAGAATCGATATCCATTGCCTCATATAGATGATTTTTTTGATCAAGTAAATGGAGCCAAGGTGTTCTCTAAGATTGATCTTAAATCTAGGTATCATCAGTTGCACATTCATGATGCCGACATTCATAGAACGGTGTTTCGTACTCGTTATGGTCACTATGAGTTCACAATGGTGCCATTTGGGTTGATGAACGTGCCTTCAATTTTCATGAGCCTTATGAATGGGGTTTTCTGCACCTAACTTGATCATTTTGTCCTTGTGTTCTTGGATGACATATTGATTTATTCTAGATCTATGGAAGAGCATGAGGGCCACTTGCGACAGGTATTGCAGTGCTTGAGGGAGAATCATCTTTATGCCAACTTTGGTCATTTAATTTCAGGAGAAGGTGTATCTATGGATCCTTCTAAGATCTAAGCCATTGTATATTGGCCAGTACCAACCAATGTTTCAGAGGTTCAAATTTTTATGGGTTTGGTCGGATATTACCGTCGCTTTGATCAAAGTTTTTCTCGGATAGGTCACCTGATCACTTCTCTTCAGAGGAAAGGGAAGAAGTTTGTTTGGTCAGAGAAGTGTGAGTTATATTTTCATACCTTTAAGTAACTCCTTGTTAGTGCTCTGATTATGGGAGTTCCTGATACATCCAAAGATTTTATGGTATGCACAGATGCCTCTTCAGAAGGTATAGGAGCAATGCTTATGCAGGATGGTCATGTAGTTTCCTATGAGTCTCACAAACTTAAGTACCACGTGCTAAACTATCCATTTCATGACTTGGAGTTGGCAGTTGTAGTGCACGCGTTGGTTAGATGATGATTTTTTTGTTGGGGCATCGGTTTGAGCTACATAGTGATCACCATAGTTTGCAGTACATTTTCACGCAGCCGAACTTGAATGCTTGACAACAAATATGGATGGAATTCCTCTATGAGTATGATTTTGAGGTTTGATATATTCAAGGGAAACAGAATGTAGTGGCAGATGCTTTGAGTTGTAGGTGACATGAGGTTGCAGCATTGTCCCTTGGAGTGGACTTGAGAGAGAGAATTCTTTGGATTCTTCCTCAGGACACCTAGTATCAAGATGTTAGAGCCATGATGGAGTCCGGAAGACCATTAGAGGGTAGATATTTTGGATATAACCTTGAGGCGTGTTGGTGCCCAAAACCACAAATTGGAAAACCAAAGACTTGCTTAATCCTTAGTTGATCCAATCAGCCTTGGCTAACGAACAGGAATGGTCGAAGACCAAATTCCTCTACACTTTAGGCTCCACTTAACCTAGGTGGGTGTACCTTACACTCTCAAGCACAAAAGAGGTTTGTTTTGAGTGAATTTAAACTATGGGAGTTAAAAGTTGTAGGGATGGAAAAAGGTTTTCCTGCAATTATGCTAACAGAAGTTGTTTTTATTCAATGCCTATAAAACTGATAAAATAAGTGTGAATATAGTTGTGTTATGCAAAAGATTACTGTTAGGACTTTAAGCCATTATGAAAAAGAGTAGTACTTATAGAAATTAGAAGATTTGTTTCTTTGATAAGGACCAAATGCATACAAACTTATTCAACAAAGATTAATAGTAGACTAGTGCCTTTATCTGACAGTTAATGAATAACTTTGTGGACAAGAATCACTATCAACTCAAGAGACAATTATAAGACCATCAATGTGAAGGTTTCATTATGTGTTGCATGAACAATAAAAACCTAATTTTACATTCAATACAACATCATGTGATGGCACATCACAACAATTCTAAAAGATTTATCAAGAGGACATATGATTCCATCATTTTATTATCACCCAGCATCCTTTTAATAATCTTCAAAAAGTTCTTATTGCTTGATTCTGCTTGTCCATTTCCTTAGGGATGGTCAGGTGATGAACAGGACAATGTGATGCCATAATTTTCACAGAAATTAGAGAACTCCTTGGATCTAAAACACATTCAATTATCCACCACAATATTCCGAGGTACTCCAAATCTGGTCAAAATGTTTTCCAAGAGATACTTTGTCACAACTTTTCTTGTAGCCTATGTTGTGGGAATAGCTTCAACCCACTTAGTGAAATAATCAGTAGCCACCAAAATCCATTTATAACCACCACTAGATTTGTTTTCTATTTCCCCTATGAAGTCAATACCCCACATCTAGAATGGTTCTTCTGTATGCATGGATCTGAGAGGAATAACTCCATTATACTTAAGCTTTCCTAAAAATTTTTGACATGCTTCACATTTTCTGATATAAGCATGATAATCCTTGAAAACTTGGGGCCAATAATAACCAGCATTAAGAATTTTATGAGCAATGATTTTGGCTAAGAAATGACCTCCACATACACCTTCATGTAAGTCTTTTAAAACAACAGATGCTTGATACTCATCTAGACACAATAAGAGACTACCATCTCTATTTTTTCAGTATAAATCTCCTTTAAGTAATACATACCTAGATGTTTGAAGCTTTAAAGTTCTTTTCTGACTATTATTTAAACCATCAGGACATTTCATATATTTCAAGTAATAAGCAATATTTGTATACCAAGGACACCTTTCAATGCTCATTTGTGCATCTTCCAACTCTATTTGATTTACATATGCTGCTTCAATATTGGATTTTTCCATCAATTTTGCTAAACCCTGACCCCTCACCAACTTTGTGATCTGTATATCAATATTGAATTCTTGGATCTGGTTTATCCATCTACATCTCCTTCCAGTAGTCTCTAATTTTTTGAAGATGTCTTTAACAGCAACATTTAGTACATATGTAATAATAGTGGCACCAACCATATAGGGTTTGAAAGCTTTTACAGCTTTCACAAGAGCATAAGCCTATTTTTCATTTAAATCATACTTCAACTCAGATGCTTGCAATGTTTTTCTAAAGAATGCCACTGGTTGTTCATGGCCCTCATCATTCTTTTGTAACATGACAGCAACAATAGTATGGAATGAAGCAAATGAAAACACTTGGAAAGGATTGGATAAATCAGGGGACTTTAATACAGGGGCTTCCTTGATGGCTCTTTTGATGTTTACAAAAGATTCAAGAGCTTCATTAGTCCACTTTATTTTAGCACCCTTTTTCAACATTTTAGAAATAGGTTTTACAATTTTAGAGAAGTTTGAGACAAATCTTCTTACAAAGTTAATTTGACCGATAAATGATTGAATTGCCTTAACCATTTTAGGGAGTTGAATCTTATCAATAGCAGCAATCCTTTCTGGATTGATTCTCACACCATCTTTTGAAACAATATGACCTAACAATTCAGTAACTCCAAAATGACATTGTATGCAGGAAAAGTGGGTCAATAGAGCTTAAAATGTGAAAAATGAAGCCTAAGGAGCCTTGCTCACACACCCACAGGACTTCTTGGTGCAAGTTATGGAGTCATGAAGAACGAATCAACTTCCCAAGGTTGGTTCCATGGTTCTCTATCTCACAAGGTCCCTCAAACCAATGTCTTTGCTCTTAGATCACTGAGCAAAGTGGTTTAGGGATGACAAATGCAAGAATGAGGGATGCTTTGGTTGATTTTAACATGAAATGCATCCTAATCTATGCATGATCCTACAAATGCAATAAACTAGATTATAAGATGACAATATTAGTAGCAAGACTATCCTAGCATGATATACTAGTCTATGATTAAGCTAAATGATAAGGAAAATACTATAAACATGCATATTTAGATTAATTCTTATTTAAAAGAGAGGCTAAATGATGAGCACAAATGATATATTAAATCTTGGATGGATTTTAGTATAAGTATGATGCTAAAGACTTGGATCTATCAAAATGGAGGAATGAGAGCTCTATTTATAGCAAAAATAGGGCAATGGATGGCCAAGATTGAAAGAGTTAATCAAGGGTGGAGTTTGAAAGTTGGGAATCCATGTTTGCAATTTGCTTCAATGAAATGGTGACAATTGTCAACATAAGGTTGGGTTGAGAACATAGGTAGGAAGCATTAAATGCTTGAGAAGACCTCATGGTTACCTTAAGAAGTAAGGGTTAAGGTTAGGTTAAGGTTATGTTAGGGTTATCCAATGGATAAAGGTTTTATCCAAAGGATAAACTCTTGTGCAAAGGATTAAGGATTAACCATGATCAAAGCAATAAATGCTTGATGAGACCCTTGGGTTACATGGAGGTCGAGTTTAGAGAAAGTCTCTAATCATGCAAGAGGGTTGAGTTAACCATTAATGGTTTGAAGACTTTGGGGACAAATTTGTAAGAGTCCTTCCAAATTTGGGGGCATTCAATGGATAAAGGTTTTAATGCATTTGGAAGACTTTCCTCCAAATTTGAGACGTGACCTCCTTAAATTTAGGGAAAGGGGATGATGGATGAGTTTAGGCTAATTGATTAGGTTTACAAGAATTTAGAAGAATTTAGGAAGGGGATTAGGATGCAAGTGAGAGATGTAGGAAAATGCAAGTGGATGGAGAAATAATAGGATTTTATTGAAATAAAGTTAATTTAATTCAATTTGGTTGGGATTCCCTATTTAATTAAATGTAAATTTAATTAAAAAGGTTTAGAAGAATAGATTTAATTAAATAAAATGATTTATTCAATTAAATGACCTAAAAGGGGGTTAATTTAGTTAAATAAATTGAGTAATTTACTTAATTAAATAGAGGAATGTGGATAATTTAATTAAATTAGATTTAATTAAATAGAGAAATGAACATAAAATATTCATTTAGGAATATAGTCATTTTTATACGTGTACATTTTGCCCCTCTTTGAAGTGACATGTGTGCACATGTTAATTCAAAGAAAATGATGTGTCCCTAAAATTTGATTATGATCAGTGTTGTTTTTAGCTTTTCATGTCGTGCCCTAGATTTGATGTGCGATGCCCCAGATTTGATAAGCGATGTTTGATAATGCCCCCTCGGGAGATGAATCAAAATTTGGAAATTTTGATTTGATTTGATAATTGTGTTTGCATTGTAAAATTTTGGCTATGTTGAATGCTAAAATTGATTCATTTCCCGATATTGATGCGTGCGAGGATACGAGGAAGACCACAAGAAAATTATATGCCCAATCCCCTAACCCTAATTTCATTTTACCCTATAAAAAGGGAAAAGTGCATTGTTTTGTCTCATTTGTGTTTGTTGACTTTGGAGAGAGAGACTTTTGGAGAGAAGACAAAATGTCTATTCCATATTCTACGCATTGATTTGAGCACATTCGACGGTATCGGAGGCCTACCGTGTATGGACCACCAATAAGTCAACCTATTTGACCCCTTTTTGATTTTTGATTTTGTCATTTTTTGTCACGTTTTGGATTTTAGCATGCGGTTTTTTCATTTCAGCGCATATAGGTAGTCGGTTAGTGCATATGAAAACTTTCATAGCGCATAGGGTTTTAGATTTTGGGTAGCATCCGAAAACTTAGGGTAGCACATAGATTTTCTAGGTTAGCGCATAGACGTAGATTAGCACATTAGGGACACAGGGTAGCGCAAAGCATTGAACGGGTAGTGCATCGGGTAAACCTAGCGCATTGGGTGCACAGGGGGTCGCATGGGTAGGGGTAAGTAGCGCGTAGGTCTGACCTAGTGCATAGGGTTAGATAGGTAGCACAGGCATGGGCTAGGTTAGTGCATGGTATAGGTTTTAGTGCTTAGGGTAGATTAGATAGCGCATTGGAAGGAACAGGTAGCGCATAGAGTCAATCTAGCATGTGGGGTAGATAGGATAGTGCGTGGAGAAAACAGGTTAGCACATGAGTAGGATTTCAGCACATAGCCAAATTTAGTTAGCGCATGTGGTAGGTTTTGTGAGATAGGATGATTTGTGAATGAGGAAAATTTATAAGATAAGTTCAGTTTTGCTAGGATAAGTGCAATTTGTTCGTTTCTGTGTCTGCTGTCATGGCTTTGATAGTTTGTCCAATATGAGTGCTGATATAACTTGGTTTGATTTGCGATTTTTCAAGTTATTTATAGATATTAATGTAGAATTGATATGAACTTGATTTGATTTGCATTATTTCAAGTTGATATATGTGGAGCTTGAAGTGTGTTACAAGCTGATATGAGTTGAAACTTGAGTTGTGTTACAAGTTGATATGGGTTGGAAACTTGAGTTGTGTTACAAGTTGATGTGATGTGGAAACTTGAGTTGTGTTACAAGTTTGATATGATTTTTGAAAACTTGAGTTGTGTTACAAGTTGATATGGATGGATATGATGTAGAACTTGATTAGTTTGTTCAAATTTTTCAAGTTTTTGATGTGATTTTGATTTTGATATCTATGTTTTGATGAGGAAACTGATATTGGACTTGTTTTGCTTTTGACAGGAGCCATTGGGAGTGGTTCAGTCACGCGAGCAGTTCCTTAGACCATGGGCATTGATACCACGGTTGTCACAGGTTGATTTAGAGTTTATTGATAGATGTAGCCTGTCTTCCCTTCTAGATATGCCTCGGTTTACTGTGAACCAGGGTTTACTTACAACGCCAGTAGAGAGATAGCATAGTGACACGAATACCTTCCACTTTGCCATAGGGGAGATGACGGTGACCCCAGAGGATTGTTACCGGATCTTGCGTATACCTATAGTAGGTACACTACTACCTTATGAGCAGTCAGAGGAGGGTGGGACAGAGGCACTTCACTAGATATTTCACGATGACACAGTGTGTGGATATGAGATCCCATGGCAGGAGTTTCTAGATTTGGATTATGCGCCTCTTCCATCGGTACTGGCAAGATTTATAGGTGGTTTCCTATGTCCCGACCGTAGGTCGAAGGGACTATCTGTAGGATGGGGACTGGTGCTAGAGGAGATGGTTACACAGGGTCACAGGTTTGCATGGGGATCGGCTATGCTAACCCATTTGTACAGGGACTTGCATGAGGTAGTCTACTTGGGTTACGATAGTTTTCCAGCTGGTGTGACACTTCTATAGGTATGGTGTCGGCAGCACATTCCCGTAGCTAGGCCACTGGTGGATAGAGATAGGCTTGTTGGGTGTGCATACACATATGGATACAGGGGGTTAGTTGTCCAGCGGAAGCTGGGCAAGCTAGAGCATTGGGGGAGGATATTAGATGACATTGATACGGTCGTATGGCGGCCATATACAGGTTGTGAGGTTTGGGCTGAGGATGGGCTGGAGATGCCATATGTCTTTATGACTCAATTTTTGATAGGGCGGACCCCATTTGTGATCAAGAGATTCTTGGTTACTAGAGTTTTGTGGCAGTATGGCTGTCAGCAGGGGATACCACAAGGGACCTATTTGTATGCGTGCCGGAGGTAGGATATACTAGATTGGGGCCTGAGTATTGACAGTGCGATGGCCGTAGAGGAGTTTGTGTAGTTAGCAGGCCAAATATGGGACTATGCCCCTGAGATACTAAATGCTGGTATGACGGATGAGTTTGCTAGATTGTTTGCAGCTCGTGCCGTGGTGAGGATATCAGATCCAGTGGTGATGCAACCCGCTTTCGATGACAATGAGGATGAGGGAGGTGGAGATGGGGATGAGGGAGATGATGGAGGAGGTGGAGGAGGACGATGAGGGAGAGGATACTAGGGGAGGTGGAAGAGGACGATGAGGGAGAGGAGACAGGGGTAGAGATGCTGGTGATAGAGGGGTGCGAGTGGAGAGAGCAGTTCAATGAGCTATGATGGATAGAGGGAGAGGAGGATTGGTGACTGGAGCAGGGGGTGAGGGGAGAGTAGTAGAGGTGATAGCAGCGGTGGGAGGGACTGATGAGTTGAGACGACCAACTCAGAGGAGGAGGTCTGATGTACTACCTCCACCAGCACCGAGGACAGGGGGAAGGATGTGGAGTGCGTCTTCCCAGGTACCCCTTCAGGTCTAGGTTCTAACGCATCGAGAGGATGCTTAGATTAGGACCCTATAGATGACAATGCAGTAGCTGTAGGCACAGTTACTGGCGTAGCAACATCAGATTACATAGCTGACCACCGAGCGCAATACTAAGATAGAGCGGCAGGGTCAAGCAGAGGAGTTCGCAGTGAGTTTGCAGAGAGCGGAAATAGGTGGTCTGATGAGAGACACCTTGAGAGAGCTAGCTTTGAGAGCCAAGGAGGTGGAGTACTACTAGCATCACTATGAGGATGTGGTGCCTAGGGAGCGTTGAGTACAGAGTTTCACATAGTCGAGATCGAGTCGATCTCGAGAGACTTGTTCGTAGTTAGAGAGCAAAGGTGTGATGGGGCCTCATAGACAGGATCCACCTAGAGATCTAGGGGTTGGGACATCTGTGTCGAGACCGTCTCCCTCAGGAGATAGTCACTCTTGAGAGACATTGTCTCCATGTGTATTTTTAGCATTTTTTTCTTTTGGTGGGCACAGAGATGGCAGATATTGTATATTGATCATTTGTTGATATATATATATATATATATATGACACCATTTTCTTTGATCATATGATGTGTTAAGGATTTATGCTTTTTATATGCTTGTGCTTATTCTATGATGATGCAATGCTTAGATAGATGTATATGATGTGAATGCATGATGTTATGAGATGTATATTTGAAAATGAGAGGAATGCTATGATATGCTGTGAGATGTATCTTGAAAATGAGATGAATGCTATGATATGTTGTGAGATGTATCTTGAAAATGAGATGAATGATATGAGATGTTGTGAGATGTATCTTGCAAATGAGATGAATGATATGATATGTTGTGAGATGTATCTTTGAAAATGAGATGAATGATATGATATGTAACTAATTGTAAAATGATATGCAACTAATTGTAAAATGATATGCAACTAATTGTTTTTGGAGCATCCTCATTTTGTATTTGTCATCTGATATAGCCACATGTTATTTGCTTTCAATATATATATCATCATTGAGCATTGATTGATCTTGGGATATGTTGAAAATTTATACAAGCATAATGGTATAATTGAACCATAATGACCTGAGAAAAATTTACATGATGTTTGATTTTGTAAGATAGCACAAGCATCAAGGTATAATTGAATGAGGATGACCTGAGTGCGGATTGTGTATAAACAAACAAGATTAAACCATTTGTATGTGCAAAGTGAAATCATGTCTTCATTGATATTCATTGAATCACGTCTCAAGACAAGTCTTCGTACAGTACAAATGATCGCCTCACAGACAGAAAACTAACAAAATATTGGAGTTTCCTGATGTTTCTCTAGCCTTGAAGCATTTGGAGAAAATATAGAGAATCCAATAATTCAAAAAATTTAAAACGCAAGAATAGTCAAAACTTTATGCAAAATGCAACAAGTGATACTTCAAAAAATCATCCATCGTATTTCCTTTTATGATTCCTTATTTGATCGATCAATGTTTTGCTTTGTGATTTGCATGAGCCTTTGGTTGTTGGATATGATGTTCTGAGTTTTGCAAATAGTTTTGATGGTTTGAACATGCTACAAGTTTTAGACGGTTATTGCCCCTAGCTAAGTGTACCTCTTGATGCGAGTATGTACAGTGATTACCAAGCCTTGGTGAGATGTGGTGAAAGGCTAGATGGATAAATCAAGATAGTGACTACGCTAAGTATGTTCTGAATGGATATTTGTGATAAAATGTCGGGTGATGGCCGATAGTACTTTACTATGGAGATAAGGATATGGATATAGATAGAGGAGTTGTTCTTTCACAATAGCGACTATTACCAGGTTTTCACCAGTTGCTTTTATTGTACCTTTTTATTTGCTTTTTCTTAATTTTATGATTTTTTTACTTTTCCGTGCATTAGACTACTCAAGTGTAGTATTTCTTCAGATGGATGTTGTTAGTTGGTTCATTGAGCACATCTCCTTCTAAAGTTGTTAGCTGATAAGCACTTGATCCATAGACTAATATGATGACATAGGGGCCTAACCAATTAGGTTCAAATTTCCCTTTCTTTTCCTGATCTTACTGATTTCTAGGATTTTCGTTGAGTACTAGGTCACCAACTTTAAAAATTCGTGGAATGACTTTGTGGTTGTAGCTTCTGCACATGTGTTGCTGATATGCTTTGGATGAGTATAAGCACGTTGGCGTCTTTCATCTAATAGTTCAAGTTCTTGCAGTCGGTTAACTCGATACTCTTCATCTGGGATTAAGCCTTTTAGAGAGACTCTGAGAGATGAAATTTCTACCTTTAGTGGTAAAATAGCTTCTAATCCATATACCAATGAATATGGTGTAGCTCCGATAGGTGTGCGAATGCTAGTTTTGTATACCCAAAGTGCTAGATTAAGCTGTACATGCCAATCTTTGCCTGCATCATTCACTGTTTTCTTTGGATTTTCAATATTGTCTTGTTGGATGCTTCCGCCTGACTATTCCCCTATTGGTAGTAAGGTGTAGAGAAACGATGTTGGATTTTGAATTTTTCACATAGTTTTCGGACATATTGGTTTTTGAAAGGTCGTCCATTATCAGTGATGATGGAACTTGGGATGCCATATCTATAGATCAGATAGTTAAGGATAAAAGAGGCAATTTGTTTCCCAGTCACCATGGTCATGGGGACTGCTTAAATCCACTTGGTAAAGTACTTTGTTGCAGTTATAATGAACTTGTGGCCATTTGAGGAGGAAGGATGAATTTTTCCGACTAAGTCCAAACCCCACTGACAAAAGGGCTAGGATGTTGTGAATGGCTGCAGTTCCTATGCTGGTGCATGTATCAGATTGCCATGGATCTGGCATTTAGGACACTTCTTGGCAAAGTGGTAAGAATCTTTTTCCATTGTAGGCTAGTAGTATCCCATCCTTAGAAGCTTTTTATCAAGAGTAGTACCACTAGAATGTGTGCCACAAATATCTTCGTGAAGCTCGTGTAAAGCAGAGTCAGATTCATTATGATCAAGGCAATGAAGAAGAGTACCATCTAGACCTTGACGGTACAAAGTATCAACAGTAAGGGTATAATGGGCAGTTTGTCAGATAAAGTTACATTTTTGGTTGCGGGACAAATCAATGGGTAGGATATCGTTCTTAAGATACTCATATATCGGTCCATACAATGGAGAGTCTGAACCAGTTAAGGCATAAATAAGCTAGGATTCTGAGTGGTCATAGGCTGGGGAGAACAATTGCTCTACTAGAAACTCATAATGACTCTGTTGTTCTAGAATTTGTAGTAATGAAGCGATAGTAGCCATTGCATCAGCTGCTCTATTGTTCAATCTTGGTATTTGCTCGAAGGTGATGTGTGCAAAATATTGCTTGAAGTCATCCACCATTCGCTTATAGGGTAGCAGCTTGTCATCCTTTGTCTGATAGTCATTGTTGATTTGATTGACGACTAATTGTGAGTCTCCATAGACCTTTAACTCTGTGATTTTCCATTCTACGGCCATTTTGATGCCTATAACCAATGCCTCATATTCAGCCACATTATTTGTGCATGGGAACATAAGCCTATATGATCTTGGTATAGTGTGTCCTTCCAGAGTGATGAATAGAATGCCAGCACTTGAACCATGTTGTGTGTAGGATCCATCAAAGTATAGGGTCCATTGTTTGGTAGAGATAGCAAGAACATCTTTGTCTAGAAATTCAATCTCCATAGTCTGTTTTCCCGGTAGTGGTGCTTCTGCTAGTTGATCTGCAATTGCTTGTCCTTCTGCTAGTGGATGTCAAATTCACTAAGAATCATGACCCATTTAGCCAATCAGCCTGTAAGAGATGCCTTGCTGAGTAAATATTTGAAAGGATCAATTTTTGCAACTAGCTTGATTGTGTGAGCTAGCATGTAATGTCAGAACTTTTGGGAGGCGAAGACTACAGCCAAACAGGCTTTCTCAATAAATGTGTAATTGAGCTCATAGTCATTAAATGTCCTGCTGATGTAGTATATTGCTCATTCCTTTCCTTGTTGATCTTCTTGTGCCAATAGTGCCCCTAGTGAAATGTTTGTTGTGGAAATGTAGAGAATGAGTGGCTTCCCTGCTATTGGTGGTACTAGAACTGGTGGGTTCATTAGATATTGCTTGATTTGATATAAGGATTCAACACACTTGGCTTCCCATATGAACAGTACATTTTTATGTAGCAAATGATTGAATGGCAGGCTTTTATCTACTAGCTGGGTGATGAATTGCCTAATTGATTGGAGTCATCCTTGTAGCGACCTGAGCTGGCTGATGTTCTTTGGTGGTGGCATCTCCATAATGGCTTGTACCTTTGTTGGATATACTTCAATTCCCTTTTCTGAGACTATGTAGCCTAGTAACTTGCCCGATGTAACCCCAAAGACACACTTCTTAGGGTTGAGTCTGACTTGGAATTTCTCCAATCGATCAAAAATCTTTGTTAAGATGCTTAGGTGTTCTACTCTGGTGAAGGATTTAGTTATTAAATCATCCACATAATCTTCCATGAAGGTATGCATCATGTCATGGAATATTATCGTCATTGCTCATTGATAAGTTGCCCCTGCATTCTTTAAGCCAAAAGGCATGACATTCCAACAATACATTCCCCAAGGACAGGTGAACGCTATTTTATCTTGATCCTCTGGAGCAATCTTGATTTGGTTATAGCCTGAGAAACCGTCCATTAGTGATAGCATTGCATGGCTTGCTATGAGGTCCACAATTATGTCAATACTTGGCAAAGGAAAGTCATCCTTTGGACAACCGTTGTTGACATCTCTAAAATCTGTGCATATTCTGATACTGCCATCTAGTTTTGAAACTGGTACGATGTTGGAAATCCATTCTGCATAGTCGATGGGTCAGATGAATCTGACATCTAATAGTATCTTTAGTTCAGCTTTGACCATGAGTGCCACATGAGGATTCATTTTTCTCAGTTTTTGCTTAATTGGCTTAGCTCCTGGAGCCAAAGATAAGTGATGCATGATCAATTGTGGATCAATCCCGGGCATATCTGCACATGCCCAAGAAAAGTTGATTTGCTTTTCTCTAAAAAATTTGGCCAATTCTGATCTTTCTGCTTCTGTCAAAGATTCTGCAAGGTGTATATTTTTGGCTACTTCTGTAGTACCAATTTTGATTGATTGAGTGGGCTCAATCAATATGGGTGATCGCCCATGAAAATGTTCAGGAAGAGTGTCAAGTCTCCCATCTTTAGGTGCCTTAAAAAGGTTTTCACCCTCAGATGCATCCTTTATTTTTACTTTTTTGTTTTCTAGAGCTGCCATTGACTGGTTTTCAGCATCAGATCTTTTATTTGGTTTACTTTTGTGATTGAGAGACTTGGCACTCCCTTGGTTGTAGACATCATTACTTTGTTCACTGGTAGAGCCTGTTTCTAGATTAACAGTACATAGGTAGTGAATAACAGATTCATCATTTGGGAAAATCGGTATATCATTGTAGCGTCGTAAATTGTACGCACTTGCTAGGGTGGTACAATTTCACACCTAGTTTAGCACCCGCCTTGGCGCATTTTGCATTTTGCATTGCATTTCCCCTTTAGCACTTAATTAATTAAATTAATTAGGTCTAAGGTTCTATTTTATCATCTCCTATATCATAAAGTTGGGCCCTTTTCATTGAAGTGTGCCCCTTTCATTTTATTCTTCCAATACATCATTTAATCAAAAACCCTAATTAGGTCCTATTTTGAACTTGGGGGCTTGATTTCGGGGGTCAAACCATCTCGAAATCTGCTGTAACTTCGGGATTCTCTCTAAAATCATCATATCCGATGGCCCTAAAAATTTGGTGAAAAGTTCTCGGGACCATGGCGCCCGGAGAGGACCATGGCGCCCGGAGTGCACATGGTCCCGGACATTTTTCTTGAAATTTTAGGAGCGTGATCCAATCATAAAATAAAGCTTAACCCCAAGAAATTGGCGGGATATTCAATCTCTAGGTTGGCCAAAAGTTGAAATTAAGACCTAGGGTTTCATATATAAGAGCACTTGCTTGAGTGGAACTAGCGGCATAAGGCTAGACTTTCTCACTCTCCTCCCTTACATGGATCACCTAGACAGACTCTAGGGGCTAGTTTTCCATGTCCTTTTTCCCATGGATCACCTAGACAAGATCTAGGAGCAAGAAGTCCATGTTTTTCTCTCTCATTATTCTTCTCATGGATCACCAATGTGTGTATTCATGCTTTTTTCCTTTCTTTTCTTCTCTTTCCATTTTGTTTCCATTTACATCCTTCATCTTGTGTTAGAGAACTCTCAAATCCTCACACTCTTTGTTGTGTTGGAATTGAGATTTAGTCCTCTTTCTTACCAAATGATTCTCCATTAGTTTTTGATCTCATATCAAATCTTCTTGTGAGCATTTGTCATCAATTTTCTTTAACAATTCGAAGTGGTAAACATGATACCCTGTTTCAACTCACTAAAATTAGCAAGCCGAAACAGGGGGGGGCATCTACCCTCGAATTTTCATCACCTTCCTTAGTAAGCATTAGGTGATTTTGTGATCTAACATGTGTTTTGTAGGGTGCGGTTCCTAACTGTGTACTGCAGATATCGCCAGGGGCTTCGTTCGACAGACTTATGGATATATCCTTTTTCAAATAATGTTTACTTTTCTGTACTTTAGCTTGCATATGCACGTAGTGTTCATATGACCACTAAAGTGGGGGCTAAATGTAGCATCGTAAATTGTATGCACTTGCTAGGGTGGTACAATTTCACACCTAGTTTAGCACCCCCCTTGGCGCATTTTGCATTTTGCATTGCATTTCCCCTTTAGCACTTAATTAATTAAATTAATTAGGTCTAAGGTTCTATTTTATCATCTCCTATATCATAAAGTTGGGCCCTTTTCATTGAAGTGTGCCCCTTTCATTTTATTCTTCCAATACATCATTTAATCAAAAACCCTAATTAGGTCCTATTTTGAACTTGGGGGCTTGATTTCGGGGGTCAAAACATCTCGAAATCAGCTGTAACTTCGGGATTCTCTCTAAAATCATCATATCCGACGGCCCTGAAAATTTGGTGAAAAGTTGTCAGGACCATGGCGCCCGGAGAGGACCATGGCGCCCGGAGTGCACATGGTCCCAGACATTTTTCTCAAAATTTTAGGAGCGCGATCCAATCATAAAATAAAGCTTAACCCCAGGAAATTGGCGGGATATTCAATCTCTTGGTTGGCCAAAAGTTGAAATTAAGACCTAGGGTTTCATATATAAGAGCTCTCTTTCTTCATTTGAAAGGATCCGAATTTGGGGCTTTCGAGGACCTTCTATGCAGCGAAAGAGCAGATCTTTGAAGACTTCAATAACATTCAACATCCATCCATCAAGCATTCATCAATTTCATTCATTTAGGGCTTGGGAGACATTGAAGAACAATAGGAGATTACCGACTGAAGATTGGCTTGTACTCCTCCCTTAAGGGTTGGGTATGATTTCATGTTGTTTTCATGTCTTTGCATAAGCTTCAATATATCCTTTATTCATGCTTTAGATCACTTTGCATCTTGATTTAGAGCATTTACATTATCATTTACAAGCAATTAGGGTTTGCTTTCTAGGTTGCTCTAGTTTGCTTTCTTGCATTTAAGGACCTTGCACACACACTAGGTCTGCACACACAATACATTTTACAATACAACTTGGCTATTCGTGGAGGTGGAAATCACCGAAGCAGGGGTTTGACTAAGGCAAAACCCTATATAGCCACCCATACCCTTTTCAGATATAAGTGCAAGTTTCGGGACTCGGACAACGCCGCAGGTGACAGATCCAGGAAAAGCAGGTCAAGATAGCACTCCACACCAAATTGCAGAGCAAAAGACCAGGACAGGGGCGTGGGGCTCCCTGGTCCTGCTAGGACAGGGGCGTTGGGCACCCTGGTCCTCCTGACAGACAGCATTTTCAGCATTTTTGACAGCTTTTTCCAGAGTGCAAAACAATAGTTTCTGGAGCAGTTTCAGGGGCAAAATCAGGACAGTGGCACCCGCGCCCCCGTCCCAAACATTTTCAGTCAGATTTTAACTCCGGGTACGCATTTACATTCTTGTCTTATCTTTGTATTTACAACTTTCCATTGTTTAAGTTCAATTCTGCAATCTTGTCATTAGTTCATACTTGCATTTTGGGGTTAGGAATTGAACTTGCATCATTTTATCTTTCAATTACAACAAAGGAATAGAAATCCTAATAGGTAGCCCGTGGCTCTCTCTTTCACAAAAAAAGAAGTAGCCAATTGTGTGATACCTCTAGGCTCTTTCGTATTCCACAAATGTGTGATTGAAGGTGAGATTAGGGCATGTTTGCTTAGTGTCACTTTTTCCCCCACACATTTTGGTGAACACGATGTGAATCTTATTATTGCTTTCTCTTACATTACATTTGTTAGATCTAAATCTAGATTTAGCATGTTTCATTTAAGTTTCATTTTCAAAAAAAAAAAAAGAAAAAAAGAAGGAAAAGAAAGAGTGTGTTTTATTTCTTTGCATTGTGTGCAATTTTTATTTCAAAATGTCAGATTTTTATTTGCAAGATGTTCATATTTGTGATGATTATGAGTTAGATGAAGCTTTAGATGAGTTTTTGAAACCTAAAGATACCAAACCTTCATTTTACCAAAAACTCATAAACATTGTTACTATGCCATTTCATTGTGATGAGAAAGATAAGTCGAATGATTCCTCTCAAGGGTACATTCCTATTAGCTCTTCCACTAAATCTAGTAACATGGTTGTTTTCAATGATCCCCTCTATGAAGAGATATCTCCTTTTGAATCAAAAGATAAACCTTTTAATAGATATGATCATGCTTTGTTGGATGATGCCCTTGATGCCTTTGTGTCTCCTAAAAAACACTCCCTTCATGAGGATCCTTTTGTGCAAGAAGATGACATTATCCCTACATTTCCTAGTGATGGCCTTTCCTTTTCCAACAAAATTCCCACTAGAGATGATGAATTAATGATAAATGCTTACCCTTCTCTTAAAGTTGGTCTTACCCATAAGCATCCCTTAGAGAAAGAAGATGAAATAATAAGCAATTTCCTTAATTCTCTCTCCCCTAAAGATCATATTGAACATATTTTGAGGAAAGAGGATGAGTTTAACACATCTATTGATGCTCTCCCTCCTAAGGATGAGGAATTAATAAACAATGTTATCTCCTCTCCCGAAATTGACAATACTTCAAACATTCCTTTCAACAACCTCACTATTTGGGATGAACCATTAGAAGAAGGTATAGATTATTCTTTACCCCTAGCCAAAGGGGATGAAATCAAGATTGAAAACTCCCTTGATAGTTTCTCACCTTCCTTGAATCTCAATTATTCTCCCTCTAAAAATAAAGCATCTCCCTCTCCTCAATTTGGTTCTACTCATAAGGATACCCTAGTTCAAAGCAAGATGGTTAACATCTCTTTCAAAGATCTCCCTCTCAAAAGTGAGACTTTAGAGAGTAATGTTAATCCTTCTCCTAGAGAGTTTATTCCCCATGTAGATCCTTTGATGATAGAGGATGATATGACCTTTCCTAGTATTACTCTTCCTACTAGAACATCAATGCCTATCCCTTGTCTCTCTCCTAAAATTGATCTAATTTGTGATAAGATTTTAGTGCAAGAGAAGACTATCAATAATTCTTCCAACACTTTTGTTCATTCTTCTAAACCATCCTCAATCAATTTGATACATGTGAATGAAACACCTAACAAACCTCTCTTCACTGTCCAAGGTGCTTGTCCTTCTCAAAATTCTCAACCTTTAAATAAGCCTATCTTAGTGGTTCAAGGTGGTTATGCTAATGATTCTTTTTGCACTCCTAAGAAACCTGTTATTACTATGCAAGGAGGTTATTCCTCTAAGAGCCCTTATGAGTATGCTAAGCAATTGACTAGAGAGAGTTATCATGCGGTTGCCCATACTTATAATACTAGAAACAATAGGAAACCTAATCCTCCTCCAATTATCCCAACTTCACTTCCTCCTTCCCAACCTATTCTTCCTCAAGCTCCATGGATTTCACAAGTTCTTGGTAAGGAATATGATCTCATAGAACAACTTAAAACTACTCCTGCCAAGATATCCCTTTGGGATTTGATCCAAGCTTCTTCCGCTCATCATGGAATGTTACAAGATGCCTTGAAAGATTTGAATGTTCCTCCACCTAATACATCTAGTAATATAGTGTCTTTGGTTAACTCTATGATGAATCCTAAAGCTCAAATTGTGTTTACTCAAGATGAGTTGCCTACTAGTGAAATTCAACATCAATATGATCCCTTGATGATTGTGGTTATCATAAATGACACTGCTATAAGACGAACATTAGTAGATAATGGCTCTGGCCTTAATGTGTGTAGCATTAATCTATTGCATAAGATGAATGTGGATACATCCCTTATTGAGCCTGACTCTCGTCCCATTCAAGGCTTTGATAATGTGGCTAAGTCTTCATTAGGTATTATCACCTTACCCATCACAGTGGGACCTGTTACTTTGCCTACTCCTATCCATGTTATGTCGGGAAATCTAACATACAACTTGTTATTAGGGAGACCTTGGATTCACGGTATGCAAGTTGTCCCCTCTACATTGCATAGACAAGTTAAATTCATTTATAACAATAAGACATATACCTTGATAGGTGATACTAATTTTCAAGCTTGTTTGCAAACATCTACTTCCAAAGGGAGTTCTTCTAAATCTTCCTCTTCTAGTGATGACTCTTTACCTATGGACAAATCATCATCCTCTGATAATCAAAATTCTTTGGATGAAGATTCTTCTCAACTTGAATCTACACATGAAGAGGCTTTTGATCCTGAGAAGGTTCTCACAGAAGACGATTGGGGATCTCTTGATTTCACTCCCACCTTTGTAGGTGAGTATAGGGTTCCTCCTAGAGAGCTTAAAGTTAAAAAGAAGGAAGAAACTAGAGATCAATCAGTCTTACCTGAACCTATGAGTAATAATTTTGTGGCCGCTTCTCAAACTTCTTCTCCTCACACTTCTAATTCTGAAGAGTTTGATTCTTTGTCTTATGAAAAACCGCCTTCTCTTTCTGAAATGGCTGATCGTTATGGTCGTGGTTTTCGCATTTTTGCTAAGCATGGGTATCATGGAAATGGTTGTGGCACTCACGAACAAGGGATAAAGGTTCCTCTAGAGAATAATCTTCACAATTATGCCTTTGGACTTGGCTATAATCCTTGCAAGCCCACCAAAGCATCTAAAAGACCATCTCTCAGTGTGAATGCTATATTTAGTAGTGATGATGATCTCACTTCAACTAAATCATCTTCTACTTCTATCAACTCTCATTCCCCTCATAAGGAAATATTGGCGATGAACAAATCTCTTTATGACTCCCCTCAAATTTCTAAATCCACTTATGAATCTTTATCTCCTATTCATCATAAAGTCCTTTCCTCCAGGGATAAGGCTCTAATAAATTACACTCATCTTTCTTCTAAGATTTCTCATAACTTTCCTTCTTCAATTTTTATCACTTTATACATGTTTTTGATCTCACTTATAGTTGAGCATTTAGCATGTCATATTCAAATACCTCATTCAATCTATCATGTCTTTAAATAACATTAATGGCTATTATGTTGCTCATCATTATGTGACATTGGTAGCTCATTTACTGGGGGCTCATTGCCATTCATGATGGTACAATTTCAAGTGCAATCATATTTTTGAAGCAACATAATAGCCTAATTTTTCTATGTTATCTCTTGTTCCTATGGGGACAAGAGTGATTTCATACATCTCTTCTTTTTATGGTTAAAATTTCCCTTTGGGGTAATAGTGTGGAAATATTGATCATCTTTTCTTTAGAATCCTCTTTTCCTAGATATGGGAGAAGATGTGTATTCTCTTTCTTATCCTACCCACTTCTTGTGAGGAGCATTTTACATACACTAATGTCTTGCTTGCATGAACTCATGTGAGTATGTAGTACATTTTGCTTATGTCTAAATCTCTCCCTAGAAGATTGTGTAAGTCCTTCTCATTGTCCTTATCCTTGGGAGGAAATGATCTTTCCTTATTTTTATCTAAGGATCCACTTTTTCCTATTTCGTGGATGGTGTGAACTTTATTACTTGATGTTATTCCTTGTATGCATTTTTTGTTGTTTGTTCAAGGATTCTCTCTTACAAGAGGTGTAAGTCCTTGACTACAACCTCTTTTGCACTTGGTAAAATACATCCATAATGAATTCACTCTCCTAATTGGGTTAAAAAGAGCATCATCCTTCATTAAGAATCACTTTCACCTCGCAAAAGAAGGAAGTATTGCATTCTTATTCTCTTCTTTGTCTTATTCTAGAAGATGTTATATTTGTCTAAGACAATTGCTCTCAGGGATAGGTGTCTTTTGTACAAAGATCTCTTCTCCTCTAAGGATCTCCTTTACACATACTACAGGATATCCCTTCTCAACTATCTTATCCTTGCTTAAAGAGTGTAAAACTCTCTTGCTTGGATCTATGACATTGTTGCATTTTTGGGGTATCTTCTTTTGTGATAAAGGTAGGTATCCTTGTTCTAATTTTCTTATGACATAAACATTACACTTTTTGAGCAATGGGTCATTCTCAGAACTAGAGCACAGACTCTTAGAGCAAGATGTCACGCTTTTGTACTATGTATATACAGGTTGTAGCATACTCGGGCATAGACTCCTATGAGGTGCTTCTAACCTCCCTTACACACACATGCACGAGGTTGAGTGGAACTAGCTGCATAAGGCTAGACTTTCTCACTCTCCTCCCTTACATGGATCACCTAGACAGACTCTAGGGGCTAGTTTTCCATGTCCTTTTTCCCATGGATCACCTAGACAAGATCTAGGGGCAAGAAGTCCATGTTTTTCTCTCTCATTATTCTTCTCATGGATCACCAATGTGTGTATTCATGCTTTTTTCCTTTCTTTTCTTCTCTTTCCATTTTGTTTCCATTTACATCCTTCATCTTGTGTTAGAGAACTCTCAAATCCTCACACTCTTTGTTGTGTTGGAATTGAGATTTAGTCCTCTTTCTTACCAAATGATTCTCCATTAGTTTTTGATCTCATATCAAATCTTCTTGTGAGCATTTGTCATCAATTTTCTTTAACAATTTGAAGTGGTAAACATGATACCCTGTTTCAACTCACTAAAATTAGCAAGCCGAAACAGGGGGGGGCATCTACCCTCGAATTTTCATCACCTTCCTTAGTAAGCATTAGGTGATTTTGTGATCTAACGTGTGTTTTGTAGGGTGCGGTTCCTAACTGTGTACTGCAGATATCACTAGGGGCTTCGTTCGACAGACTTATGGATATATCCTTTTTCAAATAATGTTTACTTTTCTGTACTTTAGCTTGCATATGCACGTAGTGTTCATATGACCGCTAAAGTGGGGGCTAAATGTAGCATCGTAAATTGTACGCACTTGCTAGGGTAGTACAATTTCACACCTAGTTTAGCACCCGCCTTGGTGCATTTTGCATTTTGCATTGCATTTCCCCTTTAGCACTTAATTAATTAAATTAATTAGGTCTAAGGTTCTATTTTATCATCTCCTATATCATAAAGTTGGGCCCTTTTCATTGAAGTGTGCCCCATTCATTTTATTCTTCCAATACATCATTTAATCAAAAACCCTAATTAGGTCCTATTTTGAACTTGGGGGCTTGATTTCGGGGGTCAAAACATCTCGAAATCAGCTGTAACTTCGGGATTCTCTCTAAAATCATCATATCCGACGGCCCTGAAAATTTAGTGAAAAGTTGTCAGGACCATGGCGTCTGGAGAGGACCATGGCGCCCGGAGTGCACATGGTCCCTGACATTTTTCTCGAAATTTTAGGAGCGCGATCCAATCATAAAATAAAGCTTAACCCCAAGAAATTGGCGGGATATTCAATCTCTTGGTTGGCCAAAAGTTGAAATTAAGACCTAGGGTTTCATATATAAGAGCTCTCTTTCTTCATTTGAAAGGATCCGAATTTGGGGCTTTCGAGGACCTTCTATGCAGCGAAAGAGCAGATCTTTGAAGACTTCAATAACATTCAACATCCATCCATCAAGCATTCATCAATTTCATTCATTTAGGGCTTGGGAGACATTGAAGAACAATAGCAGATTACCGACTGAAGATTGGCTTGTACTCCTCCCTTAAGGGTTGGGTATGATTTCATGTTGTTTTCATGTCTTTGCATAAGCTTCAATATATCCTTTATTCATGCTTTAGATCACTTTGCATCTTGATTTAGAGCATTTACATTATCATTTACAAGCAATTAGGGTTTACTTTCTAGGTTGCTCTAGTTTGCTTTCTTGCATTTAAGGACCTTACACACACACTAGGTCTGCACACACAATACATTTTACAATACAACTTGGCTATTCGTGGAGGTGGAAATCACCGAAGCGGGGGTTTGACTAAGGCAAAACCCTATATAGCCGCCCATACCCTTTTCAGATATAAGTGCAGGTTTCAGGACTCGGACGATGCCACAGGTGACAGATCCAGGAAAAGCAGGTCAAGATAGCACTCCACACCAAATTGCAGAGCAAAAGACCAGGATAGGGGCGTGGGGCACCCTGGTCCCTAGGATAGGGGCACTGGGCGCCCTGGTCCTCCTGACGGACAGCATTTTTAGCATTTTTGACAGCTTTTTCCAGAGTGCAAAACAACAGTTTTTGGAGCAGTTTCAGGGGCAAAATCAAGACAGTGGCGCCCGCACCCCCGTCCCGAACATTTTCAGTCAGATTTTAACTCTGGGTACGCATTTACATTCTTGTCTTATCCTTGTATTTACAACTTTCCATTGTTTAAGTTCAATTCTGCAATCTTGTCATTAGTTCATACTTGCATTTTGGGGTTAGGAATTGAACTTGCATCATTTTATATTTCAATTACAACAAAGGAATAGAAATCCTAATAGGTAGCCCGTGGCTCTCTCTTTCACAAAGAAAGATGTAGCCAATTGTGTGATACCTCTAGGCTCTTTCGTATTCCACAAATGTGTGATTGAAGGTGAGATTAGGGCATGTTTGCTTAGTGTCACTTTTTCCCCCACACAATCATGTATTTCGGGTTCATCCCAGTCGACGAGGTCAGGAAAGACAAGTGGTAAGGAATCATTTGGTGGATTGAGTTCTGCTACGGTAAGTGTTAGGATAGAGGTTTCATTGTGATTGGTTCGGGTGTTAAAGAAGTCTAGGATTTCATCGAGGTATTCAATGGTATCATCCTCCGTATAGACTTGTTCATAATGTTTCTGCTCGCTTTCCTTAGTGTCATAGATATTCTGTGGTCCAAATTTAGGTAGTCTAATTTTTGCATTATGCTTTTCTTGAGAAAGGGATATGGAACTAGTATTTTCAACGGTATCTTCAGTAGCATTTGAGAAGCTACCCCATTCATATTCATTGAAATCAGTCTCAGAGTTATCATCCTAGATCTTTTTAGTGTTGTAAACAGGTGTGTTGAATGGCGAAAATAGATCTTTGATAATTGATACTATTCTGCTAACTTTTTCTGATTCTATGTCAGATCTGCTTCTATTCTTTGCATCTGTTCATAGACTATTTATTCCTAGGGAGGAATGATGTTACCCTAAGGTGATTCTTCTTTTTTGGATATTTGTTCATGAATATGAGCTACTACCGTAGATGTTGCCTTCTTGTGAATGATGGGCTTCTCCTGATGTTGCTTCCTTTCTTGATGTTCACGTTCCCTACGGATTGTCTCTGCTGACTCAAATAGTGCTTCTTGCTAGGATTCTTCTTTGTACTTCTTCTTTGCTTTCCACTGAGGTTTTTGATATTTGTGTGGTATTTTCTTTGGTAGTAGAGTGAATTTGAAGCCCAATCCTTTTATGTCTTTACTAAATTGTGAAGGAGGATCCAATGGTTCAGTGACACCTTCCTGATGCTTACCAATAGGTCCTTTGCCATTGTATCCCATTTGCTGCTTGATTAAGTAGCCTTTTTCATAGAGGTGTGTGGGTATAGCTATTTCCATAGTAGTTGCTCTGTCTTCTTCCTCATGTTTGTATAGCCAACTAAGGATATCTTTTTCCTTGGATTCATGTGCTAAAGTGTCGAGCTGAATGAAAGTGCCATCAAAATTGGTGATGGGCTGAGTTGCTTGATATGTTGATGTTGTAGGCAATCCATGAGATCTAGGTGATGTGGGTAAGCTGGTCAAACACATGGGTTCCAAAGAGTATTCCCCCATGCCCTGTTCTTTGATTTTCATTTTCTGCTTGAAATCTCTAGGTAATTATTTAGACTTCATTTGTTGCAGATCTGGTGCTACGGGATTCTGTTTCTCTCTATTATGCGGGACCAAACTATCCTAGGCTGCCCCCATTGCATTACAATGTTGAAATGGATTGTGATCAGTAGATATAGAAACCTCCTACCCATTATAGGGGAATTTGACACACTGGTGATATGTAGAAGGCACTGCTTGCATTTCATGTATCCAAGGTCGACCTAATAAGATATTGTAGGTGAGGTCTATGTCCAATACCTGGCACATAGTATCTTTTTGTATTGGTCCGACTTGAATTGGCAACACCACTGTTCCTTTAGAGGATCTTTCTTCATCATCATATACCTTTATGGTAATCTTTTTGCGGGGATCAATAGACTCCTCTGAGAAGCCTAATGCATGGATAAGTTTTAAGGTACATATATTAAGCCGAGCTCCTCCATCTATCAATACTCATTTTACTCGGTGTTTATAGATGATGACTTCAATATGGAGAGGAGTGTTATGTAAATGACTTAGTGAGATATTATCATGCTCCAAAAAAGTGAGATTATGAGGTCCTATCATATGAGCAACCATGGCTTGGAATTTGTCCGCATCCAGATCTTGAGGTACATTTGTTCCTGATAACGCTTGCTCCAATATGTCTTTGTGCTTCGGCGAAAGTTTCAGCAATTCCAGTATAGATATTTGAACAGGAGTTTTGTGTAGTTGGCTGACTAGATCATATTGAATTTTGGGTATAGCGCTTGTTGGTGACGTATGTCCCTTCAAGACATATTTTTTAGCCCTTGTTGTTATGTTGATAAATTCATGATCATGTTGATCTCGGATTGTGATGACATTGATTTGATTATCTTCAGCTGATATATGATTGATGGTGTTAATGTAGATGCCATTGATATGAGATCCATGTGTATCATTTGAGGTTGAAGCTCCATCTTTGTTGTAGTTTGGAAGAGAATTTTTAAAGGCTCCATGGTCACCATTTGTCTTGAGACCATCTACCATTAAATCACCTCTATCAATCATGTCTTGAACAATATTTTTCAGCCTCATGCAATCATTTGTTTGATGACCTTTATTGCGATGAAAATCACAAAAGTGCGAGTCATTCCACCAAGGTGGTTTGATTTGTGGTTCATAGTTGTTGATTGTTGGTAAAGAGATAATTTTGTTTGCCAAGAGTTCTCTAAATGCTAACTCTAGTGGTTGTCCCAATGGTGTGTAGACATGTTTTTGGAAATTGTTGGTGCCACCTCGTGAATTGTTATTAGATCCTTGATTTGTGGTATTGTTTTGAGCATTGTTGGTGTTGTTTGTGTTGGGTTGACCTTGATTGGTATTCGGTGCATATGTATTAGCATCTGGGTTAGCACCTTTGGGGTTCTTTGTAGCTTGAGGATTCCCTGATAATGCAAGCACTGGTTGTTTAGATTTTGGATCATGTGATTCATTGCCTCCTTCGTTTCCATTGTTTTTGTTTCGAGTCCAGAATCTAGATTTGTCCAAGTTGTTGTTATTTTGGTTATTGTAGTTTGATGAACCTGTTCCTTCTTTGAAGAATTTAAGCATTCCTTTCTTGACACATGCTTCTTCTACTTGAATGTCATTTTCAATCAATTTAGTGAAAGATGGTATGCATTGGAGTTTGAGCCTGTAACTCATCTCACCATTCAAGTTATCGATGAAAATTTCCATTTTCTCCTTTTCAGGAATATCTCGAGGATATCGTGAAACCATATATCACCAACGTCGAAGGAATACCATGAATGTTTCATTCTTTTTATGCTTGGTGTTATAGATGTCTAGCATGGTTATAGCATGCTGAATGTTGTAGGAATATTGAGTGATGAATTTGTTGACTAGTTCATCAAATGATCTGACAGGAGGTGTGATTTTGGATAACCATTCCATTGTTTGTCCTCCCAAACTTCATGGGAATAACCTCATTAGATAGGTGTCATCATGAGAAAATTCAAGACTCATGGTGCAGAACTCTCGAACATGATCACGAGGATCACTTTTTCCATCGTATTTGTCAAATTTTGGGACGTCTGAGTTTGGAGGAAAAGGGACCATGTGTAATCTTCTGTCAAAAGGATAAGGACAAATTTCATTTAATGAGTACCGTACTGTTGTCCCTTGTTGCATATCTTGCATTTGTCTTTGTAACATTTGCATTTGTTGAGTAAGGGTGACCAAAGGTGCATTGTTTTTCCAAGGGAAGACTTCTTCCCTTGCATTAATTATGGGTTGAAATGGTGTATTGAATGGTATATTTTTCTCGGGGATGCATTGCTTAGGGATGTTTTTCCCTGGTGTATGTTGTTCTGGTATGTTTTGTTCAGGAATATCTTGTTCAGGGTCATGTGCTTCTCCTTCTCGTTGTCATTCTTGATATTCATAATGTTGAGATCTTGTTCTAAACATGTCTGTGTCAAAGTCTTCAGGAAGTTTAACCCCTTTGCTTGTAAGCATGAGTAGGTACTTTTCCTTGTCATTTTCCATGAATTTTTCCACAAGTTTTTGGAACGAAGCACTTTCTTGGCATTCCTAAAGAAGTTCTTTAGAAATTTCAGTATCCTCTAGGTGTGGACCTTCAAAAGGATTTGATAACCTCCGATTCATACTGGATTTTGCTTGTGCCTCGCATTGTTTGTTATGTTGAGAGCGAGTAACAGGCATTTTTAGTAGAAGCTTTCTATGATAAAGGAGACAAAATCCTCTTCAATATGTTGCTCAGGGGTTGGTGGTTCAAATCAGGGTATGTTGTAAGTGATGCACTTGTCGGGAAAGAATGTCAGATTGATCTTTCCTCTACGGTTTATGATTTGATTGAATGCAGATTTTTGACAATATGCCCTAGTCTTCAAAGGCTCCCTGTCAAATTCGTTGGCTTTGTTCTGGATATAAATTTTGACGTGATGAAGGAATGTTCGATGAGATTTGAAGAGTTGACGATTGATGTATAAAAATTTATTTCTTTTGACAAATTTGGAAAAAATTGGTTGTTGTTTCTTCAACGTGGTGTTATGATAAATATTCTTTCTTCTTAGAATATGAGGATTAGTCATGCATAAGTGATTAATGGTTTCCTTTGAGTTGTTTTGGATCCAATTTATCTTGTTTTGAAGACTCGAGTTTTACTTTATCAAAGTGAAGGTTTAGATGCCCCCTCACGACAAAGCGTCTCAAATGATATGGATAAAGTTTCCCGATATGGAAACTTGATTTGACAACTTGAGGTTTTGAACAAGTGTGTTTGGGATAAAATCTGCAAGATGATAAAGGACCTATTCATCACTTGTGATGATGTTTCCTGATTTTCATAGGATAGATATGTTTATCGTGCAACCAGTTTTGGATTCTGGACAACTTTTGTTTGACTAGAAATTTGCCTTTAGAAATAGTTCTTAAAGCTTTGCTTCTGATACTTTGTTTTGACGAAAATGAAGTTGATGAAAGGAGGCTTCCAAAAATATTTTCAAAAATTTTCAAATTTATCTCTATTTTGTCCCCTATTTTTTTGGTTTTGATCACACGCTAAAGCAGAGACAAGATGTGGTACAGAGAATTTTCAATGCGCTAAAGAAAAGACCACACGCGCTAGGCTACCCCTGGCTACATGCTAACTGGTTTAGACTATTTATATTTGCTTTCTATTTTGCTCAAAAAGTTATGCGCTAGTATGGGCCTGCAAAGCACTGATTGATAAACTCTATGCGCTAGTTTTTGACTTCCACACGCTAGGCTTTTTATCGGATGCGCTAATTGTTTTTTATTGTTTCTAAATTTTGATGAAGCTCTATTGTGAGTACTTGATGCGCTAAAGTTCTATTTTAATGCGCTAAAAGATAGTTCACATGCGCTAAGTGGTTGCTCTTATGCGCTAGACTACCCTGGTTTGATTTTTTTCTGTGATTTTGGTGTTTTTGCCTCAAGTTTTTAATGTTGATGGATGATTTTCTGAAGTAACAAATGCAAATACAGCACAAAATACATAACCATTTTTGCCTAATCTAAACAATAAGTGTATATTCTACAAAGATGTGTTCAAATCCCTAATGTTTCAACAGGTTTGGATACAAATAATACACTTCAAGAAGACTCTTTATTTAAAGGTCATAAGTAATATCATAGCCCACTAGTCTAGATACTCCGTAAGCTCAAACAGCCGTGTCACCCCCTAGAGGGTGCCCGTTTTTTTGCCTTTTGCCAAAAATTAACTCAAAGTGAATTGCTTCACAATTGAGTAGTTATCTTGGGAGATATATGGTGAGTAATCTTGGGGGCAGATTCTTCCCCACCCTTGCACTATGATATTACAAATGTCTGGTTACTGACTCAGCTCAAGGTTTCTATTTCTAAGGTTCGTAATCAGGCTTCATGTTCGGCCATCAGTGATAAACTCCCTTAGGAGGCTTCCCAACCTTTAGAACAAAGGCTTTATGTATCTCGAGGATACTAGGGGAAGGATAATCGCTGCACGCAACTGTTGAAAAGGACTTTCGTCACTTTCCACTTTTGATTATAGTGGGTTGGAACACTTAGCATCAAATTTGTTTCCCACTTAGGTCATTCCCTTCACACCATCCACGAATGGCTTTAAGAGTTTTTCAACCCCTAGGGAAGGCAGGCCTGCTAAAGGATGTAAATGTTTTAAATGACTGAAAGTGTAAGAGTAGTCTGGCTTTTTGATCACCCAATTAAGGGGAGAGCATATACCTTCTTTCAAGATAAGGCAATCAAGTTGTTCTTTTTATCCTTTCAATTCAGTGATTTTCTAAAATCTATATGGAGATGTTGCTCCACAAAACATGGTGTTCTTTTTATTTCTTCAAAGCAGTGATTATCTAATCTAGAAAAGAACCTGGTCAACCAAGCAAAACTTTGATTGGGTCAACAAAAGAAAATCGAAAAAAGGGGAAGAACTTCCCTCTTTGATTGTAAACAAAACTGTCTAAATGAGATTCTTTTTCCTTGCAAGTTTTTTAAAAATGGATCCTTTTATGCACCAAAGGATGGTGAGGTTCTTTTTAAAGCTATTTTTGCAACAAAGAAAGGTTGTTTTGTTCTTTTTAGAGTCCCAAAAGAAAAGTTTTTCTTCTAGATAAGCAAGAAAAGATTTTTGATTTGTTGTTCTTTTTAGGTACCCAAATGGAATATGAGTTCAATTTTAAGAAATTTAAAAGAAGTTCAAATTTTAAACCAGCTTAACTAAGTTAGTAAAAACTTTAACTATCTTAATGGTCCAAAAACTGAGCTCCTATCTACAATAAAATCGTTAGAACCCTCCAAAATAACAAGCAAAAAGTTAAATAACTCATGGACTTCAACAAGTCTAATTTTATCCTCAGTTACAGATTTTAGTTTTCTTTTTGTTTCTACCCGTGATGCACTACAGAAAAAATTGTACGCACTACAATATAACAATGATGTGCTAAAAGATGATAGCAATACACTATGTTGTTTTCGGGATGCACTAGGATGATTTCCAGATGCACTGCTCTATTTTTCTCCTGCGCTGAGATCTACAGGAAAATGTTAGTAGGATAATGCGCTATAGTAAAGACTGGACGCACTACAAGATGGACCCAACGCGCTAAACAGTAAGCAAGATGCGCTGGACTATTAACCAGATGCGCTAGGGAATGTTTCCCATGTGCTGATTCTTGTTTCCTGTGGACCTGCAAAAGTGGTTAAATTCAAAAACTAATTTGATATATGGGGTCGTGCCTCATGGTGGGTGCTAGAAATGTATGTGGGAAAAGTGGGTCAGTAGAGCTTAAAATGTGAAAAATGAAGCCTAAGGAGCCTTGCTCACACACCCACAGGACTTCTTGGTGCAAGTTATGGAGTCATGAAGAATGACTCAACTTCCCAAGGTTGGTTCCATGGTTCTCTATCTCACAAGGTCCCTCAAACCAATGTCTTTTCTCTCAAATCACTGAGCAAAGTAGTTTAGGGATGACAAATGCAAAAATGAGGGATGCTTTGGTTGATTTTAACATGAAATGCATCCTAAGCTATGCATGATCCTACAAATGCAATAAACTAGATTATAAGATGACAAGATTAGTAGAAAGACTATCCTAGCATGATACACTGGTGTATGATTAAGCTAAATGATAAGGAAAATACTCTAAACATGCATATTTAGATTAATTACTATTTAAAAGAGAGGCTAAATGATGAGCACAAATGATATATTAAAGCTTGGATGGATTTTAGTATAAGTATGATGCTAAAGACTTGGATCTATCAAAATGGAGGAATGAGAGCTCTATTTATAGCAAAAATAGGGCAATGGATGGCCAAGATTGAAAGAGTTAATCAAGGGTTGAGTTTGAAAGTTGGGAATCCATGTTTGCAATTTGCACCAATGAAATGGTGACAATTGTCAACATAAGGTTGGGTTGAGAATAGAGGTAGGAAGCATTAAATGCTTGAGAAGGCCTCATGGTTACCTTAAGAGGTAAGGGTTAAGGTTAGGTTAAGGTTATGTTAGGGTTATCTAATGGATAAAGGTTTTATCCAAAGGATAAACTCTTGTGCAAAGGATTAAGGATTAACCATGGTCAAAGCAATAAATGCTTGATGAGACCCTTGGATTACATGGAGGTTGATTTTAGAGAAAGTCTCTAATCATGCAAGAGGGTTGAGTTAACCATTAACGGTTTGAAGACTTTGGGGACAAATTTGTAAGAGTCCTTCCAAATTTGGGGGCATTCAATGGATAAAGGTTTTAATGCATTTGGAAGACTTTCCTCCAAATTTGAGAAGTGACCTCCTTAAATTTAGGGAAAGGGGATGATGGATGAGTTTAGGCTAATTGATTAGGTTTAGAAGAATTTAGAAGAATTTAGGAAGGGGATTAGGATGCAAGTGGGAGATGTAGAAAAATCCAAGTGGATGGAGAAATAATAGGATTTTATTGAAATAAAGTTAAATTTAATTCAATTTGGTTGGGATTCCTTATTTAATTAAAAGGTTTAGAAGAATAGATTTAATTAAATAAAATGATTTATTCAATTAAATGACCTAAAAGGGGGTTAATTTAGTTAAATAAATTGAGTAATTTACTTAATTAAATAAAGGAATGTGGATAATTTAATTAAATTAGATTTAAATAAATAGAGAAATGAACATAAAATATTCATTTAGGAATAGAATCATTTTTATACGTCTACAGACACTTTTTGGGATTTAAAGATATGCCATATTCTAATGCTCTAATAAAGATTTTTTCTAGATCATTACAATGATCTTCTACCCTTTTAGAATAAGCAGTCATATCTTCCTAGTAAACGGACAAGATATAATTAATCAACCACTCAAAGGCTACATCCATAGCCCTCTGGAATGTAGCTCCTGCATTTGTCAATCCAAAAGGCATCCTAGCATAGACATAGGTGCCTCAAGGTGTGGTGAAAGTAGTTTTGAACTTTTATGCTTCCCTAACTTTGACTAGATTATAGCCTGAGAAGCCATCCATCATAGATAACAATTCATTTCTAGTGATTTTCTGCAAAAGAGCCTCCATGTTAGGTAAAGCATAATTATCTTTTAAAGATGAAACATTTAAATTCCTAAATTCCACACACAATCTAATATCACCATTCTTTTTTCTATCTGGGACCAAATTGGATACCCATGTTGAGTGCCTTATGGGCTCAATAATACCAACATTCCTCATTTTCATCAACTCTTCCTTCATCTTGGGAACCAAAGTAGGTTTTATTGGCCTTTGCTTCTGTCTAAAAGGCTTTGCATCAGGCTTCACGGGTATCTCATGCTAGATCAAGTCTTCCAAAATATTATCCACGAAGTCTTCCAAAATATTATCTCATGTTTGATTGCTAGATTATCCATGAAGTCTTCCAAAATATTATTGGACCTTTCAATCCAATTGATGGAGAAAGCATCGAAGAGCTCAATGTAATCCCAAACCTCATTCCTATAGCTTCTTAATTTTTCATTTTTTGTAGAAAATTTGCCTCTAATTTGTGAAACAGCTAATTCTAAATCACCATAAACTGTTAGTAACTTAATGCCATGTTTTTTTGCTATTTTAAGTCCTAATAAGAGAGCCTCATATTTAGCGATATTATTAGTACACTCAAAAGCTAACAAGAAAGAGTATTTAAAAGATTTTCCATTAGGAGAAATAAGTACAACTCCTGCTCCATTTCCATCCTTACTACAGGTACCATCAAAATACAATTTCCAAATTAAATTTTCATTTTGTTTAATTGTTTCTGTAATTCTATCAACTTTTAAAGGTTTAGAAATACTTACATGAAAGTTGTCTATATCTGAGTGGCAAAAGCAAGTCACTTCATCAGGATCAACTTCTTCTATGAGGGTAGGAGATCTTGGTTCTTTGTTTATCCTCACCTCTGTCCCTTTCACTGGAATAGTGGCATATAACAAGTCAAGTTGGACATGTCCACTCACCAAGTTAGACCACTATCTGGACAACAACATCCCATAGTTCACAGGCACTTGTACAATTGTGATATTTGTCTTGTATGCAGTGTCTAGGAAGGTTGGGAATCTGAACTCAACGTCCTTCATAATTCCTACTACAGGAACTGACCTATTGTCCATGGCATAGCACTTACCATAAGGTGTATCAACATGCATTCCCAATTCTTTCATGGCATCCTCTAGCATGATATTTACTGTTGCTCCTAAATATAACATGCAATTTTTTAGCATTTTTGTGTTTATCAATAGTGTTAGATAGAAAGGATCTACTTGTGTGAGATTTTTGGTAATAGACGTTCCAAGATACACCACAGGAGGATCTTCTTTTGATTTAGGATCTTCCCTACTTACTTCTCCAACATTAGATATAATTTTCAATGTCTCATTCTTGTAGTCTGGGAATTTCATTACCTCTAGTAGAGGCATAGATATCTTTACTTGAGACAATGCATGGGACATGAATGAATTACTATTTGAAGTGGGCTTACTTAATTGCTTATTCTCCACAGGCTTAATTAGTTTTCACATTTCTTCTTTCTTGGTATGTTCTAGTATTGCTTCCTTTCCCTTTTTGGCATTTGCATCTTTGCTTTTGAAAGTGTTTTCTTTGTTCCCATCTGGTTTTTTAATTTTGGCAAACACACTCGCTAGCTTGCCCTGCTCATTATTTACATTCCTATTTCTCAGTTGATAATTTCTCTTTACTTGTTCTACTACTGCAATAGTGAAGGCTTTCTTTTCTTCCTTAGTTAAGTTCCTTAATGAAGGCAATGTATCATCTTGAAACAATCTTCTCCAAGTTGGAATGTCTTCATCATCATCATCTAAAAAGACCTATTGTATAATGCAATGCCATTTTTCTCTCATTTGTTGTACATCAGAAAACCACCCCCCCTCAGATGAGTCTTCATCCCTTCCCCATTATGGATCAGATGAAAGAGTGTTTACAGTAGGTTCACAATCCTCATTATGATTTTCCTCCTCTATCAAACCTTGGGCAATCATGCACTATTATACAACATGAGGTAGATTACAAACATCATACCATGGATATTCATCTACAAAATTTGTGGCCTTCTTCAGTGGATCAGGAGTTTATTTGCTTACATTAGGCTTCACTGGCTTCCCATCCTTCCAATTTGTGTTATATGGCATATCATGTAGCCTCATCCTATTCTAATTCATTTTCTTATTATTTTTAAATAGTGGCTTTTCATTAGGGTTTTTCTTACCCTTTAGGTCCTTAAGCATGTCCATGATCTAAGTAAGTTCATCTTTCTTGGGAACCCTAGAATTATACAACTTCGGATCATCTCTTGGCAACCTTCCCAGCAAGTTTTTTGTTATTCTCAATGGTAGCCGTTGTCTTGAATGCCTACTATAGAGTATCAGGTCTATGAGACAAAATATCTAATGGGTTTTGCTATCAAAAGCACTCAAATAAAAGTTAATAAAAAATGAATCAACAGGTCTGACATCTCTGGGTATTATATTTAATTATTAAATCTTTTATTCAACTCAGCTACTGATTCATTTTGATTCTTTTTAATACTTTTTAATTCATGGGATGTAAATAAAGGATCATTGTGATCTCCAAATTCTTCCAAGAACAATGTTACAAATTCTTGCCAGCTGCCAATACATCCATCGAGAAGGCTTCTATACCAATCTCTTGCATCTTCTGTCAAAGATTGAACATACAATTTCATGAATACATCTTCATGAGGAACCTCAAATTCTTCAATGGTATTTTTTACATTAACTACATGTTGTTCTGCTGAATCAATTCCATTTCCTGAGAATTTAGGGATGGGTAATCTTAAATCATTAGTGATCTAATTTGGATAACCAACAATGCCAATGAAATCCAACTGTCTGTATCTTTCAATGATCATAGGCCATCTGCCAACCTAATTGTTGTTTTGATTGTTCATATTTCCTCTATTGAATCCACCATTGCTGCCATAATTACCATTGTTCCCATTGTCTCCACCACCATTATTATTTCCATTATTTCCATTATTACCTCCATTGCCATTATTGTTGTTTCTATCTCCATCATTACCATTTTCATAATTGCCATTGTTACCTCTATTATTTCCATTATTTTGGTTGTTGCCATACCCATTACTTCCTCTATTATTCTTTATATCATTTCCCCTATTGTTGTTATCCCAATTCCCATCATTTCCCCCATTTCCATTTCTTCTTCCATTCTCCTGGTCGTTTCTTTGCCTTTCTTCACTTTGATCCCTATGCACATCCCTCCATCTTCTACTTCCATTTAATAACGGGTTATCAAAAGTTACAAAATCCTGCTCTATTCTTCTCATATGAGGAGGACTATATTTAGGAGTTGCTAGCCTACTTCCCTCACCTTTACTTTTGTCTTATATCACTTTTGACCTAGGGCTTTGAATTGTATCTCTTTTTAATCCTAGTTTCTGCAAAACCCAATCTAGTTGTCTCCTAAGAGCCTTTGCCATTTTGGATTCATCTCCATTTAAGTCAGCCATTTTAAGTAGATTTTATCCCATTGCCTCTCCTCTTGTTCCTCAGCGGTCAGGGTTTCATCATGGCCACCATTATTAGCTTTTGCATTTAGGGCATAGAAAGGATTTTCCTCCATATTTTCAAATTTATCACCAGATGAAGATCCATCCCCTCTACTAGGAAACTTGTTATAACCCCCAAATGCCATACTTGGTGTTGTTTTATTTTCATTGTATCTTTTCTTTGGACTCAACTGAACAAGATTATCTTGTCCCTTATGCAGAGACCTTCTCCCCTACATTAATTTTATTGATTTATGCTTAGGGATTTCTCTTACTTTCTCAAAATACCAACTATTATTCATGTATTAGATGTAGAGTCTAGAAAAAACTACCAAAGATTTTGAACAACTTCTTCTGAACAACTCCCTATGAGAGTTGCCAATCCATTGGTGCCCAAAACCACAGATTGGAAAACCAAAGACTTGCCTAATCCTTAGTTGATCCAATCAGCCTTGACCAACGAACAGGAATGGTCGAAGACAAAATTCCTCTGCACTTTAGGCTCCACTAAACCCAGGTGGGTGTACCTTACACTCTTAAGCACAAAAGAGGTTTGTTTTGAGTGAATTTAAACTATGGAAATTAGCAGTTGCAGGGATGGCAAAAGGTTTTCTTGCAATTATGCTAACAGAAGTGCTTTTTATTGAATGCCTTTAAAACTGATAAAATAAGTGTGAATATAGTTGTGTTGTGCAAAAGATTACTGTTAGGACTTTAAGCCATTATGAAAAAGAGCAGTACTTATAGAAATTAGAAGATTTGTTTCTTTGATAAGGACCTAATGCATACAAACTTATTCAGCAAAGATTAATAACAAACTAGTGCCTTTATCTGATAGTTAATGAGTAACTTTGTGGACAAGAATCACTATCAACTCAAGAGACAATTATAAGATCATCACTGTGAAAGTTTCATTATGTGTTGCATGAACAATAAAAACCTAATTTTACATTCAATACAACATCATGTGATGGCACATCACAACAAATCTAAAAGATTTATCAAGAGGACATATGATTCCATCAAACACAAAATTACACATAACGATCTGAAGATAAAAACATGAAATCTTGTATATTAACTTCTGGAATAAAAATGTACACAAAAATTGCACTTACAAATACTTCAATACATCCAATTTGCATAGAATAAATGCTGGCAAATGTACACTCCAATGAGAAATTGTAGGTGATTGAAGGTATTGTCATTGATGGCAACCTTACAATCATGTGATACTGGTAGGTAGAGATAGGCACCGACACCGATAGACTCTACATCGGCATACAGAACACCAACACCGAAAAGGAAGAATAATGACATCTTGGCCGACAACAATTTTGTATAAATGTATTTTGTAATTAATTGTAAAATCTTTTGTAAGCTGACATGGCGGATTGTAATATGACTCATATATGTATGAGATCATTGTAGATCATTTAGGAGATAATAGAAGGCGATTGATGAAAGGATAATAGCAGACCTAATGTGTGAATTATTAGGTTAAGGGTTTATGTATGTAGCAGAGCTTAAACCGGTACTGAATCTAGCATAGCAGATGCTAATCTAAAGTAGTACAAGACATTGGATTTGTATAATCCATTTTTGTAAGTCAGTGTGACTTCTTTTGTAACTGAGCAGTGAGCTCTAGGAACTTGGCCTTCCTACATGTGCATGCCCCTATTGTAAGCAGTAATATTCTCTTATTGGCCAGTAAGTGAATATTGTGGGTCACAAATCCCACTGAGGTTTTTTCCACACTGGATTTCCTCGTTAAATATTGTGTTATGGTGTGCTTTTCATGTTGTGGTTGTTATTCTTATTTGCTGCATTATTTCTGGTTTACCGGTACACAGTTTTAATATGTTTTTCATGTTATAATTGGAGAAAATTATATAACCAGTCAGATACTGATTCACCCCCCCCCCCCTCTCAGTATGTTTGGGAATCCTAACAATTGGTATCAGATCTTGGTCCTCAATTTTCAAAAGCCTAACAGCTTGAGGAAGATCTTGTCACTAGTAGAGATGGAAAACTTGAGAAAGCAGTTGGAAACAACTCTTTCAGACTATGATGCAAAAAAAGTGAAGAATATCAAACTTGAAGATGATCTGAAGGCTTCTCAAGATATTATTTGAGGACTTCAAGAAAATTTCACTATAGCAAGAAATAAAAGAAGAGAACTTTGTGAGAAGATGTAGAATGAGGAAGATGAAAAGGAAACTCTTAATGATCTGGTGAACCAACTGAGATAAGATAACTGTACAATGAAGAATGAGATGCAAGATATGACTATGAGATTTTGTAAAGAAATTGAAGATAGAAAGAAGAATGAAGATGATTTGACTAGAAGACTAAATGATGTTGGAAATGAAAACACAAGACTCAGACATGAAAATGATATGTTGAAGATAGATCTGATGCATACACAAAATGACAGAATTGAATTCATGAGATAGAAAGGAATCTTAGAAGATGAACTGACTGCTACAAATCATTACAAAGAGAAATTCAAGAAAAGTGCAGAAGAACTTGTTGACATGCTGAAGAATCAGAAACCTAATGGTGATAAAAATGGCATTGGCTTTGAAACTGGTGAAAGCTCTGGTACTGTAAACAATCATGATCATAGAAAACCAATAAGACGGCCTAATGCTTACAAATTCAATGGGAAATGCTTTAATTGTAACAAGTATGGTCATAGACCAAATCAGTGTAGATCTAGAAATTATCAGAACACTAATACACCCACCGGTCAATGTTCTAAATGCAAAAAAATTGGTCATAATTCAAAAAATTGCATAATGAATGTAAGATGTTATGTTTGTGGAAGATTTGGACACTTATCTAACCAATGAAGATTACATACTAGCATAGGATATGGGAAAGCTATTCAGAAAAACAATGTGACTTGTTATGCTTGTAATAAAATTGGACATATTGCAAAATTTTGTAGAAGTAAGGCATCACCGGCAAATAACAAAGGTCCTAGTTTGAAAGGTAAAGAAAAGGTTGAAGAGGTAAAGTAAGAATTCTCATTACATTGGATCAGAAAGTCAAATCAAAATGTTGATGGGAATACTCCTCCACCGGTAGAATAGAGTAACACTCCACCGGCTGGAGACTCTTCATCTAACTGAAGGAAAATCCTTTGGGGGTTTAGCAACAAATTGAAAAACATGCTATTATACCCTTGGTTGATGGTAAGAAGTTGAAATTACTTCTATACCGGTAGATGAGTTAAGTTGTGACTTAACCGGCAAGCATTAAATGTGGTAGTTAGATAAAATAACATTATAAAGCAAGTATTTTGGCTCCTTTTTCATTCACCAAGCATTCAAATCTTTGAGAGTGCGAAAATTTCCGAGCGAAGACATCCTTAGCAAAAAAAGTGAAGCAACTCATCCAAGCATTCATCCTTAAGGAAGATTGAGGTATTTATAACTATGGCTTCTTCATCCACTCCTAAATTTATTGCAAACCCTACTGTGATTGAGGTTATTAAGCACCCTAGACCCGTATTCAAAATGGTTCCCAAAATTGTGAAGAAAGATGATAACACAGGTGCATTCTCTCAAATTCCTAAGGGAGTAGTATATGTTGAAGACCCTAGGATATACATACATTGTCATATAGAGGAATTAGGTGATGATGAGATCAAAAACATGTATAGGACTGTGATTTGTGATGTAGATGGTAATGTCAAGCCGGAACATAAGGTAGTAGAAACCCTAGGCTTTGTGGATATTATTAGCATTCCTGATTTTCCCAAAGATGTAATGAGAATAGTTCTAAGAAGAGTCCATGGAGAATTATTTTGGTTGTATTCAATTCTTAAAATCACCAAAGAAGCAATAAAAGAAGTAATAGGGTTACCTTCCACTGGTAGCAGGCCTGACAAAACAAAGAAGGTCTCAAATGACATAGTGATGAAACTAATCGGTGCAACTTTTGACAAAATATCTCTAAGGGTAAATGATGTAAAGGACATCAGTGTCAGATTTATCAGTATGATCTTAGGTTACAAAGACACACATGCAAATAGGTTGAACTCAGTTTCTAGCCTATGTATCAAAAGTGCATATAAAATGTGGTAAATGATAATGCTAGAATAGATGTTTGTGAATGGTTCAAAGATGAATTGATGGAAAATCTAAAGAAGATTAAAGGAGATAAGAAAGGAACCTTTAGATTTGGAAATTTGCTTGTTTGCCTAATGTTGTACATTACTAAGCAAGTTCCCAATATTGGTAGAAGAGATTTTGGCTTTGATTTACTGGTAGGAAAGCAACTATTGGATCTATTGAATAACATGGGAGAAGATAGAGAGAAAAACATAAACGAACACTTTCAAGCATTGAAGGCTCGAATGAAAACAAGAGTAAGACTGTCACAAGCAATTGTGGATAAATATCAGAAGGAAATATGTTTTGTAATCAAGAAAGATGAAATCTCGATGGAGGCAGTTGTCCCAAGAACTATCTGGGTAACTGGAATGGGCTATGAAACAGATGATAATATCATAGAAACTTATGCAAAAGCCCTCCTTGAAGCACCAAAGGAACCCACTGAAAAAGTCTTTGGAAATGCAGAAACAATTGAAAGTGGAATTCAGTCAAGAAAAAGGGTTAAGAAGGTTGAAGAAATAGTAAGGAAAGGAACCCAATAGGCAAAGGCAATTAAGGAAGATGTTTTTAAACAAACTGGTATAAAAGAAAGTGAGTTGGAAGGACTTCAACCGGAAGCTCATATTTCACCAGTTGGAACTTCCTCTGAGAGTGATATGCTAGTGGTATTCAAAAGGGTAGAAAGGAAAAGAAAACCCTCACCGATACCCTCACCCACTCCTAGAAAAATAAGACAAAAGCAATAGGCAGTGAGACCTCCAGTAAAGAAGTTGACTCCTAAGAAGAAGAAGAAGGTAAATCAAGATATTGCTCCACTGGATAAACTCTTAAGTGAGATAACTGAAGATGGAAAGTTGAAAAACATTAGCAAATTGTACAACACACTATCTGTTGATGACAAAGAAAGCATAGAGAACAGTGTAATTTTACACTTGGACATTTACAAGAAATTTCTAATGGAAATTGTTGATGAAATACCAAATGATCTGTATAGAAGACTAGAAGCTAGAAGGGTAGCCATTGTTGAGCTGGATAAGAAAATAAAAATTGAAAAATTACTTGCAGTGCATCCAATTAACTCACCTGATGAAATAGACAAATTAATTAGTGAAGCTAACTGGACAGTATTTTCAACCGCTCACCGGCATGTAGCACTGATGGCAGGTAGAGTGAATGAAGTATCTAAGGAAACAGAAGATGCATGGGACATATTCTTTGTAGAAAAAGATAAACAAGAAGAGTTAATAAGACCCAAGACTATCAGAGTATACCAAAAGGATAGGGATAAGGGAAAGGTAAGGTAGGTGGACCTCCAAGCCTTAAAATAACTGATAATGTGCTCCCACCTCCTTCGGATACTCCACCGGTAGATACTACAGACAGTCAACAGACCATTAAGAGTATGGAGACTCCACTTGAGGATACTAATCCTGAATCTAAAATTTTGTACACTATAAATATAGACACATAGGAAGTAAATGTTGTAATTGACAGAGAAACCACTGAGGATAAGAAGAAAGAAGTGACTATTGAGTCACCGACTACAGATGTTAAGGTTGAGGTTAATAATATTGTAAACATGAACACAAAAAAACCTACTCTAACAGAGCAACCAACAGAGGACACCACTGATAAAACACTAGAAGAATTGGTAGATAAAACTAAAAAACAATCAGGAGAACCAGAAATGGACAGTACAGAGGTACAAACTGAGAAACTGGAAGTGCATACAGAGACACAGATTGAGAAACCAGCTGTTGAGATCTCAGAGAAACCCTCTAAAACACAAATGGAGGAATCAGAACAGAAATAGGTTGAGACACAAGTTCAGACAGAGACAGTGCCACGGGCTAAAAGTGAAAAGCCTAAACCTTTACTAGTAGAAATGCAAACACAGAATGACCTACCAGAGGTCGAATCAAGCAAGGTGATTACTACAACTGACAACATGGATATTGTGAAAGCAGTTGGGCAGACATCTGGTACTTCAATATCAGAATTCCGGCCTACAAATGTAACAGAGGTCTTATTGAATTCAATAAAGAAGATCACAGAATGCAATGCATAAGCCTATAAGGCTATAGATGATACAATCCCTATTCTTAAATTGATAGCACCTAAATGCATAGTGGATAATAAGGATTCTTTAGGTCAACTAGACACATTGTCTAAATTCATCACCGACAACATTTTGACAATTGATCAAATAAATGAGGACACATTTAAGGAAAGAATGATTAAGGAAAAAGAGAAATTCTTTGAAGAAATTGTGAAGAAGAACAAGGAGAAAATGGACACCTTATTACCGGATTAGGAAAAACAATTTTGGATTTTAAGAAAATGTACAGGGATACTTGCAAAATAGACATCTTGACACATGATATAGATTCAGAGATCAGCATAACTCAAACTGAAATAAACAATGTTGCTGACAATCTAATAGGTACATCTGATTCATTTTTTGAGATAGAAAAGAAAATTGTAGATCCAGAAGAGAAAATTGAGAAGTTAGAGAAGGACAAAGAGAAAGTCAAGCATAAGGCAAAGAACTTAAAATGTAAACTTGGTCCAAAACTAGACTACCTCATTTCTTTGAGAAAAGAAATTTCTGAGGCTCTGGTTCCCGAACTTAAGACACCGGAAGAGAAAATGCACATACTCACCGGTACAGTTCAAAGAACACAAGAGGCATTACAGGAAAGCAAAAGATTCATTGACAACTTAAAACTAGTTTTGACAGATATATTCCAGATTGTAAACCACTGGTTACAAAAATCTAGGCAGGAACCACACTCCACTGACAACGAATGACAACCTTGCCACTGATGTCAAAGGGGGAGTAGTGTGATGAGAAAAAAATGATCAGAACAGGACATCATTAGCTCAGGGGGAGCATACATTTTTGGGCACATAGTTTTGGTAAGACAAATTTTGGCAAACCATTGTTGGATATATTCTTTTTGGATTTTTCTCATGAGTGTTGCCATCAATGCCAAAGGGGGAGATTGTTGGCAAATGCACACTCCAATGAGAAATTGTAGGTGATTGAAGGTATTGTAATTGATGGCAACCTTACAATCATGTGATACCGGTAGGCAGACACAAGCACCGACATTGGCAAACTCTACATCGGCATACAAAACACCGACACCGAAAAGGAAGAATAGCGACATCTTGGCCGACAACAATTTTGTATAAATGTATTTTGTAATTAATTGTAAAATCTTTTGTAAGCTGACATGGTGGATTGTAATATGACTCATATATGTATGAGATCATTGTAGATCATTTAGGAGATAATAGAAGGTGATTGATGAAAGGATAATAGCAAACCTAATGTGTGAATTATTAGGTTAAGGGTTTATGTATGTAGCAGAGCTTAAACTATTACTGAATCTAGCATAGCAGATGCTAATCTGAAGTAGTACAAGACATTGGATTTGTATAATCCATTTTTGTAAGTCAGTGTGACTTCTTTTGTAACTGAGCAGTGAGCTCTAGGCACTTGGCCTTCCTGCATGTGGAGGCCCCTATTGTAAGTAGTAATATTCTCTTATTGACCAGTAAGTGAATATTGTGGGTCACAAATCCCACCGAGGTTTTTCCCACACTGGGTTTCCTCGTTAAATATTGTGTTATGGTGTGCTTTTCATGTTGTGGTTGTTATTCTTATTTGTTGCATTATTTCTGGTTTACCGATATATAGTTTTAATATGTTTCTCATGTTATAATTGGAGAAAATTATATAACCGGTCAGATACTGATTCACCCCCCCCCCCTCTCAGTATCTTTGGGAATCCTAACAATAAACTCCTCATTCCTATTAGACCTTTCTAAAACATAACACTTGCAGCCTAGCCAATGGCAGAATTATCTATATCTTCATGATACAAAAATGACTCAATACATATATGTGAGCCAAAGGATTCGAATGAACGAACACACCCTTTCATCTTGCTAAACTAAACTTAACTAAAACCTAACACCTAACTACTTAACTACTAGACATAAAATATAATAAAAAATCAGTTCTGGTTGTCCAGTATTGTATCACACTTTTGTATGTGCTCCAAATACTTGTTGTCCTTGTGAGTGTTGGTGTTGAATATAGTATCTCTGACAGCGATCTCCATGGTAACCAGTCTCTCCATCTGCTCACTTGTCTCCTTCATATCCAAAACATCTACCCGAGCAACATTAAGGGATGTGTTAATTACATTCTGACATTCTGCAATCCAAATCTCTTTGTCCTTTAGCTGCTCTATATCATCCACAATATCTAGCAACCCATACCTAACAATATCTTTGCAATTTGTAACTTCTTGTTTAATGTCCACACCAAACCCTTTATGTTTATTTAACCTTCTTTGGATCTTCTCAACCACTTTCTTATCGGCATTCTTATCTTTCAACAATGCCTTCAGCCTGTTCAAAGTTCTTTTATGAGAAGCCATATTATCCAGGGTCTTCTGACAGTTGTCTAGAATTATTTGAGAACTTCCAACAAATGTTCAAACCTATTTGTCAACAAAACACAAGTAACATCTACCCTGGTAGTCCTGATTTGCCTCTTTAACTTAATTTTTTCCTTCATCTGGTCTTCATATTTCTTCTTCCTTTGAACACCAGTATCAGCTATTTGTGGTACTTCATGACCATGACTTCTCAACAGGTCTTCATATAATTTTTTATATTTTTGACCCTTTTTTACCACCCACTGAATTTGGGCCTTATTCAGTTTTGCAATGTCAATCCCCAAATCTGAGGTGACAATTGGATTAACCTCTTCTACTTTCAGCTTCATCATGTGCCCAAATGCTTTATCTACATCTATGATCTTGGGTCTTTTATTTGGAGGGTATATGGCCCAAAGCAACATTTTCTCTTCATTTGGATCATACCTTGATCCAATAAAGATATCATCAACACCCTATATGTCCAATTTTACACCCTTTCTATCAGAATGCAACAAGTTGTCAAAAATAAAAGAGGCACTTAAGTTCCATCCTGGGAACAAAATGATGCTTGCCTCACTAAGAAGTTGTCTCCCTCTCTACGGTGTCATTGTGGCCACTTCTGCATCAATGTCTTCTTTTAATTTTTTAAGCATCTCTACGTCATTTTCTGGGGTAACATTTGGGATGTTCTCCCTCAATTTTTTCCATTTGTAATGGTACAATTGTACAAAAACCTCATCTACAAAAAAAGTTGCATGCTCTATAGGTCTTACATATGCATTGGCATTTATTCTCACCATGATTTTCTCTTGTGTTTCTTCCACTTCTTCTAATTTAGGTACACGGAGGGTTGATACGGTTGCATTCTCATCAAACCCACTCTCAGAATCTCCTTCTTCTCTTAGTTCATGAAGCCTCTGCTTCCGCTCTTCTAATTTTTGGTTCAGTTCCTCTTAGAGTGCATCAACCTCATCTCATTCCTTATTTCTAAACAAATCTTCAGCCTCCATGGGTATATACAAATACTCTCCCAGATTCTGGCTCTTCCTGCAGTGGTAGATATACCCCTTTGGATCATAATTTTTCCAAGCCTAGTGTCCATACAAATTGTACTCCTCTACCAGCTTCTTTTCTATCATCTTATAAGCCTTGATAGATACAATGGTGAAGTCTCCAAAATGCAAAGTACCAGGCATAAATGTTTGCTTGTGTGAGCCACCCAAATAGCTTGCGTTTGACATACTAAGTTGCCTAATAATCTCTAAATAGGAAATCCTGTAAGGAACTAATGTAGGCAACATATATGGAACACCCTCAAAACCATAAACCCTAAAAAAGGTGAAATTCTGACATACAAACCAGTCACCCCACCCTGGTGTCTCCAAAAGCATGGGGTCTCAAGAATCTCTTAATCTCAGGTGAGATAGACCCATCACATTCTACTCCAAACAATTTGTAAAAAGGCTTAACAAAATATTCTTCAAACAACACATAATGTGATTTGTCAAACCTTGAGTCCCACAGGGATACCCATAATTGAACAGGTTGGTCCTGTCCATCTTTGTTCCTAGGAGTCACCCTTAATTTCTCTAGCCACAAACCTTTCATTTGCCCATGAAACTAAACCATATGCATTAGCAATGAGTAAAATTTAAAAGTAGGGTTAGGTTCTGTTTGCAAACTCAAGAACCCTTCATGCAGCTTCTCTACCAAGTAAGTCACATAATCAAACGTTCTTGGCTCGTGCATTTGAATATCTGCATCCATCACCAATGGGCCTATCTTTGTGACATTAGGTACTTCTTCCCCATAGACCTGGTCGCATGCCTAGTATGTGTATTGTAAATATTGTCTGAACAGAGTAATTTTGAAAGGAGGACCATCCTGCTCTATGAGTCATCCTTTCTCCTTCTTATGAATTGCTAACTTCCACACTGTGTGAGTGGTGTCCATTTGGGTATACTCTTCTTCCAGGTCTGTAAAGGATAGGGGCACGTAAGGCTCATAAGACATACAAAAAACCTCCTCAATAGACCCGACAAATATCTGAATGAATGGATCCCCATTGGGCAATTGAAAGCATCTTTTTTATTTGTTGTACTTCTTGGTAAGCAATTCCAATAATCTGAGATTCAAAAAAACATTTCGGACCACCAGTCTACCCAAATTTGTCGTCCAAGGGTTTGACAATGGCATCTCCTTGTTCCACCTTAGGTAGTGATATAGAAACAATTTGTGGCCCGTTATGGTTGTCCAGATATCTCCAACCTCTTTGTACTTGTCTTCCAATTGATCCTTGGGCAGAAAATAGGTTTTAGACCTCCTCAACTTAGCACCAGATGACTCCATTTGGTCAATCATGTCCTGGTTCAGTTTTCTCTTTTGCACACCCTCTACAGACTTCATCTTTTTTGATTTTGTAGACTGTGTGTCTTAAATCTCTATGTATTTCCTTTTCCCTTATGAACCAGAAGCCTCCATGATTAAATGCTTGAACTTTCAAATTACCCACGCTTCTTGTCTGCAACTTCAATGTTGATGGCTGAAAACACTGTGAATAATTTTGGCACGAAAACTCTTTCTTTATGCTGGATATGTAACGTCTAGAGTTTATAACAATCATAAACTCACTAGATTTGATTCATATGAATTCAATCCACCCGATCGCGAGCATTAAATAATGGTTGTCGTATCAAATATTCCAACGGCTAATCGAAGTAACCCTACCCGATAATTCAATTATTTGGTGCCACCCGTATTTTGTGTTCCTTCGATTACTTTTTTGTCTTTTTGATTGGAATAGGTCACTCCAACTAGTCCATTGGATCTCACCCCGGCCGTTTTGCTTTTTTCCTCAAGACTTGGCTTTTCTCGATGGATCCACCTTTCCTTTCTATTAGTCATCTTTTCTTTATGTTAGATCGGGGTATGTTTCTCCGATGAAACCTCCTTCTATTTATCCCTCAAGTCGCTCCATCGGGCTTCATAATGAATCACTTAATACTTTATTCGATGGTCCCATGACATCTAACTTTCTTTTTTATCAGGGTAAATTTCCCTGATTGCTTCATCGGGCATCGACGTAGCATATTTTCTTGCTTCCGATGGTTATAGTTTCCCCGATAGATCCACCCTCGGTGGCATTCTGCCCATCGGGCCTCGACACAACTTTGAAAGTGCTACCCGATAAAGTATGTTATCCCGATGAGTCTTTTATTTCAATCCACACCTTACTCTCCTTATCAAGTACTTTGGTCTATCAACGTACATTTTCCCGATGTGATCTCTTTATGCTTGACTCCCTCATCGAGTATCAGGATGACTCAGAATACAACTCCCTAATGATGTATGTTATCCTGATGAGTCTTGCTCCCCTTTTTTCTTGGTACCGCTCTATCAGAGAAAGTCTCTCTGATATAGTCACCTTCTCTAGTTGGTCTATCGAGTATCGGGGTAACATAAATTAAGACCTCCTAATGACCCAATGTCATCGCCATAAATACATCGCCCCATCAGTTGTCGGCAAGATTTCCACTGATAACCCCATCGGGTATCAGGATAACATTTTTTCCTCGTTCTTGATAGTGTATGTTACTTCGATGACTCTGACTTCTTATCACATCATCATCATAACTCTCCCTGATGGATTACCACTCAATCACACTTCTTCTCGCCACTCATGCTTTTTAGGAAACATCATCGGCATGAGTTACTCTGATCAATACACTCTGTCCTCCTTGGGTGATCTCATCGGGATGACTTATGCCAATAAGCAAAATTTTGCATTTTTTACAAAAGAAGCCCTTCTCCATGGATGCAACTTTTAATAATCATACTAAAAGGTTTCTCCCACACCATTGACATCTCTGAACATGCTCACAACCCTTCTCTATGCTGATCTTCAAAAAGTGCTCTTGCAATGAAACTAATTGTGAGGATGCGGATTACCAGAATGCCATCACACTCAACGCTTCCCTTGAATATTCCCAAGTGATTTCTTTTCATGAAGACACTGCAACATATCACCTGCACATACAATCCAACAATAAATGCTCTTATGATAAAACTATATGCAAAAAGCATCCATATATAGTACAAAAATATTTTGTGAAAATATGTGCTAACAAGGAAGATGGTCTTCTTCGACATCTTGGATGGATCTATGTATCTCCTTTGGAGGGTCTTCGCATTTTGATCATGACTAAGGCCCATTGTGCACCTTATTCGGCACACCCTGGTGTCAAGAAGATGCACGCAGATGTTAAACAGGTATATCATTGGGCTGGTATGAAACATGACATTGCTGATTTTGTGTCGAAGTGTTTAGAATGTCAATGGGTGAAGGCGAAGCATTAGCACCCTACAGAGCTTTTACAACCTAATTTGGTACTAGATTGGAAATGGGATATCATTTCCATGGATTTCACAGTGGGGTTGCCTATTTCTTCGCATTGTCATGATGCCATCATGGTCATTGTTGATAGATTGACCAAATTTTGTTCCTATTCGATCTTCTTATAAAACAACAGTGGTGGCATGATTTTTCTTGGAAGATGTGGTGAGGTTGCATGGGATTCCTAGGTGGATCATTTCTGTAATGCCCCGCCAGGAACCCTAAAGGAAAACAAAACAACTAGGCAACTAAAGGGTGAAATAGTTTTTTTCTTAAAGACTAAGTGCATTAATCATAACCATTGCACGTCTAATAACACAGCGGAAGACTAACACATGATTTCCTAAGGGTTACCAATGGAGATTAATTGTAGATTATATTAACACCATGGTTAATCGAATTGTCCATTTAATTAGATAAATTAAATGCTTAAGTTCAAAACTACACGTACATCTAAATTCCATAACGAAGAAATTAAAGTATTCCAATGTATCCAATTTCCATTAAACATTTATACATAAGATCAAAGCAACTGAATTAGCATACATTCCACTGACATAATATTACAATATCCATAAATACATGGCTTCCAAAAATACCACGGAATCCAAAAGTTATAATATCAAGGCTACATAAAAGTCTGATACAATGACCACAAGGTCTCAACTAAACAATGATCTCGAACAAGAGCTAGTACATGAACCACGAACCAAGAAACAAAAACAAAGCCTTTCCTCGCTAGAAGATACAATCTAGAGTATCCGATGGGAAGTGGCACTACCACCCGACCATGTGATCCCAAAATGGAACCACCCCACCGTGCTAGGAAATAGTAGTAAACCCTTAAGAAAGTGAAGTAAGACAAGTACGAAAGGACTACAAACTCCGCAAACATCCATGTGACTCAACTCACAAAATACCAGTGACTCTAAGGAGAGAGTGTCATCACATGCCTTACAGTGGATACCATGGTACAGCCTCCATAGGTCCCGGCCCCAATCCTGGGTTTCTCCTGGTAACCTCTCCTAAGCCTCCTATTCCAACTAAGTCTCATGCGAACCCTACCAATCCTTTCGTGAAGACAAGGTGGTAAGTTTGCCATTCCAGGCCTTCTCGTAGCATTAGGAGCCCTATACTAGCACTACACCTATGCACAATGTACATTATCTTAATTAATATTTATCTCACCCCCCCCCCAATATATTATTAGGTTATCACTTTTTAACTGACTTTTGATGGGTTATCCTATCATCCACTTTGGGCACGACCCCCACTCGAAAGCCACTCTCTCTCATAGGATGCTAACAGGAAATGTCTCTCTACGAGAACTCTATGGCGAAATAGACAACCATAACCAATCCTAACAAAGCACAGGTGAAGGATACACAATCACTAACCCAAGATTGACCATTTCGACAAAACACACAATGGCTCACATCAATAAGGTTATACAAAAACACTTGACCAAGGAGAAATAATAACATAGGACACAATGACAATTCAACCAGAATTGCAATGAAATTAAGCTTGACTGAAAACACCATTTACACAAGATCCTAATACAGACAATCTTTTCTTAAAACAGCCAAAAGCATAAATAACTTGCAATTAAAGATTTTCCAGACAATAAGAAAATACAACTATATTAATACAAGAAATCAATGTTGTCATTTGTCCAATAAAGCTAAATAAAATCACATAAAAATTAACCCCTTAATTATATGTTCATGATTAATTTACAAATAAACCCGATTAGATTATATAAATAATCTAAATTAAATTCTAAATTAAAAATTATATATAATAATATAATATAATTACATATATATATATATATATATATATATATATATATATATATATATATATATATATATATATATATATATATATATATATATATATATATATATATATATTCTACGAATATAATATTATATAATTCTATCACATTAAAATGTATAATAAAAAGAAGATTTAATTTTCAAATATCTTTCATTTCTAAAATAACATAATTAAAACCACAGAAAATACTATATACATAAATATATAATATTTTTTTTTTTTTTTAATTAAATTTTTTTTTTTTCATTAAGTTTTTTTTTAATTAAATTTTTTTTTTTTTTTTTTTAATTATTATTATTTTTTTTAATTAATTTTTTTTTAATTTATTTTAATACAATAATCTAAAACAAGTAAATTCTATTTTCACCCAAAATTTATTTCCAATCAAATTTATTTACAGGGAAATTAATTAATACATAATATCTCCAAAATAATATAATAAAATAATTTCCCTTAACTTTTAATAATACAATAATATAATTAATAATTAAATTTATTTCTATAATAACTAATAATATCAGAGAGTTCCATGCACAATAAAAATCTTGGCAAAATTTGTCAAAATAACTTTTCCAATTTTCTCAAAATTTAATCTACAAACACCCAAGTAATAACTTTTTTCCACAAACTAGAAATTAACTTCAGGAATGGACTTTAGCCAAGAACAAGAAATAATCAGACATGATTTTAGATTTGATAAACATCTTAACACACACATCATTCAGAAAGAAGAAAGAAATAAAATATTTTCTTAAAACAACAATCAAAAGAAGCCACCCAACCTGATATAGCTTTCCTGGAAGAAATCTATAGAAGAGCCCTAATCTTTTCAACAAGCTTCCAATAAATTTCTTCACCTAAATTCCTGACCTGTTTCCTGTGTATCTAAAATAAAGACCTATTCCCCTATTTAAACTAAAATTCTAGGTTGAATAGCTTTTTCTCAAAAACCTAAATTTAGAATAAAAGCAATTTTATTTTATTTTCTAATTTTCTAACAAAAGATAAGCTAACATGCAATAATTAAAAATCATTATTGTTTCTTTTCTTTTCTCATGCAAATTAATTAATTTTCTAAATAAAGAAATTAAAGCAATACTTCAATTCTAATTAATTATTTTATTCATTTATTTATTTATTCTTTTATTCTTTTATTTATTTATTTATTCTTTTATTTATTTAAAATTCTAGGAAACAATAAATGAAATTAATCTAATTTATTTTAAATATAATGTATTTCTAATATCATGCAGCTTGCAACTTAATTTAATAATTTCATTTTTTTTTAATTAACTAAATTTATAATCTCAATGCATAAAATACATAATTCAAAAATACCAACTATGAGATAACTCCATAAATTTAATTAATTAATTAAATACACTAAAACATACAAATTGAACAAACCTCAAGCAAATACGCATAAAAAAATCAAATGACAAAATACGAAGGCCGAACAAACTAACAAGACGACCAACTGACGACACTCACACAAGTGTAACTGAGTAAAATAGGGTCAACTCTATCTCCTCCACTTCCATTGGAAAATATAAGGCACGCTTAGACCTATGAAGCCAGGTGGAGACGATACCCCGTACCTACCTGGTACTTGTACCTGCAATATCCTACATCACCAAACCACACATGCATATATATACAATATAGAAAACATGGCATACACACTAATGAAGGAGAATCATGACATTCCCTGTCTCACCGAAATGAGTGAAGGAAAATCGTCCCCTTGCATCCAATACACTCGCAAACACACAACATATAATTTCACATTGCATAGATAAAGTAAAATGTCAGTACATAGCAATAATCCATAAATTGCCATAAATCACAAGTACTGAAATACTGCAAAATAAATTATACATCTCATCTCCAGATAAAGCATAATGTCATAAAAATATGAATAACATATCATGGCAATGTATCCACTGAAAACAACCAATAATAAAATATGACTCTAATGAGTTCAAACAAGTAGGGGTACTACAATTTCTGATAGAGATCCTATTTTTACTTCAGCATTGTGGACCTCACTTCAGCATGCTTTGGGGATCCAGTTGAACTTTAGTTCAACTTATCACCCAGAGATAGACGGTTAGACTAAGCATGTGAATCAGGTCTTGGAGGACATGCTTCACATGTATGTTATGGACCAGCAATCACGCTGGGAGGAATATCTTTGCCTTGTGGAGTTTTCTTATAACATGGATATCACAGCTCCATAGGCATGTCTCCCTTCTAGGCATTGTATGGTCATCCTTGCCGTACTCCTTTGAGTTGGGATCAGTTAGAGGATAGGGTGCATTTAGGACTAGATATGCTTCAAGAGATGGAGCAGCAGGTTGAGCAGATTTGTGGGCATTTGGTAGCTGCTCAGGATAGGTAGAAGAAGTATGTCGATGCTCATAGAGTGGATCATCGATTTTCAGTTGGCGACCATGTGTTCTTGAGAGTACATCTACGGAAGAGTCTGATCCATTATGGAAAGGGTTCTAAGTTGGTGTCTCCTTTTGTTGGCCCTTTTGAGATCCTTGAGAGGATAGGACCTATTTTGTAGTCTATCCCATATCCATGATGTCTTTCATGTTTCAGGTCTTCGACCTTATCATCCTGATGTGACTCATGTTCTTGATTGGAGCGCTTTGCAGGTTGAAAACATGCAACTTTCCATGGAGCCCGTGCACATTCTTTAGCATCGGGATTTGACCCTCAGGGGTCATACCATCGACCATGTAAGGGTCTTATGTGACCCAAATGATGAGACCTCGGCGACATGGGAGGATGCAACGAAGATGATAGACCTTTATTCTTATTTGTTTTAGGCTTCTAGGAGTAAGCCTAGTTTTGGGGGGGAGAATGTAGTACCCCTTCTCGATCAGACTTTTTGGACTCATGTATGACTTCAGTTGACTATTCAGTGGATATATTATTGTTATATTTTATTCAAACTTTATGCGATGTTATTTCATGCTTTAACTTGATATGTAGTGCATGCTTTCATGCAGTATTTTATTTCTTATGGTAAATGTGATTTTTATGGAGTACTGGCGTGGACTGACACATGTACTTTATATTTATGTGATGCGTTATTTACATGTTTTGTGTTTGCAAGTGTATGGGATGCCAGGGGATGATTTTCCTTCACTCACTCCGGTGAGACAAGGAACATCATGATTCTCCTTCATTGGTGTGTGTGTCGTGTCTGTTATATATATATTTGCCTATATGCACGTGTGGTTCTTTGATGTAGGACATTGCAGGTACAAGCACCAGGTAGGTACGAGGTATCAACTCCACCTGGTTTCATAGGTCTGAGCGTGCCTTATTTGTCTGATGGGAGTGGAGGAGATAGTTGTTAGAGCCTAGTTTGACCCACAATCACACTCATGTGAGTGTTGTCAGTCGGTCGTCATTTTTCGTTTGACCGGTATGCGAGTCATAGTGCTTTGGTATTTTCGTTTTGTGATTCATCATTTGATCATTTCTCGTTTTGCGAGCCTTTGTTTATTTGAATAGTTTTAAAATTGAGTGAATGATGTTATTTTGTGTTGGCGTAATTAATTTAATTAATATGCCCTTGAGTTCATTGATTTAATTAAATAAATGAAGTTGTTAAATTAAATAGTTAAATTGCATGTATATTGTGAAATAGTTGTATTAAATTATTGGAAAAAGAGAAATAAGTAAATGCTATGCTATTTGAATTTTAATGCTAATGTTGAGTTAAAGTCTCTTGGGAAAAGAAAATGAAAATAAAAATATAAGCTTTTCCATTTACCTTTTTGGTTAGCTTTTAGATTTTATTTTGTCTAAAAAACTAAAAAAAATTGTGTCATGAAAAGTGAAATTAGATTTCTTTTACTTTTTAAATAGTTTATTCCTATTGGTTGAGAAAACTTTTAACCTAGAAGTTTAGGTTGATTTTTTTTTGGCTATATTGTTTGTGAGTTCACGGGAAGAGAGGAAGCATTTTTTAAAGCAAAAAATTGGAAACCATTTGGAAGAAGGAACCTAGATTTTGGAATTGGTATGCAGGATTGAAGCTCTTCCACAAATTGCTTCTTGGATTGCTTTGCAGGTTGGGTAGATTTATTTTCTTGTGTTGCAATAAAAATGTGAATGTTTGAACTTTTTCCCTGTGTGTTTGATTAAAATTGTTAAATCTTGTTGGAGATTCTTGTTGAGAGTTTGATTTGGAAAATATAGTAGTTGCTATTTAATTTAATTGAATTCCAAATCAATATGTTGTATGTTGTAAAGAATTGTTCAAAATCTTGTTGGCTGTGTGCTCCAAGCTTTTGAAAAAACTTAGCTTTTGCTTATTTTCTCTATTGAGTAGTAAGAAATAGATTTAGTTTTCTTTTTATTTACATGTTTTTATTTGTCCAAATTTGGGGGTTATGCTGGCAAAATTTTGTTAATTTGCCTCTTTGCTTGATGCAAGATTCTTACTATGTGTGAAAAAATAAAATAAATAAATCAAATCCCCTCTAATTTCTTAAGTTTCTTTTGAAATTTTGCCCAAGATCTATAGATATGGGTCTCTTATGCTTTATTTGTTTGACATAATTCCTTAATGAAAAGAATTCATTTCAAAATTTGTTGTTCATTGTTATTCTTTTTACCAGTGATTTTGGTGCAGTTTATGAATGGTTTTTATGTTAAATAATTTTTTTTATAAATATAATTATAAATTGAACCCACGTGGGATGGTATTTGTTGCTACCGTAAGGTAGCAGCACTACCGGCGATAGTGACTGCTACCGTGAGGTAGCAGCACAACCCGCAGGTATTCCTTGCCTTAGCTGCTTTTACCCTTCTTTTCCCTCTTCGTGGTGTTAAATAAAAAGTGGTTGTTGTTTAATAATAGCAAGTGGTTATTTATGTTTTCGTTTTCTCAATATTGTTTTTATTAATGATTATATATATATTCTTTTAATCAAGGCATTAGTTTATGAGATTTAATTTAGTAAGTTAGATTTATTTTGAAAAGAGATTAAATATTTTAATATAATTCATATGTTAGATCTTTGATATGGATTTTTTCTTATTTTATTTGGATTAGTGTATTGGAAATAAAATTGAATGATGTCTTAGGATGGTGTATTATAAATGTGGGGTATTTTATTTAATTTCAATTGAGGAATTTGCAAGTGTTTATGATGTTGGTATTCTCAAATATTGTCTGAGTTCGGTCTTAGTGGATTTAGCATTTCTTGCAAGGGTTTATTTTGTTGCAATTTCTTATCTATGTTTAGTCATCCTGTTGTGGTGTATTTTGTACCTCTTGATCAGGTGATGTATTATGACCTCATTGTCTTAACCATGTTGTGTTGTTTCCTTATGGCTAACCAAGGGTTAGTAAGTCTTTGTTTTTGGTCACCTGTATTTTGGTAGAGGTGTTATGGCTATCTATTTCACCAAAGGATCCTCGTGGAGTGATCATGTTTGTTTAGTGTCCTATGAGAGACTGGCTTTTGAGTGGGGGCCGTGCCCAAAGTGGATGGCAGGATAACCCCTCGAAAGTCAGATAATAAGTGATAACCTAATAATTGATTAGGGGGTGGGTAGTTTATAACATTAATTAAGATATTGTACCCCACGCATGGTTGAGTGCTCGTATAGGCTCAAGATGTAGTGGGAAGGCAAGGAATGGAAAATCGACCACCTTGTCTTCACAAAGGGTTGGTGGGGTTTGCATGAGACCTAGATGGAACCGGGGGTTCAGGAAAGGTTACTAAGATAACTCAGGATGGGGGTCAGGACCTATGGAGGCCTACCTAGGACAACCATTATAAGCTATGTGATGACACTCTCTCTTTAGGGTCACTAGTGTATTGTGATGTCGAGTTCACCTGGAGTATCATGGAGTCATATTGTCCTATCTTCCATGTCTTTCTTATGCTTGCTTGAGGGTCTTCTGCTATCTCCTAGCAAGGTGGGGTGATTTCATTTTGGGATCAGATGGTCGGGTGATTGTGCCACTTCCCATCGGATGTTCTTGTCTGTACCTTCATGACAGGATTGGCTTCGTAGGTGTTCTTGTGGTTCGTGATTCGTGCATCATCTCATGTTGGAGATTATTGCCCTTTTGAGACCTATGTGGTCATTTGTATCTTTGGATCTATGTAACCTTGTATTTGGTAAAGATGTAAACTTTAGATGTATTATTCAAAGCCATGTATTTAATGAACAATGTAATCTTAAGTTTTGGATGTTATTTATCAATTATCCTTATGCTTTGTGCAAATGCTTATTGAAGAGAAAATTATACTGTAATACTTTCTGTAGTGCCCCTACCCTAGTCAGCTTTGTAAAATCGGTTTGACCTTGGTTGACTTTTTTATGTGGTACTCTTGGGTGGTTGATTTACCATTATGTAATGTTATAGTAAGATATTGTGATTATTGTGCATACCTGTTAATGTGCTTTCGCATCAATTTTTATGTAAGTTTATTTGTTCTCCTAATTCATGTTATTAATCTCGGGCTAACACTTTCATTATATATATATGCTTGTGTGACTCATGGTTGCAGAAGATTGCAGGTACAGTACCACCTAGGTGCAAGCTTCACCAGGATTTGCAGGTTTGAGTGTACCTCTTTGGTCCTTAGAGTTTGGATTAGGTGGTCGTAAAACCCTCATTTTATTCTAGTCATGCTCAAGTGAGCGTTGTCAATCATCCATTGGTATTCCTTTGGTTGGGTATGCAAGTCGTTTGTTTGTTTGGCTTTCTTGGATTGCATATTTTGTGTGTGTGGTTAAATTGAGTAATTAATCATGTTTATTTTATTTGATTAAATTGTGTTATGCATAAAAAATTAAGGGACTAAATTAAATAGGTTCCCTTTATGTGATTAATCGTTATTTAGAATTGTTCAATTCAAATTGGTAGCTAGTGCAATTAAATGGTTAATTTTAATGGAATAATTTACTTAGTTATGCTTTTGGAAAGGAAAGATTTAAATTAATTTGAAATAGAATTAATTTAATCTCTTTGCCTTTTTTTAAATAGAAAGGTTAATTTTAATTATTTAAGAAAATCAATTTAATTAGAAAAGCGAGTTTAAAATATGTTGGATATAGTTTAAATAAATAAATAAATTAGGAATTTTATTTTAATATATATATATATATATATATATATATATATATATATATATATATATATATATATATATATATTACCCTCATATTATTTTGAAATTAAAATGTTAAGTTGTGTTAATTAGGAAAAATTAGAAATTACATGAGGGAGAGAAAAATATTTTTTATTTTTCTAATTTGAAAAAGAATTTTTTTTTATTAAATATCATAATTATTGGAAAATATTTGGTTGGAAAACCTAAAAGATTAGGGGGCATATTTTTCTTTTTTGGGGAATGCTTGTGAGTTCACAAGAAGGAGGCGGCAGACTGGGGAAAGAAAAAAAAAAAATTCTTAGATGCATGTTGGGGAAATAAGAATCAGAGGTGGGCTGGAAGAAGGATGGGCGTGGGAGTCTGGTTGCAGGGCTGAACTCTTCCACAAGATCTTCCAAGAAAGCTTCACAGGTTGGATAGCTTCTACCTGGTTTCATTTTTTTATTTTTTAAAAATATTAGATCAAATATTTCTTCCTCCCTCTGTATTTTCTTGTGTGCTTTTATAATATATATATATATATATATATAAATATATATATATATATGATATGGTTGTGTCTCCAATTTCTGGTTGGGTTTTGTTTTCATGTTTGATTTTGTTTATGAGAAAATGATTAGTTTTCAAGTTTAAATCACAGGGGTTATGGTGACAAAATTTTCCCAGAATCACCCTCTTGTGCTTCCAGCTTATGTGTTTCTCCTAGTAGTTTCATTTTGGAGGAATGCAGAATAGAGTTATATTTTTCCTCTTCCCATTCCTTTGTAGCCAGAATTAATTTGATAGCTTCAGCCAATTTGGCCTTATGAATTTTGTTTTAAAAATTCTTACTGGTATTTTTCCCTCTCTATCTTGTCACAGAATTCTGAACTAGTTGAATTCCTTTTTACCAGTATTTAATTAGTTTAATGAAATGGATAGGAAAATTTTTCATGATTTTGTTATTTGATTTCCAATTTCTGGTTGATTATAGTTTTAATTCATGTTTTATTTCCATTAAATTTAAGCTGGAAGGAAGTATTTTGGTTTAAAAATTCTTCCCTCGCATGTTGTTATGCTATCAAAATTTGTTCAAAAATGAAACCCCTGTAGAAGTTTTTATTATGCTATTTCACAATGTCAACGATATCTCCAAATTTACAAACTGGGTTTCTACAAATTTTTTTGGCTTTCTTGGTGACTTTGCAGTTTAACTTCTAAATATATTTCATAAAAATCAAGTTCTGGGTTTTTGAGAAATTATAGAAACTGTGTGGCTGTTAAAACAAATTTGTTTTTTATTAAATTTAAATTTTGTTTTTTTTAAATGTTTTATTATTATTAAATTTTAATTAATATATTTTATTAATTATATATTAATTATTAATTAATATATTTTATTAATTATATATTAATTATTAATTAATATGTATTACTAAATATATGTTAATTGCAATAAATTATAAATTAATATATATTATTAATTACATATTAATTGTTGATTCTTAATTAGCGTATATTTTCAAATATATAATAATTATTGTTCAGTCATTAATTTATTAATTTAGGTACATATATATAGATATATATACTAATTAATATCTTTAGATCGTGTATTTGTTTTAATATATGCAAGGGAAAATAAATTTCATTGGGAAATGTTTATCAATTTCTTTTGTTTCTTTATATGTATATTTCTATTTTTGGAAAGTATATGCTGGTTTTGGAGATATGAGAGTGGTTTATTTATTTCGAAAAATAATAAGAATGATGGTTCATTTTGAATAATAAATATCATATGTTAGTTGATTAATCTGAATATTTGATTTTATATCATTGAGTGTGTTGCATATAGAATATTTATGTTAATGTAAAATTGGTTTAAACTCATGATGAAGTAGTTATGTTATGTTATTATGCATATGAACTTAGCGAGTTAGAAAACCATGAACGACCTGTACCTAGATGAGGTAGATTACTGCAATCGAACTTAGATCCTCTAGAAAACTGGATCGATTTTAATGTTTAACCAATGTGGAAAAAGATTGTCTTCTCTGGTTTATGCCTGTGCATGTTTAAATTTATGTTTTCGCATTTGCTTAGAGAATGGCAAGTCCTTGTTTATAATTGTTGGTTATTATCATTTGTCGATTTGGGTACCAGTTTATGTCCTTGATCCCGAATCTTGACTGTTTTCATGTGATGGTTTGTATTCGATCATGTCCTTTGTGCGAGTGTTTAATATTGGTTTGTGGTAGACTAGAGTTGGTTAGGTCTCTAGTTAGAATACCGACAGTCAGTGTACCCCGTATGAAGTTCAGTTTGACCAAGTGGGTATTCCTACCATATTGAACTCTATTTGCTTGACCTTGTGTATTCCTGGGTTTTAGGAGTTCACTTGAATATGTTCGCTAGTGTGTTGTTGTGTTGCCTTTGATAGGAGCACAGTTGTAGAGTCATCCTGATGTTTATTGCCCTCATGAGAACCTGATATTCATGTGAGACCATGGGATGCTTATGATGGGTTGCGAAGATTTAGTTTCGTGGATGCTCCAGTTGATCTTTTATTATTGTTTCTTATTATGTTTAGTTGGATCCTTTCCTATTCAGGGATCTTCCATGTATTTATTTGACCAGTGTGGTCGTATTTATTATTGGTTATGTTCACCTTGATGGCAGGATTGTAAATGATGTGAACCTTATGTATTCTTCATTATTGATTAAGTATCAGAGGGGTCTTGCAGTTGAGCAGACCCAGAGATGTAGCCCACTAAGGGTGAACTTTGAGATCATTTTGGTGTTATGTGGTGTTTTTCCATTCTTATGTTACCTTTTAATTTGTCATGTATGGATGCTTTATGTTAAAATGTATAATGGGGATTAGATGAAATTAATCATAAATGCATGTATGTAGTCATTTTATTAAATGTAGTAATAGGGATCATAAATGAATGTAGATTTAATTAATGGAATATATTCAGTTATCGATAGCGCAATTAAGTATGCATGGAAAGTATTCATTAGTTTATGATGAAGTTAAAGTACATTATGGAACTAGATGCATGGCATGCGTTTAATGTAAGATTGAACGTAATGAATGGTTAACATTTATTGGATAAACTTAGTCATTTTATCCATAGCTTTAAGTCTAATGGATGAACCTCATTGTGCCATCTATATTTTAACCTTAATGGATAAACTCAACATGTAATCTAATTTTAACTTTAATGGGTGAATTTCCTCATGTTAGCTACATCTTCAACCATAATGGATGAACGCATCCTATTATCTATAATTTTAATTTACTAAACAAATTATATCTTTGTTTAAAGTAATAACACAAAATTAAGTTAACCTGCTTAATTGGATCAAATGTCGTGAGTTGAGTTAGATGTTAAATTAAGTAATCACGTTGGGAAAATCCTTAGGTATTGTTTAGTCTTCCGCTATGTTATCTAAGCTTTTTATAACTCATTGTATCATTATGTTGTGTCTTATTTAAAAAAAAAATTATTTGCACTCCATTCGTGTGTTTTAGCTTTATCCCTTTGGGGTTTCCTGGCGAGGCATTACACTTTCAATCTTTAAATGGTGTAATTTGTTATATGTTTATGGTTTATTATGCTCAATGAGTAAATGATGGCTAATTGGATTAATCGTAATTATGGAATTTAACCTTTCGTTTAATTCTTCATTGGTAACCCTTTAGGAATTCTTATGTTAAGTCTTCTACTTGTGTTATTGTTGTGCAATGTAGTAATTAATGCACTTAATGTGATTTATACTTTTTTAAAAAAATTGCTTAGTTGTTTGGTTCTCCTTTGGGGTTCCTAGAGGGGCATTACATAAGCTATGTAAAGTCCCGAAGCTGCTTACAAAGGAAAAATAAGAGTTAGTGGGGTTTGTTGTCTTTGATTTCAGCATGGCTAAAATCGTGAGGCAACCCTACAAAACTGGTCCGTTTCGTACCTTACGACCTCTGGGAGAGCTTGATTGACTTTGTCGATTAGTTCATTTAGATTTTCACTTTTCTTTTTTTATTGTTTTCTAAGTTTTTCAGGTTTGCATTTTTACCTGCAGGTCAGACTTTAAAGTCCGACCTACAGGGTTCTTTCTTTTGCAAAGTTAATTGCACATCGGACTTTAATGTCCGATGTGCACATGTTTGATTTTCAGCTTGTAGATTGAACTTTAAAGTTTGACCTGTAGGTAATCTTTCCCCTGCAATTTGGACTTTAAAGTCCAACCTGCAAGTTGTCTGGTTGAAGAGTGCATGTCGGACTTTAAAGTCCGACTTGCAAGGGTTTTCTTCCTGCATGTCCGACTTTAAAGTCCGACATGCACTACGTGATTAGCAATTAATATGGTATTTATTGCTAATTTTTGGGATTATTTATTGAGTTTTGGAGCTCATTTCTTCATTCTCATTTGTGATTTTCCTACTCCACGTGTCCTCCTCTATTCTCACTTGTCGGCCTTGCTGATTTGTTGCATCTCCATCATATTTTTTCTCTCATTGCGACGGATTAAGGTAGGTTTTGGTGTTTTCATTTTGGGTTTTGTTTCTTGTTCTTCATTTTTTCCCCTTTTTCCTTCTACCTTGTTTGTTTCTTGTTATGCTTGGTAGTGTTTTCGGAGGGTAATCGGACTTTAAAGTCCGATTTCCCTTCTAGTCGTTTCTTCTCTCCTTAGCCTACATATCGGATTTTAAAATCCGATATGCAGGTTGATCAATGGTGCCTTCTTCGCATATCAGATTTTAAAATCCGATGTGCAGGAGGGTAACCTCCGCATATCGGACTTTAAAATCCGATATGCGAAGAGGAGAACATTGGATTGACATGTCGGGTTTCAAAACCCAACATGTCAATCAGTTGTTTTTCCCCAATCAGCAAAGTCTAATGTGCTAATGATCTTCCCTGGTTTGCACATCGGACTTTAAAGTTCGATGTGTTGATGACTTACCCAAAATTGCACATCGGACTTTAAAGTCTGATGTGCAGATTAAGATGTTTATCCTTGCACATCAGACTTTAAAGTCTGATGTGCGAATTTTATTCCCTGAAGTGCAGGTCAGACTTTTTTACCTGACCTATTGTTTTTGGCAGTTTCACTCTCAGGCTTGTTCTGAGTCCGATTTCTCGATCCAATTGAGAAAAATTAATTTTGATGATGATGACAACTATCAAAAGAGCTAATCCTCAGTGTTGAATGCAATCATTACGAATGTCAAAGCTCCCTTAGGATAAATCTGAGCCTTCCTTGAGTCAGTTGGAATCTTCTTCGAGTAAAACATCAACAAAAAAGATGAAGTACAAGTATGATAAGTACTTAAATCTATACCCAAAGAGTTCAGTGGACTCAAACATCAAGGATATCAGAGATATTGAAATTGGACATGTCGGTAAGCAGGAGTTTATTGACTGGGTTGAGAAAGCTCCTGCTTGCCTAACCAATCTGATCAAATCTAAATTGCATAAATATGCATCCTTCCTAGTTGCAACTCATGATCTAGAATTTGTACTTGCAGTAGCGGATCACTTTGATCCGAATACAAGACAAGTGAGGGACGCTGATCAAAATGTCATCATGACTCTAGATAGTGTGTTCTTCAACAATGTTTTCAAAGGTTCTCCAGTTGAAGAAGTAGCTGACATTTCTCAAGAAAGTGCTCAAGAGTACTATGAGAAAAATGAGGTTAAATGCAAGAAAGTGATCAATACTATGTACCTCTCTCTGCCAGAAATTCCACTACCACACGATGGACCAAGTTTTTTCACAGGAGTGACTTCAATGAAGAGTACAATGACATAGTTACCATGTTATCAAGAGTGAAGGGGTTAAAAGACTCTCATTACTTTCAAAGCTGGATGTGTTACTACATGAATATAATTAGGAAAGGGGCTGCAAGAATTGACTGGGGTGAACAGATCAACGATGTGCTCTGTGCTCAATTGAAGGAAGTAAAAGTGACACTAAAATTTTATATGACCTCATACCTGGTTTATGCAGCTACTTCTATGAGGTAATATCTAGGTTTGTCTACCAAGGGTGATAGGAGATTGGTGCATGTCTAGGAATACTATGATCAACTTACCATCAAGAATCAAGGTAACCACTTTAGAAGAGTTAATGATGCCTTCTTTGCTATGTGGAAGTGCATGTTTGATAAGAGCCTACAGAAGCAAAGATTATCAAAAGCTATGTATAACAAGGTATCTCATTTTGGATGTGTTTTCCTTGAAGTCCCAACATTCACTTACATCTGGATTGGATGTTTCTCAGGTGAGCCTTTTATTATACCAAGGTATCCTTCTGACAAGATCATTCTCATGGAGTTGTGTCAACAACTAATATATGTGCATGAAAAGCAATCACAAGCACATAAGACTGGGTTGAAGTTCCTAGAATCAATTGGAAGGTACTCAGTCCTAACCAACCCCAAAGACAAAAACAAGGAGGAAGAAATACAGTGGAATTTTATGAGAAGATTCAAGGCACGAAACAATTTTGACTTTCGTGGCATGAAGAACAAACTCAAGAGGAGTTATATCCATGTCTACAGGTTTGAAGATGTATGGGCGGACTGTCAGAATGAGGAAGATATAAGAAGGATGGATTTTAGTCGACTTACCCTGGAACAAATTGAAAACTTGGATGTAGCAAAGATCCCAATGACCATGGAAGACATGGATGAGATAATAGACACTGTCTATTATGAAAAGAAGATTGTTGATTCTCTGCTCCCACCAGTGCAATGGTCAAAGAAGGAAAGTAAATCTATCACCCAAAGGATCACTCCCATCCTAGCAAACACCAATGCTTGGTTGTTAAAAAAGAATCTTAGGATGAAACAACTACCTGCTAGTTCTGGGGATGACGATAATAGTGATGGCCCGGTTGGCAAGACAGCTACAATTGAGACAAGAACAAAGAGAGAGGCAGATCCACAAGCACTATCTTTAGTTCCTATAGTACAATCTAAGGGGAAAGGGCCCAAAATTAAATTCACAATTAAAGGGTCCAAGAAAGGTGAGTCATCATCAGCAGTGCAGGGGACAGTCACAAATGAGCCAAAATAGCCACCTGCCATTGAAATTGAAAAAGAGAAGGAGACTGAAGAAGGTGAAATTCCTCAACAAGAGGAAGCACAAGTTGAAGAAACATCACATCCAGATGAAGTTGATGCCCTGACCACTTCATGGGTACTATCTCATTCAGAGGTAATCATCCACTCTATTGATTTTGACTCTAATCAAGAGGATGAGGAGTTTCAAGATGGGGATCTATGTATGGGCATGGCACAGTTAGAAGTTGCTCAACAGTTTTTCACATTAACTAATTTCTCCAATTTGGATGATTTTCCTTCATCCACCATTGAATCTACGATGTTGGATTTTAATGAAGCCTTGGAAGGGGCATTTAAAGAACAATCTACAGTGAACTTATTTGTTACTACAATCACAATAGAAATTCCACCATTGGTAAGTACTAAGGTTGCATCCACAATGCCTTCAATTCTCCCATCTGTAACTAAAGAGGTGTCAGTAGCAGCAACTATTACAACATCGACAAGTGTCCCACAAGATGCTTCAACATTGGTGCCAATGACAACACTCATAACTACTCCGAGCTCCAGTCAGACGGCTCCTGAAATCTTAATTGAAAATCAGCAAGGAGCTACTACTCCATTAGCCAATCCAGAATTACCACCTTAGATGGAAGTAGTAGCCCCTAAGAGGAAAAAATAGGTGATTTATCCAGATGAGTTTGATTTTGAGCGGTTGGTTCCTCTGAAGCCTAAGGGAACAAAGAAGCCAAAGACTATATCTCGGTTGTTAGTAGACTCAACTTCTAAAAGAAAGTATGCTGAAGTCATGGTGTCATCATCAGATAAAGACAAAGACAACATACGACCTGATGATTACACCATGCTAACCATAGAGCTCAGGGTGGAAACACATGAGAGTGTTAAGTTGGATTCTCAGAAAGCTTTCAACTCTTTGTTAAGAATATTTGATCAAGAGAAGGATGAGAAGAACAAATTGAAGCAGAAATGTGAACAATTGACCAATGTTCTTATGAAGGTCACACAATCTTCTCAAGAAATTGAGCCCATGGGATCCTCAATGGACACTGAAGCTCTAAAGAAAATTGAACAGGTAGGAGCCAAGGGTCGAGTAATGGATGAGTGGATTTCATGGCTAAGGTCAGAAGGCTCTCATCTTCTAAGTTCAACAGTTGGACTATTGGTGGATTTTGAAGTAATCCAAAGTCAAATGCATGGACTCAAAACTTCATTATCATAGGAGATTGAGGAAGTTGAGAAAAGTATGACCCTTTGGAGCAAGATGGATGACTTTAGGATAGATGTCCTTGTTGAAAATAAAGTAATTCCTATGACGGAGAAATATATCTAGATTTTGTCATTATTGTCTCAGAAGCAAGAGACAATAAGGTTAATGATTCCGAAGCTGGACCGAGAGAAGAAAGAAGGTGATGATGAGATTGATCTCATTTTTGCCAAAGTTGTCGATCTTCCTTGTTATTTATATGATGGCAATCAAAATCTTGTTACTGGTGAACCTATCACATAGGAATTCCTTTCTCTAATGGATCACTGTACGAGACATGATTTATCACTTGACACATTTGATAAGTTACTAGAGATTCAGGTCAGTTTTGAAGTCCTTGCATCCATGCTGAAGGATGTGAAAAAGAAACAGGTAAAGATTGAAGATGTGATTTCCCGTGTTCGCGTGATCACAAGTTCTACCCCAATGCCAGACAAAGAAAAGATGAAAGCCATCCTGACTAAGTTCAAAGAATTCCATAAATCGAACGAGGAGGAGAAAGATGAATAAAGCGTCCCCTTTTAGCTTTTTCTTTTTATGCAGTTGCATCATTAAATGATGTTAGTTTTCTTGTAGCTACACATTTTCCTTATGTTGTAGTTGTAGTAAAGTGGGACTATGCAGTTGAATTAGTCAACTGTGCCCACATTTTTCTCCATTCTTTTCCTATTTAAGGAGGACCTCATTTGTAAATATTTATCTTTTTCATGCTAAGGAAAAATCTACAGAATTTTTACCTCAACTAAGACTTTGGGATTTTATTGTGAAGATTCTATCAAGAAAATAAAGAAAGCAATTTTGTTTGATCTCATACTTTGTGTTGTGTCAAGAAAATTGTTTATATGAGTTAATGTTATTATGTCCATTACTTATATATGTTCTTACTTCTTTGATATTGGAGATATTGTTATGTGGGTAAAAGAGCTCCTGAATCATGCAAGTAGACTGTGTGCTCCTAGCATATTTGGGAAATATTCTGATAGATTAAGTAATTAGTGGTAGGCTTTGTATTACTATAGTTACTTTTAGTTTAAAGGATTAGGAATTCATACCTGAAGACTTTGAGCTGCAAGTTAAATTTCTAATTATTTGTAACAATCAGTTTGAGTTAGTATTACATTCAAGAGAGACTTTGTGCTACTTGATTGTAAGTTTTAGTGTAGGTTGTTAGATTCATTGTTCTTTTCTTTAAGTATCTAAAACGATAGAGAAATTGTAACAAGGTAGAGGGAGAATACATAGAATCTAAAAAAAAAGAGTTATATGCCCAATACCAACCCACAGATTTTGATTTCTTATTAATTAGAGAAGAAATTTCAAAGGGAACCTCCCCTTGATGAGAGGAGAGATTAATTTCTCAACATAGCTATGTGTGAATTATATATTTTTCCATTGGTATGTTGGTGACAAAATATTCACCCAACAGGGTTAAGGAGGGGTCCTTGAGGATAGAAAATCCTAGTAATGTATGTATTTAAACATAATATTACTTGGGTCATGTAGGCAAAAGAAAATAATGATATAGTGGGGTTCTTTTAAACTATGACAACACAGACCATGTTAATAATTATAAGGTTAAGATCAATAATTGCAAACAAGGTATCAATATAAGAAATAATATTATCAATGGAACTAACAACAATATTAATATTGATAATTGTATGGGTGGATTCCAAAGTATTAATTTTAAAATGCATGGGAGATGGTTATTAGTTAGATATGAAAAGATGAGAATTAATGCATTTCTTGTTAATTGCTAATCTAGAAGTTAAGGTACGTAGGTTAGATAACTAATGTGGTGTAGTGAGAACAATGGATTTAACTATTATAAGGATGTATATAGCTATAGTATGTGCATCAATTAGTAAAATTAAATTGTAAGGTTTCCAACCTACTTAATTTACATTAAGCTAATTCCTAGGTAGATATATGCATGCATCATATACATATCCAATCTATTAGCTTGGTAAATCCTAATTTAAATCCTTGTACTAAATGATAACATCCAAAGATAGTGAAACTAAAGAGGGTAGTGGAGTTTCATTCCCCATCTAAGTGTGGATCAATAGAGATTAATATTAGATATATCTCATTATTGTAAATCATTATATCCAATTTACTCGAGTTAGCATGTGTCAACCTTGAATTCTTTAGGGTACACGTGATGGATTTCATGTACCTAACTATGTTATGTTCCACTTCTTTGTAATGTTCCATTCCTAACCAATTGAGTTGGTGGACCATTAGCCTATCCAATTGGGCTCTCGTAGGCTAATGTGTTGGGGTTAGGGAACTATCAAGGTAGTTTATCCTACAATTTGGTAGTATTTGATGTTTATTTGAGCTTTCATCGTTAATATGAGCACAATGCCCTTTTCTAGAGTGAATCTGGGTTAGTCTTTCAACACTTACTATTTTGAGTAAGTCAATTTTAAGCATCAATTGAGCTAGTTGGTAGGGTTACTTTTTTTATAATTGTCAATGGACTCATTTTTTATGATTATCTCAGTGTTTGATATAGCCTTTGTTGGCAAATGCACACTCCAATGAGACATTGTAGGTGATTGAATGTTTTGTCATTGATGGAAACCTTACAATCCTATGACACCGGCAAGGCAATCCACCGGCACCACCAAAGTTAGACTCTACACCGGCACACAAATCACTGACACTGATAGTAAAAGGAAGCATACCGGCACAGAAGCCGACAAGAATTTTGTTATTAATATATTTTGTTTATTATTGTAAAATCATTGTAAGCCAACTTAGCAAGTTGTAAAATGAGTCTTATATAAGAGAGATCATTGTAGAACATTTTGTAAGAGATAGAGGAATGTAATTAGGCAAAATAAGGTAGACCTATTATGTGAATTATAGGTTAAGGGTTTATGTAAGAAGCTAAGTAGAAACCAGTACTAGATCTGGCATAGTAGATGCTATTTTGAAACAGTACAAGACATTGGATTTGTATAATCCATTTTGTAAGTCAGTGAGACTTCCCATTTTGTAATTGAGCAGTGAGCTCTAGGCACTTGGCCTTCCTACATGTGCAAGCCCCTCTTGTAGCAGTAATATTCTCTTATTGGCCAGTAAGTGAATATTGTGGGTCACAAATCCCACTGAGGTTTTTCCCACACCAAGTTTCCTCGTTAAAATATTGTGTTATGGTGTGTTTTTCATGTGGTTTCTTTTGTCTCTGTTTATTGCATTACTTTCTATTTACCGGTACACAATATTAATATGCTTCACATGTTATAAGTTAAGAAAATCTTATAACCAGTTAGATATTGATTCACCCCCCCCCCTCTCAGTATCTGTGGGAATCCTAACAATTGGTATCAGAGTCTGGTCCTCTATTTTTCAGAAGCCTAACAGCTTGAGGAAGATCTTGACACTGGTAGAGATGGAAAACTTGATGAAGCAACTTGAAGGAGCTCTCTCACACTATGATGCAGAAAAATTGAAAAATATCAAACTTGAAGATGATCTAAAGGCTGCTTAGGATATCATTCAAGCACTTCAAGGAAATCTTATTATTTCAAGAAACAAGAGAAGAGAACTTTGTGAAAAGATGCAAAATGAGAATGATGAAAAGGAAACTCTTAGTGATCTGATGAATAAGCTGAAACAAGAAAACATGACAACAAAGAATGAGATGCAGGATATGACTATGAGATTTTGTAAAGAAATTGAAGATAGAAAGAAGAATGAAGAAGACTTGACTAGAAGATTGAATGATGCTACAAATGAAAACACAAGACTTAGTTATGAAAATGATATGTTGAAGATAGATCTGATGCATGCACAGAATGACTCAAATGAACTCATGAGACAAAAAGATATCTTGGAAGGAGAACTGGCTGCTACAAATCAACATAAAGAAAAATTCAAGAAAAGCTCAGAGGAACTTGGTGACTTGTTGAAGAATCAAAAACCTAATGGTGACACTAATGGTCTTGGCTTTGAAACCAGTGAAAGCTCTGGTACTGCAAACACACAGGATCATGGCAAACTGGTAAGACAACCTAGTGCTTATAAATTCAATGGCAAATGCTTTAACTGTAACAAGTATAGTCATAGAGAAAATCAATGTAGATCTAGAAATTATTAGGATACCAGTACACCCACCAGTCAATGTTCTAAATGCGACAAAGTTGGTCATAACTCTAAGAATTGTAGAATGAATGTAAGATATTATGTTTGTGGAAGATTTGGACACTTATCTAACCAATGTAGAACACAAACTAGCATAGGTTATGGAAAGGCTATTCAGAGAAATAATGTGACTTGTTATGCATGTAACAAAATTGGGCATATTGCTAAATTTTGTAGAAGCAAGTCCTCACCAGTAGACAATAAAGGTCCTAGTTTGAAAGGAAAATAAAAGGTTGAAGAAGTTAAGCAAGAATTATCTAAACAGTGGATCAGAAAATCAGACCTAAATGGTGTTGGGAATACTCCTCCATCGGTAGAACCAAGCAACACTCCACTGGCATAACAGAGTAACACTCCACCGGTAGGAGTCTCTTCATCTAGTTGAAGAAAATTCTTTTGAGGGTTTGGCAATCAATGTGAAATATGCTATTATTCCCTCTGTTGATGGTAAGAAGTTGAAATTACTTCTATACCGACAGATATGTTAAGTAAGTACTTAACTGACAAGCATTAAATGTGGTAGTTGGCAAAATTGACATTATAAATTAATATTTTTGGCTCCATTTTACTTCACCGATCATTCAAACATTTGAAGAGCGTGAAATTTCTAGAGCTAAGGCATTTTGAGCAAAGAGGCAAAGCATTTTAGCAATAAATCTTTCCAAAGGCAGAAAAGGGTATTTATCATGGCGTCCTCTTCTGTACCTAAATTCATAGCAAACCCTACTGCAGTGGAAGTAATTAAGTGCCCTAGGCCCATTTTTCAGTTAGTTCCTGAGATAGCTAAAAGGGATGATAATATTGGTGCATTTTCCCAAATCCCCAAAGGAGTTGTTTTTGCAGAAGACCCTAGAATGTACATCCATTTCCATATAGAAGAACTAGGTGATGAGGTAATCAAGAACATGTACAAGACTGTCATATGTGATGATTCTGGTAATGTGAAACCTGAACACAAAATTATTGAAACCCTAGGATTCACAAAAATTCTCTGCATTCCGAAATTCCCCAAGGAAGTGATAAGGATAGTGTTGAGCAGGGTACATGGTGAATTTTTCTGGCTAGATTCAATTCATAAAATTACCAAGCTGTGAAAGCTGTAACAAGGTTACCTTCCACCGGTAACAAACCAAACAAGACAAAGAAGGTCTCAAATGACCTGGTAATGAACCTAACCGGTGCAACATCCAACAAAAGGTCTTTAAGGGTGAATGATGTAACTGACATAAATGTGAGATTCATTAGCATTATTTTAGGTTACAAAACAGCACATGCAAACAGACTTAACTCAGTTTCCAGCTTATGCATAAAAGGTGCTCATGATATGGTTAAAGATAATGTGAAAATTGATGTATGTGAATGGTTAAAGGATGAACTTATTGACAATCTGGGAAAGATCAAGAAGAACAAGAAAGGAACATTTAGATTTGACAATTTACTTGTATGCTTAATGCTACATATAACCAAATAGATGCCTGGTATAGGTAATAAGAACCTTGGATTTGACATACCAGTAGGGAAACAGTTATCTGACTTATTGAACAACATGGGTGAAAATAGAGAAAAGAATATCAATGAATATTTTCTAGCATTGAAGGCCAGAATGAACACTAGAGTAAGATTATCACAAACAATTGTAGATAAATATAAAGATGACATATGCTTTGTGATTAAGAAGGATGAGATCTGGATGGAAGTAGTTATCCCAAGAACAATTTGGGTTACTGAAATGGGTTATGAGACAGATGATCACATCATTGAAACATATGCAAAAGCCCTTCTGGAAGCACCCAATGAACCTAAGGAAGAGGTATTCGGTGCTGAAACCATTGAGAATAAAATTCAATACAAGAAGAGAGTGAAGAAAGTAGAAGCGACAGTGAGGAGAGGATCAAGGCAAGCTAAGGCTATCAAAGAAGATGTACTAAAACAAACCGGTATCACTGAAGATGAGTTACAGGCACAACAACCAGAAACTCACCTTTCACCAGTAGCAACTTCTTCAAAGAGTGACATGCCAGCAACATTTAAAAGAGTTGTAAGGAAAAGGGAACCTTCACCGATATCCACACCTTCACCTAGAAGAACCAGACAAAAACAATAGGCAGTGAGGCCTCCGGTCAAGAAGTCTACTCCTCAGAAGAAAAAGTTGACACCAAAGAAAAGGACTCAACAAAATATTGCTTCGATTGACAAACTGCTAGATGAAATAACAGAGGAAGGACAACTGAAAAACATCAACAAACTATATGACTCACTATTAGTTGATGATAAAGAAAAGGTTGAAAACAGTGTTATCTTACACTTGGATATCTACAAGAAATTTTTTATGCAAATTGTAGATGAAATACCAGATGAACTATTCAAGAGATTGGAAGCAAGAAGACAATCTGTTGTAGAGCTTGACAAGAAAATAAAAATTGAAAAATTACTTGTTGTCTACCCAGTTAACTCTCCAAAAGAAATAGATGATCTAATTGCAGAGGCTAACCAGTCAGTGTTCTCTATTGCACACTGGCATATTGCACTAATGGTTGGAAGAGTAAATGAGGTTATAGAAGAAACTGAAAAATGCACGGGATATATTCCTTGTTGAGAAGGAAAAATAGGAAGAGAAGGAAAAATAGGAAGAGTATAGTGTAGAGCCCTCCCCAATCAAGCTCCGGTTAACTCAGTTGACCATGGTTGACCTTACTAATAAATGCTATAATTCAATAAAATGGGCTATGTTAGATGGATAGATTGGTGAGAAATGTAATTAAACTAGGTTACAAAATCATTTCACCTTGAGGTGTACATTTCGATGTGTAATAGATACATAACTTTATATGATTCTAGAATAGGATAACTTAGAGATGATGTATGTCATTATTGGATTTGCAGGACTTTACTATGATGATAGAAATAGGATGCATGTCTTAGCTATGGATCAAAATTATGAGGATTATGATAATTGCTTATGTGGATTTATTTGGATATAAGATATATCAATTTGTTTAAATGTAAATTGTATGTAGAGTGTTTGATGTGTATTCTTATTCAGGTGTTTAATATTATATTAGGTTATTTGGAATTACTAATGTGCAATTGAGATGCGCAGGAAAATTATCCATGTGACCATGGAAACATTATGGAGAACCAAACCTAAACCTATGTACGTTCGTAAAGCCAGGGGTTGTCTATTTGGAGAGACAACACCCCGTATGTATCGTATTTTATTTGTGAAAGTAAATGTTGCATGTGTGTTAAATTAAATTTATTAATTTGCGTAAATCCAACAAGAGACAAATTTCATGTGTAATTTTGTAATGTATTTTATTGTGTCACTTGACACGTGTTGATTTATGTCTTGATTTTTGACTTGTCTCTTGGAGGGGGTTGTTCAACTATAGCTTTTTCAAACATTTGAATGTGGTTCTAAAATTTCCTTGGGTAGAGAGTCTTTGGAGTGGTCAACTCAGGTTTGACCCGAAAATTAACTTCAGATGGGTTTATAAGGGGTCAAATGGACTCCTAGGGGTAGTTTAAAGGTGTTTCCTAAAGCCCATAAGGTATACCTATGGTTTAGGAGTATTTTGAGGCATGTGTCTACTCCCATGTGAATGTTTAGTCATCCCAAAAAGTGGGTTTTCTAAGATGTGCGAAAATTCAAAATTAGAAGGTGCCATCTAGGTTAGATAACCTTCCCCTTTACTGAGAGATCCTTTTTGATCTTTTTCTTACTTATTCCTTTTTGAATTTTAGAAACCTGTGAGAACTCTCACTGAGGTCTTCTTAGGCAAGAATGAGAGATTTTGTGGGTAATCACCCACTCTCCATTTTTGGAGACTAGGCATTTTCAAAAGTTGGTTTTTGGATTCAAAATTTGGCTAAGTGTAGAAGGGAGGATTGTGGATTTGGGCTGCTCATCCTCAAACTAGTTCTAGCATACCTTTGGGTAGATTGAAGGTTGGTTCATCTCTTTTCTTTTTACGTTGCATGTCTATGTTGGAAAGTTTGGTTGTATGTGAAAATGATTCTCTTGTATTTTCTTTTGTGAAAATTATTATTATGCAATCTGTCTTTTATTTTCTTGTATGCATTTTTTGTGTTTTGGGAGTAACCAAGGCCTTCTACTCTTGGGAGAGTAGGATGGTCTTGCGGGTGGTAGAAGTTTGACAGCCCTCAAGTGAGAGACTCTCTTTATGAGAGCGAACTCAAGGGATGTATTTGTGACCCTTGTTGCATGGCCTGGTTTGTGCATTTGGGGGTCATAAGGGGAGAAAGTGTGGCATAGATGCCTTGGGGGGCATAAGGAATGTGGGGTTAATGATCTTATGAAATAACTTTGTTTGCCATGAGGTGGCATTGTGTTCTACCATTCTTGCAGTCTCCTCAGGGTAGTTGGTCCACTACCACCCTTGTAAAAATCATCACATTTTGTGATGGAGTGTACCCTCGGTTGGGAAAGTGTTTGTTATTTGTTTTACCCTTGCTTGTTGTGTTTGCATATTAGTAACCTGTCTAGGGCTTGGTTCTCCAAGCTTGGGGGTGGCTTCTAGTAAGCCTAGGTTGGGAGGTGAGCACTCCATGGTCATAGCCTATAATTTATTTGTCGGTTGTTTGGAAGAAAAGAAAAGGACAAGTAGAAGTTGCTGAATTTATTTGTTTGCAGAAAAAGATTTGGGAATGTAATATTTTATATTTTCAGTTGCAGCAATGTAAAGGGAAACTATTTGCTGTATCTATTTTGAAAGGAAATGTATCTATTTTATTTAAAGTCCTCATTTAATAGAAATGAGGGACTAGTTTGGGTATCTCACCCTCTTGTAATGATGACTAAATTGTATTCTAAAAATGCCTTAAATAAATGCATTATTTCTGTTAAATTAGTATTGCATAAATGAAATATTTATGTTGGGCTTTAGCTATGAAATGTTCTTAAAATATTAATGGTTGTATGCATCTTACTTTAGAAATCTAAAAGTTCAATTTACCCCTTTAAGCATATGAATTATTGGAAAAGAATGAGATAGGGAAGCTTGCCTGTTAGTAAAAGACAAAAAATTAAGCATCTAGTCCTAACCATTTATTCTCCAATACAAATCATGGTTTAAATAATTTACATGCATATCTCTAAGGTTAAATTCAAATGATTCTAGATTAATATAGTTGATGTTTAAGTTTATTTAATTCTGTCATTTACTTATTTGTAGAAATTAAAATCTAAAGTTAAATAGTCTATCTAATTTAAATAAAAACATATTTATATAGTTGTTTTATAAATTTATTGAATTCTGTCAATTATTTATTTGCAAGAAATAAATCTAAGGTTATATAGTTTATCTCAGATTTTAGCAACATGGAATTTAAAATAAAGAAGAAAAAAAATACATTGATCTAAATCTAAATATTTTATTAATCTGTTTAAAAATTCAAAAAAAAATAAAAATATACAATATCAATATTAGTCATAGCTCAATCACAAAAGCTCAAATGCAATGATCAATCCTAATTACATCCAATAGAGATATGAAAACAAGATATTCAAGATTGAAAAGTTAAGCAAACCAAATGCAGACTTGAATGTCTCCTTCATGTGACTCCATTGTCCTTCTTTCTTCTTTGTGGATCTCACCTACAAGTGCATACACATGAGATGAAAGCAAGTAGACAAGATAGTAGAGCAAGAATACTCGAAGCGTGATTGATTCGACAAAGTGATTAGATTGGGATAGAAGAAATTCATCCAATTATAGACAAATTGGAGAAAAGATCACATTAGCATGAAGAGATTCAAATGGAAATTGCAACTCAAGAATGTCAATTATGACAAATTATGACAAATTTGCACTTTCTATGCAAGATTGATTGATTGATAATTCATGACAAAATTATGACAAATTTCTATGTCAAAATTGATTGATTGTCAATTATGACAAATTATGACAAATTGAAATGTCATTCCCATGAAATTAGGAGGAAAATAGGAGAGAATTGAAAAATAGATGAAATAGAAATTAGGAAATTAGGAATTAGAAATTGATGAAAATTAGGAAATTAGGAATTAGAAGAAATTAGGTAAATTAGGTAAATTAATTAATAATTTGTCATTTATTAATTAATTCACAAAAAGAGGAATAATTAGTTAGCCAATTAAATAAATATTTAATTGTGACTCGAAGACTTAGGATGAATAAATAATTTATTAATCCTAGAGGGGGAAATGTCAAACAGGGTTAAATGAATAAAATCATGAAACCCTACAAGATGAATTAGAAAATGCAAGAATGACAATTAGGTCTTGACAAAAGATAATTGATATCGATTCGATTTGATCATGATTCTGATTAACAAAAGACCAATGCTGACAAACGATTTGGTTAATAAATGCACCAATTGACGAGGAACAATGACTAATTGATCCAAATTGACACAATTGAGAAAGACAACGATTGATGACAAATTGATCGCAAAAAATGACAAAATTGACAAGAAGACAAGGATCGATGACAGAATAGATTGCAAAATGACAAGATTGAAAATGTCAATGATTGATGACAAATCAATCACAAGACAACAAGATTGATGACAAATTGATCAAAAGACAAGGATCGATGACAAATCGATCGCAAGATAATAAGATTGAAAACGACAACGATCGATGACAAATCGATCGCATGATGACAAAATTGATAAGAGGACAAAACCCTAATTAGGATTGACGATGTCCAAAATGATGACAAATGAATACGCACATTGATGCGACAGCATAAGATTAACCAAAATCATGACAAATATTGTTATCGACAAGACCAAATTCGAAAGCGAGATAAATGAAGAATGCAGAAGAAGGACTCGATGCTCACAAATGATAAAGACCAAGTGCGAATCATAGGAAAATTGTTAATGCGACCCAAAAACCCTAAAATAAGGCAGTGTGCAAATGTTAAAGTATGATTCCGCAAGCATTGACCATTTTTAGACATCTATATATATATATATATATATATACACATATAAATATATATATATATATTTATATATGTACATATATAAATATATATATATATATATTTAAACAAATAAAAAAATAAAAAGATAAAAAAATTAAAAAAATTAAAAAATTAGCAAGAGGGGGGGGTTTACGAGGCCAAACCCACTGTGTTTATGCACAGTGGGTGGCGCGGCTCGAGCCGCCATTGTGGCTACCCACAGTGGGCGGCGCAGGGGCCGTCACTATGGACAACCACAGTGGTCGGCTCAGGGGCCTCCCACTATGGGTATTCACAGTGGAAGGGCACCCGACCCGCCACTATGTTTACCCACAGTGGGCGGCAGTCGGCCGCCACTGTGGGTAACCACAGTGGTGTTCTGAGGTGCCCACCACCGGCGCCCTAACGGCCCTTCCCCAAACACTCTGCTGCTTCTCCTCCATGACCACCGCTCCCCCTCGGCCCTGCACAATAAGAAAAAAAAAAAAAAATTCTAACCCTGTTAGGTCTAGGGTAGCACAAAAAGAAAAGAGAAGAGATTATAAAATGTAAGGGGCATTTTAATATATATTTTTTAGTTAGGGCTTTCGTGGATATTTTATAATAATGTGAAAACTTATATATATATATATATATATATATATATTAGAATCGAGAAACCTTTCCCCCCCCAAAAAAAATTCTAGTTATGTTGTAGGGTCGGAACTAGAGTTTCTCAGGTGGGAGCTATAGCTTTCATAAACTATAGGCACCCTGCAGGCAGAATGATTCTCGTGATTAGATGCGGAATGAACTATAACTTGAATTGTAGTGAGTACTTAGATTCTATACGTAACATGCCTACAACTATTAGGGTGGGCCCCTCTCTTTATTAGTTGAGGTCCCCAACTAGATAGAGATCGATGTGCCCCTCTCTTTCATTATTAGGGCAATGATTAACTATAGTTTCCCACCCAACCCATATCTCCTCCCAGCCCTTGAGAATAGTGTATATATATATATATATATAGGGCAAATTGTAGATTAAACATTTTATTCGGTGTTTATATTTTATATAGGTTTTATATAAACATATGGGTATATTTAAGAATGATGTTTAAATTTAAAATATTTATGAAGTTTAATCTTTTAGAAAATTTTATAACAAATTTGTTAAGTTATTTTGGCTATGGGAAAATATTTTTTAGTCCACCTAAATAAAGGTTTTTGTGAGATTAAACTTTATAGGACAATTTTCATTATGGATTTAATTGACCCTTTAGTCGAAATAGTTTAATCACATTTTAATTATTGTAAAATAAAATATAGAAATTTATAAACTAAGTGCTATGACTAATTTATTTAGTTCCTTAATATTATCTTTGTCAATTAATTTAGATATTTTTGCGTAAATGAGTTTATTTATTTATTTAATAGTGGGATTATAATAATTTCCTTGGAAGAGGATATCGTGGTGGAATTACATACTTTCGAAAATAAGTCCAAGACCTTGATCTTGCGAACTCATTTATCCTAGATGGAATCTTATACTAAATAAAGCAATTAACATTTTAATGTTTGACACTTCAATTTTCAATTGCTCGATTAATTAATATTATTATGTTAAAATCATATTAATAATTAATTTATAGACGCAAGATTTAATCAAGTATAAAGGAAGGATGTTTTATCATGGATGGAGGAAACTTGTTAGGAGACAAATAATTATTATTGAATCAAGTAGTTATATTAATGCCTATTTAGTAGAAGTCGATCTAACTAAGAATTATAAATTGCAATTGTAATAAAGGGGACATTCGATGTGAATATATTATTGTCCTTATAAATTCATTTTGTTCCATTTGATTGTAGGAGTTATCATAAATTGTTATGTTAGGAATATCCTAACTTTGTTGTCTAGGAGTTTCATAGAAACCTAAGGCTTCTAGATAAATTGGTTCTATTCATCGCTCACGTTAGAAAAATATTTTATTATAATTTAAGGTTCCGCTTGGAGCAACCTGTTAAGTTGTCACATCTAATTAAGCATAGGTTGCATGTAATTAAGTGTTCAAAAAAAAATTTGTTGTGTGTGTTTTTGCCCAAAAGTTTGGGCATGACATTTTGGTATCAGAGCCCTAGGTTCATACACTGGTGAACATGGGCTAGATTCATAACTTAGTTGAACTAAACTATTGTTTTGAAGTATAACACCTAGATGGGAGGCTTGCGAAATAACAAAGTGAAACATAAGTGGAAATTCTTCTAAATCAACAGATCAACATATATCAATTCAAGGGGTTCCAAGGGTCACTAAAAGCCCTGAAATTTGAAACTAATTAGTCATAATGTTTATGGCATAATAAGACCCCAAAGGCGACAAATTTTTTTAAAATTTTAAATATTCTCGATATTTAATAAACGAAATTTAGATCATTAGTACTTATAAGATTACCATCCAATTGGAACCCAAATACAATTATTGCCCTAATCAAATCAAGTATGAGGAGTTAATTCTACAATAAAATACCTCTGATGGTAACTAAGAGAATACCATCCATCGAGGTATATTATTGACTTGACAAGTCAAGCAAGCTAGTTAGACATAAGATGAAGGTGCAATAACCAAGATAATTGAGATAGCGACAACTCAAGTTAATTTTTTTTAGCTATGCAAAAATTTTGGTGGTTCGAGGACCACGACCGCCATTTGGGACAACAATGAAGAAGAGTTAAGAGGTACTCTTGTGAATATTAGAAAGAAGCATTAACCTATCCTAATGAATAGGTGCCTTAAGCGTGTGGTCAAGCTAGGTTGCTTATTATGAGCATTTGTTATACAATCCTTGTAGCAACGTAGGGAAGCTAGAGCTGTATAACCCTAAAGATAAGGACTAAAATGATGAAGGACAATCTCCTTGATAAGTGGACCCTAGAAATAGTATAGATGAATTAACTAAGGAGAAAGGATACATGAACTTCTTGGGTTAAAGCACGTAATTGCAATAAACCCTAAGTTCATCCATAGTTATATAATTGGGGAAACAAGCAAGTAAAGCCACAACTAGTTCCCTTATGGGAAGACAATCTTAATTGATGGCGAAGAGAGTAGGGATGATATGGGAATCGTACAAAGGTCCCTATTGAAGTGCAAGGAGCGTAAAAGTATTAGGATCTTATACTCTAGGAATGAGTAACTAATATTCGTTCAGGACCTAAGGTGAAAAGTGCAACCCAATCATGGCTAGTCGCTACATACAAGACAATATATAACACAATTTAACTACTTGACACAACCGAAGTAGGTTTGTAAATTTATGGCACTCACGTGTGAAGGTATGCGAAAACATTTAAGTATGGATGAAACAACATGCAGATGGAAATGGTTTATGGAAAGATAGTATAGCAGTATTATAATATGAAGGTTTTAATGACGATTAATTGGCAGTATAAGATATTTTATGAGAACATGGATAAGGAGCCAAATTATGTGGTTAGCCAAGGGAGAACTTGGAGATTATGGGAGTCTTAAGACATTGGTAATTATTGGACACCCTTATGTTATACCATAATTGGGTAACAGGATATTATGACGATAAGGTGGTTTACGTGGTTTGAAGGAAATTGTAAGTTGTGATATGCCGAAATTGGCTAGTAAGTGAATATAAATAAGTAATATGGAAAGAGATAACTTCTTCTTTTTTACCAAATTTTAATTAATAGGGTGAGTGTTGGTCACTTCTCGAGTGCACACCCCCTTGATATCATAAGTTGCATAAGGGAAGTAGGAGGGATTAAGTCAACTCTCTGCGTTGTTTGCAATATGTCATGAAATGTGTGGGAAGGAATTAGTTGTCAAGTGTTATTGATTTTAATTGACAATTAGTCCACCCCAAATGGTTCTTAACCATAAGTGTTAGTAATTTGGCAACATGCTCCTTATTGACGAGGACGAAAGGATGATTAGAGGTGAAAATTCAAGGAGCTAGCAAAGGTGCTAAGAAAACAAATGATGTCCTTAGTAGAATTATATTATTATTAATTTTATTTATTTTTAAATAAAAAAATCCTAAGTGTTTCTAAGTATACAAGTGACAATTTTGTGCCGAACTATCCACCGCATGTGAGTAAGACATGAAAGTGTCGATGCATGAGTTACCACGTAATATTGAACCAAGGTTTAGCATATCAAGAAAACTAATGGAGGTCCTAGAAGAATGGACGGAGGATGGTAGAATTAGTGCAATCACTTGTTAGATATAATTATGGATGTTAATAACCCTAAATAGATAATGGAGTATGTCGGAAAGTGTGGCTTGCGATAGCAATCACATGAAGGTTAAAATGGAACATGATCTATAAAATGATTGCAATCTCATGTGTATAAGATATTTCATAAATAATAAAGGAATATAGATAATCTAAGAATCTCAAGAGTCTAATAATCACTTCTTAACACACTCAGGATGTGTGATCTTGGGTGATGTGATGCGGTTACTCCCTATAGTATGGCTAGTATGGTCATCTTGTTTCGAGTTTGATTCGACAGTATTTTTGACTTTCTTTGAATAGTATATTGCGACCTAGGGGCTAGTACTTTCTTTTTATTTATTTATTTTTATGATGAAAGGACCACTAAATTTATGTTTCTTTTTTTTGGAGCTATGGCACTTGCCATGTTGCTAATTTTAATATCTTTCAATTGTCGACACTGTTCTTCTTTGATTGGATTTGGTAAAAGTAACTTTTATTTTGATCTTCTAGTGTCAAGTGGTCATTTTGACGTTAATATAGCTAGCCCTAGTGATGTGATTTGTGCAATGTCTATCATGTTCGTTGAACCAATGATAGTGTGTCAAGGGAGAATACCGCAAGGAGTGAAATTAGGCACACAGAATAAACAAAGAATGTTATTTCAAAATAAGGTAAAGAAAGGAATACTCTCCTAAATAAGATTATTTGTGAGTAATCTAAGAAAGGAAATTTATAACAAAAAAAAATAAAATAAAAATAAAAATATGTGTGTGTGTGTGTGTGTGTGTGTGTGTGTGTGATCTAGACCTAATGAATTGCGAAAGTGATGATAATTGCAGACTGGTAAAATTTGGCATGTGTATGGAGATGATTGCATGGATGAGATCAAAAAGAAATAATAATTATAAATTTTCATCTCCCTTAGAATGGGATGGTTATGTACCTTAATGTCTGGGTTTCGTGAATAATGTACCTATGAAACTAAAAACCTTGGTGCCTAGAAATACCAAGCATTGTGGGCCCTAGGAGTAGAAAATTCCCTACTTATGGGTAGATTCAAAGAACTTAAACTTGATTATTCCTTGTTGCCTAAGGATGTTGGAAGAAATCATGCACCTAGGGTGGCTTACCAAATATGTGATTAACCCCCTTATGAGGCACCTTGATGTAAAATAAGTAGATTCATTATGGATAAACTGTGATGTCAATTCTCTTTAGTGGCAAGCATGGATGACAATTGCAGTGGGATAAACATGTTTTACACGAACCCTTAATAAGTATGACTCCTAGAAATTAATAAGTAAACTATCATATGTAGCCTTGATTATGGGAGTCGATGTGTGTTATTGATATAATTTGGATGGTGCATTAACGTAAGTTGTTGAAAGATAGAATTTTATAAACACCTACCTGAGATTGAAGGGAAATGTAAGAATTTAACCTTATGAAGATAGTAAGCTAATTACAATAATAAGTTGGTTTTGGTAATGCATCTTTCTACTAGGCAAGATAAGATTTAGAGCAACCTATTGAAATTGTGGGAAATGTTATGTCCCTATTTCGTACTCTGCTCATGCGACTTCCAGGAGTAAGTCGATCTCTACGGGAGGAGGATGTAGAGCCCTCCCCGATCAAGCTTCGGTTAACTCAGTTCACCATGGTTGAACTTACTAATAAATGCTATAATTCAATAGGACGGGCTATGTTAGACAGATAGATTGGTGAGAAAAATAATTGAACCAGATTACAAAATCATTTCAACTTGAGGTGTACATTTTGATGTGTAATAGATACATAACTTTATATGATTCTAGAATAGGATAACTTTGAGATGATGTATGTCATTATTGGATTTGTAGGACTTTACTATGATGATAGAAATAGGATGCATGTCTTAGGTATGGATCAAAATTATGAGGATTATGATAATTGCTTGTGTGGATTTATTTGGATATAAGATATATCGATTTGTTTAAATGTAAATTGTACGCAGAGTGTTTGATCTGTATTCTTATTCAGGTGTTTAATATTATATGAGTTTATTTGGAATTACGAATGTGTAATTGAGATGCATAGGAAAATTATCCATGTGACCATGGAAACATTATGGAGAACCAAACCTAGACCTATGTACGTTCGTAAAGCCAGGGGTTGTCTATTTGGAGAGACAACACCCCGTATGTATCGTATTTTATTTGTGAAAGTAAATGTTGCATGTGTGTTAAATTAAATTTATTAATTTGCGTAAATCCAACAAGAGACAAATTTCATGTGTAATTTTGTAATGTATTTTATTGTGTCACTTGACACGTGTTGATTTATGTCTTGATTTTTGACTTGTCTCTTGGAGGGGGTTGTTCAACTATAGCTTTTTCAAACATTTGAATGTGGTTCTAAAATTTCCTTGGGTAGAGAGTCTTTGGAGTGGTCAACTCAGGTTTGACCCGAAAATTAACTTCAGATGGGTTTATAAGGGGTCAAATGGACTCCTAGGGGTAGTTTAAAGGTGTTTCCTAAAGCCCATAAGGTATACCTATAGGTTAGGAGTATTTTTAGGCATGTGTCTACTCCCATGTGACTGTTTAGTCATCCCAAAAAGTGGGTTTTCTAAGATGTGCGAAAATTCAAAATTAGAAGGTGCCATCGAGGTTAGATAACCTTCCCTTTTGTTGAGAGATCTTTTTTGATCTTTTTCTTACTTTTTCCTTTTTGAATTTTAGAAACCTATGAGAACTCTCACTGAGGTCTTCTTAGGCAAGAATGAGATATTTTGTGGGTAATCACCCACTCTCCATTTTTGGAGACTAGGCATTTTCAAAAGTTGGTTTTTGGATTCGAAATTTGGCTAAGTGTAGAAGGGAGGATTGTGGATTTGGGTTGCTCATCCTCAAACGAGTTCTAGCATACCTTTGGGCAGATTGAAGGTTGGTTCAGCTCTTTTCTTTTTACGTTGCATGTCTATGTTGGAAAGTTTGGTTGTATGTGAAAATGATTCTCTTGTATTTTCTTTTGGGAAAATTATTATTATGCAATCTGTCTTTTATTTTCTTGTATGCATTTTTTGTGTTTTGGGAATAACCAAGGCCTTATACTCTTGGGAGAGTAGGATGGTCTTGTGGGTGGTCGAAGTTTGACAGCCCTCGAGTGAGAGACTCTCTTTATGAGAGCAAACTCAAGGGGTGTATTTGTGACCCTTGCTGCATGGCCTGGTTTGTGCATTTGGGGGTCATAAGGGGAGAAAGTGTGGCATAGATGCCTTAGGGGGCTTAAGGAATGTGGGGTTAATGATCTTATGGAATAACTTTGTTTACCATGAGGTGGCATTGTGTTCTACCATTCTTGTAGTCTCCTCAGGGTATTCGGTCCACTACCACCCATGTAAAAATCATCACATTTTGTGATGGAGTGTAGCCTCGGTTCGGAAAGTGTTTGCTATATGTTTTTCACTTGCTTGTTGTGTTTGCATATTTGTAACTTGTCTAGGGCTTGGTTCTCCAAGCTCGGGGGTGGCTTCTAGTAAGCCTAGGCTTGGAGGTGAGCACTCCATGGTCATAGCCTATGATTTATTTGCAGGTAGTTTGGAAGAAAAGAAAAGGACAAGTAGAAGTTGCTGGATTTATTTGTTTGCAGAAAAAGATTTGGGAATGGAATATTTTATATTTTGAGTTGCAACAATGTAAAGGGAAACTATTTGTTGTATCTATTTTGAAAGGAAATGTATCTATTTTATTTAAAGTCCTTATTTAATAGAAATGAGGGACTAGTTTGGGTATCTCACCCTCTTGTAATGATGACTAAATTGTATTCTAAAAATGCCTTAAATAAATGCATTATTTCTGTTAAATTAGTATTGCATAAATGAAATATTTATGTTGGGCTTTAGCTATGAAATGTTCTTAAAATATTAATGGTTGTATGCATCTTACTTTAGAAATCTAAAAGTTCAATTTACCCCTTTAAGCATATGAATTATTGGAAAAGAATGAGATATGGAAGCTTGCCTGTTAGTGAAGGACAAAAAATTAAGCATCTAGTCCTAACCATTTATTCTCCAATACAAATCATGGTTTAAAGAATTTACATGTATATCTCTAAGGTTAAATTCAAATGATTCTAGATTAATATAGCTATTTTTTAAGTTTATTTAATTCTGTCGTTTACATATTTGCAGAAATTAAAATCTAAAGTTAAATAGTCTATCTAATTTAAATAAAAACATATTTATATAGTTGATGTATAAATGTATTGAATTTTGTCAATTATTTATTTGCAAGAAATAAATCTAAGGTTATATAGTTTATCTCAGATTTTAGCAACATGGAATTTTTTTTTTTTTTTTAAAAATACATTGATCTAAATCTGAATATTTTTTTAATCTATTTAAAAGTTCAAAAAATATATATATACAATGTATATTTGCATAGTAAAGCCAGCCCTAGATAGCTTATGCATCTAAAATGTATATATATATATATATATATATATATATATATATATATATATATATGTATGTATGTATGTATGTATGTATGTATGTATGTATGTATGTATATATATACATATATGTATATATATGTATATATATATATACAAATATAAATATATATATATGTACATATATAAATATATATATATAAACAAAATAAAAAATAATAAAATAATAAAATAAAAAAAATAAAAAAATTAGCAAGAGGGGGGGCTTTACGGGGCCGAACCCACTGTGTTTATACACAGTGGGTGGCGCGGCTTGAGCCACCACTGTGGCTACCCACAGTGGGCGGCGCGGGGGCCGTCACTGTGGGCAGCCACAGTAGTCAGCTCGGGGGCCTCCCACTGTGGGTAATCACAGTGGAAGGGCACCCGACCCACCTGTTGTTAACCAAAAGTGATAACCCAAGAACACCTGCAAATCTATCTATGAGATAGCCAATCTCAATCAATGAAACACTTTAGGGCTTGGACAACATAACATAGGATCCTAATGATCCTCCTACACTTCAAGTTCTGCTAGACCTAGGGGGGGACACCCTTTTGATGCATTGAATACAACAATCACAAACATAAGACTGCATCAACAATGAGCAGACAAACCATTCCACAAGCTCACCAAATTAGGTAACACATACAGATGGACTGGATCTTATACAAATAATAGGTGAAATAGAGCTTTGGAAGGATAGAATATTAACCCCTAAACATAAAGGGAAATTAGATTTTCTTTAAAATGTATATCTGATACCATCCCCAAATCTGTCAAAAACCAGTGCCTTGTTCATTGGACAACAGAGTCACACATAGAATTACAAAATGCCAATCATAGCTGCAAATTTGTTCTCCTTACAAAATATCCCTGCACTAATACCTTATACTAATGCATTACTCAATCCATTCACAAAATTATCAAATCTGGGACACATTCCATTGTTTATGACTGATTATAGAATTTAAACTCTTCATTGAAAAATGCCTACAAACAATCATACAATCTCCTTGAGATGACAAATTATAAGCCTCCTTGAGGATTCAATTCATAACAATGAAATATATGCACAGAGACAATATCATGGGAAATTTACTCATGCATGACACAAGTAAGACCTGCAACTTAGAAAACAATCTGTCATCCTGTAATGTAGCCTCTATACCCTGAACAGATTCATAGAACTTTACAAGTTTGGGTCAAGAAATTCAGAAAATGGAAGCCATGAAAATTGGAACCCTTCTCACAGAATTTTGGAACCCTTACAAATGAGAAGAATTGGGAATAAGAAGGAGAGGGAAGAAAATCAAATCTGCAACTGAAATTGCCAAGTATCTCCTCTCTAACTGAATTTCACTCCCATGGAAACTACTCTTGAAACATCCCACATTTGTCAAAATTAACTACTTGACCGGATTCCTCATTCCGAGAGCTTTCCGGCAATATATAACACTTCATGTTTTGGCCAAAAATGAGACCCTGGGCGAATTAATCCTCAACATGTGCACATCATTTAAATTTTTTGAATTTTAATATAGTTGAAACTATATCTTTAACTGATTTTAAATTTGATTTTTGCTCTGACACTTTGCCACATGGCAGGACCTAATTGGTTTGCAGGGTCTACTGGGTGCTACCTGGGATGACACCTCGTCACTCCGCCATGTGTCCGCTTGCTTGTCGTCCACCTAGGTGCCACATCATCACCACTGGACTACCACCTCAACGCGGCCCGCTTGTTGGACTGCTGATTGGACCTACCACCTGGCTTTCGCCATTTCGCAATCAGTATGTTTCATGGATCTTCGCATCACGAAACCGCACAGGCCGTCGATCTGCTCCAAACTTGCTCACTGTTTAACCTGCTACATTTTCGCCATTTCGCGTTTCGCTGTTTCGTGGACCTTAACTTGCGAGCAACTTTCCTTCGCGAAACAGCACGAACCATCCGATCTCCCGAAACATGCACGATCTTTACCCTTTTCGCCATTTCGCAGAGTGTAACTCGCGTGCATCTTTGGCCTACGAAATCACACGCTTCGTCAGATCCTCTGCAACCTGTTCACTGGTTAAGCCAACCCTTCTCTGAAAAATTCGCTTGTTTGCCTCAGGAAGTGTGCCTGCGTGGGGTCCACCTGGTCACCGCTCAGTCACCTCCTCTATTGCCTTGGGATTCGTGCCCATGCATGGGCCCACCTTGGGCTCCCATAGGCACTGTCCGTCAAAAGCCCAGAGGCTTTGACATTATAGATGTGTGTGGATTTGGTTATAAACATCAAAAAATGCTCTCGCCCAGCCAATGTGGGATTAAAACATTAAGCCTGGGACTGCATTTTGGAGCCTTGCCTGCAACTTTAATGGCGATTTTTTCTACATTTGCTTGGGATTTGATGGCCTTCTCAACCACGCCATACTGGGAGGAGTACATTCTCACGGCAGGGGGAGATTGGCATTAATCTTGCCAATTGCATTTGCTTTAAAACATTGGGACTCTCCAAACTCCACGCAACTGTAGCTTTACACCATTTAATGGAATTTGCTTGAATTTTGAATGCCCACTCCATTACCTATGTGGAGGATACCATGCCATACATTTGTTGTTTGCATTTACATTGAAGACCCCTTTTAAAAACCTACCCTCATACCAGACACCACGATAGGGAACATCACATTAAGCCTGGCATATCTGCCAATGGAAATTGCATTGAAAACTCCTTTTAAGGCTCCCAAATCCATTTAACGCATGGGCTGCATTTGAACACTTCTACGTCCTTTCCAAGCACCATGCAGGAGGAGAAGATGCTAGCAGTTTCAATGCAATTGCTTGAAAGTCTTTATCAAAACCCTCTTACCAGCCACGCAAAGGGAGGATTTTGGAATTTGTTTGCAACGTTTTCTGCATGCTCACGCAGAGGAAGAGAATGAGCCTTTCCATTTGCCACTTCCCACAGTCAATAAAATATTGTTTGTGCTTGTTATAGAATGTAGGCAACCTCCACGTGGGCTTGGCTCCTTCATAAAGAATTTTTTTAGTGGGTAGTTCCATCCGCTCTATTTCCAATTTGGCTATCTCAACATCCAGAGCTTCTATCTACGTGACACATGCCTGTATGTCTGATTGCAATAGCTCAAAATAACTTGGACATATGATTGGGGAAAAACAAGATTTAAGATGCACAATTCCTCTGTACTTTTGACTAACCATATGAGTAGGACTTCCCTTGGGAACATGGTTTCCTTCTTCAATAGAATGTTGCTGCAATGCTTCTAATAAAATGCTCATCAATGGGGATTTAGCATCAGAACTACCATGTAAATTTTATTATAAACCTCCCCATTCTCCACATTTTTTTGAATTGAGTCATCCTGGATGGAAGAGATTATAAGTGCATTTCTATCAACTTTGGCAAGTTGCACCAAGCAATTTGATTTCAAATGCATCTGGTAGTTGTCAAATGCAGAATATGCTTGCCTATATTCATGTCCATAATTGAAGAATTTGGAAACACCACAACATCACCCGTATTTGAGCAGTCAGTGCTTGCAAAACCTACCTTTTACATTGTATAACTTTTCTAGTAGATTTAAATGGCATTTCAAACCTGGTGCTTCATCACTTTTTGACTTGATAATATATATTGGTAAATTTGACATTCTTTCTGAATTATTTGAGGTTTGCAACTAGAATGCAAGATACACATCCCTCAATCCACAAATGGCAAGTAACTGAAGTCACCTCTCACCATCCCACTAGCGAATTGCAGTCAAGCCAGGTCAGCCCCCAAAGTGGGTCCGACTAAAAAAAAATTCATTTTCATACAACTGACCTCTGAAATGCTTCATGGGCCTCAAACATACCTCTGGAAATGATCGGCATCATTTTCGGATCATCAGACTGCATTTTACAACTTTTAGGCACTTATGCCACATTTTTGCATTTAATCGCGAAGACGTATTTTTCAAAGTGGTCAAAACACCTTTCTGGACCTCGCCATCTGACAGGCGTGTACTCTGATATACAAGGATGACTTCTACTAAATGGTTTCTCAAGATGAGTCCCGAGCGAAGAGATATTAATCGGTGAAAATGACAAACTGGCTTTGTCGGCACTGCAGACCTGACGAAGTCAATGTTCTGGCAACACATGATGCCTTTCTCAAAAATATCAAATGACCTCCATAGGCCCTCAAATTTGAAAAATAGGTACCTTAAAGTACATATTAAAACTTAGAAATCTCAATTTGATCACAAGACTGACAGGATACAAATGGCGCGCTCACAAAAATGGCTACATTAACTGATACAACACTGAAGGTGCAGAAGACTAAAAATGATGGCTAAATGAATCCTTTTGAAAACCGATCAAACGGATTGATAAAGGCTTGAAATTTGAAACGTAGCTCATCATTTATACTGATATTATCCGGGAACAAGCATTCTAACATGACGCTTACTGAGGAAACTTTTACACTTATGCGAAACAGGGCTCTGACTAGCTGTCGAAACAGGGACTAGTCAAAACATGCAAACTGCAAATGGATTGATCTTCAAAAACTGAGCAAATGGATTCGTTAGGACTTGAAATTTTGTAGGATGACTCACATTTATGCATAGAATTGAATCCATTTTTAAATTCTCCATGACGATCAACATGGCAAAAGATGTAATCGCTCAAAGTAGGCTACTCAATAAAATCTGCATTTGTGCCTAAAATGCACTTTTAGATCACCCCTCAAAATGGGTACCTCATAAACTTATCCAAATTGAACTCTAAAAGTTTCACATCACTGAATAGGCCAAATGAAAGGTGTGGGACTTGAATCCCGAGCCTTACCCTCTAAAAATCAACCAGCTCCATTTTGACCTCTCACAAACTAGGCCCTTCAAACTGACTCATTTAGGTACTTTTCTAACATGCAGAGAAATTTTTTGAAATGGGCCTCTAAACTTGACTCAATTTTAATGAGTCCAAACAGTGGCTCTAACTAGGGATGGTTGATTGCAAGATCAACACAAGAATCCAGATATCTATGGTTAAGCAGACCACCCGAAAATGAATCATTCTTCTCTTCTCATCTCTTTTCAAAAAAACAAGGCACCCTTATTCTACCCAAGCAGCAGGGCACTTTATTGAAAACCACACAACTGAAGCAAAGCAACTATACAAAATATACAAACATGCTGACAACTAAATATAAGCTGCTCAAACAATCTTAACATTTACCTCTGTCAAAAATCTGATTTTCATCACTTGATATCTTGATCTAAACAGAGGCACCTTTGAATAACAATTGAGCATAACTTTTATAATCAACCTTTGTTGTCTCATTACTACAACAACTGGTGTGCTTACCTCTTGTCTGATTTTGAACTTTGTAATCACACACTACTTCAACACAAGTAAAAACATGAGACAATTCACCATAGAGGCCTTCCCACAAGATACCATACATTTCACTATCCCAATCAATTCTATCTTTTGCAAGGACATCATCATGCTGAATCTCAAAAATAAAACATTCATTTTCAACATTGTAATTCTCATCAACACATGCCTTATTATCACTTAAATCAATAGAATGAGGGACACTACTAACCAACTGATGCAAACAAGGAACATGAATGTTACAATCCGGATGTGATACTTCACTATGCTGATCACATTCTATACTCTCCTTGTTTATCAAACTCAAAACTTCCGCAATCCCAAAATTCCAATCATGGAAAAGAATGCATACCTCTAGCTGAAGCAAATCCTCAGCTAAATCTTTCTCATTCAGGCTTACATCTACCTGAAACACTTCCATTTGTGGTCTGAAAAAGTCATCACATAACCCATGCCTCTTGTCTTCATCACGAAGTAAATTCTTACAACCCATGTTACTGCTGTTCGGAACTTTATCAGCATTACAAATTTGTTCCGCACAAGGGGAAACTTCATCTTTTTCATCAATGAAATCAGCACCATGGATATTTGTATCAAAAGCAAAGGACTCCAAATCCGGTTCGAGCATATTATCAACATTCACATCCTCATCATGGTACTTGAAATTTTGAAAGCATTCAAATATGGGTTCATTTAAATCTGAAAATAGAACATTATCAGCACTATCACATACATTCTTATCTTCAAAAACGCTTTTGTTTTCAGATTCATAACTAAGGTACATAACTTGGTCTTCTATTATATCATCTTCACAAGATGAATAATAATAATTCTCATAACCACTTTCAGCTGCATGACTGGCATTCATTTGCTGATCAAAAGAAAGTGAAACACTTGTGCCAAGATCGTTCTCATTCTGAAATTGATCTTCATTGTTCATTTGTATACCTTCAAGGTGCTGGGAATAGAACTCATTGTCCTCATAATCAGCAACACCACTCCATTCTGAAACACATCCATCATTGGGTATACTTGCACTGAACACATCATCAACATCATTCACATTTTCATTTTCAAATTTATCAGACTTAACCAAAATCTGATTTTCATCATATTGCACAACTTCACTTACATAATCAACAACATTTGGTGATCCTTCAGTATTTGGTATTTGAACATCAAATACATCAGCAACATTTAAAGATAGATGGTCATTATTACCGTAATTTTCATTATTGTTAACCTTAGGAGATGCATGATTAACTTGGTAATTTGCAGTCACATAGTCAACATAAACGGCATACAAATCAAATGGTACATATCCCTTGTATATATCAATCTCTGTATCAACATTATCACAACATTGCACACTAATCATTCCATCATTACTATGAGAGGCAACCAGCATTAACAACAGAGGATCTTGACTCTCATTCAAATCTGAAACATATGCACCAATAAAACCATTTGGAACTGCAAAGCTTGATGCACCTAAACAAGGAATGATTGGTTGAGCTTCACATGGTATTTCACCATTGAAGGCATTTTGATAAGGAACTACAGTAGACACAAATCTCTTGGCTATCCCAAATTTCAAATTATTTTTGATGTCCCTAGCTATGTTAAAAGCTTCATACAAGGTTTTAGGTTCTTTGTTTCTCAATAGGAAACCCATCTTCTTACCAAAAGCACTCATATAAATATCCAGACATACTCTGATATACAAGGATGACTTCTACCAAATGGTTTCTCAAGATGAGTCCCGAGTGAAGAGATATTAATCAGCGAAAATGACAAACTGGCTTTGTCGGCACTACGGACCTGACGAAGTCAATGTTCTGGCAACACATGACGCCTTTCTCAAAAATATCAAACGACCTCCGCAGGCCCTCAAATTTGAAAAATAGGTACCTTAAAGTATATATTAAAACTTAAAAATCTCAGTTTGATCACAAGGCTGATAGGATGCAAATGGCACGCTCACAAAAAAGGCTACATTGACTGATACAACACTGAAGGTGCAGGAGACTGAAAATGATGGCTAAATGAATCCTTTTGAAAACCGATCAAACGGATTGATAAAGGCTTGAAATTTGAAACGTAGCTCATTATTTATACTGACATTAGCCCAGAACAAACATTTTGACATGATGCTTACTGAGGCAAATTTTACACTTATGCGAAACAGGGCTCCGACTAGCTGTCAAAACAGGGAATAGTCAAAACATGCAAACTGCAAATGGATTAACCTTCAAAAACTGAGCAAATGGATTCGTTAGGACTTGAAATTTTGCAGGCTAACTCACATTTATGTATAGAATTGAATCCATTTTGAAATTATCCATGATGATCAACATGGCAAAAGATGTAATCGCTCAAAGTAGGCTACTCAATAAAATCTGCATTTGTGCCTAAAATGCACTTTCAGATCACCCCTCAAAATGGGTACCTCATAAACTTATCCAAATTGAATTCTAAAAGTTGCACATCACTGAATAGGCCAAATGAAAGGTGTGGGACATGAATCCCGAGCCTTACCCTCTAAAAATCAACCGGCTCCATTTTGACCTCTCATAAAGTAGGCCCTTCAAACTAACTCATTTAGGTACTTTTCTGACATGCAGAGCAAAATTTTGAAATGGGCCTCTAAACTTGACTCAATTTTAATGAGTCCCAACACCGCTACTGTGTTTACCCACAGTGGGCGGCGGTCGGCCGCCACTGTGGGTAACCACAGTGGTGTTCCAGGGTGCCCACCGCCAACACCCTAATAGCCCTTCCTCAAACACTCTGCCACTTCTCCTCCATGGCCGCCGCTCCCCCTCAGCCCTACACAGTAAGAAAAAAAAAAAAAAAAAACCTAACCCGGTTAGGGTTAGGGTAGCACAAAAAGAAAAGAGAAGAGATTATAAAATGTAAAGGACATTTTAATATATATATTTTTTAGTTAGGGTTTTCATGGATATTTTATAATAATCTGAAAACTTATATATATATATATATATATATATATATATACATATACATATACATATACATATACATATACATATACATATACATATATACATATATACATATGTATATATATATATATATACATATATATGTATATATGTATATATGTATATATATGTATATCTATATATATGTATATATATATATACATATATATATACATATATACATACATATATATATATACATATATATATATATATATATATATATATATATATGAATAAATAGGGCAAATTGTAGATTAAACATTTTATTAGGTGTTTATATTTTATATAGGTTTTATATAAACATATGGGTATATTTAAGAATGATGTTTAAATTTAAAATATTTATGAAGTTTAATCTTTTAGAAAATTTTATAACAAATTTGGTAAGTTATTTTGGCTATGGGAAAATATTTTTTAGTCCACCTAACTAAAGGTTTCTGTGAGATTAAACTTTATAGGACAATTTTCATTATGGATTTAATTGACCCTTTAGTCAAAATAGTTTAATCACATTTTAATTATTGTAAAATAAAATATAGACATTTATAAAGTGCTAGGACTAATTTATTTAGTTCCTTAATATTATCTTTGTCAATTAATTTAGAGATTTTTGCGTAAATGAGTTTATTTATTTATTTAATGGTGGGATTATAATAATTTCCTTGGAAGAGGATATCGTGGTGGAATTACATACTTTCAAAAATAAGTCCAAGACCTTGATCTTGTGAACTCATTTAGCCTAGATGGAATATTATACTAAATAAAGCAATTAACATTTTAACGTTTGACACTTCAATTTTCAATTGCTCGATTAATTAATATTATTACGTTAAACTCATATTAATAATTAATTTATAGATGCAAGATTTAATCAAGTATATAGGAAGGATGTTTTATCACGGATGGAGGAAACTTGTTAGGAGACAAATAATTATTATTGAATCAAGTAGTTATATTAATGCCTATTTAGTAGAAGTCGATCTAACTGAGAATTATAAATTGCAATTGTAATAAAGGGGACATTCGATGTGAATATATTATTGTCCTTATAAATTCATTTTGTTCCGTTTGATTATAGGAGTTATCGTAAATTGTTATGTTAGGAATATCCTAACTTTGTCGTCTAGGAGTTTCATAGAAACCTAAGGCTTCTAGATAAATTGGTTCTATTCATCACTCACGTTAGAAAAATGTTTTATTATAATTTAAGGTTGCGCTTGGAGCAACTTGTTAAGTTGTCACATCTAATTAAGCATAGGTTGCATGTAATTAAGTGTTCAAAAAAAAAAATTGTTGTGTGTGTTTTTGCCCAAAAGTTTGGGCATGACATATAGAAACCCTAAACCAATCAAGGTATATCAAAAAGACAAGGATAAAGGTAAAGGAAAGGTTGGTGGACCTTTGAGCATCAAAATAAGAGATAATTTATCCCCACCACCTCAGGTTACTCCACTGGTAACAACAACTGAAGATCAACCGGCTGATGAGAGTATGGATATATCACAGGAGGATACAAATCCTAATTCTGAGGTACTATATACAGTAAATGTTGATACTCGGAAGGTCAACATTGTGGTAGATAAGGACACAACCGGCAAGACAGATAAGGCTAGTTAACCACCGGTAATTGATAACACAGATAACACTGAAGGTAAACCGGCAAATGGGAAGACAAAACAACAAGCAGAACAACAAACAAAGCAACAGGCTCCAAAATAGGAACAGGTTAATATAGAATCAGTGCCACCAGCAACTACTGAGCAAGACAAACCCTTGTTTAAAGAAATGGAAACACAGACTGACCTACCAGAGGTCACTACAAGCAAGGATATTGCTCCCACTGGCGGAATTCAGAGTGTTGACTCTTCAACTGCAGGATTTAAATCAACAAATGTAAGTGAAGTTCTTTTAGATTTTTTAAAGAAAATAATATATTGTAGTTCATAGGCATATAAAGCTATAGATGACACAATTCCAATTTTGAAGATGATAGCTCCAAAATGCAATGTAGATAATAAGGATTCTTTGAACCAACTTAACACTTTGTCTAAGTATATTACTGACAACACAGTGATAGTTGAGCAAATAAAGGAAAAAGCATTCAAAGAGATGTTAGAAAAAGAAAAACAAAAATTCTTTGAGGAACAAATAAAGAAGTGTACAAGGCAGTTTGACACACTTCTACCGGAACTGTGCAGCACACTTAAGGAGTTCAAAACTTTGTACAGAGACACTTGTAAGACAAACTTTTTAACAGTTGACATCGACAAGAAAATGAGCAAGATACAGGAGGAAATTAATAAGCTAGCTGACAATTTTATTAATTCATCTGATTCACTATCAATTGTTGAGAAAAAGATAATAGGTCTTGAGGAAGAGTTACTAAAGCTAGAAAGAGAAAAGGAGAAAATAAAAAGTAAGGCTAAGGATCTGAAATGGAGATTAAGTCCAAAGTTGGACTACCTCGCATGTTTAAGGAAAGAAATATCTGATGCATTAGTACAAGGATAGAAAACACTGGCAGAGCAAATGCAACACCTCACCGATACAGTTCAGAGGACAGAGGTTGCAATAAAAGACAGTAAAATGTTCATTGAGAACTTGAATTTGGTTCTGGCAGAACTTTTTCAAATTGTAACCAACCAGTTACAAGGTTGAGATAGAAAATTACACTCTATTGACACTTTGACAACCTTTGTCATTGATGCCAAAGGGGGAGTAGTAGTATGAGAAAAATCCAATAACTTAGGGATCATCTACTCACGGGGAGCACACATTTTTGGTAACAATTACTAGACTTCAATTTTTGGATACACTTCTGAATTTTTCTCATGAGTGTTGCCATCAATGCCAAAGGCGGAGATTGTTGGCAAATGCACACTCCAATGAGACATTGTAGGTGATTGAAGGTTTTGTCATTGATGGCAACCTTACAGTCCTATGACATTGGCAAGGCAATCCACCAGCACCACCAAAGTTAGAATCTACACCGGCACACAGATCATCGGCACCGGCAGTAAAAGGAAGCATACCAGCACAGAAGCCGACATGAATTTTGTTGTTAATATATTTTGTTTATTATTGTAAAATCATTGTAAGCCGACTTGGCAAGTTGTAAAATGACTCTTATATAAGAGAGATCTTTGTAGAACATTTTGTAAGAGATAGAAGAATGTAATTAGGCGAAATAAGGTAGACCTATTATGCGAATTATAGGTTAAGGATTTATGTAAGAAGCAGAGCAGAAACCGGTACTGGATCTAGCATAGTAGATGCTATTTTGAAGCAGTACAAGACATTGGATTTGTATAATCTATTTTGTAAGTCAGTGAGACTTCCCATTTTGTAATTGAGCAGTGAGCTCTAGGCACTTGGCCTTCCTACATGTGCAAGCCCCTCTTGTAGTAGTAATATTCTCTTACTGGCCAGTAAGTGAATATTGTGGGTCAAAAATCCCACCGAGGTTTTTCCCACACTGGGTTTCCTCGTTAAAATATTGTGTTATGGTGTGTTTTTCATGTGGTTGTTTTTGTCTCTGTTTATTGCATTACTTTCTGTTTATTGGTACACAGTATTAATATGCTCCACATGTTATAAGTTAAGAAAATCTTATAACTGGTTAGATATTGATTCACCCCCCCTCTCAGTATCTGTGGGAACCTAATAGCCTTGTGGTTTTAAATAAAATAACGATAAGTTTTAATTAGTAAAGTTAAATTAAAGATTCAACTTTATCATTATTTAATTTATTTAATGAAGGGACTATAGAGGCTAGTTATAAATTAAAGGTGATTTATTTCAAATGGTTGGGCCTTTATTTTTCGATGATACATTGGGAGATTAAAAAGAAAGTGAATTTTATTAAAAAAAAAGGGGTGAAATTGAAAAGGGCCAAATTGTCTGGGGGAGCTATAAAGGGAGTTTTGTGAAGCTCATTTATCATATTTAGTTTGATATTTGATGTCTCAATTTATTCTAGAGGAGATTGCTTCTCTTTGGTTTGTGAGGATGGAAAGCCTTACAAGAAACATTCTCCACATTATTTATTGACATAATCTGGAGAAAATCTTGGTGTTTTCATTCATATAGCACAAATTGGGCTGATTAGAGAGTTTGTATCAACAAAATTCAGAGGGTCGTTGCATATCAGATTTGGTGAATGATATTTGAAGATTTTTTAGGAGTTTTGTTGTTGTTCATTCCTTCCTTACTAGTTATACAACTTATTTATAGGTCATACATGATCATGGAGGAGGTGGGATTATAGGAAGGTTGTTGGTTAGGTTTTTAATGTCATTTTGATGCTCATTATGGTTGCCTAGGGTGATAATCTTGATAGTTCATATACTTAATGTAAGTACAGATCCAATAGCCAACAAGATGAGAGGGGGGGGGGTGAATCATACAAACTTAATCTTCCATAAAAACATCAGATTCAACCTCGGTAACATATACTTCAGTAATATAACCAAAACTGCTAAACATGCAAAATTAAAAGCATATAAACATCATAAACCTCATAACACCAGATTTAACGTGGAAACCCAAATAGGGAAAAACCACTATGGGATTTCGGACCCACTAAGAAATATACTCTTCTAGAGTATGCTCGGTTAAAAGAAAATCATATTAAAGATTACAAACACATTGCTAGATGTGACCCAGTTAAGGGATTTCCCTCAGATCTGTTAGGATCTTCACCTTGTTAGAAGTGACCTTGTTAAAGGATTTCAAACACTCAATCAGAATGTCACCTTGCTAGAGGGTTTTACAAATAAGATTGTTAAGTCCACTCGGTTAAGAGATTTTCTGTCACTTTCACAAAATAACAGTAATAAAAATCTATCTGCAACTTCACATCTAAAATGCTAAAGCAGATTCTTATTTGCTCAATACAATCTAGACATAGAACTAATCTTGTCCATCTGCTGGGCTTCTATACTTTGTTATTCAAACAGGTCTTCAAGCTTCTGTGCTCTGTAATCACTATGTAGCATCCTTGTGCATACATTTGCCCGCATGCATTGTTTATGAATAGTACCCTATTTATAAACAATTCGCCAACTGCTTAATCTCCTTGATCACACTTCCCATGATCAATCATAGCCATCAAATCTTCAAACTTGTCCAGGTTCAATGTATCCTTTGATCTGAAAAATGTTTTACCCTGCCTTGGAACTTGCATACATTTCTTGGAACTTGTGCTAGGGTATTGTGGTTCAATCTGCGTTGTAGATCTTCATGCCAATTTTCCTTTGCCATAGATTCTTTAACAAACTTCATGCATGGCATACCAATGATTTAATCATTATTCATCCCCTTATTCATCATATTCTTTCTATGTCTTTTACCGACATCTTTATACTCATCAAATCATACTTCTCAAGATATGGCAACATCATACTGAATTAAAAAATCAATTTCTTAACATCAATGACAAAATAATAATATTAAGACAGTAAACATCCTTAATCAGTTATATCCATAATCATCAACAACCTTCTCAATATCCTTATTAAAATGCCAACAATCTCCCATTGTCCGTTATAATGCCAAATGCCAACAATCTCCCCCTTTGGCATTGATGGAAAAACAAATTGATTTGACCTAATTGATTTGGATTGTTGTGAGTTGTTTGTGAGATTCTGAAATGCTCTCTTCCTATCATCAGAATTCTCCCCCATACATTAGACTTCTCCTCTTTTCTCCAGTCTTTCTTTTCTGCTTTTCTCCAATCTTCTCCAGTCTTTTCAGTCTTCTTCTCCAGTCTTCTCCCCCTTTGACAACAATGCCAAAAAGTAAAGAATTAAGACATAATTTCTTCCTGTATGAAGTGAATTCCTGCTGTAATGTGTCAACTTAGTCTCGTTCAGAGCATTTTGTCTTCAATTCTTGTTTCCTGTATTGTATCGTGCACTGTTTCCTGTACACCTTTAGAAAACATCCTAAAGTGTGTAAATCAGCATCAACTCTTAAAAGATATTCAATAGAGTCATCAAATTTTTGCTTTCACCGAACTCAGTTAGTGAGTAGAAGATAGGGGTAGGACCCCTAACTTACTTCTGAGATACTCCAAAGTGTCCCTTGGTAGTGGCTTGGTGAAGATATCTGCTATTTGTTCCTTTGTGCTAACATACTCCAACACCACTTTCTTCTCTTGAGCTTCTTCTCTAAGATAATGATATTTGATAGAGATGTGCTTTGTCTTAGAGTGCATAACAGGATTCTTTGAAATGTTAATGGCACTAGTATTGTCACAGAATATAGTTACTGGCTCGATAACTTTCTCATTTATACCTTCCAACAATTGTTTGATCTATGCTATATTAGTACAATTCAATGCTGCAGCAACGTATTCAGCTTCTGTTATTGACTGTGAAACACATCCTTGTTTCTTGCTAAGCCAACTCACTAGTCTTTCTCCTAAAAAGAAAGCTCCTCCACTTGTGCTTTTCCTGTCATCAATGTTGCCTGCCCAATCAGCATCAGTATAAACTTTTAAATCAAAATCATTTCTTTTTTGATATACTAAGCCATAATCTTTAGTGCCTTTCAAGTATCTAAAAATTCTTTTGATTGCTGTCATTTGTGTTTCCTTAGGATCTGCAGAGAATCTTGCAACTATACCTACTGCATGTGCTATGTCTGGTCTGCTGTGAACAACATATTGTAGCTTTCCAATCATGGATCGGTAAAGTGTCTCATCAATAGATGCAGATTCATCATTCTTTGATAGTTTACAGTTGGTAGTCATAGGAGTACTTACTGGTTTTGAATCCTTCATTCCAAATTTCTTCAATATTTCCTTTATGTACTTGGATTAAGTAATGAAAATCTCATTTTTCATTTGTAGTATCTGTAAACCTATAAAATACTTTATCTCATCAATTAATGACATCTCAAATTCTTTGCTCATTTCGTTTCCAAATTTCTTACATAGAGAGTCATTTCCACAAAATACAATATCATCAACAAATATGGCTGAGATCAGTATTCCATTTTCATCATTCTTCATGTACATATTGATGTTCTCACTTGTCCTTATAAAACCAATCTTAATCAAATAAGAGTGCAATATTTCATACCATGCTCTAGGTGCTTGTTTCAGACCAAATAATGCTTTGTTCAATTTACATACTTGATCTTTACTCTTGTCTTCAACAAATCCTTCAAGTTGTTCAATACAAACTTCTTCTTCTAATATTCCATTCAGAAATGCAGATTTGACATCCATTTGATATACCTTGAAGTTTTTGAAAGCAGCATATGCCAACAATGTTCTTACTCCTTCAATTCTAGCCATGGGTGCAAAAGTTTCACCATAATCAATTCCTTCTTCTTGAGCATAACCTTTGCATACTAGTCTTGCTTTATTTCAAATGACGTCACCTTTTTCATTTAGCTTGTTTCTGAAAATCCACTTTGTACCGATTACATTTTTGTCCTTCGGTCTTGGGATTAGTGTCCATGTGTCATTCTTCTTGATTTGATCAATCTCTTCTATCATAGCATTTATCCAATCTTCACTATTAAATGCCTCTTTCACTATTCTCGATTCAAATTCAGATATCAGACATGTGTCCTATCTCAGTTTGTTCCTTGTCATCACTAGATCATCCTTATCTCCCATAATCTGACTTGGTGCATGATGTCTTCTGACATACTTGGCTAATACAGGCTCGGTAGGCTCTGTATGATCTTCTTCATCACTCAGTAACTGGATATTCTCTTCATTTTCTTCAACAGTTTTCTCGGTAAGACTTGTCAGTTGAACATAGACAAATTCATCATAGTCTTCTGGTTCTTTGGAATTTCCTTCATCATTTCTTTCTACAAATTCATAAATTTTCACATTTGCACTTTCTACTATTTTGTTAGATGATTTGATCAGACATTTAAATGCTTTACTTCTAGAAGAATAACCAAGAAATGTTCCTTCTTCACTTTTCTAATCAAACTTTCCATTTCTATCATCTTTGTGTACATATCATCTACTTCCAAAGATTTTAAAATAACTTACATTAGGTTTCTTGTCATACCAGATTTCATATGGTGTCTTCAAAGTACTTTTCTTCAGTTGTACTCGGTTCAGGGTGTAAACTGTTGTGCTTATTGCTTCTATCCAAAATGTTTGTGGCACTTTCTTTTCAATCATCAGGGTTCTGGCACAATCCACAATAGATTTGTTTCTTCTCTCAGCTATTCCATTTTGTTGTGGAGTTCTCAATGTAGAGACTTGTCTTTTAATACCATGATCATTGCAGAATAAGTTGAACTCATCAGATGTGAACTCTCCTCTATCTGATCTAAGACATTTTAGTTGTCTTCCTGTTTCATTTTCAACTCTTTCCTTGTACCATTTAAACATTTGAAAAGCTTCTGATTTTTCTTTTAAAAACATTACTGACATCATCCTTGAATAGTCATCCACAAATAATATGAAATATTTGTCACCATAATAACTTTGAACTTTCATAGAACCACAAAGATCAGTGTGCACAAGATCTAAAATTCCCTTAGAAGTGTAAGACTTACTTGTAAAGCTTGATCTTGTCATCTTACCCATCTAGCATCCTCGACACATAGCATTCTCAGGTTTTTCAAGACTCGGTAGACCTCTTACTCGGTGCTTCTTACTTATTTTGATCAAATTATCAAAATTTACATGACAAAACCTTTTATGCCATAACCAGGTATCATTTATCTTTGCATACAGACACTTGTTCCGAGTTGAGTCAAGGTGAAATGTATTACCTTTTGTTTGTGTCCCAGTAGCAGCTAACTTTCCATGCTCGTCATGAACTTTGACAATTCCTTTTTGAAATTCTATTTGGTAACTTATATTGTTTAGCTATGCTACACTCAACAAATTGTATTTCAAAACCTCACCCCAATAAACATCATTGCATCTTGCATTGTCAAGAAGTGTTATGGATCCTTTACCTCTTACTAGACATGGTGCATCATTACCAAATCTTACATAGCCTCCATCATTATATTCTAACATAACAAACTTATGTTTATCACCTGTCATATGATGTGAGCATCCACTATCTATGATCCAAGAATCATTAGTATTTATGTGAGATATTAGGGTTTTTTCTTCATACCTTTCTTCATCTGATCCATCTTTGATAGCCACATAAACTACTTCCTTTGTATCAGTTTCATCTAATTTATCATCATTGGATTCCTCATCAACTATTAAGCATGTCTTTCTATCTCTTCTTTTGAAGTCTTGGTGTCCTCTGTAATGATTATCTTTATGTCTGTCATCTCGGTAATCTCTCTTTTCAATAGAATATTTGTCAGGACAGTTAGAAGCCATATGTCCTATTTTATCACAATTGAAACATTTCAAAGGTAGTTTTCCTTTATACTTACCTTTGCCTCTCAGTAACCTTCTGCCTAATAGTGCTTCAAACTCTTCCTACTTTCTGATTTCCTCATACAGTTTGTGTACTTCTTCCATGTTCTTACAAAATCTTTCACTTGCTCCACTGTGATCTCCTTCAGAGTACTTATACTTTCTTTCATTGGAATCATAAGATTCATCAAGATGAAAAGAACTGAATGCAGATTCAACTTTATTTACCGATGACCCACTATTATCAATGTTACTTAACTCAAATGCATGTAGCTTACCAATAGTAGCATCTAAAGGAACTGGCATATTAGGTATAGACCTCAATTCATTGATTGCAAAGACTTGGATTGCATAAGATGGTAGAAGGGTTCTTAACAACTTACTTGTTATATCCTTTTCTTCAATAGTTCCACCTGCTCCTTTGATTTGATTGACAATCTCCTTTAGTCTTGTACTATACTGAGTTATGTTCTCACCTTCATTCATCCTTATAGATTCAAGTTGACCTCTTAGACTGTCTACTTTTTCTCTTTGAACATGTTCATCTCCTCCATACACTGATATGAGCTTATCCCACATAGCCTTTGCATCATTGCAGCCTTCTAGATCATTAAACTCATAATCGGTCAATGCAGATGTTATTTCAATCATTGCTTGGATATGTTCTTGCTTTGCTTTTATTTCTTCCATTGTCAATGGATAGGTGCTCTGTGTGATGAAATCATTCTCCAGATAATATACAACATATTCTCCAATTCCTAATAGGTACAATTTCATCCTTTTCTGCCATGTAGAGAAACTTGACTTGTTCAGCTTCGGTGCATCCCTCTTATACATTTTTGGATCTTTGCCTCAAGTACCTTTAAACTTTTCTTCCGGAGTCCAATGCTCTGATACCAATTGATAGTTATGATACTTAATGTAAGTATAGATCCAATAGCCAACAAGATGAGAGGGGGCGGGGTGAATCATACAAACTTAATCTTCCATAAAAACATCAGATTCAACCTCGGTAACATATACTTCAGTAATATAACCAAAACTGCTAAACATGCAAACTCAAAAGCATATAAACATCATAAACCTCATAACACCAGATTTAACGTGGAAACCCAAATAGGGAAAAACCACTGTGGGATTTCGAACCCACTAAGAAATATACTCTTCTAGAGTATGCTCGGTTAAAAGCAAATCCTATTAAAGATTACAAACATATTGCTAGATGTGACCCGGTTAAGGGATTTCCCTCAGATCTGTTAGGATCTTCACTTTGTTAGAAGTGACCTTGTTAAAGGATTTCAAACACTCAATCAGAATATCACCTTGCTAAAGGGTTTTACAAATAAGACTGTTAAGTCCACTCGGTTAAGAGATTTTCTGTCACTTTCACAAAATAATAGTAATAAAAATCTATCTACAACTTCACATCTAAAATGCTAAAGCAGATTCTTATTTTCTCAATACAATCTAGACATAGAACTAATCTTGTTCATCTACTGGGCTTATATACTCTGTTATTCAAATAGGTCTTCAAGCTTCTATGCTCGGTAATCACTATGTAGCATCCCTATTTATAAACAATTCGCCAACCGCTTAATCTCCTTGATCACACTTCCCATGATCAATCATAGCCATCAGATCTTCAAACTTGTCCAAGTTCAATGTATCCTTCGATTTGAAAAACATTTTACCCTACCTTGGAACTTGCATACATTTCTTGGAACTTATGCTAGGGTATTGTGGTTCAATCTGTGCTATAGATCTTCATGCTGATTTTCCTTTGCCATAGATTCTTTAACAAACTTCATGCACTACATACCAATCATTTAATCAGTTCCAGCTCATCAGCTTCCTTCATTAAATAACGCATGTAACCATTTAATGTATTCTGTTATAGCTCGGTTACAACTCGGTAACAAATCGGTTACAACTCGATAAATACTAAACTTCACTCGGTAGACATTCCGCCTTCATTAACTGATAGCGATAACCTTAGGGTTTACTGACTGGGTTCCTTAGGGTTTACCGACTAGGTTCTTTGCTCGGTAACATAGTATAGTATTAAGCTTACAATTTACAACATATGTATGATGTTAAAACAATCTAAACATCATGATCTCATCATTATCTGACTCGGTAATAGTTGCCCATTGAATACCTTATTCATCCCCTTATTCATCATATTCTTTCTGTGTCTTTTACTGACATCTTTATACTCATCAAATCATACTTCTCAAGATATGGCAACATCATACTGAATTAGAAAATCAATTTCTTGACATCATTGACAAAATAATAATATTAAGACAGTAAACATCCTTAATCAGTTATATCCATAATCATCAACAACCTTCTCAATATCCTTATTAAAATGCCAACAATCTCCCATTGTCTGTTATAATGCCAAATGCCAACAAATCTTTGAAGATATCAATTACATTACAGTTGGGAGGGTTTCTTGAGTGTGGCATCCCATTTTGCAAGTACTGGTTGTTGATTTTGTATAATAGATCCAACTTCCTCATTGCTATATTTTTTGGGTATGTTGGAATTAGATATGTAATGCAAATTTATCATCTTCATTGCTATTATTTTTAAAGAAAAATGTATTTCTAAATCAGAAATAAGATATGAAATTTTTAGTTGTGTAATTTATTTGTATTATCTATTTTTTTGAATTAAAGATTTGTGGCAATATTTCCTATTTATTTGCACTATATTTTTTATTTGAAAACATGAAAAAAAAAATCAAAACACATTCCAAAAAACAAAAAAAAGTCAAATAAAAAATATGGTTGCATAGTATAGTGGTATCAAGGCAGTGTATCATGCCATCATAGAGGATAAATTATGATAAAGCAATGGTACATCAGGTTTAGACTAGAAACCTTTCAACAACCATTATGATATTCACATAAACAAGTCTTCTAAAAATTTGGTTGTAGAGGAATAGAGGGTAGTACATGGACAAAATATTGCAGAAAAACAAGGGTTTTAAATGTACAAATTACATAAAATATGGGTGACAAGAATGCAAGAGATTTAGGAGAAGAGAGATTTTTGAATTTTTTGGATGATTTAGTTAGAGGGAAACAAGTTGTAGAATGAAGAGCACGACAAAAAAATCAACATTTGGATCTATTAACAAAAATAATGGCTCGACAAATAGAGATAAATATTGGTGTAAAAATAATGGAGGCAACAATTGAGGCAATAATGACCAAGGAGAGAACTTGGTTCATGGTGGGGTTCAAAATCAACAAACTAGAACCATCAATTAAAGACCTCTTGGTGCAAGAGCACCAAATTTAAAAACATGATTATCGTACCTTGTTATGACTCCTAAGGGGTCTTGGAATGTTTATTTCATGCTAGGAGTCATTATTCTTGTTTTTGATCCTTTTGTGAGGCCTAGTCCCAAGTTTGGCAATTTATGAGCCACTTGGTCAACTATGGTCAAGGGGTCATAAAACTTGAGTTTTGAGTTATTTTCTTGTTTTGGAAATAAATTGGTCCTTCATGACCATTGGTAGGATTTAGAAAGTTAGTTTGCACTTTAAAGTGCTTTTGAGCAAAAATTGTCAAAAAGTGTCAATGTTGTCATCACAACACTTGACAACTTTTGTTTGTAAGAAAATATCCTTCCCCATTGACTAATTATTTAAAAATTGGTTTTAACCAATGGGGGAGGCCTTCATAATCCCTTTCAGGTGGGTGATGAAGGAGGATGTAAATTTTCATTTGGCAATCAATAAAGAAACCTTGTTTTCCTGCAAACGGTCATGTTTTTTCTCTTGTGCGGATTGTTTTCGAACTAATGGGAGGTTATAACTTATGGATTTTTATTGAGTGGAATACTAAATTTCTTTTTATTTTTATTTGAGGTCTCTAAGTGCTCTAGTTTGAAAGTTATTGCATTTTTACTAAAAACAGTTTTGAAACCCTCCTAAACCTAGGGTTTTGACCTATTTTTGCATTTCCTCTCATGGCCACTGTACCAAAATTAAAAAAATTGGTGGAATGAGAGGTTTTTATATGTATTCAATTATTCTGGAATAAATTTTCTAGTTGGTAGGTTTCTTTGTCTTTTGCTTTGATTCTTAGGTTGGCATCCTCATGTGACAACCTAGTTTTCAAAATGCAAAATTGGTGATAAAAAAAAATAGGGGTTGAACCAATGCACAACCTTCTAGATTTGGTCAATTGGGATGTTTAAATAACTTTTACAATTGGTTACACTTTCTGATCAATCACATTTCATACACTTCCTTCACAAACCCACCTACTTAAGCTTAATTAAGCCTACTTGCATCTGTGAAGGACAACAGGTCTCCTTTGCTTTCCAGACCTCCTCCTTTTGGATTAGACCTTTCTCAATAAAGGGTATTTGGATACCCATTTTTTTGGTTGGTCATTTGAAATTTTGCAAAGTTGTTTTGATAAGTCCTCTTGAGTAGGGCTACAAGGATTTTGGGGTTTTACAAAGGAACCTTGTTGAATTGATCAGTTTGCTATGTCACCACACCTTGAGCTTGTTTTTATGGGTATTTACACCCACCTTGACCATTTTTTTTGATCCCTGTTCACCATTTTGTCAAATTTCCAACTTGAAGCGAAGTTTGGTGTCTAACCGGTTTGAGTAGGCTTGAGCAATTTTCAACTTTTGATCCTAAGATCTTGTCAATGTTATTCTTAGGGTCTAGAATGTTGTTTATGATTAATTGAAGAGTGTTTTTAAGGTGTAAGTTTTGTTGGTAGGGTGCTTTGGGTTTCCTTGGTGGCCTATTGTGACAATTTTGTCCTGAATTGCACTCTCCTAGCCGCTAGTTGCATCAAGTGGTATCAAAGCTTAGGTTTTGAACCTAGGAGTGAAAGATGTTAGAGAATAATGCAAATGGAGATAAAAACAATGAAAGGCTCCCACCCCACATGACAAATATGGAATTGGCAAAGAGGGTGCAATCCCTAATGAATGAAGTAAACAGTCTTAACCAGAAGCTTAATGAGAGGAGACAAGGAGAAGACCTTGGAGAGAGGGGTGAAGAAGAGGAAGAACCCTTGTGGCAGGATGATGATGTTGATGATGTACCAGCAAACTAAAGGTACCTTGTTAATTCCCTCAAGGTAGTGGCAAGGAGAACCACTGATAGTAAGCTTGAATTGCCTACCTTCAATGGCAAGATGGACCCTGATGTGGTCACTGAATGGGTTGAAGCCCTAGATTGTTTGTTTGATTGTGAAGAGATCCCTGAAATTCAGAGGGTCAAGATAGTGAAGTCCAAGATGAAAGGTGGAGCTTTTACATGGTGGAACTTTCTTCAAGGAGAAAGGGTGAAAGAGGACAAGAATTTGATCACCTCTTGGAAAACCATGAAGGCCAAGATACATGAGGCCTATATCCCTACAAATTATGAAGTTCAACTTCATAGAAGGAGGCAAAATCTTAGGCAAAAGGACTTGGACATCAGCACATACACCGAGGAGTTTCAAAAGTTGTGTTTGAAGTCCAAGACCATGGAAAGGGAAAGTGAAAGGTTATCCACGTACTTGAATGGCTTAAAAATGAATATCCAAGATGAGTTGAATTTGTGTACCCCCACCACAGTACAATAGTGCTACCAATTGGCACTTAAAGTGGAAGATAAGTTGAAGAGGAGGCAAGACCAAGGCAACAAGGGTAAAGGCAGCAATTTCAACAAGAACTCCAAAGGCAAGAGCAATTTTTGGAGTAAAGGGTAGTCAAGTAATGATAAAAAATCTTGGGAGTAGCCCCAAGGAATCAAAGAAAAAGGTGACTATGGTGGTAGAGGAAACTCTAGAGGGAGAAGACCTTTTGGTAGAGGAAGAGGGAGATCAAATGAACCCCTCAAATGCTTCAATTGTAATCAGTTAGGACACCATGCTGGAAGGTGTCCTGAAAGAGGAAACAACAACAACCAAGGTGAAAGAAGAACTCAAGTGGTCCAAGAGGAGAGACATGAACTTGATGTTGAAGAAGGTATGGTCCTAATGATGAGGCATGCCTTCCTACAAGTTCCCCACACCCAAGAACCCCCCCAAAGGAAGAATCTCTTCAGGACAAGGATAAGGTGTCAAGGTAAAGTGTGTAACCTACTCATAGATTCTGGTTCAACTGAAAATTTGGTTTCTAGAGAAATGGTAGATAAACTTGGACTAACTAAATCTGCTCATCCTTTTCCTTATCATGTTTCTTGGCTTACTAAGGGGCAGCAAACCCTTGTGACTGATCAAACCATGGTTGAGTTCTTTTTAGGTGATTTTAAGGACAAATTTTTATGTGATATTGTAGAGATGGATGTTTGCCATCTTCTACTAGGGAGGCCATGGCAATATTACATGGATGCCACCTATAGTTGTAGGAAGAATCCCTACACCATTGTAAAAGATGGAGTCATCTATACCATGAAACCATTGCCTGACACTAAGGTAGAGAAAGAGCCCACAGTCATAGTAATTGGTGAGAAAGACATGGTAAGAACATTGAAAGAGTCTCAAGAAGAGAGTTTTGTTTTGGTTGTGAAACCCAAGGACAAAGATGAATCTGATCCTATGGCACCTATTCCTAATGTTGTGAAAGGTTTGCTTGACAAGTATAAGGAAGTCAATGTAGGATTTGAGAAATACAAATCCACAGAACCCAAAAGAAACCTGCATGCAAGAAACCTGTCACAGAGAAAGAGAGAGAACAAATACAAGGGTTTTGGCTCTGACAAAGAGAAAAGATATTATCAGAGAAAAATATGAATCAAGAATATGAATAATACAAGAGATCAATCCTTATAAAGGAGATCAACACCAAAAGGAAAACCTAACCCTAAGGTGTGAGCATTTAATAATTAAATATTAATTATTAAATGACTAATATGTGCATAAAGGGAAATCTTAAGAGGAGAGAAAAGTTAATTAATTACTTTACTCTAACACCCCCCCTTAAGATGAGCTACAATGCAACTACAATGCAAAAGAGGGTCCCGGCAACAAGGCCTGATGAGGTACCCGAATACAAGAAAATCTCTATAAAGTGGAGTAAAGGAGAAAACCCAGTGGGAAAAAACTCCTCTCCAAAAAGAGATAAAGAATCATGCTGAAAAGAAAACATGAAGGAAGGAAGGCCTCACTGAGACCCCCCAAGGACAACTTCCTTCACCCCAAGCATTGAGCGCAACTGAAGATAGCGCAGAGATGCCAAAGGTTTAGTGAAGATGTCAGCAACCTGCTCCTCTGTAGGAATATACTCCAAGATGAGAGAACCATCCTGAATCAACTGTCTGATGAAGTGCATGTGGATTTCAATGTGCTTTGTCCGCTGACGCTCCACTGGGTTGCGTGAAATGTGAATGGCACTCTGGTTGTCACACCAAAGAATAGTGGGACAATCTGGAGGAAACCCAAACTCTGTCATCGATTGCCGAAGCCATAAAACCTCCTGACTGTCTAACACTGCTGCACGGTACTCAGCCTCTGTAGATGATAATGCAATAGCAGATTGCTTCTTGCAAGACCATGTGATAGGACCAGAACCAAGGCAAAAAATGAAGCCAGAAGTAGACTTCTGATCATTGACATCACCAGCCCAATCGGAGTCAGTGAAGCCAATGATATGAGGGGATCCTGAAGAGTAGTGAATGCCATAATGTGTGGTGCCCCGAATATATCTCAAAATACGTTTGGCTGCTTGCCAATGGCTCTCATGAGGATCATGGGAGAAGCGAGAGACAAGGCCAACCGCAAAGGAAAGATCAGGATGAGAATGTGTCAGGTACAACAGACTGCCAACCAACTGCCTGTATAAAGTGGGGTCTACTGAAGGAGTAGAGCAAGTGGAAGACAAAACAACACCTGACTGAAATGGAGTGGGGGCAAACTTGCAATCAAGCATGCCAAATCGCTGAAGCATATCAAGAGCATACTTCTCCTGAAAAATGGAAATCCCATCCGAAGACTGAATAACCTGTAGACCCAGAAAGAAGTGCAAGAGACCAAGATCGGTCATCTCAAACTGCTCCATCAAAGCTCTCTGAACACTCTGAATCATGGAGGATGAGCTACCTGTAATGATGAGATCATCTACATATAGCACTAGAATCAAAAGATCACCCTCCTGACGCTGAATATAGACTGTGTGATCGGAATGACAGCGTGTGAAGTGCGAGGAAAGCAAGAAGGAGTCCATCTTCTCATACCAAGCCCTGGGGGCTTGTTTGAGACCATACAATGAACGTCGAAGTCTGCAAACCAAAGAAGTGTCCTGCACAAAACCCTGAGGCTGCTCCATATAGATCTCCTCATGTAGGTCTCCATGCAAGAAGGCACTCTTCACATCCATCTGAAACACTGTCCATCCTTGTGAAGCTGCAAGTGAAAGTACCAGGCGTATAGAATTCATCTTGGCGACAGGAGCAAAGGTCTCAGAGTAGTCAATACCCTCTACCTGAGAAAACCCCTTCGCAACAAGACGGGCCTTATACTTATCAATAGAACCATCTGCAGCATACTTGGTACGATACACCCACTTGCACCGAACCAACTTTCTTCCCTTAGGAAGAGAACAAAGATCCCAAGTATGATTCTTCATCAAAGAAGAATACTCCTCATCCATGGCCCTATCCTACTCTGGGTGTCCTGTCGCCTCTAAAAACTTTTGAGGATCATCTGAAAGGGTATGACTCAAAAGACTAGAACTAGATGTCTGAGCACGAGTGCGATGAGTATCTGAAGGATCACCTGCCAAAGAACCAGCTGCATCAATAGTATCACGGGCCCACTTCGGCAAAGACGGAGCAACTGGTGGTGGTGGAGATGGTGGATCATGATCTACATCATCCTCAAGAGATAAGTAATCCTCAAGAGATGAAGAGGAAGGAGTAGGTAATGAGGGAGAAGCTGGTGATGGAGAATCCATCTGAGGATAGCACTCATCAAACTGGACATCCCGCCGAAACAAGACCTCTCTGGAATCAGGATCAAACAACCTGTATGCCTTAACATCCTCACAGTAGCCAACAAATATGAGTGGTCGGCTCTTCCTCTCCATGGCTATCCGTTGAGCATCAGGAATAAATGCCCAAGCCTCACTACCAAAAACTCGGAATGTAGAAACATCAGGCTTGACATGGGTCCAAGCCTCCTCAGGAGTTATATGTCGTAATGCCTTATGGGGCATCCGGTTCTGAATATAATTGGCACAATTGACTGCCTCAGCCCAAAATGAAGAACTCATAGCTCGAGACTGTATCATACAATTTGCCATCTCCCGTAAGGTTCTATTCTTTCTCTCAGCAACACCATTCTGTTGAGGGGTATAAGGAACTGTAAACTGATGCTGTAAACCATGCTCGGTGCAAAAATCTCTGAAAGCCTGATTTACATACTCCCCCCCATTATCTGTGCGTATCCTCCTGATAGAAAGTCCAGATTGCTTCTCCACAAATGTCTCAAACTTCCTGAAAGAGTCAAAGACATCAGACTTGTACTTAAGAAAGTACACCCATGTACGTCTGGAGAAGTCATCAATAAAAGTGAGTACATAACGGGCCCCTGAAAAAGAAGGAGTCAGAAAGGACATAAGATCACTGTGTACCAACTCTAGGGCTGCCCTAGCACGAGAGGCTCGACCCTTAGGAAAAGGATCTCGATGATGTTTGCCAAGGACACAACCATGACATACACCATCTGTACAAGAAATCTGTGGAAGCCCAATCACAAGTGCCTGTGTACTCATCTGTTGTAGATATCTATAATTGACATGACCAAAACGCTCATGCCAAAGCCTGCTCACTGAATCTGCATGTGCTATAAGAGAGGAACCAACAGTGTCTGAACTCTCAAAGCCATCAAAACTATATAAGTGAGATGCAGAATCCACACTCCCAGTAGCCACAACCAAGTCAAGATCATGAAGATCTCGAATAACCACATCATGTGGAGAGAACTCAACTGTCTTACCAGAGCCAGAGTGGCAAATCTGATAAACAGATAGAAGGTTTGTCGGAATGTCAGGAACCAAAAGCACATCCTGAAGACAACCACCATCCAATGAAACAGTACCAGAACCCTGAACGGAAAGTTGTGCTGAGTCACCAACTGCAATATGTCGAGTGCCTGTAGGAGCAAGAGCGGTGACCAAATCCTGTGTGTGTGTCATATGGTGAGAGGCACCAGAATCTAGAATCCAAGTGGACGCTGAGGACAATGCTCGTGCAGAAAGAGCATGACCTTTCCCTGTGGGCTGTGAAGGAGGCTGTGGTGCACTGATATTATGCTACTGCATGGCTTCCTCCAAAGCCTCTAAACATTTCCAACACCTGGAAACGGGATGTCCTTCCTTGCCACAAAAACTGCAAGGATCACCTGATTTCTTCTTAGTCTTGGAGGAAGACTCACCAGACTTTGAAGATTTGCCCTGTTTAGAATTGAATTGTGGTTTTGAATCAGACTTAGGTGGTGGCTTGGAGGGATTCTCACTAGCCTCTGAATCTTTCTTAGGCTTCGGTTTCTGCTTCTGTTTTCCTTTGGAGGACTGGGCTACCAATGCTTGGTTCTGTGAACCTGAAAGTGAATGCAACTGCTTAAGCTTAGCTTGCTCACGAGTCAGACGATCACAAAAGACCTCAAAAGAAGGCATGACATGTCGAGCACCCAAGGCATCCATGGTGGAATAGAAGGTCGAAGAGAAGATCTGAAATGGACCCCGAAGCTTAGAGAGAATCAGGAAAATGCACTCTGTATCAGTCTTAGTCTTACCACAACCTTGCAAGATAGATCTTTGTTGTTTGAACTTCATCAGAAAGTCCTCAATAGAAGGAAATGAATCAGGTACCAAGGAAGTTAACTCTGCCTCAAGCTGCAAAGCTCTGAACTCGTTGACAGTACCAAAAAGTCCCTCAAACTTGGTCCAAATGGCTCGAGGAGTGATACAACCCTCAAGATGAAACTGGAGACTGTCGGAAATGTGTAAAGCCATCAATCCCATAGCCTGATCCATATTGTTCCTGTGCTGCATAATCTCAAAAGGACGTGTCAACTGAGGCTGAACCTCATCCAAACAGGACCATAACCCTTTTGACTGGAGAAGAGTCATCATGCGACCCTTCCAAGTGTGGTAATTATGCGGTGTGAGAGATTCAATAGGTCTGTCTGCCATCCTGTGAACTGTGCCTCAACTGCTCTGAAATTTTAATTATTATTAAGTGGTCTTTCAGAACTAGACAGAAGATGCAGAAGGGGGTTTGATTTTTTTTTGTATTGGTGTTTGTAAATTCTAGTTTTCTGATGTAAATAACAGAAAGCAAGAGAAAACACCCCCCCACAATGCAAAAAACTAATCCCCAGTACAAACTGAAAGCCAGAAAATGATAGAAAGCAATAACGGGTTGAGACAAAATTTGGAGCACTTGAAGATTTTTCTAATGAAATAGACTGTAGATCTGGAAAGAGCACAGAACCACCTTTCCGACGCCTATTCGCTTTCGAAAAACGGAGTCCGTATGCAAAAGATATGGCTCCTGGAGTGCAAAAAACACTACAAAACGGAAAAATCAGAAAAAAAGATTTCCATCTTTTAGATCGGGCTCGGAACCAGCTTTCCAACGCCTATTTTCATTCGAAAATCCGAGCTAAAATGCCCGAGTTATACCCGATTTAGTAAAACTGCTCCAAAAGAGCCCAAATAGGCCCTTTAAGCCCTCAAGGGCTTAAAAAAAATAAGCCCCTGGTCGGGGGCGGCGCTGGGGCGGCGCGCTGGCTACGGGCGAGCGGTGCTCGGGTGGGGGTTCTCGGTGGGCGGCGCGGTGGGCGGCAGGCGGTGCAGCGGGGGCGCGGCGGGGGTTACCGCCGGCGGCGGTGGCCGTCGGGCTATGCGTGCCTCCAAAAGAGGCTGCGCCCGATTTAAACAAAAACTGTGATTTTTGTTTAATTTTTTTGAAATTTTCTCCTCGGTTGTCGTGCCCTAGGGTCGTACGGCCTTGGGGCCAAAAAAATTTTGCCTCCTGGTGCAACTGTGTCCAAATCGGACGAATTTTATATGGAAATAGGGGTTTTTGGGCGCTACGAGCTCAACGGTGAGGTCCGTTTGGGCTCAAAGTGCACCGAAAAAAAAATAACCCCTATTCCAAAATAAAAAACAGAAGACAAACACAGATCTGATGCAACCAAAACCTGGATCTCAAAATCTTTCAAAAGTCTGAACAAGCTACAGCAAATCCAGCTCTGATACCATGTAGGATTTGAGAAATATAAATCCACAGAACCCAAAAGAAACCTGCATGCAAGAAACCTGTCACAGAGAAAGAGAGAGAACAAATACAAGGGTTTTGGCTCTGACAAAGAGAAAAGATATTATCAGAGAAAAATATGAATCAAGAATATGAATAATACAAGAGATCAATCCTTATAAAGGAGATCAACACCAAAAGGAAAACCTAACCCTAAGGTGTGAGCATTTAATAATTAAATATTAATTATTAAATGACTAATATGTGCATAAAGGGAAATCTTAAGAGGAGAGAAAAGTTAATTAATTACTTTACTCTAACAGTCAACACTAGTGAGTTTCCCCCTACCCTCCCACCATTGAGAGATGTTTTCCATCAAAGTGATTTGATTCCTAGTGTATCATTGCCCAACAAGGCACCATACAAGATGACGCCCAATTAGAATGCTGATATCTCAAGATAAGTTCATGAGATGTTGAACAAGGGACTCATTCAAAAGAGTCTTAGCCCTTGTGTTGTACCAGCAATATTATCACCCAAGAAAGATGGGAAATGGAGGTTATGCACTGATAGCAGGGCTATAAACAAGATCACTATAAGATATAGGTTCCCAATTCCAAGGATGGAGGACCTAATGCATCAACGTGGCAATGCTTTCTACTTCTCTAAAATTGATCTCAAATCTGGTTATCACCAAACAAGGATCAGACCGGGAGATGAATGGAAGACTGCATTCGAGACAACAGATGGTTTGTATGAATGGCTTGTCATGCCTTTTGGTTTGAGAAATGCTCCAAGAACATTCCTGAGGTTGATGAATGAAATCTTGAAATATTTCAATGGTAAGTTTGTGGTTATATATCTTGATGATATTCTAATTTTTAGCAGCACTTTAGAAGAGCATATTAACCATTTGGAGCAGGTTATAAGGAAGCTTTATGAGCACAAACTAATCATCAATCTAGAGAAGTGTATCTTCATGCAGAAGGAGCTCACATTTTTGGGCTTTGTCATCTCTCAAGGCACACTGAAGATGGATCCAAGAAAGGTAGAAGCCATTGTAAGTTGGCCTCAACCAAAGAATCCAAGTGATGTGAGAAGTTTTCATGAATTAGCCACCTTTTATAGGAAGTTTATTAAAAATTTCAGTCATATATGTGCTCCATTGTTGGATACAATTAAAGGTGGTAGAAAAACTAAGTTTGTATGGACTAATGTAGCCAATGAGGCTTTTCAATATTTGAAGAATAGGGTGGCACAATATCCTATTCTAACCTTGCCTAATTTTGGCAAAGTGTTTACAGTTGAAACAGATGCTAGCAACTTGGCTATAGGGGTTGTCCTAAGCCAAGAAAACAGACCTATTGCTTTCTTTTCAAAAAAGCTCAATGAGGCCAAAAAGAAGTATTCTACTTATGACCTTGAACTCTATGCAATGGTTCAAGCATTGAAAAAATGGAGACACTACCTTCTACCAAAGGAGTTTGTGGTTTTCACAAACAATCATGCTCTTAGCTACCTGAACTCACAAGAGAAACTAAGTTTTAAACACATAAAATGGATGGAGCAACTTCAAGCCTATACTTTCACTATCAAGGACAAAAAGGGTCAAGCCAACAAAGTGGTTGATGCATTAAGTACAAGAGTGAGTTTGGTTCAAGAAATCCAACTTCAAAGCATTGGTATTGATGCCTTGAAGACTCTCTATGCAGGTGATTCAGATTTTGGTGAAGCTTTTGAGGTTTTCTCTAAACTTGTGGGTAAATATCACAATGATTTTTTAGATTTCCTCATTCAAGATGGTTTATTGTTTAAAGGATCTCAACTTTGTATTCCTAAATGCTCAATAAGGTCTAATATTATCGAGGAAAAACATTGTGGTGGCATGAGTGGTCATTTTGGTATTGATAAAACTCTAGATCTAGTCAAAATGAGTTATTTTTGGCCTAAAATGGCAAATGATGTCAAAAAGCTTGTTCAAACTTGTACAATATGTCAGCAAGAAAAAGGTGTGTCAACCAATCAAGGATTGTATCAGCCCTTACCAATACCTTCTAGGCCTTGGGAATCAATCTCAATGGATTTTGTAATGGGATTGCCTAGGAGTAAGCAAGGGTATGATAGTGTTTTTGTCATTGTGGACATGTTCAGCAAGATGGTACATTTTGTACCTTGTAAAAGCACAAATGATGCTTCACATATTGCCCATCTCTTCTTCAAAGAAGTGGTCAGAATTCATGGGTTACCAAAAACAATTGTCTTAGATAGAGATGTGAAGTTTCAAGGCCATTTTTGGAGAACTTTGTTCAAGAAATTGGGCACAAATCTGACCTATATTTATGCATATTACCCACAAACTGATGGCCAATCCAAAGTGGTGAATAGGTCATTAGGTAATCTACTTAGATATCTAACAAAGCAATACAATCAGAATTGGGAGATGGTACTCCCTCAAGCAGAGTTTGCATTCAATGACTCTATAAAACGGTCAACAGGGAAGACTCCTTTTTAAACAGTGTTTGGCATGCATCCTTGGGGTCCCCTAGACTTGGTAGACCTACTATTTGATTTCAAAATCAGTGCACAAGGAGAGGAACTTGTAGATTTGATAGCAAAAGTGCAAGAAGAGGTGAAACAAAGCCTCCAAAATACTACTCAAAAGTACAAAGCCCAAGCTGATAAAAAGAGAAAGGAAGTACATTTCAGAATTGGAGACAAAGTTTGGGCATATCCCAAGAAGGAAATATTGCCTAAGAGAAGATATTCCAAGTTGCATATGAAGAAAGTGGGGCCATGCACCATTTTGAACAAAATGGGTGACAATGCCTATGAGATTTCTCTTCCTCCTACTTTGCAAATTTCTCCTATTTTCAATATTTGTGATTTGACCTCTTATAGAGGTGATGCAGGTATTGACATTGTTGTAGGTCCTTGTGAAGGTGCAAGTACTTCTAATGATCAAATCTTTCATGACCAAGAAGGCTATGTCACCAATCTTCCTCAAAGCAAGCCGGTTGAGTTGGAAAAGATCTTGGATTCTAAGATTCTGAAACAAACTAGGAAGAAGACATATTTGCAGTACATGGTAAAGTGGAAAGGACTCCCCACCATTGATGTCACATGGATGACTGAAGAGCAGATCCAAAATCATGGATTTTCACTTGATAAACTTGACTCAAGTGGGAACTTGAAATCAAAAACTCATGGGGAGTATGGTGCAGGACACTAGCTTTAAAAACTTGATTATCCTACCTTGTTATGACTCCTAAGGGGTCTTGGAATGTTTATTTCATGCTAGGAGTCATTAGTCTTATTTTTTATCCTTTTGTGAGGCCTAGTCCTAAGTTTGGCAATTTATGAGCCACTTGGTCAACTATGGTCAAGGGGTCATAAAACTTGAGTTTTCAGTTATTTTCTTTTTTTTGGCAATAAATTGGTCCCTCATGACCATTGTAGGATTTAGAAAGTTAGTTTGCACTTTTAAGTGCTTTTGAGCAAAAATTGTCAAAAAGTGTCAATGTTGTCATCACAACACTTGACAACTTTTGTTTGTAAGAAAATATCCTTCCTAATTGGCTAATTAGTTCAAAAATTGGTTGTAACCGATGGGGGAGGCCTTCATAAGCCCTTTTAGGTGGGTGATGAAGGAGTTGATGTAAATTTCATTTGGCAATCAATAAAGAAACCTTGTTTTCCTGCAAACTATCAAGTTTTTTCTCTTGTATAGATTGTTTTCAGACTACTGGGAGGTTCTAACTTATGGATTTGGATTGAGGGGCCTCTTACCTTTCTTTTTATTTTTATTTGAGGTCTCTAAGTGCTTTGGTTTGAAAGTTATTGCATTTTTACTAAAAATAGTTTTGAAACCCTCCTAAACCTAGGATTTTGACCTATTTTTGCATTTCCTCTCATGGCCACCGTACCAAAATTAAAAAAATTGGTGGAATGAGAGGTTTTTATATGTATTCAACTATTCTAGAATAAATTTTCTGGTTGGCAGGTTTCTTTGTCTTTTGCTTTGATTCTTAGGTTGGCATCCTCATGTGACAACCTAGTTTTCAAAATGCAAAATTGGTGATAAAACAAAATAGGGGTTGAACCAATGCACAACCTCATGGATTTTGTCAATTGGGATGTGGAAAGAACTTTTTAAATTGGTGACACTTTCTGATCAATCAAATTTTATACACTTCCTTCACAAACCCACCTACTTAAGCTTAATTAGGCCTACTTGCATCTGTGAGGGACAACAGGTCTCCTTTGCTTTCCAAACCTCCTCCTTTTGGATTTAGACCTTTCTCAATAAAGGGTATTTGGGTATCCATTTTTCTTTTTTTCATTTGAAATTTTGCAAAGTTGTTTTGATAAGTCCTCTTGAGTAGGGCTACAAGGATTTTGGGGTTTTACAAAGGAACCTTGTTGAATTAATTAGTTTGTTGTGTCACCACACCTTGAGCCTTTTTGTATGGGTATTTTTACCCACCTTGACCATTTTTTTTGATCCTTTCTCATCATTTTGTCAAATTTCCAACTTGAAGCCAAGTTTGGTGTCTAGCCGGTTTTAGTAGGCTTGAGCAATTTTCAACTTTTGATCCTAAGATCTTGTCAATGTTATTCTAAGGGTCCAAATTTTTTTTTATGATTAATTGAAGAGTGTTTTTAAGGTGTAAGTTTGGTTGGTAGGGTGTTTTGGGTTTCCTTGGTGGCCTATTGTGACAGTTTTGTCTTGAATTGCACTCACCTAGCCTAGCACTTGCATCACCTCTTATACCCACTTTTCTGCCTAGGGCATTAGCTCTAGTTGATAATGAGCCTCAAATAATAGGTTTGAAAGATCAATTCAAATATGATTGGGAGAGTGGAGGTCCCGAGTTCCAAGTTTCTATATCATTGAGGGACTACATTGATGTTATAACGAAACATAGACCCCACATAGGTGATAGAACATATAACAATGATTTGTGGAAGAAGGTGGTAAAATTGACTCTTCCTTATTACAATGGTTCAAGGAAGAGTTTAGATAGAGCTTGGGTTCAAAAGGTAAATGCATATTTTCAACTCAATCCTATGTTTGAAGAAGAGGCCATTAAATATGTAGTGATACATATTGATGGTATTGCACGAGTTGTGGCATCATGGGATGGGACATGATAGGATTACTTCTAATGCATATTTTATAGAGAGATTGATTGAAATATTTGACAAGGACCTAAAGGTACACTTCAAAGAGTTGGCACAACTTAAGGAATGGGGTTTAGTGCATACATATATTGTCGATTTCCAAAGGCTAGCAGTGTTGGTCACTAATATTTCAAAGAGAAGAGTCATTGTTCTTTTCATGGATGGATTGAAGATCCATTGAGGGGTTGGATTCAGGCTCTCAATCCACCTACATTATAGGATGCTATGAAATATGCTAGAGACATGGATACTTCTACTTCTAGAAGAAAATTTTAGTCTAATGGATTCCCTCATAAGAAGGACGAGGACAAGAAACAATATTAAATGGAATCGCATCAACCATTATATGATTCAAATAGGTTGGCTAGTGAGCAGTTAAATAACCTCAAAAGGAGAAAAGTATGCTTCCATTGCAGAAAACCTTGGAACCCATCACATAAATGTAGTATGAAAGCAAAGGCTAAGCAGTTGGAGCATTTTTATACTAAGGAATCTGCATCAAAAAAATTAAATCAATAGTCCATTAGCCTATTGTCATTGATGTCATTGATGTGATTTTGGTTCGGCATTTTGTGTCAGTATACATTATTTCTTTATCATGAAATGTATGTATGCTTACTTCATGAAGTTTTGAGGTCTTGTATCTACCTTACCAGTAGGTATTTTGGGTCCATCCCCATCTGAATGTGATGAAGGCATAATCTACAAGACATTTCTAGATCCGGTCCTATTCAGACATATTGCAGGCGTGTTATGCAAAGTGTTTTTGGATCAAGATTGAAGCCAACATCTTATGAAGACATTTTAGTTGTGTGTGTAGATGTTTTGTTCTCACCCCTTTCTAGTTGAGCCGACTGATCAAGATATTTTGTGCGGATATATATAACCACCAGTTTTGCAAGTTAGAGATATGATTGTTAAAAATCAACTATTGTGTACATATTGTATATGCAAAAAGGTCTTGTGGATATAGTTATGTGGTGTATGTATAGTGAATATAAATAGCAATTTGTGCACTTCAATGGAACTCTAATTTATTCATGTGTCAAATGCAACTCTAACAATTCAATTTTATACTCTATCATCCGACAGTGAGCCTTTTGTATTTTTGCAATGAGCCCTCCAAGAAGTGAGCCCTCACTAGCAATGAGCCATCCCTTTTGTATTGTGTAATCACTTACATATTGCATCATACTTGAGAGATCACTCTCTCTGTAGTTTTTCCCATATTGGGTTTTCCACATACAAATCCGATGTTATGTATTTTATGTTAATTTCCTTTAATGCATTTAAATTGTGTTATGTGATTGGTTAGTTAGAAGTTTTAATAAGTTCAAGGGAATAATGATTCACCACTCCCCTCTCAGTATTCTGGATTTTCAACAATTGGTATCAAAGCCAGCTCCTTTGGAAGAGTTTAACCACTCGAAGGAAATTTGAAAAATTGAACTTATGGATTTAAGAAAAGATCTTAGGAATGCTCTTGAGGATCTTGAGGCAGTAGAAAATGAAAACAAAGATCTGAAATAATATATCCAGGTGGCAAATGAATGCATTGAGAAGCTAAGAGAGCAGATTTGAAAGTTTAAAATAAGACATAAATAAGTCAATGAAGAACTCAAGCGAGCAAACAACACTTTTACATATCTGAAAGTCAAAAATGAAGACAATAAAAAGACCAAGGATTAATTGAACAAAATAATGAAATGCAAATCAGAAGAGTGTGAAAAGATAAAACAAGAAGTAACATCTCTATAGGTTGATCTATAGAAAACAAAGAAACAAGAGAGAAAACTTGAATCCGGTAAGTCTAATTAGATGATAGATGCAAAGAAAGTCTTGGAAACCAAAAAGGATGCAAAAAATGAATCCAGTGAATGTTTGCAATACAACACAAATGACAAAGAGGATTCACCTCTAGCAAAAATAGTAGATTTCAATAAATTCACCAAGGAAGATAAAACCAAGACACCGGTCGAGCAACGGGTAAGCAAGAAGAACACCTTCTTTAATGGTTCTTGTTATAAATGCAATAAAATAGGTCATAAGGTAGTAGAATGTAGAGACAACTTAAAACGAAATTCTAACTTATTCTTTGGTAGATGTTATGCATGAAATAAATATGGTCATAAAGCTAATAAATTTAGAAATCCGGTTATAAATCAAAATAGATATAATCACTTTAAATGTATATGTTATACATGCAATATTTTTGGACACAAAGCTAACCAGTGCAAGTCAAGACAAGATCCGATAAATATCAAGTGCTACAAATGTAACAAACCCGGACACTTGGCAAGGCAATGTAGAAGGAGTGAAGTTCAAGCCCTAAATAAACCGACAAAGAAGATCAATGTAGAAGATGTGAAAGTAGAGATGAAGAAGATTCAGTGAAAGAAAGTGTTTACGAATGCACCTAGTTGTGTAGGCACTTCATTCAAAAACTGAAGGACATGAGGCTTTGGCCTAGGGGGAGTAATCAAAGAAATATCTTCTTTTCCCCTGCCAAAGAAAGTGAGGCCACAATACTGACATAATAGAGTGTGTGGAGGTCTGGCTAAGCATATTGAAGTCATAACTCATCATGAAGTCTGACATGTTGTTACGCAATTCGAGGAAAGTTGATGATAGTGCACAAGCATTTAATGTGAGGTAATGGATGAAACAATATAAGGACAACTCTTTGACAAATCTTATTTCATCATAAATTGAAGAAGCATTGTGAGTGTTGAGAGAAATCAAAGTGATTAGGGTTTCTCCAACAAATTGATTAGAATTGAAATTTGTTGAATCTGCAATCATGGCCACTCCAGTAGTTGTCGATGATGCAATTGAGCCTCATCTAGAGTTTGAGAAGACTCTATATAAGGCGATGGAAATCGATTCGGCTAATGCTTTCTTGAACATACTCATTGGGGTCATTTTGGCTTAAGAAATTAGGTCTTTCATTCATGTTAAGCTTGACAAGTTTAGTCATCTTGAGAAGATGTTCGATTTGTGGACAAAGGAGATGATTGAAAAGGATGGTCAAGTAAAGCCCAAATTCAAAACATTGACAAGAGATTGAATACATGGAATGACTTTCCCAATTTTTGCTATGATGAAAAATGGGTTATATTAGCAATGAGAAGATTCCATGATGAATTCATGTGGTTAGATCAAACACATATCATCACCAAGGATGTGATAAGGGCCATTATTGGGTTGAGCGATTCTAGAGATATTCTTGCTCTGAAATCAACTAGGAACAGTGATGTTAGGGATCTAACAGGAGCAACCCCTGATGGTTGCTCTATGTCCATTTCAACCATCAACAATGTGGTAGGAAAATACCTAGCAATGATGATATGAAACAAGATTTACTTCACAAACAAAGATAATTCCATTTTTGCTATGGTAGTAAACATGGCATACGAGGCAGTTGAGCTCAACAAAGATTTTGATTACTGTGAAATCCTGAGGCAACAATTTCTTGAAAACCTAGCACAGTGCAAGAAGAAGAAGCATCCATTCAAGTATGGAACCCTAGATCTATGTATTCTATTCTATTTTATGCAAGAGGTTCCAAGTCAAGAAAGAGTACTTTTATCAATGACAAGATCGATAGGTCATTAAATTGGAGACAGATTAAGAAGGTTTATCAGTGAGACTATAAAAGAAGACATGTTTGCTGCTTATTTCTCCATTTTCAGCTTAATATGTAAAGAAGGTAAAGAATACCTAAAGAAATGGTTGAGAAATACAAATATAATATCACATTTTAATCACTACCAACAACTGTTACATGGAAGCAGTCGTGCCAAGAAAAACTTGGATTCTACCATTTGGATATGAAGTCACTGAGGAAATGATTGAGGTCACTACCCAGGTATTTTTGAATATCCTTATAGATGAAACTTAAGAATGATTTAGTACTACAACTGAGAAATCTTGGAAGGTTCACATGGAACACTCAAAGAAGACTCGAGAGAATAATGTGAAGAAATTTGTTCAAGAATCCATGGCTAAAGAAAATTTGACTGAGGAAGAAGTTGTCAAGTATAGGCATTCAAAAATACTTGCTAGCTCATCTGGAGCATCTGCAAAAGCCACTTTGAAGGAGCTTCCCTCATCTGATTTCTCAAAGAAGCCAAAAGAAGAAAAGAGAAGGACCATAATACTTGAGTCTGAGGAAGAAGAACCTGAGAAATACCAGATACATGTCTGGAAGCCTAAGAAATCTAACAAACCACTCATTGTAGAGAGCCTATTTGAATCACTTGCACAAGGAAAAATCCCAAAAGAGGTAGGAAATCTTTATGTTGAGGCAAATGATGAAGATAAAAGTTGTATGGTTAAAGCTTTTTTATTATATTGTGTCAAATTAGAAGCTTCTATAAAATAGTTTAAGAATGATATTCTAGTTGAATTGTATGAAGAATTAATTAGAATTAGAAAAATGTTAGAGAGAGGAAGAACAAACTATAAAGGATCAAGTTTTTGAGTTTGTTGGTTCCGCCCTTTCTAAAGAAGATAAGGCTAGAGTCTCATAGAAGCTTGTAAGACTGAACTAAGGACAAAGAGAGGTCTAGGCAATCTTATGTTAGAATAATTTGATGCCAAGGAGAAACTTAAGAATGAAATCATGGAAATAGTAATGTCTATTGCAAATAATCATAGTATGTTACCCTCTATTGAGTCGGGTACCCCTAACAGAGAGTCTGAGAATGTGGATGATAATCCTGTTGACAATCTTATTAATAATCTTGATGAAAATCTTGTTGATAATATGTTTGTTATGGATATCCCCCTTCTGCTAATGCTCTGGTGAATCCTGAATCTAGAAAAGGAAAAGAAATTGAAGACTCTAGGGACAAAGGTCAAGAAGAACAAATGACAGCTAAGACTGAAAGGAATGAACCTAAGCTCAAGGATAATCTGGTCAAGGAATCAAATGTGAAAGTGTCTAAAATGGTAACAATGATTGGTACCAGCTCCAATACTATTGATGATTCCTAGAAGAAATTTTTTGTTGCACCATTGATCATCAAACCCATTACTTCATTCATGCAGTCAGTTGACTTCTCAAAAGTTGATCCGATACTAAAAATCCAAATTGGAGAAGCCTTTGTATTGTTTGCTAGATAAGATTTTTAAAAGGACAAAATTATTGAGGAACTATTAACAACACTTCATACTGTGATGTTAGATATTCAATTAGATCTAGATGTCTCTAGTGTCGACAAATGCAAAATGTCAATTAGCTCATTGAAATTCATACCAAAAAATTGAATGAGAAATATGAGAAAGACAAAGAAAAGGACAGAGAGAAGCTATTGCAAGAACTCAAAGGAAAATATGAGACTACACATCATTAGTTCACTCAACTCATCTCTCAAGAACAATCATATTTGTCAAATGGTGATATACTCTTTTGATACAATCTTCAGTGGATAGATGTCACAAAGAGCATTAAGGATGAAATGAATATCATTGAAGAAAAGATCCAATGGGCCTATACCAACTATAGGTTATCTTTGGACTTATCTAGTTCCAAAAGATCAGCAATTGAAGAGCTCAACAAGAAATAATTTGAGTTACAGTAGAAAAGGGATGATATCATTCTTCTCTTAGGTCAATTGTGTGATTTGAGCAGTGAGAGCATATCAGTTATGAACCGAATACTTTCTAGAGCTATACAGTTGACATATTTTGCACCTGGTTTGAGGTAGAACAGATGCACGTGTCCTTGCAGGTACAAATCAAGTTCCTAACAGAGGCTATCTCGCATTGGGATAAACATAAGGACTCTTGGACCATGCATGTTCTGAATCTCAAGCAATTCTTCAGTTGACATTGGTTGTCTCCCTTAGGAGGAGTTTGAGTTAAGCTTATGAACAATTCTTAGTTTTTGCCCTTTGTCATTGTTGTCAAAGGGGGAGCAATGTCATGTTTATTATGTCTATTATGAAAAAAAATTTAGACTGTTAGTTGTTATTTCAGTTGTTTTCCTAAGAGAAAACTTATATTGTATTACTTTATGTTACCATCAATGACAAAGGGGGATATTGTTGCCCTATTGTCATTGATGTGATTTTGGTCTGACATGTATGTTTTTGGTTTGGTCCGACAATTTTCTTCAGTTTACGTTATTTCTTTATTATGTAATGTATGTATACTTACTTCATGCAGTTTTGAGGTCTGGTATCTATCTTACCGGAAGGTATTTTAGGTTTGGTCCCATCTAGATGTGATGAAGGCATAATCTACAAGATGTTTCTGGATCTAATCCTATCTAGACATATTGGAAGCATGTTATACAAAGTGTTTTTGGATCAAGATTGAAGTTGACATCTTATGAAGATATTTTTATTGTTGTATGTGGATATTGTGGTTTCACCCCTTTCTAGTTGAGCTGACTGATCAAGATATTTGGTACGGATATATATAACCATCAATTTTGCAGGTTAGAGATGAGGTTGTCAAAAAACAACTATTGTGTACATATTGTATATGCAAAAAGGTTTTGTGGATATTGTTATGTGGTGTATGTTTAGTGAATATAAAGAGAAGTTTTTGCACTCCAACGGAATTGTAATTCATGTATGTGTCAGATGCAACTCTAACAGTTCAATTTTGTACTGTATCATCTGGCAATGAGCCCTTTGGGCAGTGAGTAATCCCTTTTGTACTATGTAGCCGGTTGCATATTGCATCATACTTGAGAGATCACTCTCTCTATGTTTTTTCTCATATTGGGTTTTCCACGTACAAATCTGGTGTTATGTGTTTTGTATTAATTTCCTTTACTACATTTAAATTATGTTATGTGACTGGTTAGTTAGAAGTTTTCATAAGTTCAAGGGAATACCGATTCACCCCTCCCCTCTCAATATTTCAGATATTCAACATAGTCAGATTCAAAGAGTACTGAAGAGGAAAAGACATCAAAAGAAGATTCCAAGGATGATATGACCATTGTTTTAATATAGGGGCAACAAGTAGTTTCTTTAATTAATATAGGAGCTACACATTATTTTATTGACGAGAGATTTGTAGCTAAAAGGGGATTGCAAATTGAAGAGTGGAATGTATTTAAGATGATGATAGCTAATGGGTATAAGATTCCTTGCACTTGTAAGATCTCTAATTTGAGTATATAGTTAGGTGATTATGAGTTGAAAGATGAATTCTATGTGGTTTACATACGGTACAATGATATTATTCTATGTATGACATTGATGTTATCACTTGTAGAGTTCTCTTTCAACTTACATAAGTTGGAAATAAGACTTCAACACCAAGGGAGGAAAGTGGTACTCAGGGGACTTTCACATGGAGGGCCTAGAGTGGTATCACTTAAGAGGATGGAGCAATTTATTAGACATTATCAAGTAGAGTGGGTAGTAGAGTGTCTCATCATGCCAATAGTTCCTACAATTTCAAATCAGCAAAATAGTAGTAATCATCCAAACACTCAGACATTGTTGTCTAAGCATGGAAAGGTGTTTGGTAGTATCCCTCATGGAGTTCCTCTTGAGAGGGGAATAAAGCATGTCATTAAGTTGGAGGAGGGAGAAAAACTAATAATAACTACTCCATATTAGCATCTTGAAAGGCATAAGGATGAAATAGAAAAGGCAATGAAAGAGCTATTGGAGATGGCACATATAAGACCCAACAAGAGCCCATTCGCATCAACATTAGTTTTGGTAAAGAAAAAAGATAGAATAATGCAGATGTGTGTTGATTATAGGGCCTTGAACAAAAATACAATCAAGAACATATATCTAAGTCCCAAGATAAATGAGTTGATTGATAAGTTTCATGGAGATTTATATTTTTCTAAGATAGATTTGTGGTCAAGGTATCATTAAATTTGAATGAGGAAAGAATATATTGAGAAAACTACTTTCACTTGCCATTTTGAGCATTTCGAGTTTTTTGTAATGCCTTTTGGATTGGCGAGTATTCAAGCCACTTTCTAGAGTTGTATGAATTAGGTGTTCAAGATATAGTTAAGGAAATTTGTGTTGATATTTTTTTATGACATCCTAAATTTCAGTAAGACTTGGGAGGAGCATATCTAGCATCTTGAGGAGTAATTGAGCATCTCAGAGAGTAAGTCTCTATGTGGTAAGGATTCTAAATGTGATATCAAGATGACATAGCTTTTTTATCTCAATCACATTATCAATGCAAAGAGAGTGAGAGTTGATCCTAAGAAGATTCAGGCTATTGTTGAATAGCCTACTCCTACATATCTCACACAACTTAAGGTATTTTTTGGTCTTTGTGGATTTTACATGAGGTTTGTTAGAGGATTTTCATAGACTGCAACCCTGATCATAGGTTTGACCAAAAAGGGAGCCTCCAAGTGGTCTAATTCAGCACATAAGTGGTTTGAACACTTCAAAAAGTTAATGTCTACATTCCTAGTACTGGCAATACCTGATTTTCCAAACCTTTTGTGTTGGAGTGTGATGTTGCAAGAAAGGGGATAGGAGCAATTTTTCCGCAAGAGAAGGATCCCATTGCTTTTAAGAGAAAAATGTTAAGGGGTGTGGAGAGAAGCTACCATGCTTATGATAGAGAAATATCACCAATTATGCATGGCTTGGCCAAATTCAAACCATACCTAGTTGGGGGCAAGTTCATCATCAAAATAGATTACAACAACATCAAATAATTTATGAACCAAAAGGATCTCAATGATAGGGAGTAGAAGTGGGTTGATAGATTGCAAAAATATGATATTGACAATCTTTATGTCAAGGAGAAGAAACATATAGTTGTTGATGCACTTTCTACGAGGCCTCACATATGTTATTTGATAGACATCTCTTTTGATTGGAGATAATTAATTACACTAGAATATGCCAAGGATTTATAGGTAGCAATAATTATAGAGGGCACAATTCATGATGACAAACATACAGTGACTAATGAACTAGTCTTGTAGAAGGATAGAGTTTATTCGGTGCCTTTTTAGTTTAAGTTGAAGTTGTTGAGGAATTTCCATGATGCACCAATGACTTGTCACCCAAGTTTCTTACAGACCTACAAGAAGATCTAGGAGAGGTTTACTTGGAAAAGGGCTTAAAAATGAAGTCCTCAAATATGTTAGAGAGTATCTCACTTGCCAGTAGAATAAGAATCAACACACTTATCTAGTTGGTTTACTTCAACTCTTACCCATTCCTAATAAAAAAAGGAAATATATCTCCATAGATTTATTCGCAGTGTTACCTAAGGTACAAGGTAAAGATTGTATTTATATGATGATTGACAGATTAACTAAATTTACATATTTCTTTGTCATTTCAATGACTTACACAACAACACAGGTAGCTAATTTTCTTTTTAGGGAGATTTTTAGATTGCATGGGATGCCCAAGAGTATGGCAAGTTACAATGACAATAAGTTCCTAAGTATCTTTTGGTAAGTGCTCTTTAGATTGAGTGGTGTTGTGCTCACTTCTAGTACTAGTTACCACCCTCGGATAGATGGACAGATGAAGATAGTAAATAAATGGGTGGAAGGGTATCTTAGGAACTATGTTTCAGGATAATAGAGAGCTTGGATTAAATGGCTACACCTTGATGAGTATTGTTACAATACCACATATCATATGTTTACCAGAATGATACCATTCATGACTCTATATGAATATAAGGCCCCCAACTTTGTGGATCTACTTTTGGAGGATAAAAGAGTGCCTAAGAAAAAGGAGTTGTTGTAGAAGAGTCAAAAAATTATGATGTTACTAATTGCAACATGCACAAGATTAGCAGAAGTTGTATTTTGACCAACATCATATAGAGAAGAGTTTTGAGGTTGGGGACATGCTATATCTAAGATTGTATCCATATAGATAGTCTACTCTAGAGATTCTCAAGCCTAGATTTTATGGTCCTTTCAAAGTATCTTGATGGGTTGGTTAGGTTGCCTATGAGTTTGAGTTGCCAACTAGTACCAAGGTTCCTAATGTGTTTCATATGTTCAAACTCAAGAAGACACTCAATCATATTATAGTTCCCTCATTAATTTGAATTGCCACCATTGCATGAGGAGGCCAAGATAATATTGATTCTAAAGGCCATCATTGACACCAGCGAGAGGACTCTTGGGAGGAGGGTCATCAAAGAATTTTTGTTCAAATGGAAGAACTTGCCAATGGAGGATGCTACATGGGAGAGTGAGCATATTTTGCAGCATCCTGGGTTGATATTATTTGAGGACAAGTAATTTTGGTAATTATGAGTGACTTATTGGAAGTTCCAAGGATGAGAATAAGAAAGTGTGAAGAATGTTGAGGAAAGGAATATATATGCCATGGCTAGGAGCCATACCATCAATTAGTGCAAGAGGTGATTGAAGTTGAGGTGATGTGAAATGACCTCGCCCATATTTGAAAATATTGTCTACATGTGGCAGATGTCTACGAATGAGGTAGACAGTGTTGTAAGAAATGAAACAAATAATGTGACCCTTCTAGCAAATTATAGGCAACCAACAAAGAAATTGTTGTCAAGCCTAGTTTTGTTTAACACTGGCATAGATCCTTCAGCAATGTGCAATGATAGTCACCAAGAACAATTATGTGCAGATGAAGGCTATATATTATAATCTTGTTGATAATTTTAGTGTAGTTTATTCATTAAGGGGGAGTGTTAGGAATAATGAATAAACAGGTACATGTATTTGTTGTCACTCAAATTGCACCCATAATGCACAAGCTGAAAGATCAAGCAACTTGGTAACACATGGGATAATTCTCAGGCCTATGGGTTGCCTATAGTGAGAATTAACCTCCAAATAAAGGGTTGGTTCCCTATGAATAACTCTAAATATTTACTGAGAAAAGGGATAGGAAAACTAAAAAATGAAACTAGAAAGACTTGCAAATGCTAAACCAAAGTGAAACATCAATAAGATATCTCAAAATGAAAGAAATACAATCCTATAAACACCAATCTGCACAAATAGACTTCTGGTTCATAACACATAAATATTTCATGCAAAGGATTTAAACTTCAAGAAATTGAAAGGAAAGAGAAACTTTTGCAATCAACCAAATGAACCAATTTATCACAATGCACAACCTGTGACTTATAAATGAGACATAAAATTTAAAGGTTATTTAAACAATAACACAATAAACTAACTCTCAATCATGAATAAGAAAATGAACTGTAAAGACATAAGGCATAAGCTAATAATTTTTTATTCAGAATTTTGTCATAAAATGACATATGAGCTACAAGAATGTATTCTCTGCTAAAACCAACAAGAGAATGATCAAGACCTAGTGAAGAAAGATAAAAAAATTTCACTTTATACAAAAACCTTCCAAAAGGTAGAGGAAAGATAACTTCAAAATGCTTGAAGATGAACTCCCACTAAAAATATCTCTTCTGAAAACTGATCCTCTAGTAGAAATAAAAAGCCATCAAAAGGCTCAAGATCATGAGAAAGACTCATGCAAACTTGCTCTTAAGTGAGTAGTTCAGTTCAATTTCTTAGTCAACTAAGGGTTGATCATATGGCACTCAAAATCAATCTCAAGATCACAAGAAAGACTCATGCAGACTTTCTCTAAGCTGGGTAACCAGACCTCAAACTACCTGATGGCTTCTCTTCTCATTTTGCATGGATCCGTGGACGCTACCTTTCCTGCCTCCACTTTTGGCTTCTGATTGTAACTAGCATTGCTTTCTTCATCGGGTCATTAGGTTAGCATTGAAACACGTATTCCGATGGTTGATGATGTGCTCCCAACTGAAAGCTTCCTTAACGGGCCTCACTACTTGGTCGCCCAGCTGCGAAATCCCTTGCCACATGTTATAATCTAACTTGGTTGTGGCCACCATCTCACCTTAGACTGGACCCACCATTGGACTTATCCTTTCTTTGTCGTTGATTTGTGATATGTAACTGTCGATCATCTTTGCATAGTGGATCAGCGACAATTGTTGGATCGGCTCCAACTTGCTTTCTCTTTATATCCTTGTCCATTCGGGCCATGTGTCAACCTCTAGTTCACTTCGCAGATCCACCTTGTCTGCCATCTGGACTATCATCTTAACCACCACATCATCAGTCGCCATGTCGTGTGAGATAACTAGTGAGCATCGTCATCATGCGGTATAGCGATAGCCATTGATCTACCCTCAAACTGCTTGATCTTTAACCTCTTAGCCGCTCACCTTTTCCGCACATGCTTTGTCGCCAAGTCGCGGGGATAACTGGCAAGCTTCTTTCTATAGCGGTATAGGGACCACCGTCAGATCTCTTGCATCACCGTTGATCTTTCTTCAACCGCTCAACCTTTAACCCTAGCTAATTTTCTCTCTTGTGCCACATGTCAACATGTGTCACCCCCTGATTGGCTTCGGAGATCCGCCTAGGCACCACTTGTTTGTCGGGCCTGCCATGCATCTTGTTCTGTCGGATATCATTCTTTCGGCCAAACTACTCCCTCGGCGAGCCATTTATAAGTCTCATCGAACCTGTAGTTTCATCGATATTATTCTTTTGGTGGGACTGCTTCTGATTTCTTCGATATACCCTATGTTGATGGAACTAAGCCTTCGGTGAAACCTTTTGGAGATTCATTACAGCCAAGGTTTCATCGATGTCGATGGAACTAAGCTTTCGGTGAAACCTTTTTAGGACTCATCACGACCAAGGTCTGCTCGATAAGTCACCCATCCATGCCATGTCACCAGCCACTGGACCACTAACTGTCCTTGGTCTTATACTCTCTGCTCTGCCACGTCATCAGTCGCCAAGTCGCGATGATATCTGGTGAGCTTCTATCCATCATGACATAGCGACAACCGTTGGATCATCATGATCTACGTTTGATCTTCCTTACTTGCTCACTCTTAAATCTCTTCCCGCCAGCCAGTCTCAAAATTAGGATGCCTTGAGATGCATGCACATGCGGGGTCCACTGGGCGACGAGCCTCTTCTTGCCAAAAGCCCATAAGCTTCTACACTATAGTTATATGTGAATTTAGTTTTAAATACAAAAATGCTCCTCCCTACAACCAATGTGGGATAAATGTTCTTCATGTCTGGCAACTGAAAACACCTGGAAGTTCTCTAGCCTTTAAAACCCTCTTTGGCGACCAAGTAAAAACTTTACACAGGCCGATTGCATTTGCTCTAAGCTCTTTTTGGCCTTTCATCAGCTACGCAGGGGATTCGGCGATACACTTGCCAACATGAATTTTCTTGAAGGTTTGAATAGGCCATGCTATTTCATCTACAATGGAGCATAAATATCTTTGTGATCTACAACATGCTGAGCTCAACCCTTGTGGGAGCCACATTTTAACCCACATGATGTCTTACTTTCTTGTATTTGCACATGAAGCAAACAAGTTAGACAGTGAGAGTGTATTTTTGGTTTCTCATTCATGATTTGACCTTTTTAAAATGAATGAATGAAAGGCTTCATTAGGGCACTAAATTTGGCATGTGCAAAATTTGGTAACATATCTATAATTTTGTTGCAAATCCACTATTATAGGAGATAATTTAGGGAACTGTTGAGTCAATTGCAAAAGTTGTTAACCTACAACATCAATTATAAATTATAACATTTCTAGTTTAATATCAGTCACATTTTCAATTCTTTGTTTTTTATCAGTGAGTCCCTATTTGTTGAAAATACAAATTAAAGTAAAATTGACTTTAACTTTTGCATGCTAATGTTCTTTAGATCATATAACCTTTTGGATTCATAAATATGTACAAACAATAAAAGTATCTTGTATGTGACTACACAAAATTTAAAGCCTATTCAAAGAGGCGATTTTAAGAGTTCATTAGACGATGAAATCAAACCTTGATAACATAACACTAAGTTAATAGAGATAATTGTAAGAATTAATTCATCGGCGTTCTTATACAAAACTACCTATAGTAATGTATAGAACAAATTTAAGGGACATGAGGAAAAAAACACTATGAGCAAGCCTTAAATAGAAAACAATCACAAAACAATACTTTCAGTAGTGGATATATAGTGAGATCTGAACAACAAACTACAAACCAACTTATGTTGGTGGATCGTAAGCCTATCTAATTGGGTTCCCATTGGCTAATGTGTTGGAGTTAGGGAACTGTGGAGGTAGTTTGTCCAGTAGTTTAGAAATATTTAATGTTTAGTTGAGCTTTCATAGTTATTATGAGCACAATGATCTTTTATGGAGTGAATTTGAGTTAGTCTTCAACACTCACTATTTTTAGTAAGTCAATTTTTAGCACCAAATGAGCCAAGTGGAAGGGTTACTATTTTTAGTATTGTTAGTGGACTCATTTTTATGATTACCTTAGTATTTTATATAATCCAATGGTTTTAAATAAAATACTGATAAGTTTTAATTAATAAAGTTAAATTAAGTATTTAACTTTATCATTAATTTAAGTTATTTAATGAAGGGACTGTAGAGGCCAATTATAAAGTAGAACATTATTTATTTTAAATGTATGGGCCTTTATGACTATAAATAAAATAAATTTTATTTTTTAAAAAAGGGCAAAAGTGAAAGGGGCCGAATTTTATAAGAGATCTATAAAGGGAGTTTTGTGAAACTCATTTGTCATGTTGAGGTTGATATTTGATGTCATTATTGATGCGGAGCATCATGAAAAACCCTTCAAGAACCCCAAATCAACATGGAGTTCCAATCTCAACACAACATCTTCACTTGTATTAGAGGCATAATCTGATCATAATCATTATTCTAAAGTCCAAAACAATATTAATATCAACCAACCAATACAATATCAAATCCATCATATCATTTTACAACCCTTTGAACATTAATCAAGACCAAAACAATGCATTATGTTGTCACGGTTAATGACAGTTTGATATACCCATACTCAGTTATTAATAACTTTAAAACCAGAGCATATTTGGAAGATCGCTTCAGTGAGGCTGTAGAAAACTAGGTTTCTAAAACCATATCCAAAATTGAGAACGATCCAACAGTTCATTTGAAATTTATTCCCTCTGTACCGAGACCTTTTTGACTGTTACAGAAAAAACAAGAAATGTGCATACCCAGTCCGCCTAGGGCATCAAATATCTCATTAAATACTTAACCAATCACATTGAAACTGAATTAATTTGAAAGATAGTTCAAACCTATATCAAACACCAAAGTTACAACAATTTCCAATGGTGAAATCAAAAAATTTTAGTGAAACTCTCCACAAACCCCAATTTGGAGGGTTTTTTGACAATTTTCACCAAATCTTGCACTTGCTTCAAACTGATTGGAATTAAATGAAACCAAAGGGAAAAAAAAGTTCACTCATGCCATTATCATATGAAATACATTTCCAATGGATACAAATTATTTTTCATAAAGAAAAATGTGAATGATCAGACTGCAATACCCAGAAAACAATGTGGAGTGTGTAAAAACTTCAAATATTATTCATTTCCTTCCTCCAATATTACACACACCCATTGGATTCGACCAAATGATGGTTTTTATAACCTTCACACATCCATATGGTAGTTACAACTACCCAAGACCAATTACATCCTTGGTTTGCAACTTTATAATGCAATTTGTGCTTGCCAACATTTTTGACACAATTGACAATTTTGACATTTTGATAAATATGACCCCTAATCTTTGCTTGTGCACTTGAAATACATTTAGATGGACTCAAAACAAAATTTTACATCCGATTTAACCTTCCATGGACATATTTGCACAACGTGACCTCCTAGACCATATTAGGACTCAAATACACATCTTGAGCAAATGTCTTACAATGCTTCACAAAATGACTCAAAATACATTAAAATGACCATATAAACTCAAATATGAGTGAAATGATTCATGACATGATCTTTAACCTCTTGGTGTATGTTTGGGTTAGGTGCTCTTGCACCAATTATTTCTTCTAGGGGAGATGGCTTCTCCTTGGTTAGTGAGGATATAAACCCTTACAGGCAAAATTATCCACGTTATTAAAATACATAATCTGGAAAATATCTTGGTGTTTTTATTCAAAGAGTGCAAATTGGGTTGACTATAGACTGTATCAATAAAATTCAGAGGGTCATTACATATCAAATTTGGTGAATGAGATTTGAATTGATGTTGTTCATTCCTTTCTTACCAGTTATAAACCTTCTCTACAAGTTGAACTGATGGTATGATGAATCAATAAGGATCTGGACAACTACTAAGAGGGGGGTGAATCAATAGATAGAAAACTAACTAAAATTTCACCAAACTCAAAAACAACCTCTCAAGTCAAAATAAGAACTGACTGGTTCAAACAATGAACTACAAACTTCAATATCACTGTCAAGTATACCGGTTGACTGTCATAACAGAATAACAATATAACAACTCTAAAAATCTCAATACCTTTTAACAAAAACATTCAAATACTTTACTAACAATTGTAAAGGTACATTTCAGATTACGGTCGGTCATCTTATCATATCTAAGTGGATTTAGCAGTTAAGTAAATTAACCATAGCAAACATAACCACAAAAACATTCACCACTTGACACAATGATTTGACATGGAAACCCAAATGGGAAAAACCACAGTGGGGATGAATCCCCACAAGTATTTTGAACTCTTTTGAAGTTCACCCTGTTAGGAGCCAAGCCTATTAAAGCTTTACAAAAATTCTTGTTAGGAACAAATCTTGTTAGGGACCACCCAGTTAAGGGATTGACTATAATGCCCTATTAGAAGCAATACCCTGTTAGGAGTAACCTCGTTAGAGGATTTGAAATACAAGCTAATGGATCACCTAGTTAGAGGATTTAGATAGCACTAACTCTATTAGAGCTTACCCTATTAAGGGATTTAACTTTTGTAATTGTTAGAGAACAATAGGGATTTGTTGATTTGGTGAATAGCATTACTCTACTTGATCAGATCCTTTTCATGCTCCTATATGCCTTCACACATACTGCAGATACACCTTCTGGTTCAAAAACCAATCACACTTACACTTAACCAAAATTTCCAACACTACAACAAAACAACTCATCGACCTTATAAGAAAAACAATAGGTCGGTAACACATCACAAACCTAAGATCTCATAGAGATTACAAACAAATCAGTTCAAGTATGACCGTTGGATTACATAGAAATCATTGCACATAATTCAAGACAACCTCGACCGCTCCTTGATCACCGCTTCATCGATCCCTGTAACTCATCACATGGTTTCCACTTCATGCAACATACTCACTCATTCCCAAGATAAAACCATTATCTCTAAACACCAAAATCCATTTGAAACTCTTCACATACAACATGCATATGTGGCATAATCATTACCGTTCATCATTTGATCACAAACCAATACAACCAATTCACCAAACTCCATTGGTCAGGGTTTAACACATCAACAGGTAGGGTTACCAGTTGATCTTGTTGCTTCTCAAGTAATACTGGTTTCCTTCACTAGCTCACCTACTGATTGCAAAACAACATCATAACAACATCATTACCGGTTATAATTGACATCAATGACAACATAATAGTTCATCAATGAAATCTTCATGCAAATACCAACAATCTCCTCCTTTGGCATTGATGGTAATACCAGTATCAATATCCTTGATTGTGATGATTGTGTATCGGAATCTTGGCTTACATTTTACCGTGTACTCTCCTTCAACTAAGTCTCCATGTCTTCAACTAGTAACTAGCTATAGATATTTTCTCTATTAGTCATACAATTCTTCTCCCCGTAAAGTTCTTCTCCCTCTTTGACAACAATGCCAAAGTGAAATTAAACCATGCAGTGTCATACTTCATTGTTCTGCATCAACAATCTGCAACTTGATGCTCCCCCTTTGGAATAATTCCACTCTACACCAATCCTGCTTCAAGATTCTTCAATTATCTTTGGGACTGATGTATTCCACATCTACTCAATTGACCTTATGTAGGGGCACAACCCCTAGTTGACCTCTAAGATACTCAAAAGTAGTCTTAGGCAGAGGTTTAGTAAAGATATCTAATAGCTTCTCAATCATAGATACATGCTCCAATAACACATCTTTACTTTGCACTTTCTCTCTCAAGAAATGATATTTCAGCTCAATATGCTTGGTTCTAGCATGCAACACCGGGTTCTTTGAAATATTTATTGCACTGGTATTGTCACATAAAATCTTTACTGGTTCTATAATCTTCAGCTTGAATCCTTCTAGAATTTGTTTCATCCAGATTGTCTGGGTACAATTCATATAAGTTGCAACATATTCATCTTCAACAGTGGACTGTGATATACAACTCTGCTTCTTGTTGCTCCATGATACAAGTCTTCCTCCAAGAAAGAATGCACCACTGGTTGTCATCTTCCTATCATTAACATTACCTGCCTAGTTTGCATCTATATAAACCTTTAAATCAAAGTTACCTGCATATGGATAACATAGTCCATAGTCAATAGTACCTTTCAAATATTTGAATATCCTTTTAGTTTCTATCAAGTGTGTCTCCTTTGGATTCTTCTAAAATCTGGCAACTAAACCAAGTGCATGAGCAATATCCGGTCTGTTGTGAACAACATAATGCAGTTTCCCTATCATTGATCTATACTCCTTTTCATCAACATATATGGCATCCTCCTCCTTAGATAGTTTACAACATGTAACCATTGGTGTCACAACTGGTTTACAATAACTCATTCTAAATGTCTTCAATACCTCTTTCACATACTTAGACTATGTGATAAAAATACCACTCTTCATCTACTGAATTTGCAAACCTATGAAGAATTTTATCTCTCCTACTAGAGACATTTCAAATTTACTTTTCATCTCATTTGCAAAGTCATCACTCATGTCATCATTGCCTCCAAATATGATATCATCCACAAACACTTCACTAACCAGTATCTTATCTCCTTCAGATTTGAGATATATATTGTTGTCTTCACTGGTTCTTTGAAAAACCTATCTTCATCAGGTGTGAATGTAGCCTTTCATACCATGCTCTTGGTGCTTTCTTTAAACCATATAGTGCCTCGTGTAGTTTACACACCATATCCTTTGCATCAGTCAACGCTTAACCATCTGGCTGCTCAATGTATACATCTTCTTTCAGTATTTCATTTAGAAATGTTGACTTCACATCCATCTGATATACTTTGAATCCCTTATATACTACAAATGCAAGTAGATTCCTAACACCTTCCAATCTAGAAACTGGCACAAATGTCTCGCCATAGTATTCTCCTTCTTCCCATGCATAACCTTTGCATACCAATCTAGCTTTGTTTCTGACTACTACTCCATCTTCGTCCTGTTTATTCTTGAATATTCATTTAGTGCCTATCACATTTTTATTCACCGGTCTGGGTACTAGGGTCCATGTACTTTTCTTCTCAATTTGGTCAAACTCCTCTTCCATAGCTTTAATCCAGTGATCATCTCCAAATGCTTCCTTAGCATTTTTAGGCTCAATAGTGGAGATCATGCAATAATTCTCTCTAATTCTTCTTCTGGTTAACACTCCAACATCTTTATCTCCAATAATCTGGTCAGGATTATGATTGAGTCTCACATACCTTGGAATGACATGATCGTTATCTTTAGGTTTTTCTTGTGAGGCCTCACCTCGACTCAGTCTGACATTTCAGTGATTTTTATATTGAGACTATTATGGATACTTTATTTTGATGCATTTTGGAAAATAGAACTTATATGATTTCAGGATTTGGCTAACATTGCTATATATTGATGATTTATTTATATGCTTTATGAGATAGAACACTACATGATTTTTGAATAAGATGAAATTTCGGTGATAAATGTCGTTATTGAATTTGCAAGACTTTAATATGATAATAGAATTATGATGTATGTTTAAGTTTAGGTGAATTAGGATGAATTGCTTATGTGAAATTGCTTGGATAAAAGATGTATTTAATTTGTTCAGATGTAAATTGTATGCAAGTGATGATGTGTATTATTATTCCTTTGAATTAAATTATGTGTGGATATTTGAAAGTACTAATGTGTAAATTGAGATGCGCAGGAAGTTATCCATGTGACCATGGAAATATTACGGAGAACCAAACCTAGACCTATGTATGTTCGTAAGCCAGGGTTTGCCTATTTGGAGGGACAACACCCCGTTTGTGTTGTATTTTATTCATAAAAGTATATGCTGCATGTGTGTTAAGTGTTATTTAGTTGATTTGTGTAAAATCCACAAGAGACGATTTCATGTATTAAATTGTAAAAGTGTTTTCTTTGTGTCACTTGACAGGTGTGGATTTAAGTTTGAATTTTTATTTTTGTCTCTTGGTGGGAAAGTGTTCAACTATAGCTTTTTCAAATAATGTAACGTGATGTCATAAATACCTTGGGTAAAGAATCTTTGGGGTGGTCAACATAGGTATGACCCAAAAATAAACTTCAGAGGGGTTTAAAATGGGTTAAATGAACACCTAGGGGTAGTTTAATAGGGTTTCCTAAATCCCATAAGGTATACCTAAGGGTTAGGGGTAATTTTAGGCAAGTTTCTACTCCTAAGTGACCTTTTAGACACCCTAAAATTTGACTTTTCTGAGTTGTGCGAAAATTGAAATTAGAAGATTGAACTTAGTTGTAAACTTTCCTTTTCTAATGAGAGTTCCCTTTCCTATTCTGTCTTACCTTCCTCTTTAGTTTTTAGAAACTTGTGAGAACTCACACAATGAGCTTCTTAAGCAAGAATTTGAAAATTTGAGGGTAATCACCCACTCTCCATTTTTGGAGACAAGAGAAATTTTGAAAAGAATAGATTAGAATTGGAATAGGGAAATTTGGCTAAGGGTAGAAGGAGAAGATCCGTGGAATTGGGCAACTCTTCCTCAACAATACTATCCTACCTTTGGGTAGATTAAGGTTGGTTACATTCCTCTTAAAATGACTTCTTTTGCATGTGTTTGAAAGTATGTTGGTGTAAGAAATCTGTTTCCTTGTATGTCTTTTTTGGGGAATTTCATTTGGTATTTTGTATTATGTATTATGTTTTGTATGTGTTTTTGGGAGTCTTCAAGACCTCTTACTCTTGGGAGAGAGGAGGATCTTGTGGGTGGTAGCAGTGACAACCCTCGAGTGAGAGACTCTCATTATGAGAGCGATCACAAGGGTTTTTTGTGTGACCCTTGCTGCATGGCCTATTTGTGCAATGGGGGTCATAAGGAGGGATAAAAAGGCTAGAATGCCTTGGGGGGCATAAGGATTAAGGGGTTGCAATTCTTGATGTATTTTTTGTGCCATGAGGTGGCTACATGTTTTCCATACTTGTAGTTCTCCTCAAGGTATTGGTCCACTACCACCCTTAAAAAGGTCATCACCAAAGTGTAGTGCAGTGTAGCCGGGATGGGAGTGTGTTTGAAATCTGTGTGAAATCTATCTTCTATGTGTTTGCATGTTTGTTTCCCATCTAGGGCTTGGTTCTCCGAGCTCGGGGGTGGCTACCAGTTAGCCTAGGCTGGGAGGTGAGCACTCCATGGTCATAGTTGAGATTTAATATGCAGGATTTTCGGGAGAAAAGAATAGGACAAGTGGAAGGTTGCAGGAGTCATTGTTGCAGAAATTATTTGTAGTTGTAAATATTAGTTTTAAAAGGAGAAATATATCCTCATTCGTTGAAATGAGAGTCTAATTGTAAAATAGAAATAAAGACATGGGATTTCATTATTTGTTATTTAGATAAGGAAATTATCTTGTAAATTTTGCATAATACTTTTTGGGTTGTAAAAAGCCAGATATATTCATCTTTCTATTTGAAAAGAAATGCTTTTGAATTGCATGCAATAGCCCACTGAAATATAAAAATCATTTTTATTTAATTCTGTGTTTTCCTTTTTATCTACGATTTTGTCTTCATTTTAATTGCAGAAAATATGAGTTGTAGTTGTTGATAGATTTTAATAAAAAAATATATTATCTATTTAGTTGTTGTAGTAATTGTAGAATCAGTAAATTTATTTATTGCAAAAAAGAAATAAGTATTCCCAAATTAGTATTTCCAAAGTCAAAAAAAATAAATCGTATATCTGATGTGTTTATGATAAATTGATTTGTAGGAACTTTATTCCATTCTTAAGCATTTAAAATAAAATAAAACAGGAAAGGCATAAATTAGATTTGCATGCATATTGTAGAATGAAAATAAATTATATATTTCTGTTTTCTGTAAAAGCAATATAGTACAATAAAGTTCTGGAAATTATTCTTTCATCTATTTCAGAAAGTTAGCATCTCAATAGATATTTCATCTAGTAAATGAAAAATTTTAACTTGTTAAATTTGTTGTATAAAATTAATTTAATTCAGTCAGTTACTGTATGTAGAAGATAAAATTTAAGGTTAATATAGTTCATCTATGTTTTAGCAATAAAGCATTTTGGTTTTAAAAACAAAAAAAAATACTCTTGCTGTGAATGATCTAGGGAAGTATTAAACCCTTTATATTTTTCTATCTAAAATCAGAATAATGGTCACCAAAATACAAATAAGGTATTTATGTCTGCATGTATAAAAAAAATGCTATGAATATATATATATATATATATATATATATATATATATATATATATATATATATCGAAAAATATATATGTGTATATATATATATATAAATATATATATATATATTTATAAATATATAAAAATATATTTAATTATAATTTTATTTTATTTTTTTTAAAAACATTTAACAAATTTTATTTTGTTTAAATAAAACAAAAAAAAAAATATTTTTAGCAAAGGGAAAAGGGAGGGCCGCACAGGGCACGCAGTCCCTGTGCGAGCCGCGACCATCACAGAGGTCGCAGCCTCTGTGCGGGCCGCGGTACCCATAGGGGCCTGCGGCTCCCTATGTGGACCGCGCTCCACGCCAGTGGTTGCAGCCACTGTGCGGGCCGCGACACACACAACGGCCTTGGGCTGCGACCCCCACAATGGGTCGTCCCACTGGCAGCGCCGCCCTCCTCTGCCTCTCCCCTTTTTGGCCACCTTTTTCCTCTTCGGCCCCTCTGCAGAAAACGCCGCCGCCTCCCCGAACCAAGCTCGATGGATTTCACCATGGTCGCCGCCCAACCATCCCTGCAACACAAATAAAATAAGATGGAACCCTAGCCTGGTTAGGGCTAGGGTAATTAAGTAAAGAGTAAATAAAAAAAAAATAATAAGGGATTATTTTATAGAATAAATAAGGGTTAGGGTTTGCATGGGTAAACCCACTTAGGTGTATTAATTATTATTATTATTATTATATATATATATATATAGAGAGAGAGAGAGGGGGGGGGGCTGAATTATTTAATTTTAAATATTGAAAGGTTGAGAAGTTGTAAAATAAATAATAATGAAGTAATATTTAATTTTAAAATTTAATTAAGATGAGATGTTTAAATTTTAGTGAAGTCAATATTTATTTAAAATTTAAATTGATTTAGAAGTTCATGAAACTGAATATTAATGAAATTAATATTTATTTTTAATTTAAATAGATTTAGGTATTCATAAAATAAATATTAATAAAGTTAATATTTATTTTAAATTTGAATAGCTGGAATGTTATGAACTGAATATTATGAAGTTGATATTTAATTATAAATTAAATAGATTGAGCGACAATAAGCTAGTCCATTTTAATCCATAGTTAATCTTAAATTATTTTCTGTTATTTAAGTTCGTAGATATAGATTATTTTAAAACATAGTTAAAACCAAAACTGCTTAGTGTGTTTCGTGTTAGCAAACTTAATGTTATTTAGTTGTTATTTAAAAAAAAAAATTATTTCGTTCTTGCCCTAAATTTTGGGCATGACACTTCTTCCTCACTATCATCATCTTCTTCTGAATCTACTTGTTCTATTTGAACTGGTACTACAACATTCACTTCACCAGCTTCTGGCTTCACTGGTTCTGGTTCCAAAATCAGAATGTAAGGTTCATCTTCCTTCTTTTCCTCACTGATTTCTCCTGAAACTTCGGGACACTCATCCACTTGGACATCAACACTCTCAATGATTCTTTGTGTCTGGTTGTTGTAACATTTGTAGGCCTTACTCTTGGTGGAGTAACCAAGAAATAAGCCTTCATCACTCTTAGCCTCAAACTTACTAACATAGTCACCTCTCTTGATAAAACATTTACAGCCAAAAATCTTAAAATAACTGACATTAGGTGATCTACCATACCAATATTCATAAGGAGTTTTATCCTTACCTCTCTTTACCAATATTTGGTTCATAGTGTAGGCAGATGTGCTAACAGTTTCTCTTCAGAAATTTTTTGCTACACCTCCTTGTATTAGCATCATTCTAGCAACTTCAACAAATGACCGGTTGTTCCTCTCTGCAATACCATTCTATTGTGGTGTCCTTGGTGTATAAATTCACCTCTTAATTCCATTGTCTTCACAATATCTAGTGAATTCCTCTGAAGTAAATTCACCACCTTGATCAGTCCTCAGACACTTTATCTTCTTACCACTTTCCTTTTCAGCTAAGGCCCTGAATGCCTTGAACTTACTAAAGGATTTTTTTTTGTCCTTCAAGAATGTGACCCACTTCATTCTTGAGAAATCATCATTGAAGATCATAAAATATCTATCACCTTGAATACTTTTAGTCCTTATTGGTCCACGAAGGTTTGTATGAACCAAATCTAACAAATGTTCTACTGAGAAAGATTTTCTCTTAAAAGTTGAGGATGCCATCTTTCTTAACTGGCATTCCTTACATAGAGCATTCACCGGTTTGTCCAACTGAGGCAAACCTCTTACCGACTTGGACTTACTGACTTTGACAACCGACTTGGACTTACTGACTTTGACAATGTTATCAAAATTTATATGACAAAATCTTTGATGTCAAAGCCAACTTCATCTACTTTACCAATCAAATAGTTGTTGACTTTAGGATTTAGGTGAAATAGGTTACCTTTTGTCTTCTTGTCGGTTGCAATTAGTTCACCTTTGCTCCCATAGATTTTGCATATTCCATTTTTAAATTCCAATGGATAACCTTTGCCATTGAGTTGAGCTACACTCAAAAGATTATGCTTTAATCTTTCAACCAATTAGACATCATCTGCACTGCTCTTTCCATTAAGAGAAATGGTTCCCTTTCCTTTTACCATGCAGGGTGAGTCATTTCCAAATCTCACAACTCCTCCATCAAATTCCTTCAAAGTAAGAAATTTACTTCAGTCACCAGTCATGTGGTGTGAACAACCACTATCTATGATCCAATCATCAGAACTATCCATGTGAGAAACTAATGCCTTGTGATCATATGTCTCCTCTTTAATGGCAACAAAGACAATGTCTTCATTAGCATCTCCCTCAGATTCCTCATCAGTGATACCACCATCAACTGCAATGAGACAATCTCTTTTGCCTTTTCCTTTGTACTTCTTGTACTTCTCATGCTTGTTCTCATTGTCACCATTAGGACAGTTAGTTGCAATTTGTCCAATCTTGTTACATGCAAAATATTTCAAAGGTAATTTACCTATGTACTTACCGGTACCTCTGGGTAACCTCTTGGCCAACAATGCTTCAAGCTCGATCAGACTGTCTTTATCATCAACTTCTCTACTGGATCTAGACTCATAACTGTGACTAACATCTCTTTTTTTCCTCATAGGTGGGTTAGAAACTGAAGCTCTAATTGCATATTCAGATTTCTGAGCACTACCATCATAACCATTTAATTCAAATGCAATAAGCTTACCAATGATGGAGTCAAGAGTTACCTTAGTTTTATCAATAGACTTTAGCTCTTGAATGGCTGCAACTCAACACCTTACTAGCCCTTATGGCATCCTCCACTTTACCACCAACACTCTTGATCTCACTGACTATCTCCTTGATTCTTTGACCATACTATTGTATATTCTCTCCTTCAGCCATCTACATGTCATCAAATTTACCTCTCAAACTCTCTTCTTTGGCAATATTCACATGCTCATCAGTGCTATAGATTTCCTCAAGTTTCTTCCACACATCCTAAGCAGTCTCCAGACCATGGACATCAACATACTCTGAATCAAACAAAGAACTGATAATGGCCTCCAATGCTTGATTATTCTCTTGTTGTTCTTTCTTTTGATCATTAGACATAGTACCACTAGGTGCAACATATTGTGTAACAACATGTTCCCAGTATTGACTTCCTAGACTCTTGATATAGATTTTCATTCTATCACTCCATATTTTGTAGTTTTCCCTATTAAACTTCGGACTTTCTTTCTTCATCATGTTCTTCAAGATCTTTAACTCAAGTTGTTAGGCTTAGACACTAGAGTACCTAAAATGATCTGATACCAATTGATGGTATGATGAATCAATAAGGATCCAAACAACTACTAAGGGGGGGTGAATCAATAGATAGAAAATTGACTAAACTTTCACCAAACTCAAAAACAACCTCTCAAGGCAAACTTGGAACTGACTGGTTCAAACACTAAACTACAAACTTCAATATCACTATCAAGTATACTAGATGACTGTCATAACAGTATAACAGCTCTCAAACTCTCAAAACCTTTTAACAAAAATATTCAAATACTTTACTAACAATAGTAAAAGAACATTTCAAATTACTGTCGGTCATCTTATCATATCTAAGTGGATTTAGCAGTTAAGTAAATTAACCATAGCAAACATAACCACAAAAACATTCACTACTTGACATAATGATTTGATGTGGAAACCCAAATGAGAAAAACCACGATGGGGATGAATACCCACAAGTATTATGAACTCTTGTGAAGTTTGCCCAGTTAGGAGTCAAGCCTGTTAAAGCTTTACAAAAAGTCCTATTAGGAACATATCTCGTTAGGGACCACCCGGTTAAGGGATTGACTATTATGCTTTACTAGAAGCAATACCCTATTAGGAGTAACCTCGGTAGAGGATTTGAAATCCAAGCTAATGGATCACCTGGTTAGAGGATTTAGATAGCACTAAGCGTGTTAGAGCTTACCCTGTTAAGGGATTTGACTTTTGTAATTGTTAGAGAACAACAGGGATTTATTGATCTGGCGAATAACATTACTCTTCTTGATATGATCCTTTTCATGCTCTTATCTGCCTTCACACATACTACAAATACACCTTTTGGTTCGACAACCAATCACACTTACACTTAACTGAAATTGCCAACACTACAACAAAACAACTCATCGACCTTATAAGCAAAACAATAGGTCAATAACACATCACAAACCTAAGATCTCATAGAGATTACAAATAAATTGGTTCAAGTATGACTGTTGGATTACATATCAATCATTGCACATCATTCAAGACAACCTCGACCTCTCCTTGATCATCGTTGCATCTATCCCTATAGCTTATCATGTGGTTTCCACTTCATGCAATGTACTCTCTCATTCCTAAGATAAAACCGTTATCTCTACATGCCAAAAACCATTTGAATCTCTTCACATACAACATGCATATGTGGCATAATCATTACCGATCATCATTTGATCATAAACCAATACAACTGATTCACCAAGCTCCATCGGTTAGGGTTTAACACATCAATAGGTAGGGTTACTGGTTGATCTCACTTCTTCTCAAGTAATATCGATTTCCTTCACTAGCTCACCTACCGGTTGCAAAACAACATCATTATCGGTTATAATTGACATCAATGACAACATAATAGTTCATCAATGCAATCTTCATGCAAATGCCAACACGAACATGTTCATGGAAGATGTGAGATTCTAGGGAGCTTGTTCGTTAGGGTTTTGATACAATTTTGATGCTCATTATGGTCACCTAGGGTGAGGAGCCCTAATGATTTTGATTACAATGCAGTTGGGAGGGTTTCTTGAGTGTGGTGTCCCATTTTGTGAGTGTCAGTTTTTTATTTTGTATAGCAAATCCAACTTCCTCATTGCTAAATTTTTTAGGTATATCGGAATTAAATATGTAATGCAAATTTATGATCTAGGTTGCTATTATTGAAGAAAAATGTACTTTCATGTTAAAAATAAAATCTGAAATTTTTGAACTATATAATTTTTTTGTATTATCTATTTTTTGAATCGAAAAGTTGTTGTAATATTTCCTATTTATCTGCACTATATTTTTTATTTGAGAATATTGCAAAAACAATCAAAACACATTCTAAAAAACAAAACAAAACAAAAAAATCAATTCATAAACATTACATCACTGGCCTCGGGTGTCATGTCAACAATGATGTGGCACAAGCCCATTATTCAATGTGTATAGTACATTGCCATGTTGAGTATGACCAACTTAATTATAGTAATTTAGGCCATTGTATTTTAAAAATTTATTAATTGTGTTTTTGACCGAGTAAATTTTGAGCATGACACATCCAATAACATACAATATCATATAGCATATGAATTGGTGGATCTCATGGCATAACATCATGATAACATCCATTCACAACATGAATAATAATATGCATAACCATAATCACACAAATAGATATGCAATAAACAACAATATTGTCAAGGCTTACTCAAAGCAATGACACAAGCATCTCAAATTATGCACCATGATCTAGGTACCAATACTAAAAATATTGTCAACAACACCTCAATTGAAAATAATAAAATATATCAATTAGCAAGTAAAAAATACAAAATACAACTGAGTGCAAATACTAGAAGTGTTATAAATAGGGGTTCATTCCCTATATGTCACTTTATTGAAAATGGTAAAGAAAAACGAAATAAAACTAGATCACACCATTGTTATATAATAATATCATAACATAAAAATATGATATTGATTTATTGGGGATTACACAACTATATTTGGATATTACATTGCAATGGCTTTTTAAAGCCTTATTTTCTCGTGAAACAATTAGCCTATGAGAATGCAACTTCCAACTAACTATTAATTTATTATTTACTAACTATTAACGAACCTATCAATTAACATATTAATATTAATTTTTTTTTATTGTTATTCTAATATATACTAAAATCTAAACTGAAAGATATAATAACCCACCATTACTACCTTATTACATCAATAAGAACAACGGGTGGAACATTGCAAGAGTTGATGACAATAATTATTTTGTAGACTTTGTTAAAGCACCTTCATCAATTCTCTTCACTCACCTAGGAAATACGAAAAATGACTTCATCAATAGATCTCCTTACTATAAAAAACCTACAAAATATATGTACAATATGAGATGTCTCCATAATCCATACACAATTAAGAAACAACTTTCCTTCAAAATTCAACATCTCTTCCAAGTGTGTCAATATCCCTCCTCTAGCGTTGCACATGAGATAAAAACTATCCTTCAAGAGTCTACATATCCTCCAAGTGTGTCAATATCCCTCCTCTAGTGCTATGAAAACAATCCTTCCTTAGTTGTACAAAATAATCTCAACCAATGTAGATACATTAATCACACCCACAAAAAAAGCATAGCCCCTTTTGCTCCTTGAAGAGACACAAATGTAAAATGGTGCTTCTCATGCAGTATATCATCTCTGAGTGAGAAGCTAACTAGAGATGATAAATTATATTAATCCTCCAATGCCTCCAACCTCCAATTGGACCCTTTAGATCTTAATAACCAAATACAACATTAATGGCTTTGGATGCATCATTAGTAAATGCATAAAAGTGCTTGTACATAAAAATAGGGATTTTGAATTCAATTGATAATGCATCCAATACAATAAAAACCTTAAATGCATCTAGGATTATCATTCTCTTTGTCTTGTCATAATCTTTTAGCCTAATGAATACTAATTTCCCTTGCTTTGTCTTAAATGGAATCGTTTCCCTTATCCGAAAAATTGACTACACCCTTAATTTAAACCTAGCATCTATGGTTTTTTAATAAACTATATACCAACACATTCACTTTCCTTATAAATACAGTTGCAAGATTAAAAAAACTCTCTTTACAAAAAATTGTCTCCCAAATTTAAATATTTAAAATGCAACCAAAGAAAATATTCATTGTTTTTAAAAGTTACACAAATAACTACCAACCAATTTCTTTCTTTAAGAAATATTTTTAATACCTTTCAATACTTTATCATAACGCAACATTTATTGGCACCAACCTTCTACCAATATCAAATATTCAATCCACAAACCACTAATTGATGCAGTCTCCACCATGTGACAACAACATTAACAAAAAAAATTATTCATGTAGATCATTGATTTATCTTATCTTCATTTAAATTTATTCTACTCCTAGTCCCGCACCTTTCTCCTTCACATGCATCAATAAGAAATCAATGCCCATGAACTACTAATTTGAACAAAATATGTCACCCTGCTTAGTACCCAATTAATTTATTCAATGACCATACATCTTTTGAAATATAAATTTAGAGTGACTACCTAAATGAAGACTCAAACTTGCAAATTTATAGCCTAAGGATGGGTTTGGATGCAAATAGGTGTTTCAGTTTTTACAATGAATTTACACATCCAAAACACCTGAGATTAAAAAATGCCCTTTGTGTCCTTTTTCTCTCATTTGGTCACCAGATGGAAGTCCACATAGTTGAAGTTTTTTCATTTCTATGAGAATCTTATATGGTGTCAATGATCAACATATGGCCTACTTAGTATATGTTGTGCCATTATTCCACCCTTCAATAGTGGTTTCTCTTTTTGGATAGCACCTTCATACATGCCTTTTCACATTAATTGTGCAGGGATACTACCAATTGATAGCTTTGAGACCATATTGAAAATGCCTTAGCAAAACCACATCACACCATTGTTACATGATAATGTCATAACATAAAATATGATATTGATTTACTTGGGATTAAACAACTATATTTTGAAATTACATTGCAATGGCTTTTTAAAGCCTTATTTCCTCATGAACCAAGATACATGAATATAACTTCCCAGCTAACTATTAATTGATTATTTAGTAACTATTAACTAACCTATAAATTAACATATAAATGTTAATTTATTTTATTATTATTATAATCTATAATAAACCTCCCCCCCCCACCACCTCTCTCCTCTCTCACCCACCCCCTATTACATCAATCTGAACAAAGGGTTGAATACTGCAAGACTTTATCACAACAACCATTCTAAAGGCTTTAATGAAGTGCCTTCACCAATTTTTCTCCTTTACCCAAGAAACACCAAACTAACTTCATTAGTTGATCTTTTGATTGCAAAACCTACAAAACATATGTACAACATGAAAGAATATAAGGTGTCTCCATCCTCTTTGCACAATGAGAAAACAACTTTCCTTTGAAAGTCCACATCTCCTTTCAGTGTGTTAATATCCCTCTAGTGTTACACATGATAGAACAACTCTCCTCTAAGAGTCCGCATCTTCTTTGAGTGTGCCAATTTACTTCCTCCAATGTTGCGGAAAGTATCTCTCCTCTACTATACAAAATAACCTCAACCAACATAGATACATTAATTGCTTGCAGAAGAAAAGCGTAGCCCCTGCTTCCCTACCCCCTTGCTCCTAAAAGGGACACAAATGTAAAATGGTGCTTCTCATGCAGTATATCATCTTCAAGTGAGAAGCTAGCTCAAAACGATAAAATACTTCCATCCTCTAATACCTCCAACCTCCGATTAGACCCTTTGGATCTTAATCACCGAATACAACATTAATGGCTCTAAATACATCATAAGTAAATGCATACAAGTGTTTGTACAAAAAAATAGGGATGTTAGATTCAACCAATAATGCATCCTTTACAATAAAAACCTTTAATTCATTTAGGATGATCATTCTCTTTTTCTTGTCTTGGCTTCAGCAAAATAAACACTATTTTCCCTTGCTTTGTCTTATATGGAATCATTTCTCTCGTCCTTCCAAAAAGTTCCATTACACCCTTAATTGAAACGTGTCATCTATGTTTTTTCAATAAATTATATATCAACACCTTCATATTCCTTCACTCCAGTTACAAGATTAAAAATATATATATTTTTCCAAACAATCTTGTCTCCCAAAGTTCAATATTTAAAATGTAACCAAAGATATGATGTATCATTTCCAAAGCTACACAAGTAACTAGTTAAAAGAAATTTTTAATACCTTTCAATATTTAATCATAATATAATATTTATTGGCACTAACCTTATACCAATGCCTAATATTCAATCCACAAACCACTAATCGATGCAGTCTCCACCATGTAACAATAGTATGAACAAAAACATCTTTCATGCAAACCACTTATTTGTCTTATTTCTCTTTAAATTTATTCTATTCCTAGTCCCAAACCTTTCTCCTTCATGTTGTGACCTAATCACACATCACCCCATTCCAAATGGGAACTCCCTACATTTATTGTCCACTTGGTCTTTTGGTTGTGAGTTTTTTGGTAGTCTGGCAGCAATTTCCTCATTCTCCTCAAGTCCTCAAGCATTTTGATAAATTTTGGTTAAGTTTGGAACTATTTTGGTAAATTTTGGCTAAGTCTAGAAGTAATCATTGTCTATTTTAGGGTTTCTATCCTATAGACTTAGAAAAGAGGTCGGTAACCTTGGGCATAGTGAAATTTTGGCTAAGTGTTGAAAATTGAATCCTTCAAAGGGCCTACAAGTTAAATTTGAGCGTTTTTCGAGAAATTGCTATTTTTAGTAAGTTTCACTATGGCCTTGATTGGCCTATTTTGAGTTTCAACAAACTTACTATTTTTAGTAGGTTTTATTATGTCCCAGTTTCCCTAATTTTGTGTTTGGAAGAACTTACTATTTTTCGTAAGTCTATTTTTGGAAGGTTTATCCTTGGAAGCAGGTGAAGCATTGATTGAAGAATGATCTTGAGCATCTAGTTCTAATCCAAAAGAGCACAAATCCCTCATTGGGCACAATTCCCAAGGAAAGGAGGAATTTTCAAAAAATCCTTCCCTGCCACTCCAATGCTCTAGAAATCCCTCCTTGGGTGCAAATCCCAAGTAGAGGAGAAATTTTCCGAAAATCCAAAAATTATTCCCTACCACTCTAATGCACCAGAGATCCCTCCTTGGGCATAAATCTCAAGGCAGGGAGGAATCATCCTTGTCTCCATAATTCCTCATCTGGGTCTAGAATGCACCCAAGCATGCCAGGAGACTTGGAAATCATACAAATTAAAAAAACTAGCTAATTGTTGGAAATTTCCTCCTCTGGACCCCAAATGCACTCAACTCTTCATGGAGATGATGAAAAATGGCTAATTTTAAGGAAACTCCTCCTCCAGGCTTGATGTGCACCCAAGAATTCCTTAGATATGAAGACTCAATAATTTGACTAAGGCATTGGAAGAATTCCTTCTCCCCTCTCCAAGTGTGCTAGAGTATTTTGCAGACATGGAAATCATGGAATTTTGCTAAGACATTGAAAAATCCTTCAAGTCACCTCATATGCACCCTAGTAAGGAGAAGTCTTCCACCAAAAATGGAATTGGTGCCAACACTCAAAAAATCCTCTTTCCTATCTAGAATGCGCCCAGGATAGAAACAAACATGTGGAAGACAAACTTGGACGTCCAAAATGGAATATTCTTCATTAATGGGGCATAACTCAAGACATAATGGAAGTTCCAATTTTGGAAGTCAAATATGACAAGCAGGGTCCACCGAAACAAGTCATCTCCCCCTCACAATGGAAACATGAAATGTGTTTGGGCAAGAATTAATGAAGTTGCTAAATTTATCCCAATGCCAACTTGGCAACTTGGTGGGTGAATTTCCTATTTAAACAAGGCATGAAAGTTCATTCTTCACAATGTATTTTGGGAAATTTAAGTAAGAGAAAGATGTGAAAAGTGACTAAGGCGTGGTTTTTCTTCATCCAAGAGTTCTAATCTTTGGAGGTTTTATTTATTCTCCGTCTGGAATATGAAAAATGGAATTCTTCTTTTGGTGGATTTTAAGATTTCCTTAAGCATGAATGTTAGTTATTTTATTTCGCAAGAAATTAAATGGTAGAGTCAAGCAAGGTGGCAAGCACTTCTAGGCTGATGCGGATAAAAAATGAACATAAAGGTTTCCTCCCTAAATCGAAGACCATTTTAAAGTGAAGGGAAGTCAGTGACACTAACTTAGGAATGTTCAAGTTGGAAGAATTTGGGAAAAGAATATTTGGTCATGATGGACATTCGCCATCAGCCATAACAAAGAAGATAGCCAAAAGTGGAGTTATGGTGGTTGTTGATTTCCCTCCTATCATCCAGTGCTTGAAGCTAATAAGTGAATGTGAAAAATAATACAACTCCAAGAGAAGAGCAATCTTGGCTCCCAATCGGAAACTTTTGGCAAACCCAACAACCGAGGCAATTGTTGAGGCCTTTGGAATCCCCACATGCCAAGCCATGGTGTACAAGATAGAGGAAAGAGAAGCCATGCTCTTGAATTTGGAGTGGATGGATGTGCAGGAATCATCAACAAAAAGTGGATGAAAAAGACAAAGCCTCGCCATTCAAAGATGCCCAAGCAGCTCACCAGCATGGACTTCAAGCAAGAGTACAATGACCTCATCTTGATGATGAGTCAGATCATGGGATGTCCACAAGCATTTATCTTCGAGCCATGGATGTTTTTCTTCATTGAGGAGGTGATGGATGCAATCAAGATGGTGGATTGGGAAAGGATAATTAGCAACAATTTGGATGAACACTTGAAAAATCTAATGCATTCCCAGTCCTTCTACATGAGCTCCTACATTCATTATATGCTGGCAAGAATGGTCAAACTTAGTAGATTATAAAGCAAAGGACCCATGGGATGTGGTCTAGGATAGCTCAAAGTCCATGAGTGTTGTCCTCAATTGCACCTATATAGCACCACTTATTTCAAGAAAGCAAATGACACCTTCGCCATACACATTGTTTGATCCTTACAAGGAGGCATTTACATGAGGCTATTATAGGAAGCGAGGAAATTGGTAAAGAAATGTGAAGCATGGTTCATCCATTTTCCAAGATTCACCTACATTTGGGTCTAGGGATTCTCTTCCTATCCTTATAGGCTCCCAAGATATGCAACGAATAAAATGGTACTACTGGAGGTCACAAGACAAGTAAATACATATGAAAAGTTCCAGAAAAAGAAGAAGAAAGGTGGACTTGAATTCCCGATTGTCATGGGAGATTATGATAAATTGTGCCCATCATTAGCAACAGTGGATAAGTTAACAAAGGAATTACAATTCTACCACCTTACAACCAACACTACAAGATCAGATTTTGATCTGTACAACTGTAGTCACATAAATCTGTCCATTTTAATTAAATGAATATTTGCTATTTATTTGATTAAAAATCCACCAGCCAACAGTTAATTAAATTTATTTTTAATTAATTCATTAAACCAAATTTCCGATCAATTAAATGAATAAATTCTATTTATTCAATTTAACCCCCTTTCCTCTTTTAAATAAATTAAATAAAACATTTATTTAAATCATTTATCCCCCCCACTTGCATTTTCCTACAAATGCAAGTTGCAACCACAAATTGAAATAAATTTATTTTATTTTAATTAAATTCCTATTTTCCCTCACCCACCAAATCCACTTGCACTCCTAAACCCCCTTCTAGATTCTTCTAAACCCTTCGTAATTAACCTAATCCATCCCCTAATTATTGTCACATTCCTAAGCAACTTGGAGTCACTTCTCAAAGACTTCAAAGTCTTTGAAAAATATTTAATGCTTTGCGTGTTCAACAATTTAACCTCTAAAGTCTTCCAAACCACTTATGGCTCTTACATGACCATTTATGGTTAACCCCTAACTCAACCCTCATATGACCCATGTGTCTTCTCAAGCATTTATTGCTTTGACCATGGTTATCCCTTTACCTCTGCACAAGAGTTTATCCATTGGATAAAGGCTTTATTCTTTGAATAAAGAATTTATTCACTCAACCCAACCTTGACCTTGACTCCCAAGTTAACTCTCAGGTCATGTCAAGCATTTAATGCTTATTCCCTCTCCTCTCAACCTATCTCATATTGACACTTGTCATCCTGGGATTGGGTTGAAAGCCCTCAAATGGATTGAATATCATTCAATCCTGACCCTTGTTGAGATTACTCAATCTCAACCATCCATTGCTCCATTTTTTCTATAAATAGAGCCCATTTCTTCATAATCCAGATCCTGAAAACTTGTATGCATCTAATCTATAGGCATTTCTAGAGAGCATTTAGCATCATATTCACTCTTTTGGTTTAAAATCATTTAGTTAATTAGATAAATCTCTTATTTCAATTTTTATTCACACTTGCATAACATAAGTCATAATCATCTACAATCTTGAATCTTCATAAGCATCCATAGTGCAAAAAGCTGCTGAGAGCTACACTAATTTGGAACTTGGAGAGGAGAGGAACAAGAGAGAAGGAGCTAAGAGCATGGTAGAAGGCATTTTGATATGTCTTCTTGCATTTACATTCATAGTTAAATGCTTTACTTTATTTTTAGTGTATCTTTTGGTATGCCTGCTTAGACTAGTTTTTGGTTGATTAACACTAACATTTGCCTTTGTTTCTTTGTTTTTGTGTGTTATACGACCACAGGCTTTAGTCTAACCTTGTCCATTTTGTAGAGCATCATTTGGTGAACCTGACGTGAATCCAACACAAGATTTTTCTACAAACTACTAACTTTTTTGTTTAAATTGCCACACAGGTCACGCTTTAGCACTTTTGTTCACGCTTTAGCGCTATTGTCATTTAGCAGTATAACGCTTTTGTTTCTACAATAGCGTTATTGTCCAAAGTTCAGCGCTTTTGTCTTTTTATTAGCAATTTTGTTTAGATTTTAGCGCTTTTGTCCTTCTGCATTAATATCCTTCTTTAGCGCTTTTGTCTATACTTTCGCACGTTTGTGTTAAGTAGCACTTCTGTTTTTACACAAAATAGCGCTATTGTAACAGAACATTGTAAAAGACAGGCCTTGTAACCAATAAAATTTTCTTTAGGCTTGTGGGAGCCCACCATGTTTTCAGATTTTTCTAACTGATCATTTCATGTGCAGGTTTTGAACTAACCTCTTTTTGTACTAAAACACTTCTTTTGGTGCTTTAAAAATCACAAAAACAAAATTTCATTTCTTGCAAGTTAGGATTCCAATTTTCATTTGGTGCTCTAAAAATCAACAACACAAATGTGCTTTCATTGCAAGTTAGGGATACACTCTATTTTGGTGCTTAAAACAAAACAAACACAAATTTGATTTCCTTGCATCAAATCCGGACTTAAAAATCACAATCCACACTTCCATTTTTGGGCAAATAAAAAGAACAATCAATTTGTCTCATTTTGTAAAAACGTTTTTACTTCATGCAAAACGTGTTTTTCATTAAGTTGACCAGGATTTCAAATTCTAGTTTACTCAACATTTTGCCTTTGAAGTTAAAAATAACATCATGTTTGTTGGAGAAACATCTCCAATTAGATAGAAAATCATTGCAATGATAAGTTAAAAAGAACAAGTGTATTTTGTGGTTGGCACACTTGTGCAAAAAAAGAGTTGGTCGAGTGGTCCTACTTCTAACACACATTATCCTCTCCCTTGGCTTTCGTGGTCCTAGGTGCAAGAGAAAAGTGTTAGTAACACTCAAGTTTTATCTTTTTAAGAGAGGCCTGCCAAGCGACACATCACTCTTGGGAACGACCTCACGTGGTAAATCCTTCGAGCCACTATAGAAATCAGGTGAGAGTGAAAGTTGTAGCCTTGGGTATAGTTGTTCCTACAGTGTAACTTGTCGAATGGACAAATGGGCCCCACCACAAGTTACAAGGCTCTTAAGTGAGTCACTGCAGAATGAACTTATGTCCAAAGACATCAAAAATTACTAAACACCTTTAAGTAGAAGCCCACCCATTCTATTGATTGAGGATATTTGTGATAAATTCAGTGCAAGAGCATAGATGGTTTTGCTCCCAAGATACTCACCATACATATTTCCTTGAGTAGAAACATAGCTTTTTGAAAAGTCACTTGTGGCTTGATGAAAGTGATGACTCCCCCATCATAGGGATCATCTATTTGTTATGCTCATGCAAGACTTAGTATATCACATCCTTACCTGCCATGGCGGGATTCATAAGGTATGTAGTACCAAAGTCGAAGAAATATCAAGATGTGGGCTGAACTTATCACAACTAGCCATTTGACCTTAGGGATAAAGATTGTTTGAAGTGTTTTTGTTTTGAGTCAAGACCAGTGCAAATTGAGCCGACTTCAGGCTTTGGAAGACACCTAAAATACATTTGAAGGAAAGGGTCATAAAAAGTTCAAAAGATTGGGTTGATCTAGACCCATACTTGCTTGTGCCTTTTGAGGCAACATTCTTGTGTTTGTGTGCTTGCTTTGTTTTCTTGTCAAAGAAACATCATAAAATCCAAAAAACCAAAACAAAGTATTCATCCAATACAAACATTTCCAAATAACACAAAAGATCAAAAACCAAGAGCAACAACAAAAAGTATCAAACTATATGACCATTCTTCACATCTTGAGAAAGAAGAATCTTCATCAACACATCAACTTGAAGAAAAGACCATTGAGCTCAAAGGCTCTTATCAAAAGGAGGAAATTCTTCTATCTTAATAGACAAATCTTTGTCTCTCATAGAGCCTTCTTACGTCACATGCATCTTTATCTTCAAGGGAAATCAAACGAATTTGATCAAGAGTCATTGAACCGCAGAGCTTTTACACAATATCGAGCTTTGAGTTATCACAAAAACAAAGGAGGCAAGATCAATCCTAACTTATTGCCAGACATTTGCATCACATATAACATAGCTCGGGAAGAACCACCAACTCCCAAAAGAGAAGAGGAAGAATTTGTCCCATATGTGACACAAAGCTTTTATTGAAGTTAAACATTTCATCCATTATCATATACATATCTCATCAACTCCATTCCAACTCTCAAAACACCCAAAGGTTTTTGTCCTAAGTTCTATTCTAATATTGCTTGAATCAAACACAAAACATCACTTTTTAGAGTGTCTCTACATCTAGGATAAACTTATCCTAAGAGACATTTCTACGCAAGTTAAAATTAGTCTATGAGTAAATCCTCTCATTACTAGGTAGTTGAGTCTGTAACACATCTCAGATTCCTCTAAACCTTATCACATCAAACTTTGTCAATCCAACACAACAAGCAATTCAAGAAAGAACTTTGGTAACATCTACCTTTAGTGCTAGGGATCTGTATGCAAAGCACTTCACCAAACATCAATCTTTTATTTCATCACCAACTCATCATCATTTTCATCAAACTTCAACAAAAACTTGTAAACAAAATGGCTCATACCAGATCCAAGTCTAGACAACAAGAAATTGAAGAGGAAGAGGAAAATCTTAATGAATTCCAAGAAGCTCTTGGAGGAAACGCGAATGATGAAAATCCAAGTACTCCTACTCCTACAGCAATAGAAAGGGCACAACACAACCCTCTCTTCAATAGACTTTTTGATGAGATACTCAAGAGTAATGTTGATGCTCACTTTTTAAGACTTGCTCAAGAAGGGGCTAAACTACCCTCTGACTTTGATGTTGCACAACTGAGACAAGCATCAAAATGCCAAAGTCGTAATGAGGATGAAAGAGGTCAAGAACACATTAGATACAACTTTCATCAAGGTAATCCCCCACCTCCTCCTCCTCTGAATGACATAGAAATGTTGCGGCAACAAGTCAAAAATCTCGCCCAACAACTTCATAGTGGTGTAAAAACAAATCAATTTTCACTCAATGACATTTGTCCTTATCCCTTTGATAGAAATCTTCATATGCCACCTTTTCCGCGAGGGTTTGAAACACCCAAGTTCGAAAAGTATAGAGGAAAAGGAGATCCTCGTGATAATGTTAGAGAATTTCATTCAGCTTGCCTCGAAGTGGTGTACGAGGACACATATCTAATGCGAATTTTTCCCCAAAGCTTGGGAGGAACAACCACATCATGGTTTTCCCAATTACCAGGTGGCATTAGGACATTTGAAGAACTCATCCAGAAATTCTTGGCACATTACTCACACAACATTGAACGAGATATCACAATGGCTAACCTATGTAACACTAAACAAAAACTGGGTGAGCTATTTTTAGTCTTTCTACAACGATGGCGTCAAATGTCTAGCAGACGTTCTCTTCAGTTACCTGAACAAGAACTAGTGGAAATATTTATTTCCAACTTAAATGACGAAATGGAATTTCACCTGGACGTAAAAGACACAGACTCTTTCAATGACATGATCACTAAAGGCTTAAAATGTGAGCGGGCCCTCATCAAGAAAGGACTTATCAAAATCTACAATGAACCAAAGGATGGCCTGGTGCAGGAGCACCTAACCCAAACATACACCAGGAGTTTAAAGATCATGTCATGAATCATTTCACTCATATTTGAGTTTATATGGTCATTTTAATGTATTTTGAGTCATTTTGTGAAGCATTGTAAGACATTTGTTCAAGATGTGTATTTGAGTCCTAATATGGGCTAGGAGGTCACATTGTGCAAATATGCCCATGGAAGGGTAAATAAGATGTAAAATTTTGTTTTGATTCCATCTAAATGTATTTCAAGTGCACAAGCAAAGATTAGGGGTCATATTTATCAAAATGTCAAAATTGTCAATTGTGTCAAAAAAGTTGTCTAGCACAAATTGCATTATAAAGTTGCAAAGCAAGAATGTAATTGGTCTTAGGTAGTTTTAACTGCCATATGGATGTGTGGAGGTTATAAAAACCATCCTTTGGTTGAATCCAAGGGGGTGTGTGTAATATTGGAAGAAGGAAATGAATAATATTTGAAGTTTTTACACACTCCACATTGTTTTCTGGGTATTGCAGTCTGATCATTCACATTTTTCTTTCTGAAAAATAATTGGTATCCATTGGAAATGTATTGGATATGATAATGGCATGAGTTAAATTTTTTTTCCCTTTGGTTTCATTCAATTCCAATCAGTTTGAAGCAAGTTGTGCAAGATTTGGTGAAAATTGTCAAAAAACCCTCCAAATTGGGGTTTGTGGAGAGTTTCACTAAAATATTTTGATTTCACCATTGGAAATTGTTGTAACTTTGGTTTTTGATAGAGGTTTGAACTATCTTTCAAATGAATTTAGTTTCAATGTTATTGGTTAAGTATTTCATGAGATATTTGATGCCCTAGGCGGACTGGGTATGCACATTTCTTATTTTTTTCTATAACAGTCAAAAAGGTCTCGGTACAGAGGGTATAACTTTCAAATGAACCGTTGGATCGTTCTAAATTTTGGATATGGTTTTAGAAACCTAGTTTCCTACTGCCTCACCGAAGAGATCTTCCAAATATACTCAGGTTTTAAAGTTATTAATAACTGAGTACAGGTATATCAAACTGTCATTAACCGGGACAGCATAATGCATTTTTGGTCTTGATTAATGTTCAAGGGGTTATAAAATGATATGATGGATTTGATATTGGATTGGTTGGTTGATATTAATATTGTTTTGGACTGTATAATGATGATTGTGATCAGATTATGCCTCTAATGCAAGTGAAGATGTTGTGTTGAGATTGGAACTCCATGTTGATTTGGGGTTCTTGAAGGGTTTTTCATGATGCTCCGCATCATGGCCCTCGCCCGTGCTTCAATAGTGATAGGCATAACTTCTGGAATAAAAACAAAAACGTCGTCAACAACAGGGTTGTGGATGCAAGAACTATCAAAAGTGCACAACCTATGGTTCGATTTGTAGGACAGAACCCCCCACCCAAGAATAACATAGTCGCTCCTCCAAATCAAGGCCACACAACATCTCAAGATGAACCCAGACAACGTCAAGAAAATTTTAAACCAAAGCGAACATACACTCCCTTAGGGGAACCCATCGAAACAATGTTACGACAGTTGGTTTCTCAAACTCTGGTGACCTTACCCAAAACATCAAATTATGAACCTCAAGTCAAACTTTTATGGTGGAGGGATACTGAACATTGCGATTTCCATCAAGGGAAAGGACATAAAACAAGCAATTGTCACAGATTGAAAGATCTTATTCAGGATCTTATTGATCGAGGTGAAATAGAAATCAAAGGTCATGACCCAAAGACAACAAACAATGATCATCTCATGTTTAAAAATCCACTTCCATCACATGATCAAAGGGCTCCTTCCACTTCAGGGAGAAACCCAGATACTACCAATTATACGCAAGCCATGTATAATTACATTGTGAATCACCTATACGATGCCAGTGAACAGATTGCAACTATAACCATCAAAAATCCTAGCTCCACTTACAATGTTGTTACACGTCGCAGCAAGATTACCATAAAAGCAGCTCCATAAGGCACCCCATCTATCCCAAAGTAGTATAACCTTGTGGACCAGTTAGACAAAATGCCCGCACTAATATCTATCTTAGAGCTACTATGCCTATCTCCATCCCATAAAACAATCTTGGATTAAGCTCTCCAAGAGGCATCAGTCCCTGCAAACCTAAATACAGATCAGTTCCAAGCCATGGTTGGAAATCTAAGATCATCACCTTCTCTCACTTTCTCTGAAAGTGACAACTCCTCCTTCCAGCAACCTCATAATGCCTCACTCCATATTGAAGGGTTTATCAACCAACATAGGATCAAGCGAGTCTTGATCGACAATGGAGCAAGCCTGAATATCTGTACTCTACAATTAGTCACAGCTTTGGGATATGCAATTGAATCAGTGGATCCCCGCAAGAAGATCACAATCAAAGCCTATGATGATGCAGAGCATTCATCCAAAGGAGCTGTAGTGCTACCAATCTGAGTGGGCCCTGTGGTGAAGCACATCATCTGTCAGGTTTTGGACCTTCCTCTACCATACAATTTATGGTTGGGGAGACCTTGGATACATGCCATGCAAGTCGTTCCATCCACCTACCATCAGTGTATCAATTTCCCACATAATGGTGTAGAAATCACAATCTTGGGTGATGCAAACCCCTTTGCGTATTGTCATAACATAAGTCATCAACCAGAGATTACTGTTCCCAACAATAGAGAAGCCATCTCCTCCACATCATACGTAAGTCCAGCCTCTCTTTCCAGTTCAAACACCACTATACCCAAGCAAGAGAAGCTCAAGATGAAAATAGCTGAAGAAGGTCCTGGAGAGTACAATTTAAGCCAACTCTTTTGTGTTGGACAAATGCCCACTTCTCCTAGAACACATGGCAAACCTAAACAAATACTTCAAGCACCACTGATCAAGCTAGCATGTACTTTGACACCATTCATCCTTGGAAAGAGTCAAGAAGAAGAAACCAGAGATGAAGACTTAGCAGAATGGATCTATAAAGATCCTATCACCACCGACATTCTACAAGCTAAGCTTCCCACAGATCAATATGGAAAAGGCCTTCTCATTATACAAAGAATGGGATATGATGGTCAAAGTACTTTAGGGCATTGTAAGCAAGGAAGACATGAACCATTACAGCCAGAATTAAATCCCAATAATACAGGACTAGGCTTTCAAAAGGAGATCCTTCCTAAGCTCAGATTCAAAGGAAAACCCAGCCAACCACTATATCAGCCTATTACAAAGAGGTCACCTTTCATTATAAAAGAAGCATCAAACACCATGGAAACTACCCCATCGAGGCTAAAAATCCCAGCAAAACCATCTGCAACACCAATTATCCCGCCAATCAAACCAGCAACCCCATCACCACCAGCAATAACATCAATAGCACCACTGGCACTATCAGAACCCCTAGCAGTATTGACAACACCGACAATTCCAGCAGAATCAACACTACCTATACTCCCTGTATCGGATTCATTGATCCCCATAATCCTTCCTGCAGCACTGATCATTTCCTCTACAATGGTACATCAGCCAATCACACCTGCAGTGTTTAACTCAAAAGATATCCCAGTATGGTACAATAATCAGATGCTGGAAAGTGACTCAGAGACCGACTCACATGAATGGAAATTTTATTCCATCCACCTTAATACTTCAGATGAGGGAGACACATCACTACCTCCACCCTGCAAAGACATCCTTGTTTACGAAGAAGCATAGATAAAGACCTCTTGGGTTCCTGAGCTGGAAACATCTTCCACAGACCCTACGTCACATCCTACCCCTGATTCTGACAGGGAGAGTACCATCAACGACCTTCACCACAACATCTTAACCCTCACTGACACATCTAACAAACTTAACCTAATCGATGAAGTAATGCCCATTATCCATCCTAAACTCATCGAGTGGAACCAACCTAATCCCCCATGTCTTTACCTTTTCCAAAACAATGAGGTGATCATTGACTTTTTGGAACTACGAGATAACATACCAAGTGGGGATCATAAAGTTTGATTCGCCATAGAACTTAACAGCGCAGCATACTTCAAGGCGGATGTCAAACCTTTCAGCTGCAAAAATATAACAATGAAACATGGATCTTCCAGTGAAAACCACACTGTGGCACTGTTTGATCCCGTAAAAGTAAAAAAAAAGAGCGTATCCAATGGTGAAAACCTCTTTGAGGCTCCTGGGGATGAAAGGTTTGACATTCTCCCTTCTAGTACACAGCAGGAACGATCAACAATTCTCATTAAGGAAACAAAAGAATACAATGTGGGGACTCCTGAAACGCCTCACCACATACATCTGGCATCTCTTTTAACTCCAGAGGAACAACCTAAGTTTGTAGAGTTCTTCCAGAAGCGTCAGATCAACTTTGCATGGTCATATGCAGACATGTCTGGGCTTGATCCTGATTTAGTCATGCATCACCTCACCATCGCAAAAGGAGCCAAACCTGTCAATCAGAAGCTTTGCAAGATGCATCATCAAATTGCAGTACTAGTCAAAGCAGAACTTAAGAAACTCCTAGATGTTGGTTTTATTAGACCAATTGATTATGCAGATTGGATATCCAATATTGTGCCTATCGGCAAGCCAAATGGGGGCATATGTATTTGTACTGACTTCAGAGATCTGAAAAAGGCATGTCCTAAAGATGACTTCCCCCTACCAAATATCGACATCATAGTAGACCTAACAACAGGACATTCCATGCTTTCACTCATGGATGGCTTTTCAGGGTACAATCAGATAAAGATCGCACCAGAGGATCAACATAAGACAACCTTCACATGTCCATGGGGCACATACTGCTGGAATGTAATGCCTTTCGGTCTAAAGAATGCAGGAGTGACCTATCAACGAGCAATGACCACCATCTTCCATGACATGATGCATACCATAATGGAAGATTATATTGATGACTTACTGGCGAAATCACTCACAACAGAAGGTCATCTGGAAATATTAGAGAAAATCTTTGATAGACTGGAATGATATCATGTGCGACTCAACCCAAAGAAATGTGTCTTTGGAGTAACCTTAGGGAAGCTTCTAGGATACATTGTCTCTAGCAAAGGTATTAAGGTTGATCCTGCAAAGGTCAAAGCAATCATGGACATGCCACCACCAAAGAACATCAATCAGCTAAGGACATTCCAAGGACGGCTTCAATCCATCTGAAGATTCATTGCACAACTAGCAGATAAGTGTCACCCATTTACACACCTATTACACAAGATTATCTGCTTTCAATGGGATACCAGATGCCATCAAGCATTCCAGATGCTTAAAGACTATCTCATGAAGATGCCATTACTGATCCCACTAAATCCAAGTAGACCTTTACTGCTCTATATATCAGCAACAAGTACAGCATTGGGTATACTATTGGCACAACGTAATGCAGAAGGGAAAGAGTGTGTTGTTTACTACATCTCTCGCACACTGGTTGGCTTTGAACTCAATTACACACCTATTGAGCGAGCTTGCCTAGCAGTAATCCTGGCAACCACTAAACTGAGGCATCTGTTGACACATAAAGTAAACCTCATTGCAAAGATCGATCCACTCAAATACTTACTCAGTAAAGCAGCATTGACATGCCGCTTGGCCAAATGGGTGATGATTCTAAGTGAATTTGACATCGAGTATGTAGACCGAAAAGCTATTAAGGGTCAAGTCATTGCAGATCAGTTGGCCGATGCACCACTCACAAGCAATCATCCTCTCATTTCCAATTTTCTAGATGAGGAGATATTCATGATCACAATAGCACAACCATGAAAACTATACTTTGATGGTTCATACACTAGGCATGGCTTAGGGGCAGGCATTCTATTTATCACACGTCAAGGTAACAACATCCTGAAGTCTTACAGGCTCACATTTCCATGCACAAACAACATAGCAGAGTATGAGGCCTTGATCACAGGTCTCAGGCTAGCCATACAATGGAAGTTACAAGAACTACAAGTATATGGCGACTCCCAACTGGTCATTCGACAAGCAACTAATGAATATCAGACAAAGGATGACAAGCTCATGCTGTATAAACAAATGGTGGATAGTCTAAAGGCATAATTTACTACTATCACCTTTGAGTAGATACCTAGAGATCAAAATCGAGCTACTAACGCTATGGCTACCATTGCATCTCTCCTAGATCTTCCACAGAATTCAACAAGCTACGAGTTCTTGGTAGAACAACTTCGGATCCCTACTTATGATATCCCTGAAACTGAGATGATATTTCACCTTATCGGTTCTGAATCCCCATGGTACAGTGAGTTCTACACCTACCTCCATGATCACACACTTCCTCCTAACCAATCGAATAACCAATGTAAAACCTTCATTCGCCAAACTGCTCGATATACCATTATTGTTGAAACCCTATACTGATGCAGTCTTGGTGGTACTCTCCTTCGATGTTTGGAACAGGATGAGATAACAAAGGCCTTGGAAGAGGTACATGAAGGAATTTGTGGAACTCATGCAAGCGGTCCGTCACTAGCCAAGAAACTCCTACGCATTGGATACTATTGGCCATCTATGGAAAAAGACTCCTACTACTTTGTCAGAAAGTGCAAGAAATGCCAAGTTCATGGAAACCTAATACATGCACCCGCACAATAATTGCAACCAATCACAACACCATGGCCTTTTTGTCAACGGGGCTTTGACCTTGTGGGTAAAATCCATCCATCTTCATTCAACGACCATAAAGTCATTATTACCGCCACCAAATACTTCACAAAGTGGATCGAAGCTGTTCCACTTACCCAAGTCACCAACACGCAGATCGCCTCCTTTATCCTTAATTACATCATCTATCGGTATGGTGTACCCATGTCCATCATCACAGATAATGGACTTCCTTTAAAGAATCAGGATGTCTATGAGCTTTGTGAGAAGTTTCATATCCAACATCGCTTTTCCACTCCCTATTACCCACAAGGCAATGGTTAGGCCGAGGCATCAAACAAAAACATATTAAGAATCCTAAAGAAGACAGTCAATGATGTCAGTCGTGATTGGCACATTTAATTGAATCCAGCACTATGGGCATACCGCACTAGCATTCAAACCCCTACAGGCGCAACTCCCTACTCGCTAGTCTATGGCGTAGAAGCTATCTTACCTATTGAGGTCGAGATACCATCTCTACGGGTTTCCTTGCACAATCTCATCGATGATGAAGCATACAGAGTATCACATCTCCTAGATTTAGAGCTACTTGATGAGAAACGACAAGCTGCATACAATCACCTCAAGGCCTATTGGCAGTGAATGAGCAAAAGCTATAATCATCAGGTTAGACCTCGTACATTTGAGGTCGGTGCTCTTGTTATTTGAGAAAATCCTCATAACCAACCCAACCGAGAACATCAGGGAAAGTTTGAATCAAATTGGCTAGGTCCATATGTTATCACTGCTGTGTTTGGGTCTGGGGCATATCAATTGGCTACTTCAGAAGGAGAACCACTAGCAGATCTAATCAATAGCATGCGCCTCAAACGGTTTTGTACATAAGTTGCACAGAGCATCAGGCTCCCATACATATCAGCAAAACACCAAAAACATTCAGATAAATGACCTAAAGAAAATACAAAAACATCAAAATAGTAAAGAAAAATCATGCATCCAAACAGTGAACAACCACTCTGGTGGCACCTTGAGTAAGTACGATGGTGAAAACCTGGCAAAAAGGTGCCACTCGTAAAGGCTATGGCTTCATTGTCTTTCAGACTTGTTGCGATCACATTCACTACCTTCACTCATCCATCAGTCCAAAACCATGGCTTGTTATTGGTCTGCAATCAAGGATAGTATTTCATGCATCTTGCATCCTGCTTTTTCAAAGTCATGCCTAAACTAGGGGCAATACCCTTAAACTATTGGATGGAAGTGGATTCTACAATACTTGTGATTCATTGGTTCTTCGTTCAAAACTGTCTCTCAAAATACCAAAAACATTCAAAACAACCACAAAATCCAAAAACACTCAAAAACTATCTCACAAAATCCAAAAACATCAGAAAACATCAAACAATCAAAAACATGGCAACACCTTGTGCATCCTCATCCGAGCAGATACCAACCAAAACATTATGAAAAACTCCAACAAAGACCACTTATCCAATCAACCAAACAATCAACATCAAACACGCAAACTGTCTTAACAAGGATGCATCCTTCCTTACCAAAACAAAAACAAGATGACATTTTCTTTGACAAGAAAATTTTGTTTAAGCTATCAAGTACTTGGTTGATTTGTAGGTTATTCATTCAGGTTCCTACAACATTGTTTTTGTATCTTTTGCGAATTATTTTGATGAAGTACTAGGGCATGTACTAATGGTGTCTACGTGGGAAGTTCACTAAGCTACATGATCTTATGTGAAATACAGTCATAGATCACTACGACTTGCTAACTATAGTGTATACCTCGACCATATGAGCATGAACCATTATCAAGGATCCATATTCTTTTATTCTTTATATATGTTGTTTGCCTACAGATACGATGCTCCATCCTTGGTTCCTACTGCCTCTTCCAAACTCAATAATGGTTTCTCTCTGATTACAATATGAACTTGTCTTAGGATATGATCGGCAAAAGATCAAGGAGGACATTCCAAGTCATGCATGAAAGGAGATAATCCTTGTCTGTTCTGCAAGCAATACTCAGGTCAACTTGATCCATTATATCAAGTTGCTTGTATTAACTTGCTATATCAAAATTCATGTAAGAACTACTCAGGTCATCTTGAATCATTATGTCAAGTTGATTATATTTTCTTACAACATTTTAAAAGCTCAATGATGAAAATAAAGCACTATGGATCGTCATTTCATCTCATTTGTTTATATGGCATTCTGTTGCATATCGCCCATCCATTTACTCATTCATTATTCATATACATAGTTTTGTGTGCAAGTGTGAACAAAATTAATGTGAACTATGTGAAAATTGAGCTGGTCTTGGATACAATCATGACGGAGTACTCTGATACATCATTAGTGCATCATGCAAAGTCTAAAAAAAACCTTGCATTCATCTATCATGATCATATCATCATCATTATATTTAGTTGCATTTGCATTGAGTGCATTTTATATCATTTAATTGAATACAATTACATATAGTTCATTATCATTTATTGACATTAGTCTTATTATATCATTTCATCATTGCATAAATCATGACATTTAGATTCATCCATATAATAAATTGTCCTTGATTGTGTTAGCCATTACTATGCATTCATTTAGTGTCAGTTACCAATCATCATCATTTATCATCATTTATCGTTGCATACATCTCTTTATCTATCCATTAGTTAGGTGAATTCATTTATCCATTTAGTATATTTTCATACTCATTCAATTCATTTCATTTAAGATTCATTACCAACATGCATTTATTCTACCTTTTCATTGCATTAAGGTGCAGTTACCCATGAGTTGCATTATCATTGCATTATCACTTCATCATATTTTTCACCATATAGACTCGTAAACAAACACCATTTGTTTCCACATTGGTTCATAAATTATCCATATGCATTCATTGAGAAATCATCATTTAAACATTTTTATTTTACACTTGTTTATCCATATTGCACTCATCTAATCAACATCTAGATGAATTTATATATATACATCATTCATTTACCGCATAAAATCCTAAAATCATAATATCATTATCTCATTGTCTCATCAAAATCCAAACAACCATCATAATCATCATTTTATTATACATACATAATCATCATGGCATTACATACATAAGGTGTTACATCACCAACACATCATGCACGCATATATAAACCTGCATATACATGTTAGCATCATGTCATACAAAATGCATATAGACATCATGTAGGAATACATCATCATGAGACATACATATAGCAAGTACAACTATCCATCTAAAGCATAAATCATAAAATCATCATCCTGCATAAGAGTCCATACATGTCATCAAAATGCACATCAGCACAAAAATATGGGATCTCCTCATATATCATATCATATCGCCAAAAATATACATGTATCAGAGTACAATGAAGTCCACAATATCGGCTACCAAAGAGCCATCCAAGACACGGTCCAAAATGACAATATAAATACATGCATACAAAATGCTCTCTCAAATGCCACTCTAACCAGATGCTACACCACCCTCTCCACTTGCTCCCCCACTAGTCCCTGTACCACCTGATCTATCTCTCCGTGGAGGACCCATCACTCCCCCACTAGCCCCTACATCACCTTATCTATCTCTCCATGGAGGACCCATCACACCACCACTGCTCTGCATCCTCTAAGACCGCTCTAATCTCACATGTCGCATCTGGGAATAACTCAGTGCTCACTGACTAGCTGGCACCACCTGCTCGTATAACCCCCGCCAATACTCTATCTCCACCTATGCTCGTCGAATCTCCTTCATCACCTCCCCAGGAGGACCCTGTGCTCCCACTCCAACCCAAACTCTCTCCTGCAGCTCTACTAATATCTCCACTGCATCATCCCTCTCTCACAGCACCACAGTAAGCTCCAACTCTTAGGCAAACAACTGAACATCTCTAGCTGCTACCTCTACCTCCAAATCCTCTACACAAGTCTGCAAAAATCCTATCATATGATCCCGCAAATCTCCACCTATAGCTCCCTCCCCCATATCCATAGGTGCCTCCCCAGTGGCTCCCTCTCCTGTGGCTCCCTCCTTTGTATCTATAGGTGTCTGTCCCTCACCTGCATCTCTGCCACCTAATCTCATACCTCCCTACATCAACAGTCCCTGAGGTAGCCGCAATGGCTGCCCACCTCTCCCTCTCCGCTGTAATCACTCACCACCTCCACCCGCACCTCTGAATCCTCCTCCTCCTCCAAACCCGCCACCCCCTCCTCCTCCTCCTCCATCCCCACCACCACCATCTCCATCACCACCATCCCCTCTCCCTAGTCCACCTACTAATCTATGACCTCCTCTCCTCCTCTGTCTCCATCCCCTCTCCTCCTCAAAATCTGGAATAGGCTCTGTCGGATCTGATATCTGAGGAATCAGATGTGCCGTAATATACTGCGTGCACTCCTCTGACACCCCTGCATCTACCATCCTCAATCGCATATCCCATGGTCTCGCCTATAGCATCTGAAACTCTGCTAATGCCTAATCATATGGTAATATTGGCCCCCATAAGTACCTCTCTTGGACCACCCTGGCATACTCTCCAGATCCCCTAGGCAATCCCTGCCTCTGCCCAAACTGTCTCAACACCCGACCCGGAAGCTATCTCTCCACATTGTAGGTTGTCCTACCAATGAGGAATCGATTCATAAAAACATATGGCAACCCCTCCGCATCATCCTCCCAAGGCTCACACTCAATGTAAGGCCTCAGATCACTGTGTCCAGGTCATCCAGCGTCCGCCGCCACCACTCTAACTTCCCCAGGTGGGGCTGACTCATCATCCCTCCATACATATATACATATGGTTGGTCCACTGCCCGAAATCTCAGACTAACTGGTCGAGTAACCGGTAAGTGCTCCCACGCCCAAATATGTAGCAGCGTGATCCCTATTCCCAAGGAGCCCCTCCCTCGGTATACTAAATCATGAAGCTCCTGATATAAGTGTGATAGCATGCACGGCCCCTCGCAAACCAGGTCCCCTCTGTCATCATCTGCTCGATAACCTGACCCCAACCAACGGCCAGTCCATGGGATCGTCAATCTGGGCACAGTAGTCCCCCAACAATTCTTAATAGCACTGTTGGTAACGGCTCATACAACGCAACTATGTCCTCCCAGGCTATTGATCCATCATCAATGTAGACATCCTCCTCAAAAAATCTCTGCACAGCTAGGGTCCGCCAAGCTCAGTCATAGCTCACCAGCTCCCCTCGGATGGGAATGTGCAGGATGTGCCATACATCCTCCAGTGTAACTGTCACCTCTCCATGCGCTAAGTGAAACGTGCATGTCTCACTATGTCAATGTTGTAATCAAACCGTGATTCATCTGAATCACAGGCATATGCATCACATCGTACAGGCATGTCGTTGCAATAAATCCACCTCGGCCTCTCTCAATCGATCGCGCAACACCTGTGTGGTAAGATGTCTCTCGCGTGATTGTAAGACGCGAAGATCCTCCTACACAAGTGCATCAACCATCATCATCAGTTGTTTTGTTTCAAACTTTCTTAAGTTTAAACCTAGACTATCAACAGATACTTTGATCAAGTATCTTTAGGTCTCAACAGGTAAGCAATCATGACACACCTAGACTTCAAACAGGCTTTTATCCTAATGACCTAAGTCTCATCAGGACTGCTATGGTTCAAAACAACTCTGACCTCATCTCTCCATCCATCCATCATTGGCATTGGGAGATTCTTTTTCAAAACACTCTTGGGCATCTATTTTCCTACACAAAAAGCGCTCAATCAACTAGGCAATAGCGCTCAAACAACAATAGCGCTATACTAATTTGGAACTTGGAGAGGAGAGGAACAAGAGAGAAGGAGCTAAGAGCATGGTAGAAGGCATTTGGAGATGTCTTCTTGCATTTACATTCATAGTTAAATGCTTTACTTTGTTTTTAGTGTCTCTTTTGGTATGCTTGCTTAAACTAGTTTTTGGTTGATTAACACTAACGTTTGCCTTTGTTTCTTTGTTTTTGTGTGTTATATGACCACATGCTTTAGTCTAACCTTGTCCATTTTGTAGAGCATCAACAACAAGGTAAGAATGGTGGTTGGCATAAGGAACAGTCATAAGATACATTTGGAAGATTATTGGGCTAATACCAAGGATGATTAAGAAGTTAGGAAAGAATGTTCTCCAAGTTGCCTATTAGGTTGATTTGGATATGTGAAATCATCCAAGTACTAGATCAGGTAGAAGAGGATGTGAACAATATTCACCCAAATTATGAGAAGGAAAATGATAAGCTAATCCAAACACCTAATTGCTCAAAGCCAAAAATTGTTGATTTGGATATCCTAAGCCTATCAGTTATAAAATTTACAAGACTTTGTCTAGGGGGTTGAGCTTAGTTGGTTAAAGCATTGAGTTATCAATGTGGAGACCCAAGTTCAACTCCCAAGAGGGACATCTTTGTGGAATTCTAAGTTGTGACTCTTGGTCTTCCATTGGTTGTATTTGTCACATTGTTTAAAGTGGATTTCTAAGTTGTGACCCTTGGTCTTCCAATTGTTGTTTCTAGTTTGGTGCTCGAAAGGAGCTTGTATTTGTGTTTGAAAGGAGCTAATATTTGTAATAAGATTGCTTGAAAGGATCTGGTATTTGTAATAAGTTTGTAATTGTTCTATGATACTTAATACAAAAAAAATTTCAAGACTCTGGGTTAAGCGTCACATCAGCAAGTTGAAAACCAAGAATGCCAACCTGACTTACCATTTGATGGGAGACTTGGAGTCACAAGATGAATCCACTAAGGGGTCATCAAGAGCTCAAGCCAGAGAAGAGACAGTTCCACAGGGAAGGGCAAAATGTGAAAAAGGGAAAATAATTGCCAGGCATTCACAACAGAAGAAACAAAGGTTAGAAGAGGTACAATAGCCTGGTAACTCATCAAGTGTGCAAGAAATTGGCATCTTCATAGAGGAAGTAGCATAACTCAACACAAAAAGATCCACAACAGAAGGAAGGAAGGCCAGACAAAAGATCCACAACAAAAGAAACAAAGGTTAGAAGAGGTACAATAGCCTGGTAACTCGTCAAGTGTGCAAGAAATTGGCATCTTCACAGAGGAAGTAGCATAACTCAACACAAAAAACTAGTCATAGGAAGAGGGCTTGGACATAGGCACATGATATACTTAGTGTCAGTAAGACCCGAAGGCCTGCTCAGCAAAGAAATGAGGAAGAAGAACTTCCTTTGGATATAGAATAGGATATCCAAGATTATTTCAAAGAAACAACAATAGAAGTCTTAGAGCTCCTTGAGGAAGTAACACAAGAACAAGAGCATCTATAAGTTCACGATCAACAGTCAATGGCTCCATATTGGCTAAAAGAAAGAATGAGGAAGGAGCCAAAGGAAGAAATTGATCCTACACTTGAAATTGAAAGTTTCTAAGTTGGATAAACAAGCTAGTAGAGAAGAAGGCAATAAAGAAATTCTCTAAAGTAACCAGAAATGAGTCAGGGTTCATGACTCTACATGTGGAAATGCCAAGGGTAGACAAGGCTAGAAGTGAAATCACCCCAAAGGATTATGATGTAACAATAGTTGATTTGGGACATGCTACCAAGGCATAAGTGATAGAGGATTTTGATGATTCCTCTCAGGCACTGAAGGAATAGATGAAGCAGATGGAAAAGAAATATAAGAAAGTGAAAAGTGAGAACAAAGCTATATGCGGGAGTGTGCAATGTTTAAAGTGTCCATTCATGCAAGAAGACTAGACCTTTGTTCATCTCACAACTCTTCCAAAGGATTCAGATGATAAACTTGAAGAGATAAACAAATTGCCCAAGGAACTAAGAAATGGGTAGAGGACATTTTTATTGTAGCAAGAAAGTTCGTCAAGGACTTGTCTAAGTTGCACAGGAAAATCTTGACTGTCCTTGGCAGACTGAAAAATGTGGACCAGTCATGGAAAGACACACACACCTATCAGGATATGACTAATCCATTCCTAAAGGCATTGATGGAAGTCTCTCATTGATAGATCAAGCACTCATCAGAGAAAATGAAGCATATGACTTCCCTCAGTGATATTGTGCAGTAAATGTTGGGAAGGAATTCTTTGAAAGATCAAATGAGGAAACAACTCAATTAAGGACAGTAGTCAAGAATATTCAGGAAGAAATCCTCAATACCGTCGAGACATTGTTTGCAAAGAGACTAACTGATGAGAAGCTGACAATAGATGGTTTGAGAAATAGGTTGCTATTAGGATAACCGATGGACAACTGAGAGGGGGGGGGGGGGCGTGAAGCAGTTGTTAACAAATTATATTAATCAAACCACTTTATAACCTTTAACCGGAGCACATAAACATTGAATACCGGAATAGAAAAAATAGATACTGGTAAGCAATAAAACTTAAGAATGAAACAAAAAATTAACACAATGCAACCATACCGTATAACACCATGATTTGTACGTGAAAAACTCAATAAAGGCAAAAACCACTATGGGAAGCCTACCCAGAGTCAGATGATACTTCTGCAGAAAGTATGTGATACAATAAGGGGCCTGCACATGCAGGAAGGCACACTGCCTAAAGCATACTGCTCATTACAAAAGAGTCTCACTGACTATAGAGAGGTTATAACCACCTCAAGATAATTGGACAACAATCTAGAAGAATGAACTGCCAGAGATAGCATCTACCATGCCTGATTACAGTCTTGGTTAAGCTCAATACCGGAGGCCTTTAACCTCTTACTTAAACCCAATTCAATCACCTATGATCGACCAGATCTCCTTCGCATATGATATATCATTTCACGACCATGAACACATATTTAATTCCCATACCAGGATCTACAATGAGATCTTACATCAATTCATACAAACCCTAAGGCCTAAACCAATTACGTCAGCAACCTAAAAGATATTACAATAAGATCATTACATACATCCATATCACAATGATATGACATGTCAGCTTTAGACCAAAACAACATTAACCAATCCATAAATCATCCCGGTAACGTGTAGAGAACACGTTAACATGATACTGGTCCATAACCTAGATAGGCATCGGACCTAATTTGGGTCTACCATACAAGAGCGATGTCTCCAATCAGTTGACGCATGATCAAGGATCACCTTTTGCATCCTGAATTTAATCTAGAAGCCGCACCAACACCACTTATGCATTCTATCAAAGATTCTCAGTAAAAGCTCTGCCAGTTGAACCTTAAACCCTTACCGGTAACACAAGATCTTCTACCGGTAACCAAAACCTGTCTGTCAGTAACCAACCATAACAACAAGTGTTGACATCAATGCAACACATAATCAATTCATCCATATTGCTAAAAATCTCCCCCTTTGGCATTGATGGCAACACTAGATGTGAAAAATAAAACATCTAAGTGCCTAGAAGTGCCAAACATTTCTCATAGAAGATATAACAATGAAAAATGAAAAAATGTGCTGGGATTTTTACATAAACATTATTTTTCACATATAACTATCACCCTTTGACATCAATGCCAAAGATATGACATAGATATCAAAATTTTGTGAATCTCAAAGATGACTACTCCCCTTGAGTAGTAGCACCACTACATCAACCCAAAGCAAAGGATAAAGTTGATGATGGATACCAGATTGATGGTTTGTTCCATCAATTAAGTTTCTGTCGGAGGGGTAGATACCTTTAACCCGTCTCTCAAATACTCAAATGATTCCTTAGACAATGGTTTAGTGAATATATCTGCAGTCTGCTCTTTAGTGTTCACATAAACCAATTTGACTTCCTTTTCTTCCACCTTGTCCTTCAAAAAGTTATATTTTATTGATATGTGCTTAGTCTTAGAGTGAAATACCGGATTTTTAGACATGTCAATAGTTGTAGAGTTATCACAATAGATAACTACCGGTTCACTACAATTTAGCTTGATATCCTTCAACATTTGCTTCATCCACAAGACTTGAGTGCAATTAGTTGTTGCTGCAACATATTCAGCTTCTGCAGTAGATAAAGAAATGCATGATTGTTTTTTGCTGATCCATGAAACCAATTTATTTCCAAGAAAGAAAGCTCCACCAGAAGTGCTCTTCCTATCATCAGTATCTCCAGCCAAATCTGAATCTATATATGCACATAAAGTAAAGTTATCATCTCTAGAATACCATAAGCCATATTTTGTTGTTCCTTGCAAATACCAAAATATCCTCTTTACTACACATTCATGATTTTCTTTAGGATTGCTTTGATATCTTGAAACAATACTTATTGCATTCATAATATCCAGTCTAGTCTGAGTTAGATATAACAAGCCACCAATCATAGACTTATACCTTGTCGAATTTACCAGTGTAGATGTGTCTTTGATAGATAATTTCTCACTTGTCACCATAGGAGTACTTACCAGTTTGGAATTATACATACCAAACTTCTTCCAGAATTCCCTTAGATACTTAGTTTGACAGATAAAGATGCCTTTGTCAGTTTGAGTAATCTGCAAACCTAAGAAAAATCTCATCTCACCAATCATGGACATTTCAAATTCATTCTTCATATTATTAGAGAATTTCATGCACAATTTATCTTCACCTCCAAAAATGATATCATCAACAAATACTTCAATAACTAGAATATCATCATCAGTGATCTTATAATATAAATTATTGTTAGCACTGCCTTTAGTAAAACCAAGTTTCAAAAGATATTTATCCAACCTTGCATACCAAGCTCTAGGAGTTTGTTTCAATCCATATAAAGCTTTCCTTAACTTGCAAACCATAACTTTATCATCTGTTAGTGAAAATCCATCAGGTTGCTCAATGTATACCTCTTCCTCAAGTTCACCATTCAAAAATGCACATTAAACATCCATTTGATAGACCTTATAGTTCTTATAAGCTGCATAGGTAAGAAAAAGTCTAACAACTTCAATTCTAGCTACAAGTGCAAATGTCTCACCATAATCAATTCCTTCCATTTGAGAATATCCTTTACAAACTAGTCTAGCCTTGTTTCTTATAACTTGATCGTCCTCTTTTAGTTTATTCCTAAAAACCCATTTAATTCCAATAACATTCTTATTTTTAGGTCGAGGAACTAAAGTCCAAGTCTCATTCTTCTCTATCTGATCTAATTCATCTTCCATAGCCTTTAACCAATGTTTATATTTACAAGCTTCAATAACAAATGTCGGTTCAATTTCAGAAATAAGACATACCTCTTCATTTTCCAGCCTTCTTCTTGTCATAACTCTCGTGTTCCTATCTCCAATAATTTGATCTTTAGAATGATTTAATCTTACATACCTTGGTGTCTTCTGAACTTCAGGTTCACTGTTCTGATCATCAATCACAGTTGAATTTTCTAATTGTGTCGGTGTAACTGTCTCAGTATCTTGTACCGGTTAAGTCATTGTCAGTTTAGTTATGATCATTTCCACTATCAGTTCCCTGTCATATGATATAGATTGATTTTTGTATTGCTCATCCACTTTCACATTTGCACTCTCCACAGTTTTTTGCAATCTTTTGTTATAACATCTATATAATTTGCTTTGAATTGAATATCCAAGAAATATCCCTTCATAACATCTAGGATCAAACTTCCCAATTGAATCATCCCTTTTGATATAACATTTACTTCCAAAAATTATGAAATATTTAACAGTAGGTGTATGTCCAAATCATAATTCATATGGGGTCTTACTAGTTTCACCTTTGATGTGAACTTTGTTGAATGTGTAGACTGTTGTACTCACTGCTTCTCTCCAATAGATGTGAGGCAATTTGGCTTCCATCATCATAGTTCTTGTTGCATCCAAAATGGTTCTATTCTTTCTTTCCACTACTCCATTATGTTGAGAAGTCTGGGGTACAGATAACTATCTCCTAATTCCATTTGTCTCACAATAACTATTCAATTCATGAGAAGTGAACTCACTGCCTTGATCTGATCTCAAACATTTGATTTTCAATCCAATTTCCGTTTCTACCTTTACTTTAAAGATCTTGAATTTCTCAAAGGCTTCAAACTTCTCCCTAAGAAAAGTCACCCACATCATTCTAGAATAGTCATCAATTATTAGCATGAAATACCTATCACCTTGAAAGCTTCTAGTCCTTGCTAGACCACATAAGTCAGTGTGAATTAAATCAAGCACATCATTAGATTTATCATGTATGCTCTTAAAATAAGTTCTAACTTCCTTTCCCAATTGATATTCCTTACATACCGGATTATGATGCTTCATAATCTTAGGTATATCTCTAACTGCCTTTGTTGAACCGATTTTAAAAATATAATCAAAATTAAGATGACACAACCTCTTATGCCATAACCAACTCTCATCACTATGAGTAATCAAAGATGTCTTATTACCAGTGTTCAAGTGAAAGATATTACCTTCTGTCTGAGTACCGATTGCAATCTCCAGACCAATTTTGTTAATGATTTTGCATTTTCTATCTTTAAGCTGAAGTTGGAAACCCTTGTCCACCAATTGACCAACACTTAAAAGATTATGCTTTAAACCTTCTACATAATAGACATTATCAGTATTATGATTGTTATCCAAAGAAATAATACCTCTACCTTTGATCATACATGGTTTGTCATCTCCAAATCTGACTTGACCACCATTGTATTCTTGCAAGGACAATTTTTTTTTATCTCTAGTCATATGATGTGAGCATCCACTATCAATTACCCATTCATCCTTGTCTTCAACTTTTGCTGCCAGGGCCTTTTCTTCATTCTTGATGGCCGATTTCGGTTCATCTTCCTTTAAGGCATATAACACCCATTCCTTTCCATTGTCGAATCCATTAGTAGAGTCTATTGCTGATTCATCCTCAAAGTCATCACTTACTCCTTCCTCATCCGCTATGTAGCATTGTTTGCTTTTCTTGAATCTATATCTGTTCTGATTAGGCTTAAATGATTTCTTAACTCTTTCTTCAAATCTTGCATTCCTTTTAGGACATCTAGATGCAAAATGACCAATCTTATTACATGCAAAACATTTAAAAGGTGTTTTTCCTTCATACTTACTTCTTGTCAGTCCTTTAGGTACTCTTCTAGAATATAAGGCTTCAAGTTGCTCAAATTCTTCATCCTCTTTCCTCATATCTTCCAATTCTTTTGCATATAAGGCTTTCCAATCACTTTTGCTAGTAGATGATGATGCATGAAAAGCAGGTTCAGACTTTGCAGCTCCAGAAGGTCCAAATTCTTCAAGCTCAAAAGCAGATAATTTCCCAATCAAAATGTCTATGTTAACTGAAGTGTTTGCCATTGTTCTCAATTCATTAATTTTGGTTGCCTTCATCATTGAAGTCGGTGGAAGGGCTCTCAAGACTTTGGAAACTATTTCATCTTCACTCAGAGATCCTCCACAACATTAAATTCCCATGACAATCTCTCTTACTCTTTCCATAAATGTAACAATTCTTTTATTATCTTCCATCTTCAAGTTCTCATATCTTACCTGGTAACCATCAAGTTTAGCAATTTTCACAGTAGGATCACCTTCATTCTAAGTTTGTAATTTATCCTGCATAACCTTTGTCGATGATTTATCAATCAATCCCATGATTTGCTGATCAGTAAGTGCACACAAGAGGGTTTCTCTAGCTCTGCAATCATTTTCAATATTCTTGTCCAAGTCTGCAAGAGCAGGATTGCAAGATGTTGGATCATAAGGTTTGTACCCTTTCTCAGTGATCTCCAAAATATCCTTGCCAAGACATCTAAGATGAGTCTCCATTCGGATTTTCCATATCCCATAATTTGTTCCATCAAGCTTAGGGATTCCTCTTCTGAAAATAGTTGTCAGTGGATTTGAAGTATTAGGTGTCATAGGATCTACCTAAAGCGGTTAAGCTTCTGCAAAAGAGGACCAAATATCTGATACCAATTGTTAGGATAACCGGTGGACAACTGAGAGGCGGGGGGATGAATCAGTTGTCAACAGATTATATTAATCAAGCCACTTTATAACCTTTAACTGGAGCACATAAACATTGACTATCGGAATAGCAGAAACACATACCGGTAAGCAATAAAACTTAAGAATGAAATAGAGAATTAACACAATGCAAACATACCACATAACACCATGATTTGTACGTGGAAAACTCAATAGAGGGAAAAACCACAGTGGGAAGCCTACCCATAGTCAGATGATACTTCTGTAGAAAGTATGTGATACAATAAGGGGCCCGCATATGCAGGAAGGCACACTTCCTAGAGTGTACTGCTCATTACAAAAGAGTCTCACTGACTAGAGAGAGGTTATAACCACCTCAAGATAATTGGACAACAATCCAGAAGAATGAGCCAGAGATAGCATCTATCATGCCTGATTACAATCTCGGTTAAGCTCAATACTGGAGGCCTTTGACCTCTTACTTAAACCCAATTCGATCACCTATGATCAACCAGATCTCCTTCGCATATGATACATCATTCCACGACCACAAACATATATTTCATTCTCATAGAATGATCTACAATGAGATCTTACATCAATTTATACAAACCCTAAGGCCTAAACTAATTAGGTCGGCCACCTAAAAGATATTACAATAAGATCATTACATACATCCATATTACAATGATATGTCATGTCGGCTTTAGACCAAAACATTATTAACCAATTCATAAATCATCCCGGTAACGTGTAGAGAACACGTTAACATGATATCGGTCCATAACCTAGATAGGCACCAGACCTAATTTGGATCCACCACACCAAAGCGATGTCTCCAGTCAGTTGAGGCACAATCAAGGATCATATTCTGCATCCTGAATTCCATCTAGAAGCTGCACCAACACCACTTATGCATTTTGTCAAAGATTCTTAGTAAAAGCTCTGTCGGTTGAACCTTAAACCCTTACTGGTAACACAAGATCTTCTACGGGTAACCAAAACCTATCTGTCGGTAACCAACCATAATAGCTAGTGTTGACATCAATACAACACATAATCAATTCATCCATATTGCCAACAGTTGCATGAATTCTTCTTTGTGGATTCCTTCTCAAGGGACCATCTATATAATGTTTCCTTATTCTCATGCATCATTCACAAGACTTAGGGAACAATGTTGGGATGGGAGAAGACTTTCTCCAATTATGAAAAGGACATAGCCATTTTGGAATATAAGTTTGGAACTATGAAAAGTGTCTCTGTAGGTGAGATCGAGGCCATCATGACCAGGTACATAGCATTTTCCATCAAAGACAGAGATAATGGATGCCCTATTTGGGCGATGACTTATTAAATGCATATTGGGGGCCTTATTTGGAATGATGGGTTATTTAATGCATAGTGGGTGTGATTCCTCATTTATGGCCAGGTCCACTACTTGGTGCCACCTTGGTCATTTTTGGCCAAACCTTAATTAGGATTTTGCATGGAAAGATCTTAGCCTTGATTTTAATGTAGTCTTGGCCATCCATTTTCATACTTGGGGCCTATAAAAGGGCTTCACCTCTTCATTTATAAAAGAGGGAGAATTTGTATGAAATGGTTGTTATAAGTTATCACGATAATAAGAAGCAACTTATTGGTTTTGGTGATTACTTGTATTATTTTGAAAGTTTGCATGGTTTGTTTTCCTCAACTAGTTTAGATTTGTTTTCAAGCAATTAGATGAATGAGATAGATAGTATTGTTTCATGGTGACATCATTTGATCATACCTTTTGCAAATAGATGATTTTTATTTGCAGTGTGTTGTGACAATTTCACACTTCACCACATTGCAAATGGGGGCTCCCACTTTTTTTTGCATTCCAAGTCAGTTGTAGCACCTTTAGCTATTACCCTTTTGCTTGAGGAAGTGCAGTTTCATAGGTGGCCAAGAAGTGATCTGTTCATTTCTCTCCCTTTGGGTGGAATTGACTCAGGATGGATTTTCAATACCTTAGAAATGAACGATTCATGATGATCATTCCATTTGATCATCATCCTTTACTTGCAAAATCAGAGATGAAGTGTTGAGTTAGAATGGAGAGAGTTGTCAAAGGAGGTTGGAATGCTTGAAAGGGAGATTGGTTAAGGCCTGAACAATCATGAATTGGCTTAAAACATGGCAATTGAAGGAGTGAAATTGAACATTTGATCCCACTTCCTTTGCCCTATGAAATCCACAAACATCCTTTGCCACCCAAAAAGTCCGACCTACTCATGTTGATTATCAATGGGTGTTGAAAAGCCTAAACTTCCAGAGAGGTTACTTCCCAGATCAATGAGTAGTACCAGGTCTTAGACCTAAAACAAATGGAAACTAGGCATATCTCATACCTAAAAAAAGTGAAAATTGTACTTGCAAAATCAAAATTAGACTTTAATGATGAAAATCAAAGATCAAACAAAAGGAAATCATTTATAAATTTAAAGAATGAAGTTGTTCTCTTCTATATCTTGATCAAGGTTTGTTTTCTTTTTAGGTTATAAAAGTTAGAGGAGGAGAGATTCAAGATATGAAAAAACTTATTAACAAGTGATGAGGATTAGCTCCAGGGTGAAGGCTCATCAATTCACACACAACATCAATATCACACCATTCGAGACTTCAACATATGGAGGAGGGTCTAAGTTGTTGCAACACTCTAAGCCTCAATGTCATACGAGACAATGAATAAGGTTAAATTTTGAATTTTCTTACACACAAGACAATTGAGAGGGCCCCGGAGGGTAAATTAGTTGTCCACACAACTATAATTTTTATTCCTTAAATTAGATCCATAGTAACTTAAATTTATCACTTGATCCACAGAAAGATATGAGCATGAAAGAACATGAAAAGAATAACACATCATACACAATGAAACACCAAATTTTATGTGGAAAACCCTGTTAAGGGAAAAACCACAGAGAATGTTATTCTCACTATATGAAGACATGTTAGGGTGACACCGATTAAGGTAATTTCTACAAAGAAAGACTCATTTCCCGAAATAAAGAAACGAAGGCTCACTGTCAGAAGGCTCACTGCCCAAGTGAAGAAGAATAAAAAAGAAATAATCCACCACTGATACACCTTTGCAACGGTATGATTTGTAGATACCTTCGGCTCACTACTTCCAATAAATAACACATGAAAGTCCACACTGCTCAACACTTTTCACCAATTCAAACAATACTTATCACCAACTCAAATTATCAGGGAGATATATCCTTTCTCACACACATTCATCACATGCACCAATATACATATGTCATGACTCACACTTTCCTGTCCATTGCACACAATCACTTATCATCCTCAACAAATTATCCTTTATTTATATCATCCTTACATATGCAAAATCTCCCAAGGTTGGCTAAGCATTTTAACCAAACACAATTCAAACTAGGTCAGTAATAAACCTTCTCGTGGTGGAAAAGAATGTAAAGTGGACCACAACATGTATTAATTGAGACCAAAATAAACATCATACACATTACACATCAATCCATAATCATTAGAGAAACAATGTGAAGTATAAATAGTCAAGGTTGACCAAACTTGGAGTAAACACCATCAAACTTTGAAACCATACCTCTAAATCCCAAGAACTTGTACCAACTGAATACAATGAAGTTAAGGACATTACCAACTTATCTCCAAAATCACAACACCAAAAACCATAAACAAGAGAAATGCAGAGCATGCATTTCACACAGAAACACTGTCAAACACCATCACATATTGGTTAACAGCACTTCCTTAGCACAACAATCCGGAGCACCAAATCCTTAATTTAGCATCTCTAAACACTGCTTAAAACCATATCCAAACCTCTTGAATATATGTACAATATAGAAGAAATTCAAAGCAAATCTCTCAGCACAACTGCATAGGAAACTCAGCCTCAACTATACCAACCAATCACTAATGACAACCAAAGCATGTTGACATCAATGACAACACATCAACAACTCACTTTGCCCATACTTGCAACAGATAACTCCTGTCATCAAGGAAAGACACTATAAAGAAAATGTAAGGTGTAGCATCAAAAGAAGTCAACACACATACTTCACTCTTTCAACATTACACTTCAAGCTAAGGAGGTATATGCAATGTGAGGATGTCATCTTGTTGTCACTTAGGTTTATACCCTAGCTAAGCCTAAAATTATCTATCTTGTGAAACATGGGACTACTTTCAGGTTGTGGGTACCCTATGACAAAAGTAGACCTCCATATGATGAGTTGGTTCCCTTTAAAACCTTCTATAACTGCTTACTTGATGAGGAAAAGGGATAAGAAAATAACTTTGGACATAAAACTAATACTATTTTAGGTGATGCACCAAAGATTTGATTATGAAAATGACTACAATTCCACCTACAACTTGACTTAATAAAGATCCTATTATGTTCACAACATAGTTTATACTACGTTGATCATAAACATTTCATGTGAAAGTTTTATCTTTTTTAGTTTTGTTTGAAGGTGAATAAGATCACACAACTACAATTTATTGAAAATGCAGGTAAACACAACACATAACTTGATCTAAGCATAATATTGCTTGCTAAACATTATGTAGATGAGGAAGAAAAACATAGGACTCAAACAAAATCACAATGTATTCTCAAAAAATACATACAACCATAATGAAACAACAAGAACATGTTAAGGAGAAACATATCTTTATTGATTTTCAAGAAGAGGCTAATTACAATAAATGAAAAATATATGAAAGAACTCAAAAGATTTGAGTTACAAGACAAGTTTCACTACTGTGTACATAGGGAAGAAAAGAAAGAACTGACTTCAAAACAAAGAAGTTGCTTTTATTGGAAAAGAAGCTCCAGAATTCTAAATTTGAAATTTTGGCTCCTTTTGGACTTGATACTCCAGTTGTTTGACTTGACTGGAGTGGAAGACTTGAGTGAACTGAAGACATGGGTGTGTTGGCTTCTTATTCTCCTCCAAACTAGGTACCAACTGATTTTGAATTTGAAATCAACTTTTCTAGGCGAGCGGACTTGAAAACACCCCAAAAATAGGGCTAGAACTAAAGATATGATGCTAATTTTGCTCTTAAGATCTCCCTTGATATGTATTTCATCCATGTGGGGATATGACTGCCACATGTGCCATAAAATCCCTTTCTTTCAGGTCTCTATTCACTAATTATTTCAATGAATTCAAAAATCTCTCTTTCTATTGATGAGACAACTTGGTCATTGTAGAACTTTGTGATTTGTATTTATGACTGCATTCTACATTAGGGTACCCTCAAATAATATAAGCTTTTCAAAGTATCTTTGGCTGCTATGTCTCCATTGCTTTTTAGGAAACAAACCATTTCACTATTTAGGCTCTCACACTCTGATTTGTTGCATGATGAATGTCTTGATCTCACTACTTCTTGTTGTGACATTTTCACACATCGTCCCATTGAAAATGGGGACCTCCACTTTTTCACATTCTAGGCTAGTCGTCTTAGCTTAGCCATTGAAAGTTGTCAAGTCTTTGATATTAACCTTTTGTTTGTAGTTGCTCAAAAGTTGGTCAAGCCTCTCTCTTTGATATGAAGTGAGGTTCAACATTTGCTCAGCCCTCCAAAGCTTCCGATCTGCCTTTCCTAGCACTACCAGTGTATGCCCAAGCCTGATCACTTCCCTTCCACCTCGCACTACCACTTCCACCTCCTTTAACTTCCATCTCCTTGCACTTCCTCTACCTCCCTACCTTCACCTATACCCTCACCTACCTAACCCTCTTCCCATCTTGGCATACTCATCCACTACCCTTCACCTACATTTACACCTACCTATACCATTCGCCCTCACCTACACCTACATTTTCTCCTACCTCTACCTTCCCATACATTCTCTAGACCTTCGTCTATTTCCTTACCTACTACCCTCCCCTTAGCCGACCCATCCACTATCTTATTCCCCTACCACCATACCCTTCTCCTTTACCCACCACCCTACCCAACCCTCATCCCATCCTAGTTTGCCCCACCTTTACCCTTCCACTACCCCTTATACCTCCTACTCCACTTTACTCCCTATATATCCTAACTCCTTCCATTAACCCTTATACCTCCCACATCCTAAATCTACCTTCTCCCACGTATGTCCTACCCTTCCTACATCCCCCCGCATCCATATCCCTTATGTCTCCCTTTCCCCCAACATCTTCTTATTCCCTTCCTCATGTGGCACATTCCCTACCACTCTTCACTTCCACATCCCACTTCACCTCACATTTATTCATCCATCCTTGCTACACATTATGGGCCCCACACACTCCAAAATGGAGAATTAAATAGATTTTTCTTAAGGACTCTTTGTTGGGACCCACTAATTTCTAGCATGGGAAATAAGAATGTTTTTTTTAAGGCATTGCAATTGCCTTTGACATTGCATCAGCCCCACCAAAATTTTGGAATGAAAGAAAAAGTTTTTAAAGGCATTTTAAACAAAAGGGAGAGCATCCACCTCACTCTACCCCACATCCCTTCCACCTTATCCCCTCCATGACACCTCTTTACCACATCCCCCCACCTTGCTTGCCACAATGTTCCCCTTACCATTACACCTTTCCCTTCCCTTTTACACCCGTGGCATATTTGGGCCCCTCCAAAACTCCAAGATAAAGGATATAAAGTAGTTCACTTCAACTTAATTCAAACTTCCAAGTTCGTACCTCCTCAAAAGGATTCACAGTGGAAGAAGATTTTAATTATTGATTGGATTCAAAGGAGAGAAGATTTTCAAGCATAAATAGGGTGAATTATAAAGGATAAGTTGTGTAAGAGAAGACTTAAGTAGGTTGGTTCCCGATTAAAGAATTTTATCGGATCACTGAGAATTTTATCAAATCTCTAGGAAGTGATCAGACCTCATTCACCCTTCATTTAAATGCAATTTCTAGTGGATTAATTTCTTTGAGTTTAGACTATAATCAGACCTAAGGATATGATTAATATGTACGAGGTTTTAATTCAAATTATGTCTCTTTGTAGGTAAATTGCAAACAAAGTAAAGATGGTACAAATGGAAAGAAAAATCCTTATCAATCTTGGTGAAGGGCAATCAACATTTGATCAGATAGAAGAGATTAATGCTCAGAATCAGACCTGGAAGATGTAAGATCAGACCTGCGAGAGATTAAAATCAGACTTAGGAAGTGAAAATTAAGTGTGGATTTTAGATCTGAGAAAACAAGTAATTAGGCCTAAGATATTGAAGATCAAACCCAAATCAGAACATGGCTTAAGGCAAATTCCAAGGGCAGAGAATGATTTCATAGTTGCAGAAGCAAATAGAAACAATAGGATGCACATTTTAGATTACATCAATGAGCCTAAAAGGACCGATTTAGTTACTTGCAACCAAAACAACCAAAGTTTGACCAAAATATGATGGATTCATACAAAAGAAGCTATTGAAACTGATTTGCCCTGGGATATACATTTTGATCCCTTAGTGGACCGATCTATTGTTTGAAAGGTTAATGGCTTGTGATATTTGATAATCTTGAAGAAGGGAAAAAAGTCGAGGATGATAAGTGTGCTCCACTTCCATTGCTCCTTCCTAGGAGCGAAATCTACTTCCTTTGCCTTGGTTTTGGAGCGAAATTCCTCCCACTGCCTTCTAAGGAGCCTAAGGTCATCATATGCTTCCTTTGTCGAGCAAAGAATTCAATTTCCAATCAACAACCTAAAATTTGACTGTCTGAGCAAATTTCCATTGCCTCCCTAGGGAAGCGAAGTGCACTTCCTTTCCATTTGAAAGGTGCAAGGAGTCCGTTTAAAGGGCATAAACTAGTTAAGAAGAGTGAACTTCCATTGCTCTTGGTTAGGAGCAAACTTTTCAAACAACTTCCATTTCTCTTGGGTTGAAGCGACTTCCTTTGCTCAAGGATAGGAGCGATTTCCATTGCTAATGCATTGAAGCGGATTTCCTTTGCTCATCAAGAGAAGCGATTTCTTTTTCTCATCTAGAGGAATGCACTTCCATTGCTCCTCAATTGGAGGGGAGTTCACTTCCATTGCTCCTCAATTAGAGCAAATTTCACTTCCATTGCCTAAGCAGAGGAGCGAACTTCCCCTTTTTGCTCATTGAGAAGATCAATTGAATAAACATTTTTGGCGCTAAAGATTCAAATTAAAATAAAAATATTTAAAAAGTCACTAAGTCGACTCTATAGGATTATGATTTTTTGTGCAATACCTTATCAATTCGGCCTGGAAGTGAAAAGTCGCATCCCTCACACTTGACGTATATAAATATTAATTCAAAATGTTCATTTGTTCATCATTTCAAAAGCAAATTCTTCTTCTAAATAACAGACCAAGAATTTTGAGAGCAGAAGCAGTGATTATAATCAGCAAAGGAAGCGAACTTCATCACAAAGATAGTGAATTCATTTACCAAAAGGAGCAAATTTCATCAAAGCAATAGTGAATTTCATCAAGTGCAAGGCAAATTCTTTCATCTACCTTCAACATCAGCAAAGTTCACTAGCATTATCAAACATATTTTTGGATTAGGAGTATCAAATCAAGGTATGATTGTGAATACAAAGGAAGCATAAGGATGAAGGAGAAACAAAAAGACGTTCTACACACTGAACACAAGGAATTTCAAGATCAACCATTATCATCACCACATTCAGGTAGCTTGTAAAATGTTGAATATCAAGACATATTGCTCAACACTCTTTGTGACAATGAATCAGGTCTACAAGTGCAAGTTGAGGTGGCATCTTAGTCATCATTCAACCAATCAAAGGGTTCCACATTAGTGTGTCCAGATTCAATGAACCAAGCTCATCCATGGGGGCACAAAATCCAATGTACCTACCCCCACTATCTATTGGTCAAATATTCAAGAGAGGACATGTGTCCAAATGTAATTATTTCATTGCCCAAAATAGTTGCAACTAACCCTAATTAGGGTTTCATTATAAATCTCGGCCATTGATCTCAAATCGATCTAAGCCTTTAAATTGTAATGATCTCTCTATATAACACTCATACTTCTCATTTGTAAAGGTTAATAGAAGAAAAATAATGAATAGGACATTGTTAATAGAAAATAGTAGATAGCAGCTAGAGTAGACTAGGAGGAGAAGGCAAAAATTGTTGCCAAAATTATAAATAAACTTCCTTTTCATTGAAGTTATGGTGGAATGTGTTGTTTCATTACATTCTTGTTGGATCTTCATGTTAGATGATGAGTACTTAGATGAATGAAAGGAGTTCTAAATGATTAATGATGAAATTCGTTTATCCACACCACTAGCAATTTGTTGATTACAAGTTTGCCTTGTGTGGTCAACTGGAATTCTCAATGAGCTTAACTTCAATTGCTATTCACACTTGGATATGCGTTGCCTTTATGATGTCTTTGTTGTTGATAGTAATTTAAACATCACGTGCCTATCTTAAGAGATTGCACTAGCTTTGTAGAGTTGTTCGTTGATGGCAAAACAAAGCTTGGTTGAGTTTCATCTAATCGTTCATTGTCTCTTGCATTCTTAGGAGTAGCATAGCCTTCCTAAACCCATCTCTTTTGCCCTTTTTTTTAATTCTCCATGCAAGTAATTAGAATCAAATTTCCAACGATTTAAATATTCATATTCAATGTAAGGCCCCTTGGAGTAGCAACAATCACAATGACCAACTGTGCTTATCCACACGTCGTGACCCGACATATTAGGAACCTTGGAGTTGTCTCATTTGATCGCGAAGCGTAGCATTTCAGAGACTTTGTTCAAGAGAGGATAAGATACCTTGGTATTTTATTATGTGTTTGCATGTGCCTAAAAAACACATCAACACTTCTTAGATCAATGTCTTTTGAAAGGGCTTACATCTTTGTTGCATAATTGTGCCTTTAGGCATTATCATTGTGTTAGCAATTTGGAGGAACTAATAATGTGTTGCATTGATGTTTGTCATTGATGTCAACACTAGTTGTTTTGTTGTCTACCGGGTTCTGGTAGAGTGGTTGGTTTATGATGTTGACCTGGAGATCTTCTCTGGTATGTTCCGGCTATTGGAATTGGCTTGGATTGGTTATTCATGTGTTCCTGATGCGTATCATATTCAGTTGGTTTGGGATTTGATGATCCGAAAGATATCATTTGTTCTAGTAAGCCTTTTGGTTACCGATAAGGGTTTTACCGGTAGAGCTTTGTTGAAGATCTTTTGATGAATCTGATAAGTGGTGTTGGTGTAGCTTCTAGAAGGTTATCAAGATGCTGATGGTTATCATGTTTGTGTTCCAGTTGATCGATGGTATTTCATTTCGCTTATGGTGACCTATTTTAGGTCCGGTTCTATTTTGTTAGGTTATGGACCGGTTTATGTAACGTGTTGGTTGATGCTCCTGATGCGTTACTAGTTAGATTTATTGATTGGTTTATGTTGTTTCGGTCTTAGGCCGACTTATGTTATCATTGGTTTGCGGGTTTATGTAATAAATTTATTATATTATCTTTTAGGTGGCCGACCTAATTGTTTAGGTCCCGGGTTGGTATAAATATGATTTAAGATCTCTTTGTAGATCATGGACGGATGGCTATACGATTATCTATGTGCGAATAATGTTGTGTTCATATGCAGAGATTTTGGGCGATCATAGGTGATCCCGTTGGGTTTGTGTAAGAGGTTTAAGACCTTTGGCATTGAGCTTAACGGAACTGTACTCAGGCATAGGCGATGATATTCTAGCAGTTCAATCTTCATTTTGGATTGTAGTCCGATGTTTTCTGTAGTCAGTGAGGCTCCTTTTGTGATGAGCAGTGCGCCCTAGGTTGTTGGCCTTCCTGCATGTGCAGGTTCCTTACTGTAATATTTATTCATCTGATCAGTGGATAGATATTGTGGGTCTCTAATCCCACCGTGTTTTTTCCTCATTGAAGTTTTCCACGTATAAATCTATGTTGTTATGGTGTTCATATTTGTGGTTGCATTGTTACTTATTGTTATCTGCTTTTAATGCATACCGATTTCTAAGTTGTTGTTTTAATAAGGTTAAAATTCATCATTCTGGCAGAACACCGATTCACCCCCCCCCCCCCCCCTCTCAGTGTTCTTGGATCCCAACAATTGGTATCAGACCCTGGTGCCTCGGAGTAAGTCTAACAACTTGAGGAAGATCTTGTATCTGGAATTTATCGAGATAACTTTGAGGAGAAAACTTCAAGTAGCTCTTGAAGACTATGATGTTGAAAGGTTGAGGAACATGAAATTGCAAGATGAGCTGAGATCTGTGAATGAATTCATATTTACTCTGCAAGAGAGGTTGTCATCTGTACAAGATAAAAGGAAGGAACTTTGTGATCAATTACAAAATCAGGATGATGAGAGAAGAATGTTTTAAAGGATCTATGTCAGAAGTTGAATCAGGAGAATGGTGTCAAGAAGAATGAAATGAAATGCAAGCCCTAACCATGAGGATGTCCAAGGAGATTGAAGATCGGAAGAAGAAAGAAGAAAATCTTGCTAAATCTCTGAAAAATAGATCTGAAGAATGCATTAGGTTGGTGCATGCGAATGATGGACTTGAAAAGCACTGAGAGGGGAGGGTGAATCAGTGACACCAAAAATAAAACTACTTCAAACACTAACCGGTAGATGATCTTAACAAAATAATTAAACACAATGCATGCGATCCAAAAATATAACAACATCCATAAAAAGTAAAAATCCGCCATAACACAAGTGTTTGTATGTGGAAAACCCAAATAGGTAAAAACCACGGTGAGATGGAACTCACAAGTTAACTATCTACAGTAATAGATAACTGACCGGTTAAGGTCTACAAAGTGCTTTGCTAGGAGCGAATCTTATTAGAGATCCCAAAGCTTGATTAGAAGCTTATACCCTGTTAGGAGTAACCTCACTGGAGTATTTCTGAATCCAAACTAATGGATCGCCTTGTTAGAGGATTTATACATTGAAGCTTGTTAGAGCTTACCCGGTTAGGGGATTTGATTCTGTTGTAATTGTTAGAAAACAACAGGATTGGTTTGATCTGTCTGAATAGCACAATACTTGCTTGATCAGATCCTTCTAAACATACTCAACACTACTCTTCTGCATACTCTGCAACTCTTTTTACTTTTGCACACAACATAACACTTTTTCACTTCTCAAATAATTCATTGTGATGTCAATATATAGACATTATGATTTCATGTTGGCCTTAAGAAATCATAACACAATTTCCTAGGTGCAGTGTATCTAGACAAGTGATCATAACTCATCACAAAAATTACTGCCAAAAGTTTGTCGATGGGATAACTCATCACGATTTGTGGTAACTCATCACAAAATTACCGAATACTGGTTGGAACAATCAAATACCAGTTTGAGCAAAACATATGAACCGTTATCCTTGAATCTTTGCTTGATCTCCATCTTGATCTTCATCTCTATGTTGACTTAGTATAACCACAGGTTGTCTCTTATGCACATACCGGTTAACACAAAGTACCGGTTAGAGATAAACCTCTTAGTATAGCCTCTAGCATACCGGTTGTAGTATAAACAACTTGAAGTTATACTGGTAGACAATATAAACATGTGTGTGTGAATGTGTTTCACCAATGACAACATATCATGAATATATTACAATCATCATCAAGCCAACAATCTCCCCCTTTGGCATTGATGGCAACACTTAGAAAATTTTACAATAATACCGCTAAGTGTGCATAAATGTTTTTTACACATATACACATGCTCCCCCTTAATACATACATTATACAAAATTTTCAAAAACACACATACATATTTTTACTCCCCCTTGGACAACAATGCCAAATTGAATATATATATATATATATATATATATATATATATATATATATATATATATATATATATATATATAAAATTGGTATCAAAATGTTCAGTATAGACAACAATAACTGGAAAACTTGAATCAAAGTTCAGGCATAAGCAATTCTCATGAAAATAACATTGTAGCTCTTCTTCAATTGTGACAAAGCATTTGTCCATGACGCCAACATGTTCTTAGTCTACTCAAATGTAGACATCAACTGTGAACATAATTCTTCCATGGAATCCAGTGTGCAGGTTTCAGGAGTTGCTAAGATAGCTTCTACATTGGAGTAGGCTCTCTGAAGTATGTCTACTTGTGATGTGAGCAAACTTTTGAGTTCCTTTAGAGACTGGAGTCTCTTTGCCTTCTCATTATCATAGATATCCAGCCAATTATGCAAATCATCTACAGATTTGCTAAAAGCAAATATAGAATCCTGAAGTGGGACATATGTCTTGCATATCCTTTCCAGCTCTTGCTAAGTGGGACATATGTCTTGCATATCCTTTCCAGCTCTTGCTCTGTTTCTGTTTGTCTTTTGGAAATGTCAGAATAAAAGAAAGAAACATGAGAGATGGAAGAAAGATACTTTCCTCCTGTTTCAATAGCTTTTCCCAACAAATCTTTATTGTGCGACAGAGCCATTTTTCCACTATCAATATCCTTTGCCAGTTTTTCTCCATACTTCTTGTAATTTTTCTCAGCATAGGTCTGAGCAGCTTCTTCAAGTGACTTGATTTGATCAGATGCATCTGCAACTAACTGACCAAGTTTGCTTATAGGGGATGTCAGATGTGTTGTAGAAGTGTCTGGTAGCAAACCAGATAAAATATCTACTGTAGTCTGAATTGTCTCTACCTCAATCGTTTGCTCTTTGAGTCTCTTCTTATGCACCCTAGATTGCATGACATTAGCAATCTTCATCATTTCCGATGCGCTCATTTTGTCCACATCAATAGGTCCTGAAATACTTAAAGAATCATCATCATCCTCCTCATCAAATTGCTTTTGCTTTGCTAGTTCACAGGATACAACCTTAATGATCGCTTTCTTTGTAATCTTCTCTGTTTCCTTTTCAAAGGACTGTGTGACAACCTTTTCAGTAGACTCCTTATTATCTTCAATGACCGGTGGAAATTGGGGTTTCTCCATTTGTTCTGTTTCTGGTGGATTGACCACTTTTAGTTGAGTTGTCGGTTGCTCAACTAAGGTAACCTGTGTATTAGTGATTTCAGGAGGCTCCATATCTAGTGCAGTGTTGTCTCCAGATAGATCAACTGTGTCCTAAACATCATCATCAACATAAATAATGGTGTCATCCTTCTTCTTAACAGGATAGACCTCATCTGCTTGAATAATCTCTTCTTCATCCATTTATGGTCGATTAACAACATCTTCCTCATCCATAGAGGAATGGATGAGTTCTTCCATCTTTTTTATTTCATAGGTTATTCGATGGGTCTCAGTTTCAATAATTGCCCTCTTTCCACTGAGTAACTTCAATCTTCTTGCTTTGAACATAAACTAAGATTTGTATCAAGCGACTAAAGCACTAATATCATCTTTAGAAAATTCAGGAAAATATTGTACAAATATTTCATCAATGATTTCTTTTTCTAATTTTATAGCTTCCTCCCATTTATCTAAAAGAATAGTGTACAAAGAATTTGAGATATCATTTTCTAGTTCATGTGGATATCTACTGTAATGACACAAATGAGTGATTACCTGTTCAATGACTTGCTTCTTCTCATCTTCAATGAAGGAATCAAAATGCTCTTTGACATTGTCAAACCTATTCCTCCCTAGTGTCTTCATTGTTCTTTCAAAATGGGTTTTAGGCTTGTAAGATGCTATATCAATAGGAACAGTCGCCTTTGGCACTTCCTTAACTATTTTTGCTACTCTACCGGTAGCCTTCATCTTCTTGGGTTCTTCTTCAATATATGTACCCTCAGATTCTGCTTGGAGAATAAGTTTTCGATTTCTCTTCTTTGGTGCATTCTCCTTGTTTTTATAGACTTTAGGTGTTGGTTCCTTCTTGGTTTGGATACTCCGAGTCACCCTTGTAGTCTTTATCACTGGAGGTGCTTCATCAGACTTTTTATCCTTCCTTTCACATTAGTGATAGGAGCAATATTGGTTTCTGTTGGAGTATCTTGGACTGCCACAATGTCCAATTTTGCCTTCTTTTTGTCTTTAGGAGATGCTAATAGGTTGTTAGCATATCCAACCAGTAGATCATAGTTCACCTCATAACTCATGTCTTCCATTTCTTCTTCTCTTGGCTCAACTGCTTGCATCAAGCAAAAGTCAGTGGTAACAATAAAGACTGTCTTTTGCAAAGTTCCTTACCACATCTTCTAGTAATCTCATTCTCATGCTCATCTTTTTCTTAAATTCATTAAAATACTTATTCATAGCTGCGGGGAAAGTATTTCTTATAGCTTTAATGTTGTTATTGATTTGTGCAGTGACCGGTAGGTCTTTTGACCATTCAATGTCTCCAATTCCCAGTAGAAAGTTTTGGAAATAGAAGAATAAACCGACCAATAGCTGACCATACTTGAATTTTAGACTATTATCCTTTTTGATAGATTGCAAATTTAGAAACAATTGTCTTCTAGTTGCCTCGCAAAGATCATAGTCTACATTTTCAGCTATCATCTTGTAAGTTGTGTGTACTGTTGCAGATGGAACACTATTTAGTCTACTGGAGTAAAATACTTGGTAGCCTATCACCATTGCTGCTAGTTTCAAAGCAGGGTCTTTGATATTCTTAACAGAAAAAGAACGCTTGTCAGATGTTGAACCGGTTAGTGAAAATATCGTCTCTTTTGAAATTCGTCTTAACTCAGGGACTATACCAGTTGAGAAATAACCAGTTACAGCCTGAATGGCTTCCTTAGTAATTGTGTGAGTTCTTTCTAAGTACATGTTCTCACCATGAACCCGACTCAAAATAATTCTGATATGCTCTTCCTCGAAATCTTCAAGAAAGTAAGCGGCATTACGAAAACCCTTTTCGAAAACCCTAGCATACTGTGATTGAATCTTTTCATTCTCATCACAAAGTGATTTCAACTGAGTATAAATGTAAAGTGGCCCTAGATCCTCTATCTTGCGGTCAATATAACTAGATAAATCACCTTTGACCAAAACTCCACTCGAAACTTGTGACAATTCATTGTATGACACAATTTGTTAAGCAACTACAGCTTCCATAGGCTTAGAAGTAATCATTAACCTCTCTACAAATTTTGAAGATGATGCTATTGCAAATGAACAAGACTTCGAAGCAAGATTTTCAAAGAAATACCTTTTCTTATGCACATGTTGCTCCGTTTACCGGTTGAATGCCCAAGTGCACACCAGCTCGATCTTCTACAACCTTCAATTCAACTTGATTACATAGATTAAAAAGCAATTCGGCAATTGACAACAAAACAATCTTTCTCAGCTCAACAAGCGCTCCAAATTTCTTTCTCGAATGTGTTAGGGTAAAAATGACAAAGTAAAAACTCGCTTTATCCTTTTTACCTACTGCATTAAATGCTCACCTATTAGGGTTACAAACCCTAATTTCACTACTCAAGGAGAAAAATCGGTTGATAACATATTGACAAAAGGTTACCAAAATTTCATGCTTCACTATTCTTTAACCGCTCATTTTTCTCAAGGGGTCCGGAGGTAATTTGACCGTTAAGTTCCCCTTAGCCATATTAAAAGGGCTTAAGCCACCGGTGCAGGGTTCTCTTCACTGGGTGAAGGAATAGTTTCTTCTCTGAGTGAGTCATCACTTTTCTTCTTCCAAATCCGATTCATTTCTTCTCTAGTTTCTTCAAAATTAACTTTCTGCTTTTCTTTCTAATCCTTAGAAGAATTGACCGGTTTGTTATTTCTTGATCTACAGAATTTCGCTAAGTGCCCCGGTTTGTTACAGTGATAACAGGCCATACCAGATGATCTCCAAGTACCTGCATTTCCTCTTCATGTTCTTCTTCTGCAGTTCATAGCCACATGACCAAAGTTATTACAGATGGTGCAAATAACATTTGTTACCTTTTCCATCTCAAATGGACTAAACCGGTTGGCGTAGGGTCTTTGCCAGTTCAGGTTTACCTGGTTGTCAAAATTCCTCATATGTCACCATTTGGTCTTGGATGCATGTGCGATAAAGGATTGTTTGCTCCATATCTGCACTCAACAGATCTATGTCCATACATTCCACATGTGAAGCAATGACCTTCAAATTTCTTGGACACATACCTAGCATTAGTATTGTAACTTGCATTTCTGTTAGGTTTGTCTCTACAAACATTTGCAGTGTGACTAGGTTTATGGCAAACAAACAAAACAAGTTTAAAGATCTTCTTACCGGTAGGATTATTGATCTTAGGAGCAGATTTGTTCTTAAGAGTGTTGCTCTTTGTGCTGGAGGATTCACCTTTTTCAGATGTGTGAAAACCAAGTCCAAAGATATCACCCTTCATCCTTTGTGATTGAATTTGTTCTTCCAGCATGGTAGAACTTTTGTTGAACTTTTCCAGTTTCTCATTGACTTCGGTAAGCTGTCTTGTGAGATCTTCATTATGTTTTGACAGGTTCTCTCTCAGAGATGATGCAAGTTCAAGATCTAGTTGTAGGTTCTCCTTTTCTTCTCTTTCAGCAACCAAATGCTCATGCATAGTGACATTTTCTCCCTTGATCTTGGCAATCTCTTGATCTCTTTCCTTGATAAGATCTTTAGTATCTCTTTTGGCTTCCAGTTCCTGACTCATGCGGATAGTGAGATCTTCTAGCTCTCTCCTTAGATTCAGTTTCTCACCGTTTAACTTTTCAACTTCCTCTGCTAAGGCATCAATATTGGCTTCATCTAAAGAACTATTATCAAATATCTCTAACAGTTGTTCAATTAGCTCTCTCCTTTTGATTTGTGAAGCTTTCAGTTTGACCCTAACGGTTTCAAGCTCATTTCTGCTAGCTTCTAGCTCTCTAGCCATCTCGAAGTAGCTCATGTCCCCCATGGTGGTTTCAAGGCTCCCTTCTAAGCGATTAGGCTTCAAAGAAGTTAGGCTCTGATACCAATTGATGGATTTGAAAAGCACTGAGAGGGGGGGGTGAATCAGTGACACCAAAAATAAAACTACTTCAAACACCGACCGGTAGATGAACCTAACAAAACTTTTAAACACAATGCATGTGATCCAAAATGATATAACAGCATCCACAAAAAGTAAAACATCCACCATAACACAAGTGTTTATACGTGGAAAACCCAAATAGGTAAAAACCACGGTGAGATGGAACTCACAAGTTAACTATCTGCAATAATAGATAACTAACCAGTTAAGGTCTACAAAGTGCTCTGCTAGGAGCGAATCTTGTTAGAGATCCCAAAGCTTGATTAGAAGCTTATAACCTGTTAAAGGTAGTACCTTGTTAGGAGTAACCTCGGTGGAGGATTTCTGAATCCAAACTAATGGATCACCCTGTTAGAGGATTTATACATTGAATCTTGTTAGAGCTTACTCATTGTGATATATTGAGAACTGAATTGGTGCAATCACATAACAATGAGCAAGAGTTGGAGAGAATGGTGACAGTACTAAGAGGTGATCCAGATGCTGCAAATGAATACAAAGATAAGTTCAAGGTTAGTTTTGCTAAGCTTGATGAGTTATTGAAGAATCAGAGGGACAATGGAGACACTAGAGGTCTTGCATTTGAGCATGGAGAATGCTCTGGTACTACAAATCAGGATGACACATCCGGTCAGAAGAACAATCAGGAGAATTCGACAGTCAATCAAAATCAGAGGTCACCGGTAAGACAACCCAATGCACATAAATTTAATGGTAGATGCTTTGTTTGCAATAAGTTTGGTCATATGGCAAGTCAATGCAGAAATAGAGTCAATCAGAATAATAATTCAGGTATTGGTCAGTGTTTCAATTGCAAGAAGTTTGGTCATGCGACAACAGATTGTAGAATGAATGTGAAATGTCATGCATGTGGAAAGTTTGGACATATGGCTAATTAATTTAGGTCGAAGAATGATCAAGGTTACAATAAGGCAATTTAGAAGAATAATGTCACTTGTTATGCATGCAACAAAGTAGGACATTTTGCTAAATTTTGTAGAAGCAAGAACCTACCGACAAGAAATGAAAAATCTAATGAGAAGGGAAAGAAGAAGGTTGATGATATTCAGAAGGAGCATGAGAAGAAGTGGGTTATGAAGTCTGAGGATCAACCGACATAATGAAATACCCCAAATGTTCATTCGGATGAAGCACATACCCCGGTTACTCAACCAGCAAAGCAAAATGTTCCTGCACCTACATGAAACTCATCCGGTATCTACGGCATTTGCATTAGGGGGTGGCAAATTGATGACAGATCTTGCATTGCCCCTAGTAGTGGTCTGGAAGCCTGTTTTAGATTTTGGAGTAATCAGTTTGAAGGTTAACCGGTGAAGATTTGTTGGATCTTGGATTTGGTTTGGTTTATTCGTAAGTCACCTTATGAGTTATGGTTTAGTCATACACCTACAACTAAGTACTTCAGAATCTTTGGTAGTGAATTGGAAAGTTTGATCCTAGATGTGATGAAGGAATATCTCTTGGTTATTCAAATGAAAGCAAAGCATATAGATGTCATAAAAATTGCAGAAATTGTGGAGAGTGCTAATGTCAAAGTGGATGAGCAATACATAGGTCAAATCAAAACTTATGAGAGAGAACTGGAAGTGGAAATGGTCATAGATGAACCGGTAACACCTATACTGGAATAGAATGTTGAGCCAGTTACCCTGGCAGTATCGAAAAATTCAACAGTCACTGAAGATCAGATAATTGGACAAGGAGAAGGTTGGCAGCTAATGAAGTATGCTTAATTTCTTTAATTGAACTGACATCAGTAGATGAAGCATGTAAGGATGAATATTGGATGTAAGCTATGGAAGAGGAATTGGATTAGATAGAAAAGAACAACACCTGGATTTGGATGTTATTGGAACAAGGCTTGATTGGTTTACAAAGGATATTTTCAGAAGGAAGGAATTGATTATGTTGAATCCTTGCTCTGGTGGCTAGGATTTTCAGGTATGGTTTATGGTTGATAATGACTTTACACTATGAGCATATTCAGATGTGGATTAGGATAGAGATATAGGTAACCAGAAAAGCATATTTGGTGAAGTTTTCTTTCTTGGAAAGAAACTTGTTTCATGGATTAGCAAAAAACAATCATGTACTTCCTTATCTATTGTTAAAGTTGAGTATGTTGTTGCTACTACTAATTGTACACAAGTTCTATGGATGAAGCAAATGTTGAAAGATATAAGGGTAGATTGCAATGGACTGGTGGTTATTCACTGTGATAACTCTGCTGCTATTGACATATCAAAGAATCCGGTATTTCATTCTAAGACAAAGCACATATTAATCAAGTATAATTTTCTAAAGGAGAAGGTGGAAGCAAATGAAGTCAGACTTGTTTATGTGAACACTAAAGAGCATATTGCAGATATCTTCACTAAACCTTTGCCTAAGGAATCATTTGAATACTTCAAAGACAGATTGGGGGTCTTTGCCCCTTCAATAGAGACTTGAGTGATGTTGATTGACATCAGTTCGGTATGCATTTATCAAAGCTATCATTCATTCTAGATTGATATGTTGGTGCTACTACTCAGGGGGAGTAGTTAGTTGTGTGGTTCAGAGGATTTAAGATTTTTCTTTGATGTTTATGTCAGATTTTTGGCCTTGATGCCAAAGGGGGAGAGATATTTATGTGAAAAAAAGAGAGATCAGAGCTTAACAGGGATATCATTCATAGGGGGAGTTTGGTCTTGGTGTGACCTTTTTCACACATCGCCCCATTGCAAATGGGGACCCTCCCTTTTTCCTACTTTCTAGGGTTTTTGTTAGAGCCTTGCGACCTTCAAGCATCAATATTGCCAAGTTTGTCAGTTTTGAACGGTTTGAGTCTTATGGATTGAAAGTTAATTTTTTGTAAGCCAAGTGATAACAAACTCTAGACACCGTGAAAGTGCCCAGAAACACCAAAGGACGAAGAACGCAATTGATTTGAATGAATTTGGACAACTTTCTATTTTTGGAAAGTTTGTTTTTTTGCTTTTTCCTATTTTTTAGGAAGTTTTGTTTTTGGCATTTTTAGCTCGATCCCCGGAATGGCTATTTTTAGAAAGTTCTCCCTATTTTTTAGGGATGTCTTCCTTTTGCTTTTTCGAAGTGGGGACCTAGGGTTTGCACTGGTACCACGGGCCTGCATCGATCGCAATCAAAAAATTTCAATTTTTGACCCAAAAAGCTAAGTTCCTACATTTTAGGGGTCATGGCGCTTCAAATGGGTCACCTGAGTATGGGTTTCAAATATCACGTTGGTCTGGCTAAAATTGATGAAGTTATCAAATTTTAAAATTTTCCAAATATCTCTCTGTTTGGCTAATCATGTCAGGAGCTTCACAAAGTCCGCCCTCCTTCAAATCAAGGTGCATGACATCAAGAAAGTCTGCCTAACCTGCAGGAAGATGGTGCCTAACTTCAGCAAAGTCCGCCCTCCTTGGTGCACACAATTCATGAAGTCCGCCCTGCTACAAATGGTTCTCAAACATCACAAAGTCCGCCATCTGCAAGGAGAAGAGGGAGAGAAGCAATTCAAGTTCGCCTTGAAGTGTGTGGTGCACACATCCCTCACCAAGTCCGCCTAAAACACATTGAATGGTGCATGAAATCTGTCAAGTCCACCCTAGGGAATGGTAGAAAAATGCACAAGTAAAACAAAGTCCACCTTAGGAAGAAAGTTGAAGTGCAAGCAAGGGTTGAAGTTCGCCTTGCTTTAAATGAAGTGAAGTCCACCTTGATGTTGGTGCCATAAAGATGACAAAGTCCACCCTTACCTTGTTCACAAGAAGAGCAAAGTCTGGCCTAGAAAGAGAGGGTATGATATGCATAAGTTTGGTGAACCCTGCTCATGAAGAAGGTGCAAGGAAGTGATAAAGTCTGCCCAAGGTGATAAGTCAAGGGGCATGAACTTAGCAAAGTCCGTCCAAGGTGATAAGTCAAGGGGCATGAACTCAGCAAAGTCTGCCCAAGGGTATGAAGATGGTGCCTAAGTCAAGTGAAGTCCGCCCTTGATCAACATGAAGATGGTGCCTAAGTCAAGTAAAGTCCGCCCTACTGCAAGTAAAGCTCACAGTGATCAGCAAAGTTTGCCCTATGGTTAAGACCTCAAGCATAAGATGGTTCCCAACTCTCAAAAAGTTCGCCCTCCAAAGGATCATACATCAAACAAAGTATGCCCTACTGGTTAGACCTCAAGACACCCCTCCACAATGGCAAGATGAGATTGAAAGTTGATAAATTGATCAAACAAGACTAAGATAGGGGTTAGAATGATAAAATTTAAAGGTGAAATAATTAATTTGGAGGTGAGGTGGGTTATAAAAGTTCGCCCTATATTGAAGAAGGAAGTAGGAAAGCTCGCCCTACCTTTGGTTGAAGAGGAACAAGTCAAGGAAAGTCCGCCCTAAGGTGAAAGGAGATGGTGTGTGGTGCATAGAATCACATAAAGTATGCACTCCTACAAAGACCAAATACAAAAGATGAATGAAGTCTGCCTTGGGATGTATGTGCTGCACAAACTCAACAAAGTCTGCCTTCCTACTTGGGAAAGAAACTCACAAAGTCCGCCCTTGATTGGATATCAAGCATGAATGGTGCACAAACTTAACTAAGTCCACCTTGCTCATTGGGAAAACAATTGCTGAAGTCTACTCAAGCTCAGAAATAGTGAGGAGATGTTTTGGTGAAGTCCGCTGGGCAAGAGGAAAGAATCACATGAAGTCCGCCCAGCTATTGAAGTTCGAACAAAGAATTAATTTTAGAAAGTTCCAAAATTTGGAAAGACAAAGGGAAAGCATTTTTAGAAAGTTTTCAAATTGGAAGAAATTGAAGATTGAGTTCGAATCATAAATTCAAATCAAAATGGAAACTTCTCAAGGAATTGAACTCAGACTAGAAACAAAATCAAAACTTTCCCCAACTGACTGAGTTCAACTGAAATGAATTTAGAAACTTCCTTTGAAAGATTAAAGACTGCATGAATGAGGAGCGAATTAGAAATAAATTTTGAAGATCCTTTGTGTTCTAATTACGAAATTCGAACTTCATACAAATGCCTTTCATTCTCTCATTTCATCATATGAAGTTCGAATTTCAAGAACAAGTTGAGAGGCATTTTGAGGGAAGTTTTGTGCAGGTTGAGAGTATTTTGAAGAGTTTTTCGTAGATTGAAGGAGATTTTAAGTTTAAGTTGTTCATTTGTAGAGTAATCAAAGACAAATTTCACTCCCAAACCTTCAAGTCAGATTGAGTTTTCAAGGGTTTCTAAAATTTCTAAGTGTTCACAGCTTGTTGAAAGCTAAAGGTGTTGAGGAAGTAGAGAATCAGAGCATACTTTGCCATCAAGCCTTCAAATTTTACTCTCAAAATGAGGATTCTAATTTAAAATATTATTTTGGTTTTGCAAGTTTTGGATGATGGTTGAACACTATGAATGTCTGAAAAGATGAACTTTAGATCACATCAATTCATATTTGTGAAGAGTTATCCAAAGCTTTTTACCCTCCTCCCGCTCCTGCACAACATAAATTGTCAGCTGAAGGCGAGATCATCGCAGAAAGCACAAATGGAGTTTCAGGCCAAATTCAGAATTGAAGACAAGTCCATGAGCAAGGTTCGTCCAAGCATAAAGATGGCCAAATTTTGGCTAAGTATGGGAAGAGCTATTATGACGAAGGCCTAGAGGAATTCTTCTTCGAATTCAAGGCACTTGAAAGAATCTCAAGGCATCAAGCAAGAAAAGTCCTTAGACTTGATGAGAAGGATTTCAGACTTCTTGGGGAATTTCATCCTATGGAAGCGATCAGGACAACTTTTTGAACGATTTTATCTCCTGAAGAGTCAAAACAAGCTCCCAATCAGAATCAGAGGTTGACAAGAAGAATTGAATTTCCATACTTAGACAATTTCTTCACACAAATTGGAGAATTCAAAGAAAACATCCAACATGTTGAGGTGGCGCCTCGTCATCTTCCAGCCAATCAAATTGTTCCAAGTCAACATGTTTAGGTTCAATGAACCTAACTTATCCAGAAGCTTCTAGAAGGGAACACTTCACAATGCAACAACCTTCTATTTTCATTGTTGGTTCATATTTAGCAAGAAGGACAGGTGTCCCCAAATGTAATTTTCTCATTGTCGAGGGGTAGTTAGTTTTGGGAAACCCTAATTAGGGTTTTATCTTTCAATTTGGGCCCTTGATCACTGTTTGATCTAGGGCGTTCATTGTTTTCTAGAAAACTATATAAGGCTACCTCCTCTCGTTTGGAGTGTGTGAGGCTTTTGATATATAATTGCGTGAAGGTCATTTTTTAAAAATAATACATTGCATGTGGGCTTTCTCTTAAGGCTTTCTAATCTCTTTTATTTGGGTGATTAGCATGGTTTCAATTTCCTCGACACATTAATTAGAAGTTAATTTAGATTTGCTTTCAAAGTTGTTAGAGTTGAATGAAGGATTTGATAAGTATTAATTAATGGTGTATCTCTGCTCATACTTTTGGTGAATGGATAATTTTCATTTCATTGTGCAAAGTTAGTCTGAGCCTATCCTTTGTGTATGCTTAAACTTCGATCATAAGCACAACCCATTGAAGATTGCACCCACTTTGTGTATTTGTCCTTAGTGTGGTGAAGCAAAGAACGGTTTCCTGAGAACACCTAGTTAATACCGTCTCTAGAATTCGTAGGTTTAGATCAACTTTCTTAAACCCTGTCCCTTTTTTTTCCTGTTTGAAAGTCTAAATCCCAGAAAATTCGAAAAAAAGGGAGAGCCTAAAATTGATAGATCCATCTAAGTCCAGAAGCTTGAAGGACATTCATAAATGTAAGTCCCCCTTGAGATTTTCAGCATACACTACCCAAGTAGCTATCCCACTAAAGTCGCTTGTTTGCACATATAGACCTTGGAATCAACACTGATTTTTTAGGAGAGGATAGAATACCTTTGGGTGTCTTATTCTAATGTTTGGTAGATGATAAAACAGACACCAATAGGTCTATTGGTTCAGAACTTCATTGCTATATCATTTTGGGGAGATTGTTGGAAGTCTTCCTTTGGGGGAGACTTGTTTGGCATTTCTTGGCACTTGGATGTTTTTCACATCTAGTGTTGCCATCAATGCCAAAGGGGGAGATTGTTGGCAATTTGGAGGAATTGATTATGTGTTGCATTGATGTTTGTCATTGATGTCAACACTAGTTGTTTTGTTGTCTACTGGGTTCTGGTAGAGTGGTCGGTATATGATGTTGATCTGGAGATCTTCTCTGGTATGTTTTGGCTGTTGGAATTGGTTTGGATTGGTTATTCATGTTTTCCTGATGCATATCACATTCAGTTGGTTTGGGATTTGATGATCCAGAAGCTATCATTTGTTTTAGTAAGCCTTTTGGTTATCGGTAAGGGTTTTACCGGCAAAGCTTTGTTGAAGATCTTTTGATGAATCCAATAAGTGGTGTTGGTGCAGCTTCTAGAAGGTTATCAAGATGTTGATGGTTATCATGTTCGTGTTCCAGTTGATTAGTGGTGTTTCATTTGGCTTATGGCGACCTATTTTAGGTATGGTTCTATTATGTTAGGCTATGGACCGGTTTATGTAATGTGTTGGTTGATGCTCCCGATGCGTTACCAGTTGGATTTATTGATTAGTTTATGGTGTTTCGGTCTTAGGTTGTGTTGACGTGTGTTTTATACACAGCCTAACACAGAATAAAATACCCAAGGGTATCTTATCCTCTCTTGAGAAAATAGTCTCTAACTGCTGAAGATTCGCGTAAAGGATCAGTTAGGTAGACTCCAAGGTTCTTTTAGTGGGGTCTCCACGTGTGGACAAGCTCCAGTGGTATGATGTGATTTGCTGGAATCACAAGGGGACTTACATTGAACTTCCGATCTGCTTCGCTGGACACAGGCTCTTACTAACTTAGATTAAAAAAATGGAAAAAGGATAAGGGCGAAGAGAGGATCTAATCCTAATACTAAGAATGTAGGAGCAATGATTGATCTTTGACAAAACTCTAACTAGATCTTGTTTTGACATCAATGGAACATCTACACAAGACTAGTGCGATCTTCTAAGGGAGCTTTATGATGTTCAAATCATCACCGCAGGCATAGATACCATCCAAGTTGATGCATATCAATGAAGAGGCAACAAATTGAAATTGAGCTTAGGCTGAATGATTCCAGTTGACTACGCAAGGCAAGTCTGCAATCAACATTCCAATTGAAAATTAGACCATTCTGGCGAATTCATTTCATTCAAAATTTGCATTCTAGAAAAGGAAATTCAAAAAGCTCCCAAAACTGACTGGATTTTGGTCCGAAAAGACGGTAATTAGAACCCTAAGGCTTGACCCTAAATCCAGACAACTAACAAACTAACAAAACCCTAGAAAAAACAAAGCGAAAACGAGCAAAACGAGCAAAAAACAAGGGTCCCCATTTGCAATGGGGCGATGTGTGAAAACGTCACAACATCTAGCGCCACCTTGAATAAATGTTGAAAAACATTTCAGAGATAAAGACTCAATCGACACCTAGAACCTCTGGAAAATTCAACCTAGCTCATCAAGAGATTAGAGAATGCACTCAAAGTAGAAGGAGAATCTTTAACCAAATCTAGACACTTAGTCTTTGATTGCCCGAGTGTGTGCAAGTGTATTTATTCCTCTCGACAAGACAATTATAACCTTCAGGTTCCCCTGTGATTAGCTACGTAGTTTATCTAAACTTCAAAAGCATCCTGGATAGAGCCTCGCTGCCAGTCAGACGTCCATAGTCCCGACGAGGTTATCGCCGCAAACTCGCGAATATTGCTCCATTGCCAGTCAGGCGTCTATAGCCCCGATGGAGTTACTCGCATATTCCCTTTAGCCAAATTTGATATTTCCTTTTAGCTCATCTCACTTTTCTTCATTTTTCTTTTTCATTTTCTCTTTTTTCTCATTTTTTTCTTTTGATATTGCTTTTTCCTTCGTCAATTCCTTTGGCTTGTAAGCAGTGAAGCTTACTAGGGTTTGAGGATTGCGGTGGCGCTGAAGCCAGATTTTAGATTTTTCACCAATCACAGCTTTGCCTGAAAACCATAATGACTCGGAGTCTATTAATGTGTGAAGATATAGTAATCAACAGATGTCAGCATCAAGACACAGAAAATGATTCCCTTCCAAGTCAAATACAGGTCCTAATCAGATGATAAAACTGGAGAGGAACAACCTCGGATTCCAAACACTTCATGAATAGATATCTAAGAAATGAGTCTAACATAAGATCCAGGATGTTGCCAGTGTGTGAGCAACAACACAAACGCCTTTCTCACAAAATGGAGGCTCCCACTCAAGACACCTAAACTAAAGCAAACCGACCGACAGACCGACCCAAAGCAAACTAAACTAAAACGCACACCAAAAGCAAACTAAAGAAAGCAAACAACTAAACTACCTGAGCCACACTAGATCATGAGTCAAATGACTCAAGGCAAATCAAGAACAAGGCTCAAAAGACCTCTAATCTAAAACACGAAAAGAAAACCTACTCTAAACCTATATACAAGAGTCCTAGACTCGACACGACTCAAAGAAGCAAAATATATACATAACTTTACATGATTTCTCAGGTTGTGCAACAGGAGCATGGTGAACGTGATGGTTCTCAATCGGGCAAATTCATCCTTAAATACAGAAAAGCAAACTCTCACCATGCATTTCTCATACTCAAGCAAGTTTTCACTCAAAATGATCAACTGAGGTAATTCGTTAGGACCATGATCAATCCAAATGCAAGTTGTTTTCCCAAAATCCCCATAATCAAAATCATAATAACTTTCAAGGCTAGGATTAAGGAAAGAGACAACCTGGCATGTTTCAGGCTCAGATGGCACTACATTGTCGGAAGCGAGGTCAGCAGCTGCTTCAGGAGGTCGCCATTGGTGATGAACCATTCCACGAGCATCCACAACATGTTGATCTAGATTAGGAAGTTCTTGAAACAAGCTCAGCGCCCCTTTGAATAGCTCAAGATTCTCTGTTTTCACTGAGATATCTTGCATAAACCAGGCATCTTCATGAAATTTTGTTAGCATATCTTCAAAAATGAGAGTCTCCTTGATAGATTGAGCTTCAAACATCTCCTCTAGTGGATCAAAGATAATCTCAGGTGGCCTTTCTTCTTCAAGTATAGTCTCGGGAGGTCGGAGCTGATGGTGGATCATATCACTCCCAGTAACTTGCTTATCTAGAAAAAAATTTGGCAGTGATTCCATTTGTATTTCCTCTACAAGATCCTTCAATGCTCCCTCAAATAGCATAATGGGGATGAAATCTTCAAGCGCCCCTTTGAATTGTTCTTCATATCTGGGCTCACTTATGATGATTTGTATCTCTTTGTTCAATATGTCAACTTGATTGTCTTCTTCGATGAGACCATTTGAAACCTCCTGCAATTCAATCTCAAGGATCTCCTTTTGTAGCATAAGTGAGAATTCTTCAAGGAATGAGTCGTCCTTTCCTTTAGTTGCTTGTTCAACTCCTGGATCTTCCTTTATTACTGCTGGGGTATCTTCAACTGATTCTTCAACTTTTGTTTCATGGTATTCTTTTTCAGGTGCAAGGCATGGCGAGCTATCCATTGTAATACATTGATCATCAGGTGCATTGGTATCGTCAACGTACACTTGATCCTTCTCACATTCAGATGTTGGAGTAATGTCCTTTTCATAGGTTCTCCTGAATTCGGCTGCGAGATGTGCACCCCAAGATTTGTTCATGATGCACTCTTCCTCGGACAAAGTTGGTATTCCAAACTGGGTTCTGACTTGATTGATAGCCATTTCACATATTGAGCAAGTAAATTCAGAGTGAGGTGAGTTGTGAATTCTACACCACAATGGTAGCAATATGTTTTCAAGACGCATTTCGCCATCTAAAATGAGTTGACTCTCGATCATCCATATGAAGCTTAGAAGAGGATCTTTGGTTTCTGGGACACTGAAGTTGCCTTCTTCCGTTTCTGGCCTTGGGACATCCCAAAAGAAGATTTTTCCTTGCGCTGCCGATTCCATCCTTGATAAGTACTTCAAGCAATGCATCTCATCATGTTCCTCTGTCTCGTGAACTCGACACTGCCCTGGTCTTGCAAACTCAGACAATCTGCGTGGATAAAGTTGTGTATCTAACCTCCACCAAAGTTCAGGAAAATCAACTTGTTGCTCTTCGTGAAACTGTTGTCGCCCCATTGAGAAATCTTTCTTTTTTTGATTTTTTGATTTTTTGATTTTTTTGGATTTTCTATTTTTCACTTTTTTTTGGATTTTCTATTTTTCGCTTTTTTTTGGATTTTCTGGAATAAGAGAGATCTTGAATATCTCGGATTCAACTTGAACGTTCAACTGGTTCCAGCTTGATTTCTTCTCGCGTAAGTCCAACTGACGACCCAACGGTCACCTTCCTTCGAGTGTTTGAGAAAAAGCTTTCCACTGATCTTCCTTGGATTCAAGAGTTCGTGTTCACTGTCAGGCGCTCCTCAGGATCTGACGTTCAAATGCTCAGCCCTCCTTCTAGCGCCAATTCTGTTGACGCGGGAGGAGGGACAAAAGCTCTTGAGATAACCTCCGTGAATTTGAAGTGATAGAATCTGGAGTTCACGTACAAGCCCTCCTTCTAGCGCCAATTCTGTTGACGTGTGTTTTATACACAGCCTAACACAGAATAAAATACCCAAGGGTATCTTATCCTCTCTTGAGAAAATAGTCTCTAACTGCTGAAGATTCGCGTAAAGGATCAGTTAGGTAGACTCCAAGGTTCTTTTAGTGGGGTCTCCACGTGTGGACAAGCTCCAATGGTATGATGTGATTTGCTGGAATCACAAGGGGACTTACATTGAACTTCCGATCTGCTTCGCTGGACACAGGCTCTTACTAACTTAGATTAAAAAAATGGAAAAAGGATAAGGGCGAAGAGAGGATCTAATCCTAATACTAAGAATGTAGGAGCAATGATTGATCTTTGACAAAACTCTAACTAGATCTTGTTTTGACATCAATGGAACATCTACACAAGACTAGTGCGATCTTCTAAGGGAGCTTTATGATGTTCAAATCATCACCGCAGGCATAGATACCATCCAAGTTGATGCATATCAATGAAGAGGCAACAAATTGAAATTGAGCTTAGGCTGAATGATTCCAGTTGACTACGCAAGGCAAGTCTGCAATCAACATTCCAATTGAAAATTAGACCATTCTGGCGAATTCATTTCATTCAAAATTTGCATTCTAGAAAAGGAAATTCAAAAAGCTCCCAAAACTGACTGGATTTTGGTCCGAAAAGACGGTAATTAGAACCCTAAGGCTTGACCCTAAATCCAGACAACTAACAAACTAACAAAACCCTAGAAAAAACAAAGCGAAAACGAGCAAAACGAGCAAAAAACAAGGGTCCCCATTTGCAATGGGGCGATGTGTGAAAACGTCACAACAGGTTGACTTATGTTATCATTGGTTTGTGGGTTTATGTAATGGATTTAGTGTATTATCTTTTAGGTGGCCGATCTAATTGTTTAGGTCTCGGGTTGGTATAAATATGATGTAAGATATCTTTGTAGATCATGGACGGATGACTATGCGATTATTTGTGGGCGAATAAGGTTGTGATCATATGCAGAGGTTTTGGTCGAGCATAGGTGATCGAGTTGGGTTTGTGTAAGAGGTTTAAGACCTCCGACATTGAGCTTAACCAGAACTGTACTCAGGTATAGGAGATGCTATTCTAGCAGTTCAATCTTCATTTCGAATTGTAGTTCGATGTTTTTTGTAGTCAGTGAGGCTCCTTTTGTGATGAGTAGTGCACTCTAGGCTGTTGGCCTTCTGGCATGTGCAAGCCCCTTATTGCAATATTTATTCATCTTATCAATGGATAGATTTTGTGGGTCTCCAATCCCACCGTGGTTTTTCCTCATTGAGGTTTTCCACGTATAAATATGTGGTGTTATGGTGTTCATCTTTGTGGCTGCATTGTTACTTATTGTTATCTGCTTTTATGCATACTGGTTTCTAAGTTGTTGTTTTAATAAGGTTAAAATTCATCATTCCGGCAGAACACTAATTCATTCCCCCCTCTCAGTGTTCTTGGATCTTAACACATTGTCCTCTATGGGATGTTGATTTCTGATTTCTTTCATACACTTGCTATAAAGGTTAATATCTTGATATCCCATGGCCCTACCCATTGTCTTACTGATCATGATATGGCTAAATATTTTATTTGGCTGTTGCAACTGAACTGTGATCCACTCTTGCAACTTTGTAAGACTGTCCTACTTGTCAAATACATTCCATGCATGATCTTCAAGATGCTTGAAACATGACTGTGACAATCATTCATTGTGATCTATCATCTCTAAATATTCTATTCATGCTCCTATTGAAGGCAGCCCGCTATTTTCTCTTGATAATGCCTTCAAAACGACATTGATAACCTTGACTAATCTTTTAGTTATGATTGTTCTTTTACATCTTTTACTATTGTTATAGACTCCTTTTTGCTGCTACAAGTCCTTTTGACTGCTTTAAGGACTCAAAGATGTCATTTGGATGCTATGGCATTAAAATTGCTTTGTAAGGTTGTCCAAAGAATCTTCCATTAGTGTTTGGAGACTAACATAGTCACCGCCATCTTTGTTTTATATCATTCTTTTGTTGCAAATTGATAAGTTTTACTTTCACCTTCATTGAATGTTCATTCTTTCACAAAGCACTATCATTTTCTGTTATCATTAGCCTCTGCACTATTACAATGGTATCCTTCATTCGATGTCTTGATAGTTGGGACTGTTATGTTTCATCATTATGGGCTAGCTTCTATGTTTTGAAGCTCCGTCTTTTAGGCTTCAAAATGTTTTATGACATTCATTGACTGCATTCTTCAAGTCATGAAAGTGTTTTAGGTCTTTATGTGCATTTTAGTTCTCTTAATGGCTTCTACTATCTTCCATGATTGTTTTCACAGTCTTGCTACTCTCCTTTGTACATTAAGGGTCGTTGTCTCTTTGGTATTGACTGCTAATGACTGCATTGATACCTTTTGACTGCCAAAAACTCTTTTTTCCTCTGTGACTGAGATGTAACCTTATACATCAATACCTTATATATTTGCTTTGTTGATAGTGCTTTGGTCTTGAATGTTGCCATTAACTCTTCAGGGTTGTGTTCATCTTTCCACCATTACCAGCATCTCTATAATATATCATCTTTGTTCGTACATGTTGTTCTTGCACCTTTGTTCTTGAATTGATCTCTACAACATTAGTTTTCTATCTTGTCCTTGTTGGTTGTGACAGATCTTTGGATCTGGTATAAAGGTTCCATGGATTCCTTCAAACATAGATAGACAAGAAGGCTCCACCAAAGAGCACTAAAACAACAATATATATTACATATATCTAAATGCTCTTATTCTTTCATTATATCCTTCTTTAGTCGTTGGGCCTTGTGTGAATGACTGCAACATGTTGGTCTTCTCTCTTGCTCTGCCATGTTAAGCTTGACCTTCAGCTGCAACCATAAAGACTACAACTCTATTCTCTCTTATAACAATAGTTATTGCATTAGATTTCATTGTGATCGTACCTCCATAAGGAATGTTCCATGAACACTTGAAGAAGCTTAAACATATGGGTGCATCTAATCATTATAGAAGATGACTGATGATGTTGCTCATAGACTTTGTATGACAGTCCCTTTGTCTCAAAAAAGGTGTGAAGATGCATTGTTTTTGGACTGATTTTTAGCTCAATCTTCATGCTTTCTGTCTATGTCCTAAAATGGAATGTTTTGCTTGTGAATGCTATGTCTACTCATGGACTCATGGATCTGGTATTTTCAGCCTTTAGAATAATGATTTCACTCAAAACAATGGAACCATTTCTTAAAACAATGAAAGCTTTGTGTAAGCAGCCATGAATCCTTAAAGAAAAGAGATGAAACTCTAAATGTGCTTTCTAATAGTACAAAGATGCTCTCGAAACAACAAATAAATACTTATGGAGGCAGAAGAATACATTGAATAAACTCTTCCATAATACACAAAACCATGAAAGCGAACATAAATGCACAAAGTCCTTGTGAGTTTTGTGAACACCCCTACCTCTTCTTTTGAAAATTCTTTGACATCTGCCTATAGACACTTACGTGTGCTACCGTGACAAGTCTTCCTGTTGTTCTCTTTAATGAACCATGGCTTTTCTCTGTATGCTTTTGCGCCATAACTGATGTTCCCATTGACAGAAACTCCTTACCTCTGGCAGCCATGGTGGAGTAGAACTCAAGACTAGGGTTTTCTTCTCTTACAAAAATGTACTCCACTATTGGCAAACCTGAAATCTCCTCCTTTAACCCAAGTTAACCTTGAGTTTGGCCATCTTGATCAATATGTTAATGAAAATGCTTTCTTGCAACTCCCTCCAAAATACCAAGCTGATTTTTGAAATCATTTTCCAAGGATCACATGGTCTTTCAAAAATAAAAAGGCTCTTTGTAAGATGCTACAATAAATATAAAAAATGAATCTTCCTCTGTCATTATTCAAAACAATTCAAGGTGAGAACTTTAATGAAACAAGACACATACCCCCTTAAACCTAAGGCTTCAAATAAATAACTCAAAATTGATTCACCTTTTATGTCATAAAGACATGACTCATCTATGGCTTGAGAAACTATAAAAATTGCAATTAGGGCATAAAGACTAAATTGGATAACACTTGCTTCATGAAGAGAGAGATCTCACCACCTAGAAGAGATAAAGCACAAGGTTGACAAGATACAACATGAAAATGCACGTGCTAAAAAGAGAAAATTTTCACAATCTTGAATTTCCTTCAGAAATCCAAGAATCATTGCCAGTATAGCAAGAGTAATCAAAGGTGGAAGCTCTAGGGCAAAAGTGATCAAGTCATGAAGATGATGCAATCTGGGAATATCTTACACCATCATCTCATTCTTCACTGTAGGCACTTGGATAATGTTGAGTATCAAAGATATACCTCATTCATTTACAACTTGTGATGAGTTAAAATGAGCTAACAAGGTGGCGCCCAATCATCACTTATCCAATCACATCGTTCTAAGTTGAGGCGTCCAGGTTCAATGCACTTGACTCATTTGATGAGGCGGATAACTACCACAAGGTCCAATGCACCTACTCTAATCATCTATTGGTCAAATATTTAATGAAGGACATGTGTCCCACTTAAGTAATTTTATCATTGGTCAAGCATTAAATGCTTTGTAATGGGTGTAACAAACCCTAATTATTGTTTCTATCTTTGATCTTGGTCATTGATTGTGAATCAATCTGAACCACTCATTGTAATGAAAGCACTATATAATGCTCCACTTCTTCATTTGTAAAAGTTAATAGTGGATAGTTAATAGTTCAACAATAGTGAATAGCTAATAGTCAATAGTTAGATAGTTGCTAGAGTAGAGTAGGAGGAAAGGATATTGTTGCCAAGACTTTGTTGTGAGCCGCATATTAATTTCATTGAAGATATGGTGAACTTTATGTGTTGATTTAACATTTGCATGGTCTCTATGTATCATTTAATTTTCATGTTGTTTAGATGAATGGAAGAACTTGGTGCATGATCAATGGTGAAATTCATACATCTATACTAATAACACCTTGCTAATTGTAAAGTTTCTTACGTAGTCAATTGGATTCGCCTTAGCCAAGCTTAACTTCAATAGCTACTTCTTCATTGATATGCTCCATCTTGTAGTAGTGATTTGAACATCATACGCTTACCTTAGGAGATTGCACTAAATTTTGTGAAGTTGTTGCTTTGCATGGCAAAGCAAAGTCTAGTTGAGTTTCACCAAAGATTGTCCATTGCTCTTACATTCCTAGGATTAGATTAGCTCTCTCAACCATTTATCCTTTTGTTATTTTTTAAAAACAAGTAAATTTTCACGTTTCAACGACATTCAAGCATTCAAGATTCAACGTAAGTCCACCTTGTGATTCCAACAAAATCACATCAAACAGACAGAGTCTATCCAAGAGCACGTCAAGACCTGACATTTGGAACCTTGGAGTCATCCCATTTGATCACACAATTTAGCGTTTGGGAGGATTTTGTTCAAGAGAGGATAGAATAGTTAGTATTTTATTATGTATCGCATAGTGCATAAAACACACATCAACAAAATTGGCGCTAGAGGGAGGGCATGAATGCAAACTCTTGAATAGGTGAATTCAATTATCATAAGATGAAGGAAAGAATGTTGGGTCATCAATTGGACTTACAAAAGAAAGAAGCAGTTCATGCAGTTGGAACCAGTTAAGCTTTCAAGCTAAATTTGAGATTTGCAAGATCTCTTTTATTCCAAAAAATCCAAAAAAAGTAGAATAGTTGAAAATCCAAAAAAAAAAAGTGAAAAACCAAAAAAATCAAAAAGTCAAACAATTCAAAAGAAAGATTTCTCAATGGAGCAACAACATTGCCAAGATGAGCAGTAAGTTGATGTTCTTCAACTTTGGTGGAGATTGAATGTACAACTACATCCACATCGTTTATCCAAATTTGCATCACCAAGACAATGCAGGATCCATGAAACAAACGAACACGATGAAATGCATTGCTTGACATTCTTGTAAATGATGGAATTGGCAGCACAAGGAAGGATCTCCTTTTGGGATGTCCCCAAGCCAGAGGCGAAATCAAACAATTTCAGCATTCCAGTAAGCAATGATCCTCTTTCACAATTCACAGGGATAATCGAAAATCAGCTTGCTCTTCAAGGTAAACTACACTTAGAAAAAATATTGCTACCATCATGGTGTAGGATTCACAATGCATTCCACTCTGAATTCACTTGCTCATGGTGCAAAGAAATTACCAATCAAGCCAGATGCTAGTTCAGATTGCCAATCCTATATGGGGAAGAGTGTATCATGAATAGAGCTTGGAGTGCAGACCTCGTAGCTGAGTATAGAAGAACACAAGAACAAGGTGTTGCTACATCGTTAGACAATGAAGGAAGCCAATTGCAAGTCAATGACATAATTCCACCTGATGATTAATGTATTGCAGTAGATAGCTCTCCACACCTTGCACCTAAAGAAGAGTATGTTGGAATACAAGTTGAGGAGACAATTGAGGACGTTCAAGCTGATGCAGTAGTGACAACTAATGATCAAGATGTCAGTCTGACAATCAACGAAGACAATGATTCACATCCATTGCAAGAGGAGGAATTCCTTGAGGAATCCTCGTTCATGCTACAAAAAGAGATCCTTGGGAATGAATTACAAAAAATATCAAGCATCCTTGGAGAGGAAGACAATCAAGTTGACATGTTGAATGGAGAACTACAACTTATTACAAGTGAGCCCAAGTATGAAGAACAATTTGAGGAGGCATTGAAAGACATCTTCACCATCATGTTATTCGAGGGGGCACTGAAACATCTCATAGAAGAAGCACAAGAAGAGTCATTGCCGACATTGTTCTGAGACAAACGAGTAGTTGTGAGTGGCATGATTCATAATCAACTCCGACCTTCTGAAGCATTATTGGAAGAGTGGCCAGCTAATAGCATGATTCAACTTGATAGTCAATGTGTTACAACGAGTGATAGCTTTGCCTACCTTGTATCCAAGGAAGTCGAAGCAATGGAAGATGTTCAAGCCACCAAGATGATAGCAAGCAAAGACCAATATGTGGAGACACTAAGACATGAAGTTCTACAAAACATGGATACTTGTGAAGATCATCAAGTAATTGAGAGCGAAAAATATAACACAAAATATAGGTGACTTGAAGGGTCGTCTTGATCTGCTATCACTAGATGCTTCACCACTTCAAAAACAAATAAGTGAGTCATTGCGTATTGAAAAAGAGGACATATTTGGTAAGCATTCACCCCTACAACAAAAAGGAGAATCAAAGGAAGAACTTTCAAGTATCCTCGAAGATGAACAAATGGAGTTAGAGAGTGAAGAACACTTTGAAGTGGTGCTACCATCAATGCCAACAATTTATCAATCACTAGAAGAAATTTTTGAAGATCGGCTTATTAAAGAAACTCTCATTTTCAAAGATATGCTTATGGAGTTTCACAAGGATGCATGATTTACGTAAGATATTGAGCTTGTTGTCACCACAAAAGCAAAGAATGTTGAGCTATTCGAAGCAGCGCTAAGAATATTTCAGGATGAACTTGCAAGTAAGAATCAACATGTTGTGGATGCTCATGGAATGATACATCACCAATGGCGACCTCCTCAAGCAATTGACAATCTCTTTTCCTACGATGGATTGTTGAATGGCAAGCAAGCACTTCCATTTGAGCAAGCATTTCCATTTGTGCACGAACAACGTCAAGTTGTCTCTTTCCTCAATCCTAGCTTCAAAAGATATTATGATTTTGATTACGGGGGGTTAGGAAAAATAGATTGCATTTGGATAGATCACGGTCCCAACGAATTGCCCCGGCTGATCATTTTGAGTGAAGTTTTGCCCGAGCATGAGATTTGCATATTGAGAGCCTACTCCCTGGAATTCAAAGATGAGTTTGCCTATCTTCGAACCGTCATTGTTGCCATGCTCATGTTGCATAATTTGAGAAGTTATGTGCATATTTCGCCTCTTTGAGTCGTGTTCGCTCTAGGAGTCTTATATATAGCTTAGAGTAGGTTTTCTTTTTGCATGTTTTAGTTTCGAGGTTTTGTTGAGCCAAGTTGTTAATTTGCCTTGTGTCATTTGACTTAAGATTCGTCAATGACTCAATATCTTAGTTTGTTTCAGTTTTAGTTTTCTTTGGAATCAGTCATTTAGTTTAGGTGTCCTAAGTGGGATCCTTTAGTTGTGAGACAAACATTTGTGTTGTTTTTTCACATATTGGCACATTTTGAATCTTATGTTCGGTCCATTTCCTAGATATCTATTCATGAAGTGCTTTAGAATCTGAGGTTGTTCCTCTCCAGCTTTATCATTTGGTTAGGATTTGTACTTGACTTGGAAGAGAATCACTTATTGTGCCTTGATACCAACATCTTTCGATTACTATATTTTACACGCTTAATCTATTGCTCTAAGTCATTGCGGTTGCTTAGGTGAAGTCGTGGCTAGTGAAAAATCTAAAATCCTGCTTTAGAGCCACTGTAATTCTCAAACCCAAGTGAGCTTCATTGCTTACGAGCCAAAGTGTGGAAAATATGTGAAAAGAAAACAGTATCAAAAGAAAGAGAAAAATGAGAAAGAAAAGAAAAATCACAAGGAAAGGAAGAGAAAAGAAGAAATGAATGAAATTGTAATATCAAAGTATTTGTCTTTGGGAATATGCGAGAATCCATCGAGGCTATGGACACCCATCTAGCAATGGAGCAATACTCGTGAGATTATAGCGATAAACTTGTCGGGGCTATAAACGCTCGATGGTAGCGAGGCTCTATCCAGGATGCTTATGAAGTTAAGACAAACTATGTAGCTATTCAAATTAATTCTAAGAATTGCAACGTTCTTGTGAGTGGAAATGAATACATTTGCACACACTTGGGTAATCAAAGACTAAGTATCTTGATCTAGTTCAGGATTATTCTTCCACCTTGAGTATGCTTTCTAGTCTCTTGATAGGTTGGGTTGAATTTTTCAAAGGTTCTAAGTATGGATTGGGTCTTTATCTTTGAAATGTTCAGGAACATTTATTCAAGGTGGCACTAGATGTTGTGACGTTTTCACACATCAACCCATTGCAAATGGGGCCCCCCACTGTTTCTTTGTTTTCCGAGTCAGTTGTAGTGTCTTTATCTATTACCCTTTTAATTGAGGAAGAGTAGTTTCTTAGGTGGCCAAGAAGTGATCCGGCCATTTCACTCCGTTTGGACGGAATTGAGTCAATATGGCTTTTCAATACCTTAGAAATGAATAATTCATGATGACCATTCCATTTGATCATCATCCTTTACCTGCAAAATCAAAGATGAAGTGCTAAACTAGAATGGGGAGAGTTGTTAAAGGAGAATGGAATGCTTAAAAGGGAGATTGGTTAAGGCATGAACAATCATGAATTGGCTTAAAACATGGCAATTGAAGGAGCAAAATTGAACATTTGATCTCACTTCCTTTGCCCCATGAAATCCACGAACTTCCTTTGCCACCCCAAAAGTCCAACCTGCTCATGTTGATTGTCAATGGGTGTTGAAAAGCCCGAACTTCCAAACAAGTTACTTCCCAAATCCATGAGTGGTAGCAGGTCTTCGACCTAAAACCAATGCAAACCAAGCATATCTCAGACCCAAAAACAATGAAAATCAGACTTGCAAAATCAGAATTAGACTTCAAAGATGAAAATCAAAGATCAAACAAAGGGAAATCATTTACAAATTTAAAGAATGAAGTTGTTCTCTTCTATATCTTGATCAAGGTTTGTTTTCTTTTCAGGCTATGAAGGTTACAGGAGGAGACATTCAAGCTATGAAAAAACTTAGCAACAAGTGATGAGGATTAGCTCCAGAATGAAGGCTCATCACCTCACATACAACATCAAGATCACATCGTTTGAGACTTCAGCATATGGAGGAAAGTCTAAGCCATTGCAACACTCTAAGCCTCAGGCTCATATGAGACAACTGATAAGGATAACTCCCATCATCAAGGAAAGACATTGTAAATCAAGTGTAAGGTGTAGCATCAAAAGAAGTCAACACATATACTTCACTATTTCAACATTACACTTCAAGCTAAGGAGGTATATGCAACGTGAGGATGTCATCTTGCTTCATGAAGAGAGAGATCTCACCACCTAAAAGAGATAAAGCACAAGGTTGACAAGATTCAGCATGAAAATACACATGCTAAAAAGAGAAAATTTTCACAATCTAGAATTTCCTTTAGAAATCCAAGAATCATTGCCAGTATAGCAAGAGTAATCAGAGGTGGAAGCTCCAGGGCGAAGGTGATCAAGTCACGAAGATGATGCAATCTAGGAATATCTCCCACCATCATCTCATTCTTCATTGTAGGCACTTGGATAATGTTAGTATCAAGAGATATGCCTCATTCATTTACAACTCGTGATGAGTTGCAATGAGTTAACAAGGTGGCGCACAATCATCACTTATCCAATCACATCATTCTAAGTTGAGGCGTCCAAGTTCAATGCACCTAACTCATCCGACGTGACAGATAACTACCACATGTGGACACAAGACTTGATGCACCTACCCTTATCATCTATTGGTCAAATTTTCAATAAAGGACATGTGTCCCACTAAATGTAATTTTATCATTGGTCATCATTAAATGCTTTGTAATGGGTGTAACAAGCCCTAATTAGGATTTCTATCTTTTGATCTTGGCCATTGATTGTGAATCAATCTGAGCCACTCATTATAATGAAAGCACTGTATAAGGCTCCACTTCTTCATTTGTAAAAGTTAATAGTGGATAGTTAATAGTTCAACAATAGTGAATAGCTAATAGTCAATAGTTAGATAGTAGCTAGGGTAGAGTAGGAGGAAAGGAGATTGTTGCCAAGACTTTGTTGTAAGCAACATATTAATTTCATTGAAGATATGGTGAACTTTATGTGTTGATTCAACATTTGCATGGTCTCTACTCATTTAATTTCCATGTTGTTTAGATGAATGGAAGAACTTTGTGCATAATCAATGGTGAAATTCGTGCATCCATACTACTAACACCTTGCTGATTGTAAAGTGTCTTACGTAGTCAACTGGATCTACCTTAGCCAAGCTTAACTTCAATTGTTATTTCTTTTTTGATATGCTTCATCTTAATGGTATCCATGCTTGTAGTAGTGATTTGAACATCGTACGCTTACCTTAGGAGATGCACTAAACTTTGTGAAGTTGTTGCTTTGCATGGCAAAACAAAGTCTAGTTGAGTTTCATTGAAGATTGTCCATTGCTCGTACATTCCTAGGATTATATTAGCTCTCTCAACCCTTTATCCTTTTCTTATTTTTTTTAAAAACGAGTAAATTTTCATGTTTCGACGACATTCAAGCATTCAAGATTCAACGTAAGTCCACCTTGTGATTCAAACAAAATCACATCAAACACACTGAGTCTGTCCAAGAGCACATCAAGACTTGACATTCGGAACCTTTAAGTCATCCCATTTGATCACACAATTTAGCATTTGGGAGTATTTTGTTCAAGAGAGGATAGAATACTTAGTATTTTATTATGTGTTGCATAGTGCATAAAACACACATCAAAATAGTGTAAGGGTGTATTGAGCCCTTTTAAATGTGTATGTTTAACTTCGATCATCGAATGAGTATTGTTCCTCGATGGTGTGTATTGATGGTATGAAAATCCCCAACACAACCCTTGAAGATTGCACCTCCCTTTGTGTAATTGTCTAGCATTGGCGAAATAAAGCATGGTCGATTTCACCTAAGCCTTTGCTGTCTTTTGAGTTCTTTAGATTTAGATTAGAACTTCTCAAAACCCTTCACTCATTTAGTTTCGGCATATTTCATTGAGAAAACACTCCAAAAATACTTACCATTGTTAAAACCTTCGTCGTATTTCCTTGAAATCCAAATTTGTTCAAGTCTTCTAAAAGGATTGTTCCACTTTAAGTAAGGTCCCCCTTGGATTACCAACAAACATCAAGCCAAATGAGCTCATATCTATCACAAAGTCGTATGTTCAAAGTAGGAACCCTTGAATCACTTGTATGATATTTCGCAATCTTAGCATACATGGGATTTTGCTCAAGAGAGAATATGACCTGTCAACACTTCACGTGTAGCATTACATAATCAATGCTCATGAACTACTAAAACAAATAAAATATGGGACCCAACTTAGGACTCAATGGATTATTCAGTGCCTATACATCTAAATTTTGAATTTAGAGTGATTACCTGAATGAAGACTCAAACCTGCAAATTTATAGTTTGAGGATGGATTTAGATACAAACAGAAGGCATTTCAATTTTTATAGCGAATTTTCCACACATCCAAAACACCTACAATTGAAAAATGCCCTTTGTGTCCTTTTTCTCTCTAGTTTGGATGCCAAATGGAAGTCCATGCGGTTGGAGTTTTTCGAGTCTGTGAAGAGCCTATATAGCGTTAATGATCAGCATATGACCCACACATATGCTACACATTTATTCCACCCTACAGAAATGGCTTCTCCTTCTAGATAGTACCTTCATACATGCAGTCTCACATGAATTGCACAGGGATCGGACAAATTGATTGACTGATACTATATTCATAATGGTAGAGCAAAACAAAACCAAACCACATCACACCATTGTTACACAATAATATCAGAACATTATATATGATATTGATTTATTCGGGATGACACAACTATATTTGGACATTACATTGCAATGGCTTTTTAAAACCTTATTTTTTCATGAACCAACTAACCTACGGGAATGTAACTTCCCAACTAGAGATTCATTTATTTACTAAATAAATTAACTATGCTATAAATTAACATCTAAATGTTAAATGATTTTATTGTTATTCGAATCTATACTAAAATCTAAACTAAAAGATGTAATAATCCGACAACTTTCAAATCTAGTATTCGAGTTATAAATGCCCAACACATCAAATCACATAAAACAATAGTAAATCAAATCATGTCATGACACAGTTTCACCAAAAAGAAATAATGGAATGATAAATAGATTCACGAAACAGATATGACTTAGGGTACAAGTTATGATTGAATTTCTTTTTCACAATCTTGTTAAAAAAATTGTTGTTTGACATGGCTCCAAATAAGCAAGAGCTTTGAACATAAAGTACCCCACTATTGGGTCAACATAAGATGGTTGTAATTTTTACTGCACAAATTCCTACATTGACTGCCCTTGAATCTTTTGTTTTGGAGAAATCTTCAAATGTCACAGATGACAGACACCTAGTCACCAATAATTTTAGTTAGCTTTAATCTTTTCAGGAGCAGGCTTACCAGTTTTCCTCTCATATTTCAGTTCTAAGGCCTGCAGAAAAAATAATAACAGGGAAAAAATTTAGTCTTTGTTCTAAGTTGCTAACAATCCTGACTTTTTTTGAGGAATGGTTCTTTTTTCCTATTCCCACCTTAACTCTTGAACTGGTAATCTATATATGGCTTAGCTTAAGGCTGACTGAGTAAATACATTGTTTTGAACATGGAAAGTATTTTTGTTCAACAAATATTTGAAATCGTGAAGTGAAAGAAAATAGATCTTTTAAATATTACCTTTGTAAACTCCCTAATAAACAATAAAGGAGAAAGGGATTTGAGACTGAATTCTTTGTCAGGTAAAAAAGTTCATCTTTTACATATACCTGCAAGTCTGGCTGGATAGTTTCAAGAATTTCTGGCCGCATCCTCTCAAAAAAGAGAACTCCCTGCAAAAAGAAATCTATCAATAAACAGAGTCTATGATTTCTGGCTAATATCTAGATGGCTATGGTTATGAGTAATTGTAGCAGTGAAAAATTACGTTTTGATAAAGCTATTGCATGAATTTTAACCTACTGACCAAAATTATGAACATATAAAGTTAAACAAGATATTCAATTGGCCTCCAGTTGGAATCATATACAGTGAACAAAATTAGAAAAGTATGTAAATGTCAAGTTATTACTGAGAATGGGTGGAACAAGCTTTGACTCTCTTTGAAAAAGGCGAGATAATAACAAGCCACGGAAGTCTCCAGATGAGCAAGAGAATAACAAAAATGCAGCATTTAAAAGTTGAAAATCTGCCTATCTCTAACTTATTCAAAATGCTCAAATGAGGAGATCCTAAAGGAAGTGCAATAGAGGAAGAAACCTGTCTATTCTGCCATTTCCCGTCAATAAGTAGAATTGCAACCATATTAATAGAATAGGCAAACATTGAGCATCAAAACAAAAACTTCAAAAAATAAGGGTGTATATTACACAAATCTTATAAAGAAATGAGCTTTCAGATGGTCAAATGATACACAATGCACCTTCGACAAGCTTATGCAGGTGATGAGTACTTGTCCTATTCTAACATTGCCTGATATCTCTCATTCATTTGTTTTGGAATGCGATACTTCAAATGAAGGAATCAGAGCAATACTTATGTAGAATAGGCACCCCATTTCCTATGAGAGCAGAAAGCTCCATGATAATGAGCAGTTATAATCCATCTATGAAAAAGAAATGCTTGCCATCATGCATGCAATGGCAGAATTCAAAAAATATTTGGTAGGTGGGAAAGTTGTTAGAAAAGATCACAACTTAAAATAATTCTTGGAGCAAAAAGATTTGAATGAGGGAGAAGAAATGGGTGAGCGAAATCTAAGCCTATGACTTTGATATAGAGTATGTAAAGGGGAAGAACATAGTGACAGATGCACTATCCATGAAACCTGCTATTTGCTCCTTGGTTAAGATTTCAACTAATTGAAAGGCTTGTCTCTTGGTTGAGTACTCCAGAAACACATTGGCATGCGAGATTATGGATGACAAAATTTAAGATGATAGGTATAGGGTGGTAGATGATATTATCTATTGAAAAGACAGGATTTACTTGGTTCCTGCATCGAAGCTAAAGGAGAAGATATTAAGAGTGATTCATGATACACAGCTGGCAAGACATCTAGGATACTCTAAGGCTTACAAGCAAGTTAGAGAGAGGTTCTTTTGGAAGGGCCTCAAGGATGATGCCTTGTGACATGTTCATGAGTACATGACTTGTCAGCAGAACAAGTCAAGACACACTTTCTCAATAGGTTTGTAACAGTCATTGTTGATACCAGAGCAGAAGTGGGAAAGTATATCTATGGATATCATTACAGATCTATTGAAGATGCATAGCAAAGATTGCATATTTGTGGTAGGTTGACCAAGTTTGTGTTTGCCCTCTCGGGTGAATAACTTAAAACATAAAGCACGTAATGCAGAAGTACGCTATAGATATCAGACAGGTATAAGAGATGTTATTCCATTCATAATCAGTGTGTTGCAAGTTACATTCTGAAGTATATAAAGATACCGAGGGGGTGCAAGCGCCAACCGTTGCACCGCAACTACCATCCCTCGGTTGCCAACTAGCCAACACAATTACAACTTAATTAACTAGTTTTATTCCCGTGTACAATAATGCGGCTAACATCATCCCCCCCAAAAAGAAAAGTCGTCTCCAAGTGACTTACAACAAAATGGAGAATTCATGGAACTCGCAAAACCCAGAATTAAAAAACTAAGGAAGTGCAGAAGGCGTCCCTGATGAAGAAGGCGCCGGTGGTGGTGTAGCAATGGACGCCAAGCGCCCACGGAGCTCATACACCTGCTCCGTCCTCTTTAGATCCCGTTCCGCGACCATCTGTCGCTCCATAGCAGTCTTTACCATATAGGCTGCCTCGAGCACCTCCTTATCCTTCTTGTCCACACTTTCCAGTGCACTGACCAACCGAGTCTCCAACAGCTCCCTCGATACCCTCTCCTCTTCCAACTGTATCAGCAAGGCAGACTTCTCCGCTACTAAAGTGTCCATTGCTGTCTGGTTTTGTGCCATGGTAGCCTCTAGCTCTCGAAACCTGGTAGTCAACTCCTCCCAAGCTGTTACTGTTGCCACCCTCAAAGCCTCAACTGTGGTTGCCGTCTGTTGTGACCTCCAAAGCTCCAGATAACCTTCACGGAAGGCCTACTCTACCTCTCGCACCAACGACTGCATCCGGGTCTCGCCAACCCCCTCAGTGAGGCGCCAAGCCTCCAGCATCGCCAGGCTCTCCATGTCAGGCCACCCGGCACACTCAAAACACCTCTCAAACTCAGCTCGGCATCCAGTGCGGGCAAAGGTCAACAACCCTTCCATTCGCTCAACCATGGTCGCATCGGCCTAGAGTGTGGCAGATGACACCAGCCGCTGTGCTCCCAGAGTCATCTCGGTAATGAACTGCTCCAACTCTGCACCCTGCTAACTCCCCACAGGCACCCCCTCTTCTCTGTACGGACTGGTTACTACCACCGCAGGGGGTGAGGCAACCCTCTGAACCGCCCTACTGCTCGGGGAACTCCCTTCCTCGAGATCAATGACATCCAAGGAATACATAGTCCACCCTGGAGATAGAGTGGCCTCTCCCGTCGGTGCCACGGGCGCCATATGCTAACGGCTCAACCAGTTAGTGAGGTCATCATGAAGAGTGCCTGCTGCCGTCATTGCCTCCTACATACATCCGGGCAACCCTGGCACATCCTGTCCTGTCACATCCGGCACATCGTGCACCATGGAAGCCTCTGCACTCGCCAAGGTCTCCACCCGTGGTGGTGTCATGGCTATCATCACCCGAGGCTGCCCGAAGCTAGGAACTGGTACCGTGGTGACTACACTCACTGTGCCGAAGGACCGCGGCACCACCAACTGACAACTCTCCGGTAAGCGGGCCGATGTAAAGTGGACCTGCACCTGTGATGCTAAAGTGGACCCTGCTATACCTGCCGACTCCACTACCCCCTCTTCAGGCAACTGGTCGCCTCTTCTCCCTGCCAGTCGGAAGCTCCCTCCACTTACCTGGGAGGTGTCTGCGGATTCCTCCCTGCCACTTTCTACATCCTCAGCCTCGGACTCTTCTGTGTCGGACTCCATATTAGACATGGCGGCCTTCTTTCTTTTTGTGCCCAAACGTGCCTCTGTGCCATGTGCCAAGACGTCCAAGTGTGACCAATAGAATATGGGCGGCTGGTCTGGTGCAACACGCCCCTACGGCTCCAATGGCTGTGAGCCCGGGGTGATCTGCGTGCAGACTGCGTCGAGGAATAATCCAATGGCGTGATGCGGCATGTAGAACTTTTTGTATTGCAGCGTCATGAACTCGTCCATCCTATCCGCCAATAGTGACGCCCAGTCGTATACCACTCCATTGTGCAGCCTGTTCATCAACACTATCTGTGCAATGACTATGTCCGACGCGCGGCTGGCACCTGTGAGGCGACTCTTCACCACTGACAACAGGCATCGCCATACTCCCTTGGCGAAAAATTGTTTCTTCACCCCCCGACTCTTGCCTGCACTCGAGGCTATCTTTTTCTCCCTGGGTAAGGTTATCACGCAACATCAACTGCAGCAGTGTGGCACGATTTTCTGGAGATATTTTTTGTGAAGTGTATTTTTTTCCCTTTCACCCCCGGTATGCCAAATACCCTAGTGAACTCGCCTGCCGTGAATGACACTGTTATCCTCTGGTGTTGATAATCAAATACCGACTGGTGGCGATGTCTGTCATAGCTGCCAATCATGGCACGCAAAACCACCTCAAAGTCCTTTATAGAAAAAACTGGCATCTGGACGACCCAGTGTACCTGTGCCTGGCGAAAGCTTTTCTTTATCAGATCATCCTGAGGTGTCTTCGCCCACCAGTTCCGACAATCTATTCCATTCAGACCTTCGAACATAATATTATCTGCCGTTATTTCATCTTTGTCCTTTGTCGCCAAGGGTTTGGGACGATGCTTCTTGCTTTTTTGACTGGTGCTCATACCGAGGCTACCTGCAATACGCACCCCAGATGGCAAAATCCGTTTGCCTGTGTCTGCACTCATTTCTTTTTGCCCTCCCTGCAACTTGTCTTCTAACAGCTGCAACCATTTTCGCCAATCTGCCTTGTTCCTGTTTATGTCCATTAGTCCCAGATTACTTCTTCAATTCTGCTTTTATAACCTTTTAAATAACCAAAACCCGTCTACCGCTTTTCAAATAACCTTCCCCGGATTGCACGTATGGTGTTACCGTACGGTGCTCCCTTGTGCGGTGTTGGGTTGGGCTGTGTGCGTGGGCCTGTTTTTTCCTCTTGTGCGGCTGCTGTGGACTTGTGTTGGTGTGGCGTGTCCTTTCTATTTATTTCTTGTTTGCGTTTTAATGTTGCGCGGCTTTTGTTTTAGTGCGGGCGTATGCGGGGCTGTGCGGGCTTCGTCTCTCTTTTTGTTTCTTTCTTTTGTTTGCGCGGGGGTTTTATTTGTGCGGTGTCCGGTGTGCGGTGACGACCGCACGGTGGCCCCACCGTCGGTGTGACCACCGCACGGTGGTTCCACCGTCGGTGGTCCCACTTTTCTTTTTCTTTTTTTATTTTTTGTTTTGCTCCGTACGGTCGTCGTATGGGTTTTTTTTTCTTCGTACAGTCGTACGTTTTTTTGTTTTTTTTTGTTTATTTGGATTTAGTCTATCAAGCATCCTGACTGGAGGGTTCAGGCTCCCTCCGTTCATGGTAAACTTTTAATTTCGATCCATTGACAGCGTCTAGCACCTCCTTCCCGTCCAGCGTCCACAACTTAATCGCCCTATTGGTATTGACCTCGCGTACCTTGAAAGGCCCTAGCCATCGCACTTTGAATTTCCCAGGTTTGATTTCATTCCTTCCATTGAATTTCAACACCAACTGCCCAGGAGTAAACTTCATTCGCCAAAGGTGCTTGTCGTGCCAAACCTTCCGTCTTTGCTGGGCTGTCTCTGTCGCCCACTGAGCCATCATCCTTCGTTCATCCAATTTGTTCAAAGCGTGCAGTCTCTCTCTCAGGCTTTCCATGTCGCCAAGTCGATTATCAATGGCGATTCGGAGACTCGGCACCATGAATTCAACTGGCACCACGGCTTCTTGTCCATACATTAGCTGGAAGGGAGTCTGTCCAGTAGTTACCTTGTAAGTTGTTTGGTATGCCCAAAGTACTGACGGTAGGCGCTCCTCCCAGACATCCTTCTCCACTCCACAAGACTTATAAATCACCGACACAATTATTTTATTGGTCGCCTCAGCCTGCCTGTTCGCCCGCAAATAGTAGGGGCTTGACAAGGAGTGGAAGATTTTGAACTCCGTTGTTAGCAATCGGATTATATGATTTACAAAATTTCCTCCTCTGTCACTCGTCAGTTGGATTGGAATCCCATACCGCGTAATGATGTGTTCATAGATGAATTTTGCTGTATTGACCGCCGAGTTGTCCGGCAAGGCCCGTGCCTCAACCCACTTGGTCAAGTATTATGTTGCCACTATAATGTATCTGCACCGTCGGGCTCTACTTGGTTTTAATGGTTCGATGAAATCCAATCCCCATCTCTCAAACAGTTCCTGGGCATTCGATGGGTTGAGGGACATAAAATCCCTCTTCAATGGTCGTCCGACCCGTTGGCATGTGTCACAGCTCGTCACCCACTCTCTGGCGTCATTGTATAGTGTCGGCCACCACAGTCCTGCCAATAGAACTTTCCTAGCCGTGGTGTCAGGCCCCATGTGTCCACCTGCGGGCCCTTCATGAGCTTCCCTTAGGATGCCCTGAATTTCCTCTTCTAGGACGCATCGCCGTAGGATCTGGGCGGGTCCCATTTTATACAAGAGGCCATTAATGAGTTGGAATGTCCTACTCCTCAATACCAGTTTCCTTCTTTCTCCTGGTGGCATCTCCCTCGGAAACCGTGATGTCGACAAGTATCCCCCCATGCTTGTGTACCAGGCAGGGAGGACCACGATGCGAAATAAGTGAGCGTCTGGAAAATCTTCATTCACTCCTTCGTCTGGTTCTCCTGACTGGATTCTCGACAACTGGTCAGCTATCAAATGGCTCTTCTCGGGTCTTACGATAATGTTGAATGTAAATTCCTACAGCAATAGCAGCCATCGGCTGATTCGTCCTTGGATAATTGGCTTGTCTACCAGGTACATTAACGCCTGGTGGTCCACATAAAATGTGAACGGGGTGGCCAGCAAGTAATGTCAAAATTTCTGGACGGAGTACACCATCCCGAGGGCTTCCCTTTCTGTGGTGCTATAATTTTTCTCTACCTTCGACAGGAGTCTGCTTGCAAAGTAGACCGGGTGATCTAGCCCGTGATCGCAAACCTGCGCCAGTGTGGCCCCTATGGCAAAATTGGATGCGTCAACGTGTACGTGGAACTCTTTGTCCCAGTCAGGATATGTTAGGATTGGCGCACCCACCAATCGTGACTTCAGTTCTTGGAAGGCCTCCTCCTAAGCCGTCCCCCATGTGTACCGTTCACCTTTCCTTGTCAGCTTGTCCAGAGGGCAGGATACTCGAGCAAAATTTTTGATAAATCGCCTATAATACCCTATGTGTCCTAGGAAGGATTTGACTCCCGTGGCATCTGTCGGTGCCTCTATTTCCACTATCACCCGAATCTTGTCTAGGTCAGTCTTGAGTCCAGCCTTGCACACTATGTGTCCTAACAGCTTCCCTTGAGGCACCATAAATCTGCATTTTTGGGGATTGAGTGCTAGGCGGGTTCACCTGCATCTCTCCATGCATTCGCCAAGTGCGGCCAGATGTGCATCTTGGTTACTATAGATGGACCAGTCGTCAAGGAACGCCCTGAAGTTCCCTACTGACATCTTTTCAAATATGTGAAGGATTATCCATTGAAATGTCGCTGGCGCGTTGCATAATCCGAACGACATTCAATTATACGCGTACATGCCATCCTCCACTATGAAGGTGGTTTTTAGTTTGTCCTCTTCAGCAATGGATATCTGGTTATACCCAGAAAATCCATCCATAAATGAATAAATTCCATGACCGGCCACTTCCTCCAAGATGCTATCCGTAAATGGTATTGGAAATGGGTCTTTTATGGTGACCGCGTTAAGGCATCTGAAATCCACGCAGATTCAAATCTGGTTTGCCTCCTTTTTAAGGGATATCACTATGGGCGACACCCACTCGCTGGTCTGCACTTTAAAATTAATCCCAGCTTCGAGCATACGTTCAATTTCATCATTCACTCTCACCGCATAGTTTTTATTCATTCTGTACGGCCTCTTCCGTACAGGTACAGCCCCAGGTACGAGTGAAATTTGGTGTATGCACAGTTCTGGGGGCACCCCTTTGAGGTCCTTATACGTCCAAGCGAATACATCCTTGTATTCCATGAATATTTTAAACGCGGCGGCTTTCAGGACTGGATTCCAGTCGTCGCCAACCAGGATGTTCCTTGGCTCTGCTTCCGTGCCGAGGTTTGTAGGTTTTACGAACTCTTCGTATCGATTGGTTTCGTCATGTCAAACCTGTGTGCTGGTACTTCGTTGTCAGGGGCATCCCCTTCGGTGTATTCCCCGTATGCTGGCGGAAATTCGTTCTCGTCTGGCTCCTCGTCAACCTGCAACATGTTGCACCCATACAGCAACTCGTAGTCCTCCATTTGCCAGTGGAAGAGCCCATTAACGGTCTCGTCCTCGGAACATCCTTGGATTCCCAGGACGCCTTCCTCGTTCGGTTCCCTTCCATACTTTCCTCCGTCAACTCCGCCCTCGCCGTCTGATTCCGATTCTGACACGAGTTCTTCACTCACAAGTTGTGTTTTCAGGTCGATAATAAATTTTCGCCCGGCTTTCTCCATTGACAACGTGTTACGCTTCCAGTTGTGATTCACTCTGGCTGCCACCAACCACCCTTTGCCCAGAATGGCGTCGTATCCTTTCTTCGCGAGCGGAATCACCATGAAGTCGAGGACAAATGGTTGTGTCCCGATGGTCACTTGTTGCGCCATGAGCGTTCCAAGGGGTTTGATACCATGTTGATCCGCTCCCAGTAAGTTGAAGGTTGACAGCCATAGTGTCGGTTTGCCAAGCTGCTTCCAGGTTTCTTCCGGAAGCACATTCACTCTGGACCCGTCGTCGACAATAGTGTCAGTTAGAATGGTGCCAAGTATTCCCATTTCTACCACCGGCGGGTACCGGCCACTGTATAGTGTCAGAACCAATGGGTCTGTAGGTGTTCCGCCGGAAACATCCGTATTCCGGGTCGCCTGACTGTGCAGAGTTACTTGCACCGTACGTAGGAGTGCCATACGTAATTGCGGCATCGTTTCCAGGAGGTCCTTCATCTTCACAGGTACTTCAATCTGCAGCATTTGCTTCAGAATATTTTCCTCGGCCTCAGAGCGGAAAGTACTTGCCACTTCCTGGGTGTTCCCTTGTGCCAACATTTCCTTCGCTACTTCAGCCTTGGCCTCCAGCGCCCGCTGCTTCTCCGTGCGAGGGTCCGGGTATGTGGCCTTCTTCGCCTGTGACCGTGTGATTGCCAATACTTGTTCCTCCATCCTGTCAATGTTGAGCAAGTTCACTCCAGACTTTGGGCAAGTTCCATCATCGTGATCTCCAGGCCCACACCATTTGCATAGTTTTTGTGGAGTTTCTTCTGAGGTGCATTCCCTAGCAAAGTGGCCCCATTGATTGCAGGCTCGGCACTGGATCATTGGCCATCCCTTTGCATCATATTGGATCCAGCTCCTATTATTATTATTGGTCTTCCCCCCTCGCTGGTTGTTCCAGTATCTGCCAAATGATGCACTATTGTTGGTGGTTTGCGAAGTTCCAACGGCCGGCTGCTCTTGCGTGAAGAGAACTTGTTGGCTCCTAGTTTTCATATTGTAGGGACATTCCTTTGTCAAATGTCCCACAATCTGACAAATGTCGCAGAAAGCCTTCTTGGGGCAAGACCCCTTGGTGTGTCCATCACTCCTACAGTCGATACACCACACATCATTTTCTTCAATCTTACTTGTACTCCCCTTCATGGCTTTGAATTCTTTCAGCATTCGTTCCATGTCCTTTTGGAGGGCGTGCACCTTTTTACTCGATTCGCCACTGCTGCTGCTTTCCCCGTCAGAGTCTTCATCATCGTCAGATGAATATTTATTACCTTTCTTCTTTGATGTTTTGTATTCGCTCTCTAGGTCCATCGCCCTATTATAGGCGTCGTCATATGACGTCGGGGGTACAATTTTCATCTTTTTTCGTAGGGAGGATTTCAATCCTTCAACGAACCATCGTTTCTTCAATCCTTCTGCTCGTTGGCTTTCCATTTTACCTAGCAATTCCTTCAGCCTCCTGCTGTATGCCCGTACTATCTCCTTGGTACCTTGTTTGGTACTGTATATCTCCGTTACAATTTCATTGTCATCACGGAGCAACCGAAACTCCTCCGTGAATTCCTTCTGTAGATTGGCCCACGTGGCCACTTTTTGCTTGTCCACATCGGAGTACCAATCTATGGCAACTCCACGTAATGTGGCTGGGAACTGCTGTACCCAGTCATCCTGGTTTGTCACTCCGTTGGTGGACCAAATGGTTTCACATGTACGGCAGTGTCGTAGGGGGTCTTGCCGTCCCTTGTGAACTTTGGCAATTTTTGTTTACTCACCATCCCAGGTCGTCTTCCTAGGGGTGGTTGTGCCTGTGGTTGTGGCCCTGCATTGCTTCCTTCGGTGGCGCCAGTGGTGTGTCCTGCGTGGGCGACTGGAGGTACGGTGTTTTGCCTGTCATGTGTGGCACCTACACCCGTACGGTTGCCCTCCCCTTTGCTCTCACCCGCGCCCACTCCTGGTTCCCGTTGGTGATCTTCACTCCGTGGTGTAAGGGATAAGTTTCTAAACTGATCCTGAGTCTCCTCGACTAGATTTCGCCGTAACCTTGTTTCTTCCAGAAACTCTTCGTGGCTCCGCATCCTACGATGCTCTGGCGACGCGTGGAAATTTCCGTCGGCTTTTGCACCTTCTGTGACACCTCCTTGGTTCCCCTCGGGCCACCCTTCGGCAGGTCATCCTTCGGCAAGTTGCCTCAGCCTCCGTCTACGTTCTACTTGCTGCTCCAGAATCAAGGACCTCTGCGCGGCCTCCCACTCATCCATTTCTGCTTTTTTATTTCTATCTTTATTCAATAGGTTGGGCATTAATTGTCACACATTTTCATAACTCACAATACAAAAACCAAAACACGTCTTTATTAATTCATTTGCTCAAATACAACTCGTGTCAATGACACTTTTATTTGAATATAAAAAGTTCAAGGTTCAATTCCCTCCTGGCCTGGCGCCATGTCGTTTCGTTTCTCGTCGGCTGTTTTCTTCGTAGTGTTGAAGGATTTGTTGGCGTCGCTCTTCCTGGGCAATCTCCTCCAGGCGAGCCTGTTGTGCCAGCGATGCCTGTGCAAGCAACCGGGGGAGGTGCTTCATCAACCGATTTACTGCCGGGCTAACCTCCAGTGCTGTCCACACGACACTTGGTGGGATTTCCGCCTTCGCTGCCTCTCGTCGGACATAAGTCTAGATGGCTACCTAGAGCAAAATTGAAAATTCTCTCGTTGTTGTGTATTCTCCTGTGTAAAGTTTTGTTCGCGCGTCGTCGGCCTCTGGGTTTATTTCACCAACGGGTAGGCCCATCGTGTCCGTGCGCCATCCGCGTCTTCCGTTCCTGAGTACGTCTAGGCAACGGGGCCAAATGTTTGCCCTCTCGGATGAATAACTTAAAACATAAAGCACGTAATGCAGAAGTACGCCATAGATATCAGACAGGTATAAGAGATGTTATTCCATTCATAATCAGTGTGTTGCAAGTTACATTCTGAAGTATATAAAGATACAGAAGGGGTGCGAGCGCCAACCGTCGCACCGCAACTACCACCCCTCAGTTGCCAACTAACCAACACAATTACAACTTAATTAACTAGTTTTATTCCTGTGTACAATAATGCGGCTAACAGTTTGCACATTCCTTTGCCATTTCATCAAAGTATAAAGCACTACAGGTTGCAAAGTTGTTCTTCAAGGAGGAGTTCAGACTACATGGATTGCTAGAAAATATAGTTAGTGATCAAGACAACAAGTTTCTCATTGCTTTTTGGCAAGCACTATTCAAGTAGGCTAGCATGGAATTGACCTCAAGTACCAATTACCACCCTCAGATCAACGATAAAATAGAGATTGGGAACGAATGGGTGGAGGGATATCAGCATAATTATGTAGTGGGGTAGCAAAAGGCCTAGATTAGGTGGTTGTATTTGGGTAGGCATTGTTACAATACAACCTATCAAATCTCGATTGGGATGACTCCTTTTAGAGCATCATACAGATATGATGCTCCATCATTTGTAGACTTAGCTTTTGGTGACAACAAAGCTCCCAAGGCTAAGGATTGGATTTAGGCAAGTCAAGACATCCTTAAGACACTTAAGAATAATCATTAGAGTGCCCAGAATCAATAGAAGATATATGCAGACAGGCACAAAGTTGAGAGAAGTTTTGAGGTGGGTGACTTAGTTTTCTTGCACCTTTAGTCCTACAAGCAATCTTGCTCGAAGAAGAGTGGCGCTGAGAAGTTGAAGCCTCACTTCTATGGACCTTACAGGATTATTTTGATGATCAATGAATGAGCTTACAAGCTAGAGTTGTCAAAGAATACCAAGATTCACAATGTATTTCATGTTTCTTGCCTTAAGAAGGCACTTGGCCAATACATCACATCATCACCTAAGCTTCCACCCAATATTGGATGAGAAGGGTAGATTGGTTCTAATATCTAATGAGATTCTAAATGTCAGAGCAAGGAGATTGAGAAGCAAAGTAATCAAAGAGTATCTCATTAGATGGAGAGACTTGCCATTGAGGATGCCACTTGGGAAGGTGAACAAATTTTGCAGCATCCTAATCTGCAAATGCTTGAGGGGAAGCAATTTCAAGAAGGGAGGATTGTAATGTCTATTTCCAAGGAATAATCAAAAGTGACCACTTAACCTATTTAATTCCCATAGGCTAAAGTCAGGTCATAGGGGAATAAATTAGATTAATTATTTAATGTTATTCAATAAAGTACATTTTAAGGGCAACTTCATTAAAATTCATTTGATAAAGTGACATAAAGTGATTTAAGTGAAATATTAAAGTCACTTTATTAACTGCAGTTTAATGAATTATTTAAAGAAAGAATTTGAAAAGGTTTTCAAGAATGTTCTATGCATTTATATAAAAGGTGATTTTGAAGCTCATTTCTTCATGCTTGGATTATTTTTCTTCTAATTGAATTTGGAGAGCTTCTTGTGGAGAAAAAACCCTAGGACGAAAACCCTAAGGGGACTGGTTTTGGTAGTGAAACTATCTACCCTAGCTGGTACAGGCAGATTCATTCAGATTTTCAGTCAGATTACAAAGATGGAAATTTAGAAATTTATGAACTCTTATGCTAAGATAAATTTCTGGATTGAAGGGATGTTTGGAGATTGTGTTAGCATCAAAATAAATTATGGTGAACGATTTTTGATGCCATGATAGAGATTTGCAGTTGGGCACCTTTATTCCAACTATGGGCGATTTTGGTAAAGATTTCCATTTCTTGATAGGCATAATACCTCTCTACCAGGCGTGAAGAATATTCGATGCCATTTTGCTGAGCATGGAAGGATGATTGAGTGTGTTTATTTGGGTTGGCATGGATGTGAAGTTACCCTAAGTTGGCTGTGAGCATTTTACTGAGCTATGCGATTGGATTTTGGTTGATTGAGCAGATTCCCTGTTGGATGTGAGGCTGCAACACCTTTTTCAGGCACGTGGGCACTGCAGAGGCTGTAGTAACTATTCCTGGGCAGATGTGAGGAAGAAATATGGTGGTTCTAGGCGTGGACTGGTGAATTTAGCACTCCTGCTGCAATACCCAGATGGAGAGCACTTCCCGGTCAGAATTTGTATGTGAAATTGCAAGTAACCTGTCCCTCAATGTTCTCAATCAGTTAATACAAACCAGGCCTGCACGTATCTGACTTAAATCTATTTCAGTTCTGTAATCAGATTTAATTCTGCAATTTATTTCAGTTCATAGCAGTGAAAAATATGAAGTTGTTTATTGCCAATACCTGCAAATTATATATGTGTGAAAATGAGTTCAAATGCAAATATAATGTGATGCAAATTCCATTACAAACTCAGAAAACGATATCTCAGAATCTGCCAATCAGAAGTTAGACAGAGCAGTGAATGTCCATCATTTAGTAACATATTGTTATTCCATACAGTTTGAAAGGGTGAAGAATTTAGGAAAAATTGGTCAGGGATTTTACAAAAGACAAACAATTTTATCTGTTGATGTCTGAAATATCGTGTTGCATTCTTAGAACACTAACAAAATTGTTAGAAAACATCATCCATTAAAGGATGATTTTAATAACAAAATAATAGATTAAGTCCATGTAATAAATGAAACAACACATTTTCCATTGAACTGAAAGCTGTTCAACAATGCTTAAGAAATACATCTTCCATAATGAAACTTTAATTGCTATTATTTGACTAGAGCAGCATTATTAATTACAGGTCAGTGTTCCCCATCAAATTCAGAAGCAAAATGTAAATAGATAATTTCAAACATGTGAATAAGAACTAAGACAATTTAGATATCAAATGCCAATCCAAACAGAAAACGAATTGTAAATCTAGGAATCAATGCAGTCCTACAAACCTGAAGATGATCATATTCATGCTGGAAAATTCGTGCATGGAACTCTTTCAGTTTCAAAGTGAATTTCTTCCCTGTTAATTTCTGAGCTTCAATCTTTACAGACAAGGGTCTCTGCAAATGGATTGCAAGATAAGAAATAGATTAACATATACAATTACGGTAATTTTGAAAAGGCTAAATCTAGAACTTTTATTCTAAGCATTGCTTATAGAGAGGCGAAAATGTGAGCATACAAAATTAATGTACCATGGTACACAATAATGTACAAATTAGAGAATACAGCAATCAAGCAAAGCTAAACAATACTCTACAAGAAAAGATGACACTAGAAACAAACCACAAACCTACAAGCTACCATTCACATTACATTAAAAAATATTGAACTTTTGTTTACATCAAAACAGCCAAAGTTGCTGGAATATTTGCTAAAGGAAAAAAAAACAAAAAAACTCACAAAATGCATCTTTATTTGCAGAATTTTTTAATCAAGATAGTCATATATTTTAATTTTGAAAATAGTGAAAAAAATATATATATTATTATATTTACCTTTGGCTTTGATTATAATTTTTTTTTAGTAATATAAACCTGGTTTAGGTCTAGGAACCATAAAAAAGAAGCAGAAAAATTCTGCCAAAACAAGAGTACACTAGTATGCAAGCAAAGCAAAGACATCAAAAGCCCAAGGCATAGGCACCGTTGCAGGCAAAGAAACTAGATGGCCTGATCACCCTAGACATGAAGAGAACAAAGCAGAGGTGGCCAAAATGCGCACAAACAGAGCAACTAGAGACAAAGCCTGATCAGACAAAACATACCAGACCTCAGTCTGATCGCATCATGGGGAAGTCTCTCCACCATAATTTGTCTGGAACACCATTAATATTCTTCAAAGTGACACCAACATTTGTGGCCCAATCTACTACCTGATTCCCAACTCTTTTAATGTGAGAAAGCTTAACTTCCTCGAACTCCTTGACCATCCATTTAATCCGATTGATAATAGCTTCCAATATCTAGTTCTGCACTTCTCTTCCCTTCAAGGTTTCAAAAATCAGACTGGAGTCACCCTCAATTTATAATTTCTTCCACCCTTTTTGCCTAGCAATCTTCAAGCCCCACAACAAACCTCGAGCCTCAAACATACCAACAAGCTAACCATGGTTGTCTCTCAAAACTCCCCCACCACCAACCTTTCCAGGGTTGCTCTTAGTTGCACCATCGAAGTTGAATTTAATCTAGCCAGCATCCGGGGGAAGCCACAACACACAACTTGAGCAAAGAGGACCAGGAGCAAGGGAGGGATCCAGCCAACAAAAGCGAGGCCAAGCATCCCCCCAAACTCGTTCATGAGCTCTGTTTGACCAGTCTTTGTCCTTTTGAATATCCCCAATCTTGTCAATTGAGCTTTCAACTAAGTTACAAACTCTATCTATTGATTTCTTGGAATCTTGGAACACTTTGATTCCTTTCTAACGAAAGGTTCCAAACAATAATTGTTGGAGCCGCTCTCCAATCTAACATCAGGCCAGGGCTGCAGACCTTGAAATCCCAACTCTCCAAAAGCCTGGGTAAGTTTTTTGGTGAGGCCCAAGAGAGCCCCCACCTAGCAAGGAAACTAGTCCAAAGGTGCCAATGTAATGTCCCCTTCTCCATGATATGTTAGAAATAGCAGGGGATTAGCCTATCATTGATCCTCGTAGGCTAATGTGGTGTTTTGCGGGTCCAGTTTGAGCATTCATGAGCTCTTCAAGTGGCAGGTGGCAGTTGGCGGTGTTCTTCTTCTCCAGACCCTTGGGTTCTTTTTATTAGAATATTTAATTATATTTTACTTAGTTATATTTATTCTTTTATTAATGGTCATTTAGCTTTTTAGCTTTTTTAGTTTATTAAGTGAAACTATTGCTTCTTTATTAAAGACGCATAGTTAGCTTTTTATTATTTAGCATTTTAAGCTTTTTAGCTTTTTAGTTTTCACTTAAACGACTGTTTTTTAATTTAGAACGTCGTGTTGTAAACTCTATATATACGTGTGTATATCGTTCAAAAAATTATCCAATTAATTTTCATGGTATCAAAGCATGAAAATTAAAAAAAAATCTCTTTTCTAGGCGAAGTTTTTCAGAAGACTAGGGATTGTTTGCATTGGATATTACGGCAGCATTGTTCATGAGTGATTTATGTTTGCAGGGTTTGCATTTTTGCAGGTCAGAAAAAAAAAAACACAGCCGCGTTGCGTTTAGGGCATCGCGGGTTTCTTTTGGCCTGCAAGTTTTGGGCTCCACCCGCGTTTTTCGGTGCGATTCTAAACTGCGACCTCTGCAAATATTTTTGGTCGCATTTTTTTTGGGTGACGATTTTTTAACACCCACATTTTTCGCGATCTAGTATTTTTCCGGCGACAACAAGACTTGCTCGCGATTTCTGCAATTTCCACGACGGTTTTTTGCGATTTCTGACAATTTTTTGCAAAGTTTTTGCGTTTTTTTCCTGAACTTGAGATTTTCATTTCACGAATTTTGGGGGTTTCCATACCCGCGGTTTTGGGTCTACGGATTTCTCTGTCTTCAACATTTTATGCGATTTTTCTGGGTCTTCTTCAGCACATTGCCTAGGGTTTCACATCCGCGTTTTTCTACAGCTAGGGTTTTGCCCTATGAATTTATTTTTACGTTTTAAAAAAATAAAAAAAAACTGTCTTTTTTTGGTTTTTTTTACAAAAAATAAAATCTGAGGTATTTATTTTCTGCAAATTATTATTTTTTTCTAATTATTTTCAGGAAAAATTTTAGGTTTAAATTTGCAGAAAATTTTAATTTATGGGTTTCTCCCAAACCTCAAAATTTGTGCATTGGGATGTGTGCCTCGAATTCCACTCTAGGTTTTCAGATTAATTTTTGCAGCTGCTATTGGGATGCGTGCCTCGAATTCCACTCTAGGTTTTCAGATTAATTTATGGGTTTCTCCCAAACCTCAAAATTTGTGCATTGGGATGCGTGCCTCGAATTCCACTCTAGGTTTTCGTGATGGCATCTTTGACCAACATCATGTTGGAACACAATCAGAAGTTCACCGGCCACAGCTACAACACCTGGAAACATCGCATATTGACCAATTTTTAGTATCATTGCCTTGATCAAATTGTTTTGGGCAAGAAATCTCATGTATTCAAGTGTTTCTAGCTTCGTTTGAGGGTACTTACTATTTATAGTAAGTCATGGGGTTGATAGAGGCCAACCTTACTATTTTTAGTAAGGCATCCAGTTATGCAGAGTACACAATGGACTTCTCAATGGTGTTCACAGAATTGAAAAATAATGATTAAATTGGGAGTTATGATATTATAATTATTATTAAAGTTATACTTTAATAATAATTAATTATAAGTGAATATTAATGATTAATATTTTTAACTTTATATTTTAAGGGACATTTAATGAAATAAAGTCAAATATTAATATATAGCGTTGGGCGTCCACTTTATATTTATTTAAATGGCCTAAGTGAAGCATTTAATAAATTAAATGAAACGTTAAATGCTTTTTGGGAAATCGAGCCATATTGGAGAAGATATAAAAGGGCATTAATGAATCATTTTTAACCATTTTACACTTTGGCATTTGGAGAAAATTGTCTAAGAAGAGAGAAACCAAGGGTTTCAGTCTTTGATTTCTTTGGAGAGTGTAGCTGCTTCAAAGTTGTGCATTCTGAGGTTGTGAGATACCAGCTGAGAATTGCCATTGATCGATTGGTTCCATTCAAGGATCAACAGTGTGCATATTGGAGAAGAATTTCCAAGGTTTTCAGATATGTTTGTCCAATCTATCCAGAGTAAGGGGGAATATTGATCACTTCTGCCAGAGATCATTCTTGGAGGGGCAGCAGCTATCATAGAAGCCATACCATGTCTCCTTAGCCAGGCCGTACAGCATTGGAGAGGCTGTGATTTTATTCTTGGAGGAATTCGCCCAGCTTTTGGCATTATTTCTCCCTCATTTAGGGCAGCTAGGATTGAAGAGTCATCAGCAAAATTTATTGAATTTATTGGCAGCAAATTGCCGCCTTCCAGGCAATTCACAGAGTTGATGTATGCTGCTTTTTGATAAGACAAACCCCAGTTGCAACAATAAAATCATTTGCGCATTCCAGGTATGCTGGATGTACTCATCCTTCATCGATAATTCAGTATTGTGAGTTTAGATTATTATTTCTTGCATTCTATGGTTGGTGTTGTGTTTACTATTATTTTCCAGTCTTACATCCATATTCAGAAAATTCCAAGAAAAAACTAGACAATTCAAAATCCTTCAAACAAAATACAACAAGCAGTCTCGGTTAGTAAATATTCTACCAAGGGGTGGAATATTTCAGCCAAGCAAAACTACAATGAAGGAACAAATGATCATTGTCTTCCTCCTTGATCTCACACAATACACATCTCGAGGGCCCAAATCTGCTAAAAACTCTCAACCTATTCCAAATAAGAGCCCTTCTCTTTCAAACGATACATAAGATTTTAGGGACACCACATTTGAACCACATTGTACTATATACCTGGCCAGCAATATCAATGCTACAATAGTATTTATAGAAAGCCTCCCTAACCATAACTTGACCAGTGCTATTGTCACCCCAAACTAATCTATCCTCCTCTTCAGGGCCACAAATAGGCCACTTAGCCACCTCAACCTAGATATCATCACAAGCACTCTTTAGCTCAACCATAGGGGCAGTAAGAGCCTTCCAACACCTATTGGGACAAGAGCCCTCCTAGTAATCACCCACAATGTCCTCAAAGTGAGAAGCTAAGGGCCAAAAACGGGGAATGTCCTTGAGAGGCCCGCAATCAAGCCACATATTCTACCAAAAATTTATTTTCCTACCATCACCTAGGCACCATCTCAAATCAAGCATAATGATACTTCTATAGTGACTAAGGAATTTCCAAATACTGGACCCCTAAGGAAGAAGGATATTCTTCTCAAATAGAAATTCAATGTTAGTCTGAAGATATTTGGCTTGTAAGATTTTGCTCCACAATTTATTCTTCTCTTCATAAACTCTCCAAATCAACTTGGCACCAAGGGCAATATTCATTCTTGCATTTACGAATCCCAGCCCCCTAGCCACCCTACTTTGACAAGCTTGCATATCACATCCCATTTCACCAAATTTTAAATTATCTTCACACCTCACCATAAAAAGCTTCTCTTCACATCTTCTACAACCCTTGCCACCTTGCTAGATTTGAAAAACTAACATTGTGTAGTTTGGGATAGTGGATATAGAAGCTTTATTGAGCATAATTTTACCTACCAAGGAGAGCCGGTGACCCTTCCAAGAGTCAACCATACTATGTATTCTATTTCAAACATTACTCCACTCACCAACCGAAAGCTTCCTAAAAACAAGAGGCATGCCTTTCCCTAGGCATTTACTAGGCAGATGATCAATATCAAACCCTAGTATCCTCTTAATCTACAAACTTGCAGGACACAAATCATGGAAGAGGAAGATATGCGATTTAGCCTCATTGACCTTTGCCCAACTGCTTTTTCATACTTGACCAGCACTTTCTTGAAAACCCAGACCTACATGACTATACCCTCAAAACATACTATCATCAACAAACTAAACATGAGTGATGTTGTTAGTGCCTTGAGAAACTTGCAGCCCTCTAAGATTACCATCTTTGACCTCCTTTTGCATACTCCTACTCAAGGCCTTAGCAAGAATGAGAAATAGGAATGATGACGAACAATCACCCTAATAGAGACCACGTTTGGCATTGAAAAAATCAGAGGGAACACTGTTAATGAGAACTGTTGTCATTTTATGACACCCTTGGTCCATCAGTGAGAACCGATCAGAGATATGTTCCATGGACCAACGCTGCCCCAGTTGATCAAGGAGAAAAGCAATGGAATTATGAAGTGTGAAGTGTTGTTTTGTCAGAAGGAAGTTCCTAAGTCTTCAACCCTGGAACTCCAAACCCCCAAGTTCCCAAGTTCCTAGTCCTTCTACCCCAGAACTCTGGAACCCCCAAGTTCCCAAGTTTCTAAGTCTTCAATCCTGGAACTTCGGAACCCCCAGGTTCCCAAGTTCCTAGTTCTTCTACCCCGGAACTCCAGAACCCCCAGGTTCCCAAGTTCCTAGTTCTTCTACCTCAGAACTCCGGAACCCCCAGGTTCCCAAGTTCCTAAGTCTTCAACTCCGAAACCCCCAGGTTCCCAAGTTCCTAGTTCTTCTACCCCGGAACTCCGAAATCCCCAAGTTCCTAAGTCTTCAACCCCAGAACTCCAAAACCCCCAGGTTCCCAAGTTCCTAGTTCTTCTACCCCGGAACTCCGAAACCCCGAAGTTCCCAAGTTGCTAAGTCTCCCCAACTTCGGTGACCTAGGTCTCTGAAGTTTCCCCAACTTCGGTGACCTAGGTCTCTGAAGTTCCCCCAACTTTGGCGACCCAAGTCTCCGAAGTCTTCCAAACTACTTCTGGCTTGCAACACTTCCCGATGGCGTGATCAACACTCAAAGCTTTAAATGCTCTGACAACTTTGGTGACTTATGCACCTTCTTTCGTGGAGCCACAGGGGTGCATTTAATGTTTTTGGCAGGATTTCCATCAAGGGAGGTGTGAGAACATGCTTGTTGTGGTGACTTATGTCATGCCTACATACTCTAACTTTGGAAGTTCAGTTAATCCACCCTTCTTAAAATTGCCTTTTGTGGGTATGGCTAGGTTGCTTGCATGTACAAGTCAAGTACATGATCACTCTTGTAACCATTTTTCTATATAAAGGTTGTTAAGCCTCATTTTAAAGGGTTCTCTCCCTGCTGGCTTGAGCTATTCCATGCTCTCCCACTTCTCTTGTATTTATCTTGCATTTGTGCAAATGTAAGTTTGGCCATTGGCCTTATAATTAATTGAAACCACCATCCCTGCCTACTTTCAACTTATGTATGTTGTGTATGTTTCCTTACCTTCATCATAGGTGTATGTTTTGTGGTTCTTCTCTCATATATGCTGTGTTAAATTTATTTCTGAGTGTGACTTTTGGGAAACCTTCTCCCTTGTTGGCATTCAGTGAATTCTAACCTTCATACATGCATTGGGGTCACTCATACAACTAAAGTTTGTGCATCTCCTGGGTGTTTCAGTTGATTTTTTGTGTCATTTCAGGTAGGGAGAGGAATAATCTCTTCTTAGTGCATCACCTCCTTTTATTTCAAGCATTGCTCTCCCCTTTACCTCTCTAATTTGTTAGGATAGGCCTAGGAGTTAGTTTTGAAGTGTTGAGTTGGTTCAACACCTGCACCTGGATTGAGAAGGAAGTCGGCCTTCTTCGGAGATTCAACCCCCTTGCGCAAGGTTCCACACTTCGGGGTTGTTTCCATGTTTCACAAGGTTGTTGAGTTGATAGCTCATGAAGGGTGCAAGCTTTTGTGATAACAGTTTTTGGCACGCCCGGTGGGACTTCATTCGATTTACATGCTAAGGATTCAGTGTTGTTCTTGGCATGTCAGCTTTTAGAGGCAGTCATCTTCAAGCACTTGGCGACTTTGCTCACAAGACCAGTCTCTTGTAAATGACTTGTTGCTAACTTCGGAACCCTGAGGTCTCCAGGTTCTGAACTCACTAAGCCATCTCAACCCCGGAACCCCCGGGTTCCGAAGTTCCTAGGTCCACTACTTCAGAAACCCCAGGTTCCGAAGTTCTGAAGTGCTCAACTCCGGAACCCCCAGGTTCCGAAGTCTTTGCTCACCAGTTCAGTCTGCTTGCTCATGACTTGTTGCAGCTCCAGATTTCATGCCCAGAATTCATACAAGGGCATCTTCTAGAGGTAGTTTCCAATTTGAAGAACTCTCATCTTCAGGCTCTAGAAAGAGGTAGACCTTCATTATCACCAATTAGGGAGGTCAGGGTTGTAAACACTCCATCTCCAAGGTCTCATTCTACCCCTCCATTTACAAGACCATTACTATCAAGAGCTCCCACCACTCATATCAATAGACCATTGTTTCACATGGCAAGAAATCAAGTTTTTGTTACCTTCAATGGGGGGAGTCCCCTTATTTTGACTCAATGGAATGACATACCAGTGGTTGCGTTGAAGAGTATACCATACTTCTCTGGTGAAACAGCTACTATGCCCATTGAGCACATTCAAGACATTGCAAACATTTGCTCCGTCCATAATATCACTTAGGATGATGTTGTTGTCAGACTCTTAGCCACATCTTTGAAAGGCAAAGCTTTGCAGTGGTATAGAGGGCTACCGTCTAGCTCCATTCACAATTGGGATGAATTGGGGGAGAGGTTGTGCAACCATTTCAAAGACAAAAGTGACCACCTATCACTTGTGGAGCAGTTGACTAGGATCAAGAGGGCACCCCATGAGTTCATGGCAGATTTCAATTTCAGATTCCATAGGACATGGAATAGAATTCCTGCTCTAGTGAAGCCATCTCCAAATCATGCCTTCTTGTATTATCTTAGAGCTCTCAACAGCGATATAGCTGTCATGGTACAATCAATGGGTGAAGCCTCTCTACCGGGTACATATGACATAGCCATAAGAGCAGAAAATTGTTTGATTCAGGCTAGGAAGATAGCTCCAATGCCTCTCTTCCCAAAAGCTCCTACTCAACAACCCACCTTGGCTCCTATCCCCATGGCACCTGCAGGTCAACCATCCACACCCTCCACGTCCTCCAATGAGCTCCATGAGGTCAAGGCTCTATTGCAAAACTTTAGCAATGAGTTGGTGACACTAAAGAGGCAGCAAGCCCAGCATAGCAGACCTTATCAGGCACAAAATCAAAACTATCAGCAGAATAGGCCACCCTTTCAAGGGCAAAACCAATGGAGCAACGCCAGGCCTTTGAATAGTGTGAACCCCACAACTGCAAGCAACTCAAAGGTGATAGTTCCAATGCAAAATAACCTTGCCCAAGAGCAAGATTGGTGTCAACCATGCAATCAGCCACACAACCAAGGTGCATGCCAAAATGGAGGGTTTGTCCAAACCTTAGTGGTGCAGGATGAGCCGACAACTTCTGGCCAGCAATATGACCCAAATCAGCCTAGTGTTGGCACTCAAGCTTACTTACAAGGGGATTCTGCCTTTGTCAATTGGCAGGAGGCAAGATTCTGTGGTTTGAACCAAACAAATGGTGAGTCTATGCTGCAGTATACAAGGTCAAAGAAGAGAGCCATGGAGGCTGCCTCACCTTTAACATCAGCCCAAGCTCCAACACCCAATGTAGCCGCCCATGATACAAGCCATAGTACCATGCAAGGGAGCAAGAGGTAGGAAGAGGCACAAGTCGTCCAAGGAGGAAAAGTAGACCTTGTAGCCTCAAAGGGTCCTCTAAAATCAGTTGATGTCCCTTTCAACATAGTTGATCAGATGAAGAAGGCCAACCTCAACGTCACTATGTGGGAGGCCCTTTCAATCCCATTTCAAAGGGATTTGCTTAAGGAGGCACTCAAGGACGTCGATCAGTCAGGTAATGAGGCAGCAGTCAATGGAAAGGCAGTCTCCACCAATTTGGTGCAACCCAAGGAGGAGGAAGATTCAAGCAAGATCAGCAAGCCTCCCCCTTTCTATCTCTCCTTAATCATAGGAGATAATTTGGTTCACAACTGCATGATAGATTCAGGAGCTAGTAGCTCAGTCATGCCTAAGAAGGTAGCTGATCTTCTTGGCATAGAATACGAACCTATGACCAAAGGGGTGGTCCAATTAGATGGCACATCTATTAAGACAGTAGGGGTGGTAAAAAATTTGAAGTTAATCTTGCATGCATGCCCTAGTTGCACTGTCTTGCAAGACGTATCAATTCTCGACCTCCCTGCCTTCTTTGCCATCTGCCTGTCTAGAGACTTCACCGCCAAGATAGGTGGGTACCTACCTTCTGATTGGTTCCACATGCTATTTCGAACAAGGTATGGTACCAAGGTCACTATAAGGGGAAAGCCCATTGCCCAAAACCACATTGAGCCCTACACCCCCAGCCCTATAAACATGAATTGCACTTTGCATGAAGAGGGGGAGGAGTGTACTGTCCGTGAGCCTGCCACTCTTTTGCAAGAGGTTCCTGATTGCTTGTTGGACGAATGGGCCAATGCTTTTCAGTTTGATCCATTAGTTGAGACTGAAGAGACTGGGTTTGGCACCTATTGTATCCATGAAGAGGATACTCCTATACCTAACCTCATCAAGACACAAGGAGACTCAGAGGGGTTATGGAACATGTTTTTTGATGGTTCAAGAAACAAGAATGGTGCAAGTGCCAGTGTGATGCTTGTTTCTCCTGAGCAGGAGAAATATTTCTTCTCTTTTAGGCTTCAATTTGGTTGCACCAACAATGTCGTTGAGTATGAATCCTTGATCCAAGGTCTCCAACTTGCACTAAGCAGAAAGATCAGATCTTTGCAAGTATTTGGAGATAGTGAGTTGGTTGTTAACCACATCCGAGCCCAAAGTGTAGCAAAAAACAACCTACTCAAATCATACAAACACAGGGTTTGGGATTTGATTGAAGGATTCGAGGCCTTCAATATCCAGAGCATTCCTAGAAGTCAGAACAAGCATGTTGATAGGCTTGCAGCGGTTGGTGCTCAATTCGACATACCAGCGCACGTTGCAAGTGAGAAGGAGCAACACATCAGGCTTGTTGTGAGGCCTGCTGTCCCAAACAATCAGGTAAATTGGCAAGTGTTCAAAAGCGATCAGCAAATCGTCAACTTCTTGCAAAATGAAGCAGAGTTTTCTGGTAAAAATCAGCCTAACTTGCAAGACCAGTATGGAGATCAAATCATGCAACTCAACTCCAACAAGTTGCCTAAAGGTCTAGTTACCTTAGAAGGCATTTTCAACTCGGATGATCAGTTGAAGAAGAAGATGAACTTGGCTGCAAAGAGGGGTGATTACAAGCCAGTTGTTGTCGCCGAAGGTAGGTCCTTAAACTTGGGCAAGGTGTGTTCCTCCACCGAGCAAGAGGCCTTTGTTGAGCTTTGCCAAAAATATGATGACATGGTTGCTTGGACCTATGAAGACTTGAAAGGTTTTGACCCTAGCTTAGCCCAACATACTGTAGAGCTAAACTTGGATGCAAAGCCAGTTAGACAAAAGCAAAGTCCAATAAACCCCAAGATTGAGCCACTAATGAGGAAGGAGTTGACCAAGCTGATAGAAGCCACTATCATCTTCCCTATCAAGCACTCCTCCTGGGTGGCCAACCTTGTCCCTGTAAGGAAGAAGAATGGGGAAATCAGGGTATGTGTAGACTTTAGTGATCTCAATAGAGCCTCCCTCAAGGATCACTATCCCCTTCCCTCTATGGAGCAGATTCTCCAAAAGGTCAGTGGCTCGAAAAGATTTTCATTCTTGGATGGGTATTCAGGCTACAATCAGATCTTGGTCCAAGAATCAGACCAATACAGGACTGCATTTACTACTAAGTGGGGTACCTATGCTTATTGTAAAATGCCCTTTGGGCTAAACAATGCAGGTACCACGTTCCAAAGAGCAATGGACATGGCTTTCAAGGGTGTATTAGCAAAATTTGTGTTTGTATACCTTGATGACATAACTGTTTATTCGAAGCATGCAGCTGACCATCTTGGTCATCTTGAGTAGGTTTTCATGAAATGCAGGGAGTATGGTCTATCCTTGAACCCTAGCAAGTGTGTATTTGCTACTGATCAAGGAAGATTGCTAGGACACATCATATCCAAGGAGGCTTTGACCATTGATCCAAAGCAAGTGGAGGCTATTCTTTCTCTTCCACTCCCCAGTCATAAGAAAGGATTGCAAAGTTTCCTTTGTAGGATCAACTTTGTGAGGAGGTTCATTCCCAACCTTGCCACCATGGTAAAACCCCTCACTTCAATGTTGAAGAAAAACTTGGCTTTCAGTTGGACCAAGGAGGGAAGGGTCGGTTTCGAAGAGATCAAGCAAGCAATTGCTCAGGCCCCTACCCTTGTCACTCCTAATTACGAAAGGGATTTTATCCTCTATACCTTCGGAGGAGAATCCAGCATCTCAGCTGTCCTAACACAGCTGAATGATGACAATTTGGAGCAACCTATTGCTTTCTTTAGTGAGGGGCTAAAGGACTATGAGCTTAAATATAGCTATGTAGAGAAGCAGGTCCTCACTGTTGTAAGGGCATTAAAAAAGTTCAGACACATGTTGTCCAACAACAGGATCCAGCTCTTAGTTCTGCATGCAAGTGTCAAAGATTTCCTTCTAAACAAGGATATCAGTGAGAAGAGGGCTGGGTGGATAACCAAGGTCATGGAGTACGACATCAACATCAAGATCGCCAAGCTTGTAAGAGACAGGTGCTTATGCGAACAGCTTGTCTCATCTTCTGAGACTACTTCAGAGGTCGCCCTTGTGTTACAAGAGGATCAACCAACTAGCAACAACACTCAATTCAGTTGGGTAGGTGGCATGACCACCTTCTTAATGGAAGGTAGATACCCCCAAGGTCTGGACAGGACCAAAAGAAGGCATTTCAGGTTGCAGTCCGTTCCCTATGTCTTAGTGAATGGCACTCTTTTCCGAAAAGACTTCGATGGAGTCTTACTAAGATGTATCGAGCAAAACCAAGTCAGCAGATTGTTAGAAGAATTCTGAATTTCATGATGGCTCTTCAGGGGGTCACTTCTTTGCAAGGACTATGGCTATCAAAATAATGAGGGTTGGTTATTACTGGCCATCCTTATTCAGTGACTCACATAGATGGGTGAAGAATTGCAAGAAATGTGCTCTCTTCTCTAGGAAACAAAGACTAGTTGCCCTACCTCTTCATCCCATCCAATTAGATCAATCGTTCGCCCAATGGGGTTTAGACTTCATTGGCATGATAAACCCACCTTCTAGTGCTGGCCATAAGTGGATCTTGGCCGCAATAGATTACTTCACTAGGTCGACAGAGGCAGTTGCATTGAGGGATGCCACTGAGGCCTCAGTGTTGGAATTCGTTGAGAGAATTGTGACAAGATTCGGTGTCCCCTCCACCATCATATCAGACAATGCGAGGGCATTTGTTGGAACCCAAATCAGTTCTTGGGTAGTTAAGCATGGTGTATACTTGAAGACATCATCCAACTATTACCCTCAGGGTAACAGCTTAGCTGAGCTTAGCTGAATCTTCCAACAAGAACCTCATCAGGATAATTAAAAGGACAATTGAAGACAATCAAAGGGCATGGCACACTAAGTTGAGGACAGCCTTATGGGCTGATAGGATCACACCCAAGAGGGAGATTGGTAACTCCCCTTTCATGCTAGTATATGCGAAGGAAGCAATATTCCCATCTTCTCTAGAGTTACCCTCTCTTGAACTCGCACATCAGTTGGAATTGATAGAGAATGATACCATGACAGTAAGACTAGCTGAGCTAATGGAGCTGGAGGAGGTTAGAAGTCAGGCTATGCATACACTTAAGACTCATCAAAAGCAGGTCAAGAAGGTTTTTGACAAAAGGGCTACTAATAGGGTCTTCAAAGAGGGAGATCTAGTTCTCAAGTAGGATGCAGACAAAGCCAAAGCTGGGCGACACTCCAAATTTGATGCTATCTAGAGTGGTCCATATGTCATCACTAGTTGCAAGGAGGCCAATGTATTTCATCTCTCCAAGCTTGATGGCAAAGTTCTTCCAATCCCAGTGAATGGGATTCATCTCAAGCCCTACTTCTAAAGAGGGTGTTGATGACTATGTAAATATTAGACTAGAGGTTCTTTTGCTTTCATAAGTGCTTATGCACATGCCGCATTCTCCTTAAGAGGGTGTGCGCTCTAGTTTTCAGTTTTCCTCCAAGTGATGACGCACACATGTTTTGGATCTTTTCAATGACTCAGTGCCCAATGGATGCTTAAGGCTTCTGGACTTCATGCTTAGCAAGCAAGCATCCCACAGAAATCGCCAGAAATGTTATTTTATGACACCCTTGGTCCATCAGTGAGAACCGATCAGAGATATGTTCCATGGACCAGCGCTGCCCCAATTGATCAAGGAGAAAAGCAATGGAATTATGAAGTGTGAAGTGTTGTCTTGTCAGAAGGAAGTTCCTAAGTCTTCAAGCCCGGAACTTGGGAACCCCCAGGTTCCCAAGTTCCTAGTTCTTCTACCCCGGAACCTGAAACCCCCAGGTTCCCAAGTTCCTAAGTCTTCAACCCCGGAACTTTGAAACTCCGAAACCCCCAAGTTCCCAAGTTCCTAGTTCTTCTACCCCGGAACTTTGGAACCCCCAGGTTCCCAAGTTCCTAGTTCTTCTACTTCGGAACTCCAGAACCCCCAAGTTCGCAAGTTCCTAAGTCTTCAACCCCGGAATCCCCAGGTTCCCAAGTTCCTAGTTCTTCTACCCCGGAACTCCAGTACCCCAAAGTTCCCAAGTTGCTAAGTCTTCCCAACTTCAGTTACCCGAGTCTCTGAAGTTTCCCCAACTTCGGTGACCCAGGTCTCCGAAGTCTTCCAAACTACTTCTAGCTTGCAACACTTTCGGATGGCGTGATCGACACTCAAAGCTTTAAATGCTCTGACAGCTTTGGTGACTTATGCACCTTCTTTTGTGGAGCCACAGGGGTGCATTTAATGTTTTTGGCAGGATTTCCATCAAGGGAGGTACGAGGCCATGCTTGTTGTGGTGACTTATGTCATGTATGCATACTCTGACTTTGGAAGTTCAGTCAATCCACCCTTCTCAGAATTTCCTTTTGTGGGTATGGCTAGGTTGCTTGCATGTACAAGTCAAGTGAATGCACTTCCCTGCACTCCCAGACTGACATACAAGGGTCATGATCACTCTTGTAACCATTTTGCTATATAAAGGTTGTTAAGCCTCATTGTAAAGGGTTCTCTCCCTGCTGGCTTGAGCTATTCCATGCTCTCCCACTTCTCTTGTATTTATCTTGCATTTGTGCAACTATAAGTTTGGCCATTGGCTTTATAATTAATTGAAATCGCCACTCTTGCCTACTTTCAACTTATGTATGTTGTGTATGTTTCCTTACCTTCATCATTGGTGTATGTTTTGTGGTTCTCTCATATATGTTGTGTTAAATTTATTTCTGAGTGTGACTTGTGGGAAACCTTCTCCCCTCTTGGCATTCAGTGAATTCTAACCTTCATACATGCATTGGGGTCACTCATACAACTAAAGTTTGTGCATCTCCTGGGTGTTTCAGTTGATTTTTTGTGTCATTTCGGGTAGGGAGAGGAACAATCTCTTCTTGGTGCATCACCTCCTTTTATTTCAAGCATTTCTCTCTTCCCTTTACCTCTGCAATTTGTTAGGATAGGCCTAGGAGTTAGTTTTGAAGTGTTGAGTTGGTTCAACACCTGCACCTGGATTGAGAAGGAAGCCGACCTTCTCTAGAGATTCAACCCCCTTGCGCAAGGTTCCACACTTCGGGGTTGTTTCCATGTTTCACAAGGTTGCTGAGTTGATAGCTCAATAGGGGTGCAAGCATTTGTGATAACAAGAACCGCATAGAACATGGAGGAGATGCAGCTATCGACCCACTTGCACCAAGAATCACTGAAACCAAGTCTTATTTTGATACTTAAAAAATAGTCCCAAGGAAATCTATCATATCCAACTTGATAGCCATACCTGTTGGACACAATGGATCACTGAGAGGGGGGTGAATCAGTGATTTATACTCTTCTTCTTTAACAGAGAGATACCAGTAAAGTAGAGGACAAGTTGAATGCTAATCGGTAACTTAAACAATGCAAGTAGAGTGTGTGAAAGGACTAGCTAAAACATTAACATCACACATGAACAAGAATACATCACACAATACCAAATATATACGAAGAAAACCCAATGTGGGAAAAACCTCGGTGAGAATAGTTGTTGGAGATCTTTTGCTCCAATCCAGCCTCACAACGAAACTCTGATTACAATATTTAGGGCACCAACCCAAGGAGCACCAACCCCTGATTTATGGGCACCAACCCAAGGAGCACCAATCCCTACACAATTTATAGGCTACAACCTAAAGGAGCTACATCCCCTGCACTAAGCTACAACTTAGTGAAAACAATATGAATCTCAGATATACAAATGAAATCACTGTTGCAAATGAAGTTTTGCAACCTTACAATATTCTCCTCTGTCGGTTTCTTCCTTACCGGTCTGTATTCTCTCCACCCACTCTACAACTTGACTTTGCTGATAACTTTTCTAAATCCCCTCACAATGTCTTTTCACCTTCAGCTCACACTTGATCACTCTTAATCAGGCACAGCTTCGGTCGGTTTGTCACCTCTGTGATCAATGCACACTCTACCAGTTGTTCCCTACACCGGTTTTTACTGCTTCTCCTTATCAGTCAGATCTTCACTCATAAACACTTGAAGTGTTAATTTCTTCGACTTTCAGACAAAACATTTACACTTGTCTTCACTATGCAGCAACAGCAACAACAGTCTCAAGTCATCATATTTAAACTTGAGCTTTCCCGCCAAGAAACAATTCAAACTCGGAGCAGTTAAGGCTTCCTTTACCCGACACAATTTGCATGAGATCCAATTCAGTCTGTCTTGGATCGATCACCTGTACTCCAGGAATGCATACTTGCTAAAGATAGCAGTCTCATACATGATTTTCTACCTTGAAATCTGTCGACTCATAAAACGCTCAGTTGTTTCCTTGTCGAGGTCTTCTTGCAATCTGATTTTCTTTCCTTTGATCCAGGCGCCAACTACTCCTTGATCTTCCTCTATTATTCTTTCTTCCTCGAGCCACATCAGTCAGTTACAATCCCGTGATTTTTGGCTGTTTCATTAATGTCGACTAGCTGTTTCAACAACCATGTCGATGGAGGCTTCACCGACCTCTGCATGTTTGCCACCTCAGCTCCACATGGCATCACAACGGTCAATCACTTAGCTCACCGACACACAGTCGGTTCATACTTGAATATTCAGCAAACTCATACCGGTACATGCCTTTACCGATGAGACCTTCTCCTCCTGCTAACCGGTAGTTCACACTACACCGGTAGCACATCTTCACATCCGGTGATTTGTGATTACTTTAACATTCTGCCTCTTCATCATAAACAAGCAGCCAAACTCCAGACCAGTTATCACTCAACATGCTCACACACACATGCATCTCACCTCATACCGGTGAAGTCACTGATAGTCTCAACAACTACTTTCACCAAACCGGTTAATCTTCTCAATACCTAATTTGTCTTTCACCATACCGGTACACTCTTCTTCATACCGGATGACATACCTCTACCGGTAGCTTGCCTGCAATACCGGTTGACATCAATGACAACTCAATGCCAACAATACCTTCCTGCTTTGGATGGAGTAAATAACTTTGTGGGCGATCACAATAGTGTCTAAAATTTGTCTACCTCTCAAAAAGTTGGTCTCCTCCTCAAAGATGAAGTTGTCTAGACAAACCTTGAGCCTAGACACCATAGCCTTGGCCACCACCTTGTAGATAGCATTACAAAGAGGAATGGGCCTAAATTGGTCAAATAATTTAGGCTCCTTGACTTTCGGAACCAAAGCAAGAAAGGTTGTATTCCAAGGTTTGAAGAAGGCTCCATGCATCCGACACTCCTCAACAACGCCCTAAACATCTTCACCAACAAGATGCCAAAACTTTTTTAAAAACTCAATTTGAAAGCCATCTAGACTAGGGGCTTTTGAGTGCCCATAGAGAGAATCACTTTCCTAATTTCTTCCCTAGAGAATGGAGCAAGAAGAGCCACATTTTTTTCTTCAGAAAGAACACGCAGAATGTTACTCAATAGCTCATCTTGGGCTGCATGGTCCACTTCAGGCATAGATCCAAGAAAAGCGTGAAAGAAATCCTTACCAACCAGATGAGTGGCCTCCACATCATCAATAACATGCCCTTCAGGCATCTATATTTTCTAGATTCTATTTTTTTGTTGCCTATCCTTGGTGGTAATATGGAAGAAATTGGTATTATGATCACCCTCTCTAAGCCATTTAATCTTGGACTTCTAGGGCCAAAAATTCTCCTTCATATGAAGCAGCCTATTATGTTCCTCAATCAGACCAAGCTACTTAGTCTTGAGCTCAAAGGAAAAACCTATAGCAGCAATATCCTTCTCAACCAAGCTCAGATCCATTTCCACCTTGTCCTTATTTTTGAATAAATCAACGAAAGAAAGCTTATTCCACAATCTAACTTGCCTGCTAACCTCCTTAAGTTTACTGTACAGAGTAAATCTTTTACAACTTTTGAAATCAATCTTCCACCACCCATCTAACATCGTAGCAAACTCCAGATGTTCATACCAGGATGCCTCCATCTTCTAGGCTTGAACACTTTGTTCACAAAAAGGGAGATATGCCAATGGTCCAAACCATTGTAGTGCAGAACTTCAGAGCTAAAACTATCCGAGCTCAAAAATTAGTCCGAGTTAATCAAGAACCTATCAAGCCTGATTGTGATGTTGTCTTCTCCAATTCATTTGTTAGACCAGGTGAACCACCCATCCTTGGGTTTGATATCCAAGAAGGCCAAATCTTTGCATGGACTCCTTAAAGCCAAAGATCCCTGAGAGGCAAGGGCTTTGCCTCTAGCTTTCTCCTCATGAGTCAAAATCACATTGAAGTCACCACCAATCAGCCAGTTCACCAGCCCGTTGACACCTTTAAAATTCTTGAGATGATCCCGAACCTCCAAACGATCACCATCCAGATTAGGACCATGTTTAAATATAATAAATAAAAGGCATCGTTAATATATATATATATATATAATAAATAAAAGGAATGGTTAATATATATATATATATAAACCAAATCGTAACTATATGAAATTTTCATATATTAAAAAAACTATATACAAGGAAAATTTAGAAATTTTTAAAAATTGACAGCTCGTCACTTCTCACATGCCTTAGTTGCACTTCCAGAATGTGAACCATGCCTCAAAATGACCTGAAATCACTTTAGAGTGACTGGTATTAATCAAAGTTTTGTTTTTATCTGCTATTTGGGTGAGTTTTTCCAGATTTTGGAAAACAATTGCACATTTTTATGAGTTTTATGCAGAAAATCACTGCAAGTTTGGAAAAAAAATCACCAGAAAGTTTTTGCACGAATGACTCACCGCTGGTTTGGGAATGCAAGTACTTGCAATTTTTGCGAGTTAATGGCGATTTTTTCATCACTGGGTGAGAGCATATAGTGATTAGGAAACCACCTTTCTAGCAGCAAGCCACATGGTTCTACAATGCATTGATGCTGGAAATGAAACTGATCTTCTAATGTCATGGTGGAAAACTAAAAGCCATCTAAACTTAAAAACTGACATCTACGAATCTTTATTATTTCTTGTGGTAAATTGCACAAAAAATTACATAACAAATTTGAGAATGTTAGAGCTGAAAAAGTTAAGCAAAACTCTCTTAAATCCACAGCTGAATCAAATTAGAAAACTCTATGCAAATACAGCAATGCCTTTAATTGGTAGTTTATCTGAGATTTGTTAGAAACTTAGACTATGCAATGACCAGAAATCAATAACTCTTCCCAAAATGATCAAGATTCACACAACACAAACTCACAAATATGGCAAATAGCAAGTTGCAAGTATGGCTTGAAAAATTATACTGAAATGTGACAAATGATTGAGAAGAATGACCTAATATAGGGTAGATATTGCAGTCCAAATATTTACAGCCATATGTACTAAGCTCCTACGATATCGGTAACTCAAATAATATCCAGTAATAAGAGAATAACAGAGCACATTACTGGTAATATTATAACAGCAGTCCCAAAGATAATATGGCCTACAAACACAGCCACGGTGTAATTTTAGTGACACCAATATAATAAAATAACAATACCCCAAATTGCAAGGAAAGTTGTAGCAAAAAAATTAATGAGTATCAATAATATGGTTGTTAATGGTGTTGACTCTTGTTGATGCATCAACCATCTAAAGTATCTATATCAACTGCTTGAAGCACTGATTAATCTGCACCCAAAACTGCAACTCAATGACAGCAATCAGTGATACTCTTTAATCTTAATTCAAAATACAGCAACCACCACAGAAATAGTATGGAAAGGTTTAAACATGTTACATAACAAATGAAATGATATTACAAATTAACCCTCCTTAAACAAGTCTAAATAATATCCAATCCTTCAATATTAAATAAACATTGAAAACCCCTCTAGCAAACTGTGAAGTCCCTCCACAAAATTTTGTCCTAAACTTGCAATATTTCTGATTTTAGCTTGCAGACATTTTGTCAAACACTTCGCATACAACCTATTATGAAGAAACTCTGATTGTAATCCCTTAGAACAGCTGTAACTAAAGTTTTAAATCATATACTCATCATAAATTCATACCATCATTCATAGATTACTCAAGGTATTTTCTCAAACAGTTGGCAATCTTTCAATAGAACTAGAAAGTTGGAAACAATTAAAATAAACAATACAGTCTGCTGTTCCAAAAATCAGAATTACAAATATGTAAAGTGATAAACACTTATTTTTCTAACCTCCAAAATGACACCAAATATACTTGCAATAATGAATGCCGAAGATGCTAGACTGAGTCTAAATCTGAACAGCAATTGAAATGAGTGGTTAGTGTTGGCAATTTTCAATTTTGTCATTGATGTCCACTTGGTTAAATGAGAAGTAATTGTTCAGGTTGTCAGATGGTTGCTTGATCATACTTGTCTTTTATCTGTCTAGTTCGAATGTTTGGATCTGAGTTTGTTTTTGTTCAAACTCGTCAGATCAGTTACACAAAAGTTTGGATCTGAGTTTCAGGTCAGTTACAAAATCTGTTTGCAGAGTTAGGTGAATGAGAATGTTGCTCAGTTTTGTCAGAGGAGTTATAAGTTCGAAGGTACAGCTATAGTGCAGTCTCTCTTTAACAGGTTGTTTGTAACAGTGGCTTCACACCAAAACAAGTGTCATGCATGTATATGTAACAGTGCATGTTCAGACTGAAGATATGTTTTTTTTTTGTTTTTTGTTTTTTTTTTGGTAACCCAGAGGTATCCCCGCGTCTCATCCCAGCGACCAACCCCGCCTTACCTTGGACTTATGGAAGCCAAGTTGGGGTCAGAGGAGAGGCGAGACGAGGCGAGACTAGTCCTCTGGAGGCGGATGAGTCCGCCCGCAGTCCCCAGCCGCTGGGATAACCTGGCAGGGAATCAAACCCGAGACCAATGGGGAGCAAACCCACGGCCCAAGCCAATTCACCTACCATGCGGGACTCAGACTGAAGATATAAAATCAGTTTTTCAGTCTGATTAAAGACTACAGATGACAGCAGGCGTTATCATATACCTCTTGATTTAGGTGTCGTAAGATGGCAGATTTGTAACTGAATGTTTGCAGGGCTGAGTAATAAAACAGTTGTTGCAAACTTTATTTGGGCATGTATAGCCAGATTTATGACTGTCAAAAAGGATATGACAGGAACTGCATGCATTTTTATTTTTCATGAAGTTCTGATATAATTGAATGACTGTTCAAAAAACAGAGATTGTTGCAATGGGTGGTTTTGCTGGTATAAAAATCAGAATAATATCTTCATGGTGTGTGGGTTTTAGAAGATGAGTGTATTGCTGTACGTGCTCTCCTTAATGTGACTAGAGTAGTAATATTTCTTTGAAAAAGCGCATATTCAAATGTCGGATATGTATTGAGAAGTTAAAATTCTGACTTAATTGTAGCGCAGCAATGGGAGTTGCACATGAACTTCATATAAGTCTTCTTGCTGAAATATGTTTTGTGTTCTGAATGTTTCATGTAGAATTTCTGAAGATACAAAGGTCTTATATCAAAGTTTCTTCTTTCAAAAGTTGTTGTTTTCTATTGAGTTGGAGCTCATAATAGAGGTTGTCTACAGTTAGGAGTCGGTGCTCTTGAAAAGTTGTAGCTCTTGGATGTAACCGGATTGGTGCCCATTGGGTTGGAGCCCCTTTTTTATTATGATAGCTATTTGTACCGTGGTTTTTTACCCGAAAGGGTTTTCCACAAGATAATCTTTGTGTCATCTTGTAATTTGTTTGAACTGCTTCTTTTATTTGGTTAAATCTAATTAAGATAGTTGAAATACTGATTCACCTCCTCCCCCGCCCCCCCCCCGTCTCAATATTTTGGTTTTGGTTTTCAATTGGTATCAGAGCAAGATGCCTTCTTATTTAAGCTTAAAAGCTTGAAGGTCAGTTCTTCGTAGTTCAAGATGAACGCCCTTGAAGGTATTGCAACTAATAGAGCTCCTTTGTTTGACGGGTCTAACTACACCTTTTGGAGTATTCGCATGAAAACATACCTAATGTCTCTAGGATTTGATGTTTGGATGAGTGTTGCAAATGGGTATATAGTCTCTTCTATACCTCCTACGGATGCTGATGGAAAGAAGGTGTTGATTTTATGGTAGTGCTCGTTAACCACAGACAAACATCAGATCTATTGCCTTCCCAACCATAGACAATAAGCTCTTATCGTCACCCCCGAGCACACTACATGTCCTTCATGTTATTGAATTCATGTCTATTGATGCAATCATGACCTTGCATATATATGAATCAATACCTCCTAATAGACCTCAAGTCGGCCATATAATTTTGGCGCCAAGGATAGGGTCATACCTATATATTACAAGTTACATATGACTCTCCCTTAGTTGCAAGTTACATTTAACTTAATCACAAGTTACACACAAGTGGTTCGCCCAAATAGGGCCTGCCCCAAATTAGACTCATACAACTGAGATATCCAAATGCTAAGGCTGACAGGCCACTTGGCATTTTGTGCACTAGGTCGGCCCTAGAAGGGATCCGACCTAGCTACACAACAACACTCCCTCTTAGCTAGGAAGGATTCCTTCTGAATAACCAAGTCACATAGTGACTACCACCATGGCTACTCCCATGAATAATACGTTCACCATAGCTGCTCCCAGAGGGTGAACAAGAACATCATGGAATTTCTTCCATGATACCCACCATACCTACTCGCAGAGGGTGGGCTCACCATGCCTACTCGTAGAGGGTAGAAGAGGGCTTTTGTTGTCGAGAATAATCATTATGTTATGTTGTCATATTATGTTTATGTTGTCGTCGGTAATAATGAGTTACAACAGTCAGTTAGTTAGTCTTCCCGAAGGGCAGTTGAATGCGGCAGTTGGTCGCACCCCTTCGGGTATTATATATTGCATGTCGTTCCTTCTTAGTATCATCATGATAGTCGTATCTGGGTGTAATGTTATAACTATAAGCACTTGATGTACATGGACTGTTGAATTAATACAGAGACTGGTTATTTAATATATTTCCATTATGTTCTGTGCATTTACTTTCTGCATTTAATCGTTTACTCGTATGTGGCAAACATTTGGCGCCGTTGCCTAGACATACTCGGGAAAGGAAGGACGGATGGCATACGGACATGATGGGCCTACCCGTCGGTGAGATTAACCCAAAGGCCGACGACGCACAAACAGAACAATCGTCGTTGGGACGCAGAGCGTGATGGCAAGAGGCGAAGGGGAAATTGAACCCTGTAATAATCTCGGCACAATGTTGATATAAATCATGGCCGAAAGGCAAAATAATAAAAATTAAAAAAATTTGCGTACATGGTGTGTGCTTGCTATGTACGGAAGTGATTTATGCCAAATATACTAAATAAGAACAAAAATAAAAAAGATACAAAGTGACAAATGGGAAGTGGCACAAAGAGCATTGAATCTCAGACAGCAAATAGAACGAAGGCGTAGGCTAAGGCAGCTTGCCGAGGGACGACTGGCCGAGGGGTTGCTCGGAGGGAACCCAGGAGGTGTCACGGAGGTTGTGGAGGCAGAGATAGACGGAGAGAATTACACTCTCTACACTGTCGTAGGGTTGCTTGAAGGGAACCTAGGAGTCACCGAGGGTGCCGAAGGAGAACTCTACAGTTCACTAGAATACCACCGTAGGGTAAGAAGTCGCGAAGAGTTGGTGGAACAAACAAGGCGAAGTCTAAACCTGATCGACGCTACCAGAGACCTACTAAAGAACTTGTCCATTTCGGAGGACAACCGGAGGGAGAGGACCGAAGGTGACGGTACGGCCGACGGTGCCGAGGGAGCACAAGGGTACCGTACGGGAGGCAATTTGTTCAGTTCGGGGTCAACAACCTTCTCCAAAGGACCCACGAGTGGAGGATCAGGTGCAAGAGGCGGAGGCGGAGGATCACCAAGTACAAGCACACAAGGCACCAAAGGAGCGAGACCCAGAGGTGGGATGGCAAGTAAGTAGAAGTTGCCGAAGTTCAACAGTGATGGGAAGGAAGATCCCATCTGCCATTGCCGCACTTGCGAAACCATATGGTCAGCGAACGGTGTTACCGACCAAGACGAATGGGTAACACAATTTCCAACAACCTTAAGGGGAGTGGCCATCGACTGGTACTCAGATATGGATAAGGCCAAAGTCGCACCAGGCCCGACTTGAAGAAGGAGTTCGGGATAGAGTTCCACCTCCTCAGAGACAACAATGAAATAGTAGCCGAAATCTATGGCACAAAGCAAAACAAGAACGAGACTGTCCCAGCCTATAGTCGACGGCTCAACGAACTGTTGGGGAAAATGGAGAGTCAACCAGCGGATGGGTTGAAAAAGAGATGGTTTGTGGAGGGACTGAAACGCTCCATCCGGAAGAAGATGAAAATTGTTCCGCCAACCTCGTACGAAGATGCATATAATAGAGCGATGGATCTCGAGAGCGACACAAAGACATCCAAGAAGAAAAAGAAGAAGGATAGCTCGTCCAAAGATGATGAATCTTCCGAGGGAAGCAGTAGCAATGGCAAGTCCGGCAAAAAGGTGCAAGCCCTGCAGAAGGACATGCTGAGGATGATGAAAGAGCTGAAGGTTATGAAGGGAGGTCTGAGCAAGACCGACGAAGGGGAGCTTTGGTGCACAAAATGTAAGACAGACGGCCACACAAAAGGCTCTTGCCCAAAGAAGGCCTATTGTGATATATGCCATTTGATGGGGCATCCCACCAGGGAATGCCCCTACAACATGAAAACACAAACCCAACAAGTATTGCTTATGCAGGAACAACCAACTACATCGGGCAGTACCGACAACTCCCATGCGAACAACAATGCAACCTCGGGAGGCTACCGAGATAACCAGTGGGGAGGACGAAACAACAATAACAATACAAGGAGCCGGATCCAATACGACTCCAAAGGTCGACCGATGGTACAATGCAGAGCGTGCAGCCAGTGGGGGCACTTCGCCCGAGACTGCCCAAAGGGAGAGGCACACAATATTTGTGCAAATGGTGTGGACCGGGAGACCACGAAGACACCACCTGCCTGAAGTCCGGCATCAACTTGCTCAATATCAAGGAAACCAAAGAAGAGGAAGTGCTGGCTGTAACCCGCCACCAAGCCAGACACGCAATGTCCCCAGACCTGGAGATGGAGAAGCAAAGGGTACGGGAAGCATGGGAAGAAATTGAGAAAGAGATACGAGAAAGGGTGAAGGCGAAGGGTACGGCGAGTACTTCCAGCCGACCGGAGGCGGAGGAGGCTATACTAAATCAAATTTTAAAACTGGAGGTGCCTGTGAAGGTACACGACCTCCTCCAGACGATGCCTCAATTATGAATGGCATTGCTAAATAATCTCTCCCAACCACGCACCAATACCAACCACCGCACAGATGTTCCTGGGGGATCTGCAATAGACCCCATGCTGCTGGCAGTTAACACTAGAAGGAACCCGGCCATTGTGGAGATGGGTATCCTTGGCACCGTTCTAACCGATACCATCGTCGATGGTGGATCAGGAGTGAATGTTCTTCTAGAAGAAACCTGGCGGAAGCTGAGGAACCCGACGTTGTGGCCATCTACATTCAATTTGCTGGGAGCAGATCAACATGGAACCAAACCCATCGGGACACTGATGGGCCAACAAGTTACCATCGGGGCGCAACCCTTCATACTGGACTTCGTGGTAATCCCACTAAAGAAAAAAGGGTATGATGCGATCTTAGGGAGAGGGTGGCTGGTGGCAGCCAAGGCCACCCACAACTGGACGAAGAACACTCTGTCTATGGAGAATGGGGGAAGGAAGTTTATCATAGACCTCGGAACACAATTGGTTAGTGAGGAACTGGCATCATCTTCGGAATCAGAGGGTGAAGGAGAAGGCGACCTGAGGGACGAAGGACGGGGCTGCAGGGAGCCCAACAACGAAGGGATCCTCAAACTAGGAGAGTGCTTCGAGGATGAGACACGGTCATTGAACGGCTCTTCCACTGGCAGATGGAGGATTACGAAATGTTCCAGAGCTACAAGGTCAAAGTAGAGGAACCAGAGCAAGCAACAGAGGAGGTGTACCTGCTGGAATACAAAGAATATTGGAAGGGAGACACCCCAAACCTTGGTGACGTAGATAATCCCAAGATCATTTGTGTCGGCAACAATTGGAACCCTGTGTGGAAGGCCGCAACCTTCAAAATCTTTATTATTCTTCTTCTTCTTATGTACAGGAAGGAGAACGTGGTCCCTGTAGAATTTGTGGTTCCAGGTCTTCGGATGCCATTGAAAATAGACTTGCCACCAACGGGTCCAAATTGAAACCCTACCACGAGAAGCGCATAGGGGACCCAAGAGGTCGGAAGGACACCCGAGAGTCTAGAGGGGAACCCGATAGGATGGAAGGGGACCTGAGAGGCCGGGCAAGTGACTTGAGAGGCACGGGACCAAAGCGGAAGACTCTCAAGTGAGGCAAACCGAGAAAGGGCGATCCCAGAGGCACGAAACCCGAGCTGAATCTGGACACTTGAAGAAAAAAAAACGTACAATCCATACGGCAAAAAAAAAAAAAAAAAACACAATGGAACCACCATGCGGTGGCAAGACCGATGGTGGGACCACCGGCGATGGATACCACCCCCGCCCGAGGTCATAAGCATATAAAAACTCCACCCGAGGACATAACCACATAATACAACCGCCGCAAACATAAACGCAGCCCGCACAAACACGCAGCCCCCGCACCAACGCACTTCGCCCAACAACGCAGCGCCCACACAAGCACAAGGCAGGCACACGCAAGGCATACGCAGCCATACACAGCCATCCAGGAGGTAGTTAAGCGTTCAGCGTGCAGGAGGAGGCCTGTACGGTGTGTATGGTAGACGGTTGATCGTGTATTCCATATGGGCTGATTTGTACGGTGGAGGGGTGGTGACCGCACGGGAAGGTGGCCATACGATTGGAGGTGTCAGTGTTGTTGTTGACCGGACGGGGAGGTTGTATGGCCGGGGTGCCATCGGGGACATTACAATGAAAAAAAAACGACGACAACCAGATTGAAAAATCATTTGATGACATCTGGAGCCAGGACGCTGAAAATATTAGAGTGGAGAAGAAGGGTTTTGACATCTTAAAATATCACAGAAATGATGCGCGCCATGGACTTTCGTGTGGTTCTGAGGGGGCGCTGCCCCTCGACCCCGCAGGGGCGCTGCCCCAGACCCCCAATTTATTTTTGAGCTACAATACACTTTTTGAGTTGGGCGAAGGGCATCAGAGAAGGCACGGTAAGTGTTGGGTTGTCCCGTACTATGAGAAAGAAGCCTGAAGCTAAGCATTGGCGGGGAAGCCATAAGCCATAGAGGGAGACGGATTTGGAGGTACAAACAGAGTCTAAGGGAAAGCATTACGCAGTCATACAGCACCAGAGAGTTATTCAGTTCAGTTATCAAACTTTGGGAAGTGTGATGGAGGATTTGAGGCGTCTCCTAGCCTTTGTGCCGAAGGTTGTGGCCACTTCCAGGCATGAATGGTACGCTTTGAGGAACTCGGAGTATGTCTCAGTTGGACGTGAGGTTGCCTTGGTGGATGCACAGAGGGCTCGGGAGGAGCTGACCACCAGGTTGGAGGCAGTACTAGTGTGAGACTTAGCTCGGTGTACCCAAGAGTTGGATGCCGAGAGGACAGTGCGGGTGGCTATTGAGGACAAATTGGCTAGGGAGACAGTATCATTTGAGTAGCAGTTGGTGGAGGCTAAGACTGAAAAGCGTGTTTTGCAGACAAGTTTGGGTTAGGCATAGGAGGACTGTGATGTCAAAGGATGCACTTGAGCATCGGATGGTAGCAGAAAAGGGTTTTCAGGCGAGGACGCAACAAGTGTATGAGTTCCACGCTCGACTAGCATTAGCAGTTCCTACAGTTCTCTACGTTGGTTTTGTTTAATGTCATCTCTATTTTGTATCAAGTCGTCCGGAGACGACTTCTTTTCTTGGGGGGGATGATGTTGCTGAGAATAATCATTATGTTATGTTGTCATATTATGTTTATGTTGTCGTCAGTAATAATGAGTTACAGCAGTCAGTTGGTTAGTCGTCTTGAAGGGCAGTTGGACGCGACGGTTGGTCGAACCCCTTCGGGTATTATATATTGCATACCGTTCCTTCTTAGTATCATCATGATAGTCGTATCTGGGTGTAATGTTATAACTATAAGCACTTGATGTACATGGACTATTGAATTAATACAGAGACTGGTTATTTAATATATTTCCATTATGTTATGTGCATTTACTTTCTGCATTTAATCGTTTACCCGTATGTGGCAAACAGCTTTCACCTCAACCTTCTCCCAGAGAAGGGTGCATTACCACCATGCCTGCTCGCAAAGGGTGGATCCACCATACCTACTTGTAGAGGGTGGAACGAGGGCTTTAACCTAAGACTTCTCCCAGAGAAGAATAAATCTCCACCATGCCTACTCGCAGAGGGTGGAACGAGGGATTTCACCTCAAACTTCTCCCAGAGAAGAATACATTAACAAGGGATTGCACCTCGAACTTCTCCCTCACAAAGAAGAACTCATTAACAAGGGATTGCACCTCGAACTTCTCCCTCACAAAGAAGAACTCATTAACAAGGGATTGCACCTCGAACTTTTCCCTCACAGAGAAAAATGCATTAACCAAATCTTCATGATGACGTGGCTCCCTCTGAAGCTGAAATGTCAGGCTTCCTCTGACGCTGAAATGTCAAGCTCTCTCTGAAGCTGAAATGTCAGGCTTCCTCTGAAGCTGAAGCGTCAAGCTCCCTCTGAAGTTGAAATCAATCTTCTGACCTCCTTGTCCAAGCTTACTTCTGACGATATGTCAGACTCCCTCTAAATGTTGATTCTTCCTTTGCGAAGAAATGCAAGCAATCTTCCTTCCTTGAATGCAATCTATGATTCGTCCTGGAAGCATTTCAGACTAGGTTGCCGGTTCGGGTTTGGGTTTCGGTTCGTGTTCGAAGAACCCGGTACGCCGGTACGGCAAAATTTTGAAAAGGGGTTTGGGTTCGTTTGGGTTCGTCAGTACAAAAACATGTAAATTTTATATATATATATATATATATATATATATATTTTGATATTTGTGAAGCCTATAAGCATGAATTAAAATATGCATGTCACATAGCATCATATGAACAACAAAACAAACATAAACTTGTAATCATAGCATCATGATCATAACATAATTGATAATAGCATCATATACATCAAGTTTAATATCAAAATGCCAAAATATTCAAGTATCATTGTTTCAACTTTCAACAATATAAACTTAAAGTTTAATCATCAAATGGATCATCTAATTCTTCATCCTCCTCCTCCTCCTCCTCCTCCTCATTGACATTGACATTACATGAGCCAATGCCACTTGCACTTGCACTATAAGTTGGCTCAATTTCCGAGTCATCAAGTGTCAATGCAAGAAGCTGAGAAGCAGGAGCATCCAAATCAGTATGCTCTGGCTCTATATCCCACATCTTTGTTTCCCCTTGTGTGTAGTCATGTTGTTTGTGTGAAAGAAGATGTAGGTTGGAATGCACATATACTAAATTCTCCGCTCTTTTTGATAGCAGCCTATTGCGCTTTACTGAGTGGATGAAAGAGTATGTGCTCCAATTTCTTTCTGAAGCAGATGAACTAGCAACCTATGAAGACAAAGTAAACAATTAAAGTTATACATTAATAAAAATAAAATTACTAGCAACCTATGAAGACAAAGTAAACTATAAATAAACTAAAACTTGTAAATTTAAAATTTTAATTAATTAAACTTACTTGTGATAAAACTTTTATAGCGAGGGGTTGTAGGTGTTGGAAGCATGTGCCATGGAAGTACCACCAACTATGAGCATCTTTCTTGGATCTATGACGAAGTGCATCAACACTTAGACCATTCCCATTTGCGAATTCTATGAACTCATTTGTAACAACATCTCGCAAATCATCATCGGGATATAGTCTAAGAAATGTTGCCTTATACCCATCAGATACTTCTAGATCTCTCCATGGTGGAATCCTTCCTGGTTTATCAAGAAACTGATTGCTATAGTACTTAGGTGTCAAGGCATAGGCAAGAAGGTGCAAAGGAGTGGTCATCTTATTCCACCTCTCTACAATAATTACTTCCAGTTCTTTGAAGAAATTCTCCCGAGGATCATTCTCTTTTTCATTTATAGTGACCTTTATTTTTTCAAGCATTGAATCAATGCCATCATAAATCTCACCTATGCAAGGCCTATCCATGTCTGTATAGCGAATCATGCTCATGATGGGCTCAATGATACTTAGGAGATATGTAACAAGATCCCACCATTTCTCATTCAATATTCTATCCCTAATTTTTTCTGCCCTCTCAGTGCTACTTTGCTTCCATACAGTCCAATTGGTGTTGATCACCATATTGCATAGTGCCACTCTAACTTTCACAAGTTGTCTTAAGATGATTGTGTTTGATGCAAAATGGGTCTCAGCAACCTATAACACAAATTAATGCCAAATGATTAAAAAATAAAGCCAAACTTTAAAGATAAAAGAAGAATACACAATATAGCTTACACAATGATATTATTAACATTGAAAATTCAAAAAAATCAGAAAATGTAAATTAAATTACTATTTCACTTACCTTCAATAGCTCCAAATTCGAATAGGTTCTAAAAATCCCTTGAGACATGTGGTGGTTTGTGATGAACATCTGGATGTCCTCAGCCTCTGCATACACATCTCTGATCCATTTTATTTTTTGCCCAATCCTTTGTAGCATAAGATTGAGTGAATGTACCGCACAAGGTGTCCAAAAGATGTGATCATAGCGTTGCTCAACCAACAAACCAGCAGCTCTACAATTTTTTGCATTGTCCGTTATGACTTGGACAACATTGCGGGGTCCCACAGACTCAATGGCAGAGATGAGAATTTCTGCAATAAATTGGCCATCTTTTATTTGGCCCTCACAATCCACAGCTCTCAAAAACATTGCCCCTTTAGGGGACACCGCTATGACATTGATCAAGGGACGGTTTTTAGCATCTTTCCACCCATCTGAAACAATTGTTACACCTGTCTCAACCCATGAATCCCTTATGGGTTTCAATGCATCTTCAACCCTCTTCACCTCTTTCTCCAATAATGTTCCACGTACCTTCTCATAACCGGGGCCCTTATACCCTCTTGGTGCCTCATTAACACTTTTTATCATTTGCTTCCAATATGGGGAGCGAACAACATTGAATGACAACCCATTTGCATAAATGCACCTTACTATATCTTGATCAGCATTGTCTCTACTCTCATTTTGGAATGCGGTTTCTAAAGGCCCCTTTGTTCTTTTACGTGTCAAGGGTGGTTCACTTTGAGGTTCATTTGTGGCAAAGAAGGGGTGGTCTTCTACTACAATACTGGGATTAGAAGGGCCTTGCATTCCCCTTGTTTTCTTTGATGCGGTTTGGTTCAATCTACGGGCTTCCCTCTCTTCTGCCGCCTCATGCTCCCTAATATATTTCATCACTATCTCATCTGGTATAGGTTTACCATTTTTTTCAGGGCATTTTTTGATGCCTCTTCCTTTTATTCCACACAAATGGCCTACCACCCGATAATATGAACTATTACGTTCAATATCACATCCATGGCATTTCCAACGGAATCCCCCACCTCCTGGAAGTTGTTTTATAATGTCCACATATTTCCATAAGGGAGAATTTGGATCATTTCTTTGTGTTGCAATTATTTGTTCATTGCCAATGGAGGAAGATGTAGATGCCATTCTAGTTCCTATGGCAAGAAATAAAATAAACATATTCAAAAACAAAAACTAAATAATGAAAAAAAATTCAAGTTTCATGTTTGACAATTTGTGAAACAAAAATAGTTGGAAAAAAATGTTTAAAAACCTACCTCTTGCAGCCAGTGGAAGCTTGAAAATGTATGGAAATGATGCTGCAACACTTGTTGAAGCTTCTAAAATCAGTCTTCAACTCCTCCTCTTTGATCTTGGAAGCCAAATTTTGTTCAACCTTTCTTCAACCTGCTCTCATAAAAAATTTGTTTGCAACACAAATGAGGTGAAATGTGTCAATAAAATGTTTTAGAAGTGTTTTTTAGGTTATAATTTTCACTTTTTAAAAGGCGGAATTGAAAAAACATTAAAATTTGCTTTGTTTTTTAACTTTATGGGCCGCCCAGCCGCCCGGGTTCGACTGGGTCCGCCCGGGTTCGACTGGTCGAACCCACCCTAGGTTTTTCGAACCCTGGTCGAACCGGACCCGTACCACGGACCCGGTCGAACCCGGACCCGTACCAGGGCGTCCCAAGGGCGAACCCGGTAACTCAGATTTTAGAGAGAGATAATGATAGTCAGGGGAAATGTCAATACATGATTCACTATTCAATGATGTAGCATGACTAAATGAAAAATTCATGAGCATTATTCAAACATAAAGAGTACTTATCTTTTATAATTTTGCTCAACAATGGAATTTTCATTCACTTGGATTGATCACACCGAAACACCTAGTGATGATTTGATGGCTACATGGCCTTTGGCCCTCACCGTCATTCATCATCTATCCATAATATCTGCTTTGTGCATAGCTTAAGCATCATCTAAAGAATTGCCTTAAATACCATTCACAGCAAAGTGATGGACCAACCACATAAATGCGACAAAAATCCACCTATAGCAGGGTGTGCCAAAATGCTAAGCTGCAGTGCCCATCCTAGGACAAACGTCAATTGATCTTCAAGAGCGACATAAGTAAGAACTTGAATAACTGGACATTCAGTTGCAATATCATCTGATGCCTATGCAGGCTTCAGCAAAACGAATGCTTCATGTGACTCTCGAAGCTTCCATGATGATGTGAGAGTTGTTGCAAGGCGTTATTGCACAGAGACCTTCTCCATCATTCATGATCGTTAGGTGCCTCCATTTGCTTTCGTCCCCATACGCACACATTTCACATTTGTGTACGGCTTAATGTGATCATCACGAAACTCACCACTATGTTGTTGCTCGATCTCAACCTTCCATTACACTAAGCAGTCGATAGCACGCGTACCAACTCGCGTCGCTTCGTTGCATCCTCAAAATGCTTGCTGCCACCTTGTCGATGTCTCTATCCACGAGTGCCGTGAAGCGAGTGATCTTCGTCATTTGCTAGTAAAATGTTACGATCGCCGAAGAGAATCCTCCACAACATGTTCTCCTCCCCAAATGAAGAGTTCGAATATAGAATGTTAAAACGGACAGAGATGTCCATAGCGACTCCACTTGCCATCAGCATTTCGATACCAGGCTTGGCGACTTTCAACACAAAGGAATCGGACTGAATCTGTCATTGAGTACTAACGACAGATCTATGGCAATCATCGGCACCTCAACGGTCATTACTTGCCACAGAGCATATGCGATGCTCACGTCTGAGTTGAGAGGCTCCGTAATCTCTTTTTTTTTTTTTTTGCACTTAGATTTGTCAGTCTGCAGATTACTTTGATTGAACTCCCTCAAAAGAACAAGATCTACCTTTAAGCAGTTAGGCTCTATAGAAGGAACCTGCTCTAATACCGTGTTGATTTTATGGTAGTGCTCATTAACCACAAGCAAACATCAGATCCGTTGCCTTCCCAACCATAGATGATAAGCTCTTATCGTCACCCCCGAGCACACTACATGTCCTTCATGTTATTGAATTCATGTCTATTGATGCAATCATGACCTTGCATATATATGAATCAATACCTCCTAATAGACCTCAAGTCGGCCATATACTTTTGGTGCCAAGGATAGGGTCAGACCTATATATTGCAAGTTACATATGAGTCTCCCTTAGTTGCAAGTTACATTTAACTTAATCACAGGTTACACACAAGTGGTTCGCCCAAATAGGGCCTGCCCTAAATTAGACTCATACAACTAAGATATCCAAATGCTAAGGCTAACAGGCCACTTGGCATTTTGTGCACTAGGTCGGCCCTAGAAGGGATCTGACCTAGCTACACAACAAAAGGCATTTGAGAGTAATGCTAAGGCCATGAATGCTATATTGTGTGACTTATCTAAGTCAAAATTTGTAAAATTTATGCATTGTGATACAGCCCAAGCTATGTGGGATAAGGTTCAAAATTCATATGAAGGAGATGAGAAAGTTAAGAATGCAAAACTTCAAACTCATAGAATGATGTTTGAAAGTCAAAAAATGCGTGAAGAAGAAATTATTGCAGCTTATTTCTTGAGAGTTGATGAAGTTGTAAACTCTCTAAAGGGCTTAGGAGAGAAGATTGAAGATTAGACTATTGTTCCAAAGATTTTAAGATCACTACCTCTGAGATTTGATGCTACATTTTCATCTATTGAAGAAATGGCTGACCTTGACAAGATGACTGTGGACAAGTTGCATGGTATCCTGACAGACTGTGAAATGAGAACAAATGTTGAATCTTCTTTAAGGAAAGACAATGGCTTCAAAGCCTCGAAGAAAAACAAAGATAAGGGACATGTATCTAGTGAAAGCACAAAAGAAGAATCAGATTGTGAAGCAGCCCACTCTATGAAAAAATTAAAAGGATGTTTTGGTAAACACAAGGGCAAGCTTCCCTTAAAATGTTTAAACTATGGAAAGATAGGACACTTTGCATCAAAATGTCCATATGAGAAGGAAGAAGACAGCAGCAGTGAGAAGGAGTCTAAATATAACAATAAGAAGTTTGTAAGGAAAGGAAAAAAGTCATGTAATTTCCAAAGGAGTTTATATTCCAAAGAGGAAAACAGTTCATCAATTGAAAGTGGAGAAGAGTCCTTGAATGATGAAATCCTATTCATAGCTTTGGAAGAGATTGTAACTGAAAATCAAGAAAAAGAAGACTATTTTGATGAAGAACAAGTTGAAGCTGATCTTGAGCAAGAACTTATCAATGCTCTTAATGAGATCAAAAAGTTGAGAAAAAAAAATCAGAATTTAAAGTTACTACTACAAGAAGAGAGTAACAAAACTACTAAAAAATCTCTTGCATTAGAGATTGTTGAAACGTTGATTGCTGATTTGAATGTTCAGATTGCTAAAGCAAAGAAAATTGAAGAAGATCTTAGAAGATAGCTTAAAGATAAGGAACAAAACTGTGAGAATCTTGAAGCTGAGCATGTTTCTTTGAGAAAGTTGGATAAATCTACAAAGTTGTTGAATCATGAAAACACTTATCAAGAGTGTACTTTGTCTTTGGATGGATTGTTAAATTCTCAAAAACAATCTCTTGATAAGAGCGGAGTTAGCCATTAAGAAGGTGAATGCTCAAAATCTTCTAAAGTAAAACAACAGAAGCTTGATGGTGATAATATGAGAGATTCAAACTCTAAAAACAGAAAGAGTACCTCTAAAAGGTTTCCTACTGTTGGACACACTCATATGCACAGGTTTAATCACTCTTACTTTTATGGTTATTGCTTTACATGTAATTATTTTGGTCACAAAGCCATAAATTGCAGAATGTTTGCTAGAAAAGGTTTTAGTTTTCTAAACAAAAATTCATTTGCACCTCTAAAGAACTATAATGTTATTTGTTATAAATGCAATAACTTTGGTCATACGGCAAAAGTGTGTAAAAGTGGCATTGAAGATTTCTCTAAGAAGGATGATACAAAAGGAAAAGTAAAGGAGAGTACTAATGTGTGGAGAAAAAAGGAAAGGCAAGGTACAAAAATGCCTTTGGTTGTGCAAATTGCCTTTCTTGCACAAAATGAAAAGGACATCTGGTATGTTGACAGCATAGTTACCAGACTCTGCGAGTCCCGAGGCGGGTTACCTCTGTCGAGGCCAGAGGACCCTGGACTTAGGGTTTGGCCGAGCTTGGTCGGGTCTGCACAGACTCACGAGTCTGTCAGACTCGGCAGACTCATCAAGTCCTGAGCCCCAGACTCTGCCATCTAGCAAGTAAAAAAAAGGCAAAAAAAAATTTTTAATTCAGTGTAGTCTCCATTAGAGACAAATTTCAAGGACGTGAGTGATAAAGCCAACACAAACCTTGGACTTTGATGGATACTTAATGTTGTTTGTGCAAGTCCAAGTAATAGTGAGAGGAATGAGATCATCAACTAAGACGTGGTCATTTCACTGCCAAAGTGCATAATATCTCTGCATCATTTCCAAGTCAGATATTTGTTGGGATTAATATGAATCATCTACACACAATATTGCAGATTGATCATTATTTATATCAAACTTAGATTTAAGAAATTCTCTATCAAAGTTATTTCTGCAAATCTATCCAGTAATAGTTGTTCATTTATTATGATTTGGTTGCTATTCAGTATGCAAATATCTTTGTTTAGCTGATTAAGATTGAATGCAAATATGTTGGGAAACACAGCTGATAAGTTGCACCATGTTGTAATACTCTGAGTTCTTATAAAATGTGAAGTTGGTTACAATCCAAATCTATTCTACAGATATTATTTTCTGAGCATTAGACATTTTGCAACTATTCGTCAAAATTGTTTGGAAAATATTACAAGGATTTCAGGTGAGATCAGTAAGGGTATCTCAAAGAATTTTTGCAACATTTCCAATTCTGAAGTTTGCAGGGATTTATATTAATCATCTGCACACAATACTACAGATTGGTCAATACTTATATCAAACTCAAATTTATGAAATTCTCTATTAAAGTTAATTCTACAAATCTGTCCAGTAATGATTTAGTTGCTATTTAGTGTGCATAGATCTTTGTTTAGTTGAATAAGATTGAATGCAAATATGTTGGAAGACACAACTAATAAGGTGCACCATGTTGTAATACTCTGAGTTCTTATAAAATGTCAAGCTAGTTACAAACCAAATCTGCTCTGCAAATATTATTTTCTGAGCATTAGACAGTTTGCAAATGTTTGTTATAATTGTTTGGAATACATTACATGGACTTGAGGTGAAATCAGTAAGGGTATCTCACAATGGTATCAGAGATTTGACCCTACTAGCCTGTCAGGTTAAGAGTTGCAGTTGTCAGACAAAGATGAAGTCCAATCAGAATCACATTGAGAAATTTAATACAGAGTTCATAAAGTGTTTGCAGGTGTTCCACAAATATCAAGAAGATTTTATGAATTAGAATCATCAGATTTACACAGTCCATGTTGTTGATTGCAAATTTTAGGCTTATTTCCTTCAGCTCAAGCCTTAAATTTGCATTTATACTTGATCAATGTAAACTTGTGTATGTACTTCTATTTGATGAGATTATTGTGTCTTTAATGTTTATTTATTAAAGGATGCATGAAACAGGTTTTAAATCCTACAAAAAATTGAATTTCTTGGGTTTTTCAATTTGTCGAGTCTTTGCCGAGTCTTAGCCAAGTCTTGGCCGACAAGTCTGAGTCTGAGTCAAAAGTCAGCTTGCCGAGTCCGAGTCTTGTAACTATGGTTGACAGTGGCTGTTCCAAGCATATGACTAGAGATAAGAGTAAATTTTTTACTCTTAAAAGGATGAATGGAGGTAAAGTTAGATTTGGTCGTAACTCTTTTGCAAGAGTTGCTGGTAAAGGTACACTTATTTTAAATGATGGCAAAACCAAGGTTGAAAATGTCTTAGATGTTAAGGGCTAAAACATAATCTTTTTGAGTGTTAGCCAGCTGTGTGATCAAGAATATAACTTGGTTTTCAATTCAGATTGTTGTATTATTAGTAAAAATGGAAATCATGTTGCTAATGTAAGTAGAGTTGCTAATAATCTGTATATTCTTGATGATACTAATGGTGAAAAGTGTTGTTTAAGTCAGCTTGATGAAGCATGGTTATGGCATAGAAGATTTGGGCATATGAACTTTGACAATTTGATTCAAATCAACAAGAAGGAAGCTATAAGAGATATGCCTCAGCATGCCAAACCTTCAGATATTGTTTGCAAAGATTGTCAGATGGGCAAACAAACCAGAACTAGTTTCAAGTCCAAGGAATTGTCAAGCACTAGACCTCTAGAGCTCATGCGTATAGATTTGTGTGGTCCTACAAGAACTGCAAGTTTGCAAGGTGAGAAATACTTTATGCTTTTGATTGATGACAATCCACGTATGACATGGGTGACCTTGTTAAAGGAAAAATCAGAAGCATTAGAGAGGTTTAAAGATTTCAAAGCTCTAGTTGAAAATTAAATAGACCTGAAAAATTAAGTGTTTACGTTCTGATAATGGAGGTGAATTTACTTCTAACAAGTTTGTCAGTTTTTGTGAGAAAAATGGTAATAAAAGACAATTTTCAGTAGCTAGAACACCTCACGAAAATGGTGTTGTTGAGAGGAAAAACAGATCTATCCAAGAAATGGCTCGAAGTTTGATGAATGAGTCAAAGGTTAGAGACACTTTTTGGAGAGAAGCAGTTCATACTGCTGTCTACATTCAGAACAGAGGAATGATGAGAGCAAAGCACAATAAAACACCATATGAATTGTAGAAAGGTAAGCCTGCTACTGTGAAGTACTTCAAAGTTTTTGGTAGTCCTTGCTATATCAAAAGAGAAGAGGATAGCATAGGTAAATTTGATGCTAAGCCAAATGAAGGTATCTTCTTGGGCTATTCCTCTAAAAGTAAGGCTTATAAATGTTTCAATAAAAGGTTACATAAAATTGTTGAAAGTGTTAATGTAAAAATTCATGATATTATTAACACTTGTGACAAGCATGAAAATGGTGACAATAGTGCTCAAAAAGATGAAATAGAAGGTGTTGTTCAACCTTCTTCCTCTCATGAACAAGCTAGGACAGCAAGTGGTAATGTGAAGAATACTTCAGAAAATGTTCAACCCGGGGTATCAAACTCTTCTTCTTCAAGTTCTCAGCTTGGGACAGCAGATAATCTTTTTGACAATGATTCTGAAATTGATCATGGTAAGACTCCTTCTAAGTTTGTGCAAAGGAATCATCCTATTGATCAAATCTTACATGAGAATAGAACTAGAGCTACTAAAAGGAATGTAATTTATTATGAAGATGATGATATTTCTTTGTTGTCCATGTTTGAACCTAAGTGTTTTGAAGAAGCAGCTAAAGATAAATTTTGGATAGCAGCCATGAAAGAAGAGCTTGATCAAATACAAAAAAGTGAAACATGGGAGCTTGTACCTAGACCCAAGGACAAGAACGTAATAGACACAAAATGGGTTTATAGGAACAAGTTGAATGAAGAAGGCAAAGTGGTTAGGAACAAAGCAAGGCTTATTTGTAAAGGGTACGCACAAGTGGAAGATATTGATTTTGATAAAACCTTTGCTCCAGTTGCACGCCTTGAAGCAATTAGAATGTTCTTAGCTTTTGCTTCTTTCAAAGGTTTTAAAAATTTTCAAATGGATGTAAAATTTGTCTTTCTTAATGGAACTTTCAATGATGAAGTGTATATGGAACAACCTAATGGATTTGTTTTGACACAAAATCACGACTATGTATGTAAGCTAAAAAAGGCACTGTATGGGCTTAAACAAGCCCCATGACCTTGGTATGACAAGTTAGATAAGTATCTACAACAAGAAGGTTTTAAAAAAGGAATGGCGGACAGAAATCTTTATATGAAAGAAGAAGGTAAACGTATTTTGGTTGTAGTGGTTTATGTAGATGATCTGATTTTTGGAAGTGATTGTGTAGATATGTGCAAAGCTTTTTCTACTAACATGAAGAAGGAATTCAAAATGTCTATGCTAGGTGAGCTATTCTTCTTTCTAGGCCTACAAATTCTACGATCTGAAAAAGGAATCTTTCTTTCTCAAACCAAGTATATCAGAGAGATGTTGAAAAGGTTCAGAATGGAAGACTGCAATCCTGTGAGTACACCTATGATAACAAGATATAAACTCAATAAAGATGATGAGTCTCCTAATGTAAATTAGACTTATTACAAGTCTATGGTAGGTAGCTTGTTATATGTTACAGCTACTAGACCTAGCATTATATAGGCAGTTGACTATGTTGCTAGATTTCAGGCTACACCAAAGGATACTCATGTTCAAGTTGTATAGAGGATCTTCAAATATCTTAAGGGTACAATGGATTTTGGTTTATGGTATCCTAGATGTAAAGATTTTACACTCACAGCTTTTATTGATGCAAATTGGAGAGGTTCAGTTGATGATAGAAAAAGCACAAGTGGCGGTGCTTTCTTTCTTGGAAGTTGTCTTGTTTCTTGGTTAAGTAAAAAACAACCTTCCATTTCCTTGTTTATAGCTGAAGCGGAATACATTGCAGCAATGTCATGTTGTCCTTGGGTACTTTGGATGAAGCAAACGTTAAAAGATATAAAAGTTGAGTAAGATCATCCCATTTCCATTTTTTGTGATAATACAACTGCTATCAATATTTCAAAAGATCTAGTTTTGCACTCTAGGACTAAACATATTCCCATTAAGTATCATTTTTTGAGAGAACAAGTTAAGTTGGAATATGTGTCTTCTAAAGAACAAATTGCAGATGTGTTTACTAAACCACTACCAAAGGAAACGTTTGAGTTTTTGAGATGGAAGCTGAGAGTGATTTCACTTCCTAATTGATTTGCAGATTGGACTCAGGGGGAGTGTTTATTGTTATACTTCATGCCCCATTTTTTGTTATGAAGAGTTTTTACAGGTATACAAACTTGATTCAGTCATTGATGTCCAAGGGGGAGTATTAAGACAGGGGGAGCATTTGTTTTTGAAGTTTTTTTTTAGGGTTCGCTGATTTTTTGGTTCCGTTTTGGTAGCCATCAATGACAAAGGGGGAGACTGTTGGCAATTTTGTCATTGATGTCCACTTGGCTAAATGATAAGTAATTGTTCAGGTTGTCAGATGGTTGCTTGATCATACTTGTCTTTTATCTGTCTAGTTCGAATGTTTGGATCTGAGTTTGTTTTTGTTCAGACTCATCAAGTCATTTACACATATGTTTGGATCTGACTTTGTCTTTGTTCAAACTCGTCAGGTCAGTTACAAAATCTGTTTGCAGAGTTAGGTGAATGAGAATGTTGCTCAGTTTCGCCAGAGGAGTTATAAGTTCAAAGGTACAGCTATAGTGCAGTCTGTCTTTAACAGGTTGTTTGTAGCAGTGGCTTCACACCAAAACAAGTGTCATCCATGTATATGTAACAATGCATGTTCAGACTGAAAAGAAATGTTAAAAATCAGTTTTGACAGTCTAATTAAAGACTGTTAGAAACAGATATGACAGCAGACATTATCATATACCTCTTGATTTAGGTGTCGTAATGTTGTGACCTTTTTCACACATCGCCCCATTGCAAATGGGGACCCTCTCTTTTCCTGCTTTCTAGGGTTTTTGTTAGTGTCCTATGGCCTTCTGCTTCAATTTTACCAAGCCTTGCCCAATATTGAATAGTTCAAGTCCTAAGGATTGAAAGTTAGTTTTTGCAAATCATGTGATTCTAGAATACGAACACCACTAGAGGCTATCAGAAAGGCCAGAGGACGAAGATCGCAATTGATTTGGACGAATTTGGACAACTTTCTATTTTTAGAAAGTTTGCTTTTTTGCTTTTTCCTATTTTTTAGGAAGTTTCGTTTTTGGCATTTTTAGCCCGACCCCCGGTATGGCTATTTTTAGAAAGTTTTTCCTATTTTTTAGGGATACCTGCTTTTTGCTTTTTCGGGATGGGAATCTAGGGTTTGCACTAACACCACTGACCTACTTCAATCGGGACCCAAAATTTCCAAGTTTTGACCTAAAAAGCCAATTCCCTACATTTTAGGGGTCGTAGTGCTTCAAATGGTTTGCCTAAATATGGATTTCAAATTTCAAGTAAATCTGGTTAATTTTGGTTAAAATGTGAAATTTTGAAATTTTCCAAAATTTTGTCTAAGTATGGCTAATGGATAAGGTTGAGTATCATGGCAGGTGTGCAGAAAGATTACCCAAGCAAAGGTCCGCCATATTGGAGAAATGATCAAGGTTCGCTATGTTGGAGTTGCTTCAAAAGTCCGCCATGCCATGATGATGGAGACCTCCAGAAAGTCCGCCATGTAGATGGATGTCTAAAGTCTGCTCATAATGGTGTATAAGCCTCCTTGATGCCTTCAAACTCCGCCGTACCTTGGAGAAGCCACGAAGAGAGGCTCCCAAACTCCGCCATGCCATATGGAAGGGCCATCAAAACTCCGCCCAAGCATGTCAAGTGGTGGTCATACCACTTAAACTCCGCCCTATGCATGAGACCCTCCAAAAGTCCGCCATGTAGAGGTTAAGTTAGAAGTCCGCTCTTGATGAAGAGTCACCAAAGTCCACCCAAAACTTGATAGTCATGGCATCATCAAAACTCCGCCATACCTTAGGGTAGAGCCTAAAGTCCGCCATGTAGAGGTTAAGTTGGAAGTCCGCCATGTTGAGGAAGATAAAACTTCGCCCAAGATGCTAAGTATGATGTTGAAGACCCGCTTAAAACTCCGCCCTAGGCCTTCAAAGGTTGTAAGAGATGGTCAAGAAAGTTTGCCATAGAGGGGTCAAGAAAGTTCGCCATGCATGTTGGAAAGGCCATGAGGAGGTGCCATAGAAGTCCGCCATGTTAGAGGTGTTCCATAAACTCCGCCATGCTTGGTAGAGGTCTTCCCAGAACTCCGCCCTCCAAGCAAGTTGCCAAGCCTTCAAAGTCCGCCTTGGTGGAGGTAACACCAAACTCCACCCAAGAGAAGACCTTCAAAACTCCGCCCTAGTAGTCATACTTCCAAAGTCCGCCCTATCCAAGGAGATGATGGAGAGCCTTCAAAAGTCCGCCATGCTGGTTGAAGACCTTCCAAAAGTACACCTTAAAGGTAGTAAAGCCATCAAAACTCCGCCCTATGCCAAGGAGAAAGTCAAAGGGTAAAAATGCAAGTGATGTCATCAAAATCCTTAAAGATTTCGAACTTAGAAACCAAAATAGAAAGTTCTTTGGAAGGGAATATTGGAAGATTGATAAGGATTTCGAACTTAAAATCCAAAATGGAAAGTTTTCAAAAGGGAATATTGGAAGATTGCCAAGGATTTCGAGCTAAGTTCTAAATTAGAAACTTTTGAAGATATTCTTTTACAAGCCTAGTTCAAGTTAACCAACTGAAAACAAATTAGAAACTTGCATTATTGAAGGATTTTCGAACTAAAGGACATGACAATACTTTCCCAAAATGCGAGCTAGATTTAGAAATATGAGTTGGAGGATTTTGCGTGTTTCTATTTGAGAATTCAACTTCATTTACAAATACTTCATTTGTAAATTCATTTTTACACACCAAGAAGTTCGAAGTTATTAAGGAGAGCATAGTAAAGTATTTTCAGTTTGAAGTTCATCTGGAGAAAGTTCTGGTATTACTGGTGGTTGGACAAACTTCGTGACAAAGAATTCACAGATTTTTGAGTGAAACCAGCTGGTACAAGGGAGAATAAATGAACTTTTCTTGAATTTTCTGAGTATTCTTGAGAAAATTCCAGCCTTACTTCCATCCATTCAAAGGTGAAATTGAATTCATGATGCAGACTTATGTATTTTCTGAGTATTTTTCAGAGTTTGAGAAATGGTTTTTAGTGAATTTATTCGAATTTCTAGGGGAGGAAAATCATTTTTTTGGGCTAAGTATAAGAAAGTTTTCGAAGTTATAACACTTGGTGTTGATTTACGCTAACAACCATCCTTGAAATTGAAGGGTTTTCAAATGAAATTTCAGTTTTTGTGGCTAAGTATGGGAATAAAATGAAATTTTCAAACACTTAGCCATTTCGCAGCCCCGTTATTTTCTTCAAAATTACGAATTAATTCCTAACTTAAAATTTCATTGTCTGTTTGCAGATCTTAGGCACTATGAAATTTCAAGTGGATAAAGATGCTCCTCCGGAGTCAAGGATGACTTCGAAATGGAAAAATGTTAGCGACACCAACCTCGAACACATCAATCTGAGGGAATTTAAGAAGCGGATGCTTGGCCTGGACAACCTTGTGCCTACCACAACCGCACGAAAGATGATGAAGAGTGGCATCGTGCATGCTGTTGGTTTTCTCCCCACCATGCAATGCACTGAATTAGTGGTTGAATGTGCTAAACATTACAACCCCACCAGTAAGGACATTGTTGCACCTGATGGAAGAGTGTTGGCGAACATCAATGATGAGGCCATCAGAGAGGCCTTCAGGATCCCAGAGTATCACAACACAGTGTATGTGACAAAGGACGAAGCTGACAGTCTGTATCAGGACCACTTGGAGGAATATGATGCCATAGTCAACCATTCCTGGCTGGACAAGCCAAGGAAGGGCACCTCCAAACTTCAAAGGAAGAGCCTGGTGAGAGCATACTTCAAGGAGGACATTGGGGACATGATCGTTCTGCTCAACAGAATAATGGGAAATCCTCAAGGTGACCCATTCGAGCCCTGGATGTATTATTTCATTAATGAACGGAGTAAAAATGATAGACTAGGCCAGGATGATTAGCGACAACCTAGACAGCCAACTGAGGAACCTAGAGGCAAATAGAACTTTCTTCATGAGTTCGTTCCTGTTTTATTCCTTGGCCAGAACCTATAGATACATGGGCCTCACTTGCAGAGGAGAAATAGGGAACAAAGAAAACCAGTTCCCAGTCTATGATTGCTATCCCTAGCTCCACATGGAAGAAAAATTCCATTTTAAAAGAGTCAATGATACCTTCCTAATGCACATCACACGGACATTGCAAGGTGGACTGCACTAGAGAGACTCTCAAGAGTCTATGGACTTCATCAGTCGATTCAGGTATTGGTATATCCAATATCCAAAGTTTACTTACCTCTGAATTCAGGGATTCTTTGGGTCTCCATACAAGCTTCTAGCTTACCCTACCAACCGAGTGGTGTTGCTCGAGGTTGTAAGGCAATTGGAGGAATATATGGTGATCCAAAGGGATAAACAAAAGAAGGCAGGAACTTCCTCTCTTACAATTGGTAATGGGCTGGAGACATGTCCATCGTCACAAGCTGTTGCGATTGCTGAGAAGGAGCTAGCCTAGTATCCCTTTTATCAGTACAAGACAACAAGGAATTTTGATCCATTCCATAGAATAAAGAAGGTCGAAGGAATGACATTTCAACACAGGGCTGATCTAGAAGATTATTGGGCTAACGCAGCCGATAGTTTCGAGATCAAGAAGAGGTTTTGGTCGAGAATTCCTTTGAGCATGGTAAGAGCAACAGAGGTATTCAGAGTTGCTGACCAAGTAGAGGATAGCCTTGAGCTTCAGCAGCCGAGCTTTGAAAAGATGAAGAGTGAACCACTAGTTTTGATAGATTGGGCAGAAGGGGAGAGATCAGATCTAGCAGACCTCATGAGGACAATGGTTGAGTATTCCAGGTGGTGGCATCTGAAAGGACAAAGCAATTAAAGTCCAAAGGTGTGACCTTGACCTATGAACTAATGGGCGTGGATGACTCTTTGCCCTCCAATCCTTGTACCTTTGCAGGTAATGCTTGGAATCCAGAAAGTGTTGGGTCTCAGAAGAGGAAGGAGTTAGTTGGAAGCTCCGTAACGGTCACAAGAAAGAAGATTGTAGGAGAAAGAAGAGAGTCCAGCGAAGGCCAATCCATCCTAAGTGCCGCTTCTATCATACCCGATCAGAACGCAGTTGGGGAACAGGAAATGAACATATGCAGGATTAATGATGTTCTCCCTCGGTTGAGGAAGTAATGAAGGAAGTGGTCCAAAGTCTGGATAGAGAGCAAACTGAAGTGCCTACAGTCTTCTTAGATGGCATAGCTACGAACCCAGGAGGGACAGAAGATGGATTTGACCAGAATACTATAGAGCAATCAACTATCCCCGATTGGCTAAGGGAAAGAATAAAGGCTAAGGTCCCCAAGGAGGCCTATTCCGAAGAAATCACAGCAGCATTCCTGGAGAAGGTGAATGAGCCAATTACAGCTAAACCACCCAAGCCCCCCAGAAAGTTTTCTCTGATTCAGCGCGACATTGCAGGATTCAGAACAGTCCAGATAGCGGTGCCTAGAGAAGAAAAAACTAGGGACAACGTCGCCGCAGATGACTACAAGATCACCACCATAGAGCTGGGCAAGCCCACCCAAGACCAAGAGGTCCAATATTTTGATGACTCTTGTAACGCTCTGAAGGCAAGTTTAGCTCAGGAGAAAGAGAAGAGAAAGAAGGTTGAAGAAGAAAACCAGCAATGGAGAAAGTATGTTCTCCATCTTACCAGGCCACTTAACCATGAGATCTCGATTACCCCTCCACAGCCTCTTCAACAAGAATCGATGAAGGATTATGAGGATATGAAGGGTACATTCACACAGGCCAAGGAGTGGATTTGAGATGCTTCGGCACATGCAGATATACTGGTAGAAAATTTAGTGTCAGCACATGAGTCGGCCTCTTCAGTGGTCAGCCGTATCCAGGATCTAGCTACCAATTGGGAGGACGTGGAGGAAATTCAAGATGAAATACTTCCTCATCTGAAGGTTATCCGGGGGTTGTCGAAGAGAAGTCTGGTAGATGCAGGTGTCATATAGGCTGGAGATAGGTATGACTTCAACACCTGGTATTATGCCTTGGTTACTCGGATTGGAGTTTTGAAGAAATCCGAGACCAAGTGCTTTGAGACCGAGGAGAGCGTCAGGGAGATTTTGAGCAAGGTGTTTCATGTAGCGTCTGAGATCTGGAAGGCAAAGAGTATAAGGGAGAAGCACTTGCAGGCAGAGAACTTGAGAGCCAGGATTCAGTCAAGCTTCTTCAAAGATTCAGGGATGATTGACAAGGGCGATCTTTCAAAGATTGCAAACTTTCTCTTCATCGATGAGAACTTTCTTGCCCAGGCGGTTGAGTGGGAAGGTATCCTCGCCACATGTACCGATGATGTGGACATCATCGACTTCCAAATTAGCAGTTTGACAAGTGTCGCTATGGAGGAGGTTAGGCTTATTGTGTCCAGGTACATCGAATCTGCGAAAGAGGAAAGTAGACGCTCACCCCAGTGAAATTAGCAGTTGTGCCACATGTCACTTTCTTATTCATTCAAGCTGATAGTGTTTTGGGAAACCCTAATTAGGGTTTATAGCTTTCAATCTGGGCCCTGATCACTATTTGATCTCGGTCGTTCATTTATTTTTGAAAAACTATATAAGGCTACCTCCTCTCATTTGGAGAGTGTGAGGTTTTTGATGTATTGTTGCGTAAGGTCATTTCCAGATAATATATTGCATGTGCGCTTGCTTTGTAATCCCTATTGTTTGAATGATTTGCATGGTTTCAATTTCCTCAACACTTAGTTAAAGTTAATTTAGATTTGCTTTCGTTGTTGTTAATTTGAATGAAGGATTTTGATAAGTGTCAATCAATGGTGTATCTCCGCTCATACTTTTGGTGTATGGATGATTTCTATTTCACCATGCAAAGTTAGTCTGAACCCATCCTCTGTGCATCCCAACATCTTAATCATAAGCACAATCCATTGAAGATTGCACCGGCTTTGTGTAGTTGTCCCTAGTGTGGCGAAGCAAGGTTTGGTTTCTCGAGAGCATCCAATTGATACCGTCTCCAAAGTTCGTAGGATTAGATTAGCCCTCTCAAACCCTATCCCTTTTTCCTTTTCTTGTGAAAGTCTAAATCCCTAGAAAATCAAAAAAAAAAAGAGCCTAAAATTGCTAAATCCATCTAAGTCTAGCAGTTCAAGACAATTGTTAAACGTAAGTCCCCCTTGAGATTTTCAGCATACACTACCCAAGAAGCTATTTCACTAAAGTCACTTGTTCGCACATATAGACCTTGGAATCAGTAGTGATTTTTCAGGAGAGGATAGAATACCTCCGGGTATCCTATTCTAATGTTTGGTAGATGATAAAATAGACACCAACACGTAAGATGGCAGATTTGTAACTGAATGTTTGCAGGGCTGAGTAATAAAACAGTTGTTGCAGACTTTATTTGTGCGTGTATAGCCAGATTTATGATATTCAAAAAGGTTATGACAGGAACTGCATGCATTTTTATTTTTGATGAAGTTCTGATATAAGTGAATGACTGTTCAAAAAACAGAGATTATTGCAATGGGTGGTTTTGCTGGTATAAAAATCAAAAATAATATCTTCATGGTGTGTGGGTTTTAGAAGATGAGTGTACTGTTGTATGTCCTCTCCTCAATGTGACTAGAGCAGTAACATTTCTTTGAAAAGCGCATATTGAAATGTTTGTGATATGTATTGAAAAGTTAAAATTCTGAGTTAATTGTAGCGTAGTGATGGGAGTTGTAGACGAACTTCATATAAGTCTTCTTGCTGAAATATGTTGTGTGTTTTGAATGTTTCATGCATCATTTCTAAAGATACAAAGGTCTTATATTGTCATGTCCCCTCCTTGATCGTTATATACATCCTAAACGAAGTAATTATTATTATTAATTAATATTATAATAAACAACGAATTTCTATTTGGAATTTATTAAACATTATTATTAATAATATTCTTATCAAAATAAATTATATAAACATAATTTACTTATTCTTATATGTAAACATGATTTATATATCTAAAATAATAAATATATAATTTAGCTATATTACTCGATTAAATAACAGTGAACCCGTAAGGGGTAGAGGGGCATGGGTTGGTATTCAACTTTGGGTATGATCAGTCGATTATTATGAACATACATCTGGCTCCATATCATTAAAAATTACAATTGGTGGTCAAAGTCACTGACCACTTCTAAACACCAGTAGCCATATCATCATTGATAATTACAACTCATCATGCTCTAACCATATTGTATAATCTACTATTAAAGAGTCATAGCTGGCGACAATCAAAGAGAGATGGATATCGGGAAAGGAAGAAAGATAAAGTTATATTCCTAAGTATTACGTATTGGCTAAAGACAGAGGTTATTGTAATGGATGGAGGGTCTATAGTCGGCGATCTATATCCAGTAGGTGAAACAATATCTGATAGGCATGAGTATTTGTCCTTAAGAGATGTGGAATAGTCAAATACCACATACCATGAAAAGTAACTTCAAACGGTGCTAATAAAAATATGGTTATTAGTTAATCATATTCGATCATACTAAGAGATTAAGACTATCATGTAAGGAAAGGGAATTATAAAAAGTCATAACCGTTGTCATGAGAAGATGTGATCCTATTCAATGGACATATAAAATGTATATAAAGAACGTGCAATATGGAGGAGGTGGGGGGCACATAGGAGAGGAAAATCGGAACTATTAGGCAAGCCATAGGCAGCAACCATTCTTGTTATCGGTGGTATGCATGAGGATGGCTTAATACGTATGCTTATATATGAAGCCTGATAATGTTTATGTAGACTTTAATAGTAATATTAATATAAACTACAATAAGTACGACAGTCATACTTAATATAGTGGCAGACCAAATCTGACCCATGTCAGATCTGTCTGCCTTTATAGCCAAAGTTATACTACCAACTTATGTTTTTTTAGGCAGTAGTGGTATTAGTGAATGTTATTAGTGATCTATACAAAAAGGTAATTAGCAAATGTATTAATAATTGGTAAATTAATAAATAGGTAAGGGATGTCACAAATGTATATGTAAATGAATATACTTAATAAATATTTTAATATATATATTAATGAATATTGATAATGAATATTTCAATATATATATTAATGAATATTAATAATGAATATTAATAATGAATATTCTAATATATATATTAATGAATATTAATAATGAATGAATATATATATATATATATATATATATATATATTAATGAATATTTTAATATATATATTAATGAATATTTTAATACATATGTTAATGAATATAAAATAAATACTTTAATACATATGTTAGTATAGTAATGGACAACTTAATACATGTGTCAAGGAATGTAGTAATGAACAAGTTAATACATATGTAATGAATGATTTTTAGATGTTAATGAATATGTATGAACATAAGTAATAAATACATATCAATGAATAGTAAGAATATATGTTAAGAAATAAATGTGAATATTGGTTAATGAACATTTTTATGAATATATGTTAGGAAATACATGTAAATCGGGAATATGTAAATGTGGATTGTGGAATGGAAAATAGTAATTAAATGCAAAAATATATTATAAATGGGATTACACGATGGAGGCTATAGGGGGGAAACCCCCTTAGTCTAAGGGAGGGATTATGATAATCCCTAGGGCAGTATATATACTGAACATCTATATGCATATGTATGGCTTGGTTGACTAAGTTCAACCAAGAAGAGACGGATCTGGCCGGTCCCCTCTGAGAACTTGGGTAATGAGGTGCATCACCCAAGGCAAGGAATGGACATAGGGTCCTCCTTGGATGGCTTGGGTGTAAGAAAAGACAGGAATCGAATTAACCTTCGATTTCCTGGAGGGCTTGGATTAAGAAATTACACCCAAGACAGAAATCGAATTAACCTTTGATTTCCTAGAGGGCTTGGACGTAAGAAATTACATTCAAGACAGGAGACGAATTCACCTTCGACTTTCTGTAGGGCTTGGAACCAAGATGGGTTCCAAGAAGGTGAGCCTCACGACCGCCTAAGGACATATCTTCGTATGGCATTTGTATCCCTTTTATTAGATGAGAATTGTGATTATGTAATTAAGTATTTTAAAGTTAGATTGCAAGTTAAATTAGTTATATATATATATATATATATATGTTGTATTCTAACAATTTGTTTTGCAGGACAGTGATCTCTAATTAGTAGGGACATTACATATATCAAAGTTTCTTCTTTCAAAAGTTGTTTTCTATTGAGTTGGAGCTCATAATAGAGGTCGATGCCTCTACTGTGAGGAGTTGGTGCTCTTGAAGAGTTGTAGCTCTTGGATGTAACTGGGTTGGAGCCCATTTTTTATTATGATAGCTATTTGTACCATAGTTTTTTACCCGAAAGGGTTTTCCACGAGATAATTTCTGTGTCATCTTGTAATTTGTCTGATCTGCTTCTTTTATTTGGTTAAATCTAATTAAGATAGTTGAAATACTGATTCACCCCCCCCCCCCCCCTTTTCTCAGTATTTTTGTTGTGGTTTTCAGTTAGAACCTCCAAATTTCTTGTTACAAGAAACTAATCACATAAATCTTCACCTGAACCAGCACTACACCAAGTTGGCTAAATAAGAATGGTCTGAAAACTTCAAGAGATAGCAACTTCCAACCTTCAAACTGCCTGTAACACATATATATAGCTGCGAACTCAGAATATTTGTCCAAAATAACTCTTCAAAATGCTTCACAAATTTATAATTTGACATACAAATCTTTGAAAATTTTGAAACCTTCAATAATCAAGAAAACAATATATATTTGGAAAGATAATTCTCCTTTCAACACAAAACCTCTTCAATCTTCAATCAATCTGCACACCTTGTCAACTCTGAATGAATTGACAAAGGATTGGCTAGGTGGGTTTTCGTCTGCAAAACCAATATAGCCTTAGGGTTTTTGTCCTAGTGTTGTAGCTGAACAAATGCTCAAGCTCAATAGAGATTCCAAAAAACTCAAAGTCAAGAATGAGCTTTCTTTCCTCCAAAACCCTTTTTATAAGCAGTATTTGGAATAATTAAATATTATTATTTGTGTCCTCTTATTTTCCCCTCTAAAAAGTGAATTTAGACTTCTTTTAGATAATTACCATAAGTTGTCTTTTAATTTTTACTTTTTTGACAACTTAAAATTTTACCATTTAATTATTTTTTGCACATCCAGCCAAAGTTATGGAAAATATTAAAATGGACCAAATATGAACTTTGATCGTGCCAAAACATTCTCAAGCTCTTGAGGTATCAAATTTCATGACAATTGGTGCTTTTCAAACATCAAAAACTTCTCCAAGAAGTGTGGAGAGCTCCCACAGTGTCAAAACTACTTTTGAAAATTATCGTTGGACTCATCTTGATTACCTAAGCTCACTGTCACTATTAGAATTCCTATTCAATAAAGTTAACTTCAAAATCTGAAAATCTTCAATAAAACACATGAGACTCAAAACTCCTTTTTAGCATATTGGTAATCCCTAAATGAAATCACTCGATTGGACAAAAGTTTTTCATCTTCAATCCAAGTCTAGAAATCTAGAGGTTTTTCATCCTCCAAATTTAGATGCTAAAAGGTTTCCATCCTTACCTAGAAAGATGAACCCAGGGGGGTTCAATCTCAAAAACAGGGGTTTATTTACAAAACAAAGGATGATCCTTCTCTCTACCCTACTCGTTTTATAACCATTTGAGGGGAACTAAATATTTTTTTTCCTTTTTTCCTCCAAAACTTAGTTTAAGAAGTGTCTTGAAAGACCTTTTAAATACTCATTACTTTTTGCCCTTTGTCCTAGTGACACTTAATAAAATAATTTTTTGATAATAAAACCTAAGTTGTCTTTTTATGAATATGACATAAAGTTTCTTTTTGGGCAACTTAAGTTAAATTATTAAATTATTTCTTTAGTTCAAAAGGGGACATGATACACACATGGAAACAATTGGATCTAGAGTTGAATCTACTTATAGAGAATATTATGTTTATCACTCAGCTACAAGCCCTCATCAAGATCTTGAAGGAAAACTTCAAATTCTTACATTAGAATTTTCATCTCTAGAGAAGATATTGACTAGGAAGCTTGAATAGACTAGAATTATTTTGTCTTATCATGAGAAGGCACTTCAAACAGTCCCTTGAATGAAGAGAAAAAGAACCTTGTCTCATCATCTCTTATATAGTTGAGTTCTTCATATAAGGTAGAACGAATTGAAACAACCTGGATCTTCGAACACTAGTGTGCCCTCATCTTCCTTAGAGAGCATATGACATTCTAGAGTAATTTCACTTGTATTTGGTATAATAGTATGCTTATCTTTCATCAATAATCCTTCATCCATATTAAAAGAAATCAGCAAAGCTAGTGGAATAGCAAAATCTCCATCTCCTTTCTCTGACTTACCAATGTAGGGGAAGCAATGAGAAAATTGTTGCTCCAGTGATAGTTTCAACCCTATTTTTTCCTTTGCTTTCTTCTTCTATTTTTTATACTCTTTTTCAGCTTGCTGATTATGCAAACATGTGTGCACATCAAGCACATGGCCATGCAAATAATTTACTACCTTATCAAAAACTAGTTCTTATTTAATATATCCCATCATAAAATCACCATCAGAGTCGTCTAGAAAAATTTGAGTCACCTACAGTTCCCAGTTTGCATTTTAAACTGCTCAGTAGTGTGAGCATCTGCATTTCTAAATGATTTATTCCATCATGTTAATTAATCTCGTAGAAACAGCAATAAGTTTAAACTAAAGAAGGTGCTTTCAAAGCTGGCTTTGTTGATAGAACAAGCGAAAGAGGCATATTGTTGTTGTAAGGAGGATATTTGTTCCTTCTTAGAGGAGGAGCTTGACATCTATTGGCTTAGAAGATTTTGGGCATCTACCTCTTCATGATAATTACATTATAAGCAACCTTTTACAAGAAGGGGTCAGCACAATTGTGAACAAGAAGCCTAATTGAATCCTTCCTTTTCATCCCTATAGAAATCATGTTATCTTCTAACTTGATTGCCTGCTCCTATGCATTTGTCAGATCATTTGTCTAACCTCTTTTGATTAAAAACAAAACATCAAGAAAAATAGCATTTATGAAACAACTTAGGAGAATATCTGGATTAGGTTTTATAGTGGCATTGATTCAGTTGAACAAATGGCTGAAGAGTTTAATAAACTCTTTCATGCACTCATTGTCATCATTCTACACACATGAGAGTTGGGCAAATAAGATATCGCTATATTCTCTTGGCTTAAACCAAGTCAAAAATTTCTCACATAAAATCCCAACAAGTGATTGAACTAGTTGTGGTATAGTGGAACAAATCTGCAGCACTTCCTACCAAGGTATCTGAAATACACCAAACTGAAATAAAAGCAAATCTGAACCAAATACTGATTTATACACTAAAATTGCCCAGGTCAAAATATTTGAACAGCTCAACAATAAACCAATTATCAAAATGTTATATCAATAAACAGTACTTTCAGATTACTAGTCCTCAAACAATAATCAGATGTGTTCATTCAGTTTTACAATGCATATATATGAGCTGTTACAGATGAATCTTCAGATTATACAATCTTTAGGGCAGGTTCTATTATAAAATATAGAATAACTGGCACAGCTCCAAACATGGGCGATAAATCATGCATTCAATCAATAATCATTTACAGACTTCAATCTTCATTGAGCCTCATGACTACATACTTTTAATATGTAGAATATAACCCTCCTGTGCAGGCCTGCTGCTGTCTAGACGTGCAGCAATATTGGATGCAGGTATATTGCTAGGTCTGGGCTAGTTTCTGGTATCTCCTGATGACTGTGAATCAGATATGAGACTTTGACTGGCATCCAAGCAAGAATAAAAATGGCCATAGGGATTTTGTCCTGTGAAGACCTCCTTCCAGATTGGCGTCCGGAGGGAGATAGCATTCCTTCAATGCTAAAATAACTAAAACCTTTGATGCCCTTCCTTCAGCAAGCACAAGCATATATATACTAAACTAAACTGCCCAAAACTCACATAAGTCAGCCTACAAATGCCAACCCAGACATTAAATAACTTTTCCCCGTGCAAGTTGGCCTTTATCTAAAAGGAACCGCTACAAAACCTAAGTTGGCCTTAACAAATTATTTAATAGTTATACTTAAGTTGGCCTTAATAATTTTATTTATTTGTTTAATTAAAACAAGCAAATGACCTGGATGACCTAAGTCTAGCCGGGGTCATTACAGTCCACGCGTTCCGGATGTTGCTTGTCCTCAAGCAACTTTAGACTTGAATGTCATGTCCCTATGCTAATTGTACATAATATGTTTGCATATATGTATTTAAATTTTTTATATTCATTTAATACTTATGTCGCTACTCAGAAAACAGTTCAAACCTTATTGTGTTAGATTGATTAGTGAATATTAATTAATATGAAATCATAAGTATTGCATTGATCATTAACAATTATTGTTGAATTTAAATTAATATACTTAACATACTTATAATTATTAATGTAAATATTGCATAGGATGTGTAATAAATATAATATTAAATGCACTAGGTATGCGTCTGAAGAGAGACACGACCAAAACAAATACAAACAAAAGGGCAGCGAACTATAAAGTAATCACGTCTCTTTTTAGAAGAGACGTGACCCTCAGTTTGACCCGCCACATACTATAAGACAAACACATCAAAGGGGGACAAGGGATCACGGAGGAATATATGGAAAGGAAATCAACTACAGCCAGGAGACCGACTGCTAGGTATGCCATCATACTCAGATTCTAAAGGATATGAAATTATTGGTACGTTAAAATCGTAGCCCTACAAATACGTCTGTAGAATGATATTTCTGTCGATGTTTAAACCAATTTCCAAACTGCATAAAATATACTCCATCATGGTGAACTTTAAGCGATTCTAACAGATCTTATAATTCTGATTAAAAGACTGAAAATAAGCATCTTTTACAACTTGCACCAGTATAATAAATAAGGTAATGATAAAGTCTGAACAAAGAACACAATAACATCATATGTAATAACTTATCATTATATGGCTGCTCTTTGAGAGGAGGGGGATCTGTAGTGGGGTCGATTGCCCACCTAAATAGCCCACCTACTGTGTAAAGATGAACCAGTAGGCCAGGAGGGCAAGTGACCGCTCCTGGGTTTGGGTCTGGCATGATGAACCACCATTACCATCCATCGTCCTTTGGAAAGATGCAGGGCATTTATAAGATAAAGTATAAATCTGTTTGGGAGAATAATTAGGAGACTGAATCTATGTGATTACCCCACTCAATTCTCAATGCGTTAAAGTGAATTGAGTATGAACAATAAACTAATGTTTACTAATTCTGGAATGGCAATTGTTCAATATTATTTCTATTTCTTGTATTTGTAATCGATGTATTTTGTGGATACTTCCGTACGACTTCCGCTGTGTTAATTAATACAAATATAGTCTTTTATGATGAATAATTAAATTCAATTGTTCCGTAAACCTAATTCCCAATTGTATGTCCTAGTTTCTGACCTGTCTCCTTATAATGACTGCCAGGCAAACTTATCAGTAATAGTAATCTAAGAAGGGGACATCACATTGAATCCACACCTCCCCGTGTCTCCTCATCTATGCCCTTCCTTCAGCAAGCACAAGCATATATATACTAAACTAAACTGCCCAAAACTCACATAAGTCAGCCTACAAATGCCAACCTAGATATTAAATAACTTTTCCCTATGCAAGTTGGCCTTTATCTAAAAGGAACTGCTACAAAACCTAAGTTGGCCTTAAAAAATTATTTAATAGTTATACTTAAGTTGGCCTTAATAATTTTATTTATTTGTTTAATTGAAACAAGCAAATGACCTGGACGACCTAAGTCTAGCTGGGGTCATTACAGTCCATGCGTTCCGGATGTTGCTTGTCCTCAAGCAACTTTAGACTTGAATCCACACCTCCCCATGTCTCCTCATCTAAATGACCTCAATATCATGAATTTGTCCCTTACCCAAACACCTATGACCTGGTTGCCATGATTCTCTCCATGTGAAGCATAACCTTTTTCTTTGTAGCTCATTTTTAGACATCTCCACTTGGTTTGGCTTAGGCGGCAGCATGCTCTTCTGAAAAGATTTCTTTGATAACATAGGAGATGCATGTTTGGAACTCCATCTGTCTTTAGTCACTGAATCTTCAAAACTTAAAGCCCTTTTGGTGGCTTCTTGAAAAGAACTTGGATCGAATGCTCTTACTAACCCTCTAAGGGGCTCAGCTAGGCCTTCCACAAAGAAAACTATGAACCTTTTCTTTGACACATCAGAAATCGTTACCATAAACCTCTGAAATTCTACTACATAGTCTTCCACCTTTCCTTCTTGTTTCAGCTGTGCTAAATCTCTAAAATGAGTCTCAAGATCCCTCCTATTGAACCTCTCAATCAATCTTTGGCTGAGGTCCTCCATGGTAGTTATGGAACCATGCCCTTTGGTTATTATACCATTATACCACCATTCGTGAGCTATTCCTTCAAGGTGTAGAGTAACATATTGTAGAGCCTCCTCTTCAAACATTGGGTTTAATAAAAAGTATGTGTCTAATTTCTGCAACCAAATCCTTGCTAATGAACTACCAATCCCATCAAAATTGGGAATAGCAATCTTTCCCAAATGGTGTTGAATATCCTTTCTTTCTTCATACCTTCTCCTCCTATGCCCACCTCTTGATTTCATCTCATAGAACTCTGTGAAGGTCATATCATTCGGAACAAGAGTGATTTAAGCATTGTATTCATCATGAAGTCTAATATCCCCTGCAGTAGATAGACTGAATATACAAGGAACATTTGCTAACAGATAGCTGTCAAACTGCATGTTATGCGATTTATGTATTTTGCATGTTATGTTGTTTGCTGTCTCAGAGTTTCAGACTTGTGTAGGAGTTATCAACCATCTATTCCCATTAATGAATAACTACAAATGACTTCTAATGGATAGAATGATTGCCTAGGATGGTTATGCAGCTAGTTTATAAAGCCATTACATTCATTTGGTCACATAAACATATTCCTACAGCTAGCTTCCATTTCATCAAACATTTGCCATGAAACCTTCAAACATTCATACAATTGAAATGCAACCTTATTTCTCCTTTTATTCAAAGATAATGATCAAATAAGTTCATACAACATCCTCTCTAATGACCAATCTCTTATCATTCATTACTTAGAAATTCTGAAGACATTAGACAGCCATGAACATTACAAACTATCTGAAAAGTACATAAAGTGGTGCCAAAGAACCTGATTTGGAATCGCCTAGTTTGGTGTTTGAAGAAGCAATCAATATCCTGATTTTTGGAGCCTCCAATTTGCCAAATCGTAATTGTTTCAGAATCGCCCCTGCTGCTATAATGGAGGTCTGATAGTATATAAAGATCAACTCCCAAGCCCTTGCAATCCTCTTGAAAATGATCGATTCCTTTTTTCAAGTGTAGTGCTACCTCCAAGGGTGAAGTTCGATGCAAATATGAGTGTCTTGGAGCAAAATCGAGGGTATGAGAGGTCTGCTACAGTTTGACTTCAGATCCACCAAATCCTACTTATTTCCCCTTCCAAATGCTTCTAAATGGATCGCCTTAAAGTCCTCAGGCCTGTCGCTGTCTTCCAATGAATAATATGATGCTACAGCAAGGTAATAATAGCAAAGTCGTGGAGTATGAGGATGAAACCTGATTTGTTTCAGACCTGCATTATAACCAGCAATTTCCCAATTTCACATTCAATTGATCTTCAATGAAATTGCCTTCCTTCTCCAATATGATAAGCTGAATTTACCATGAACATCACTACCATGTAGATACAACAAAACTCATTAGGCACAATATGGAAGACTGAGTTATCTCCCACTCTCAGCTGCAACCCCTCGGAAGATCTTTCACTCCCTCAGTTATGCTATCAATGGGAGTTTTCGTTCCCAAAGATGAAGATTTGCAGAAACCCCTTGGTTCCACAAAACCCAATCAATATCAAAATCAATTACCCGAGCTGCCTTGTAGCTCAACTAGATCCCCCTTTATACTTTTTCAGTATTTCTCTAGAAGCTTCTAGAAATAATATTAAACTTAAGTGGCTTTATGATATAATTTTTTATTAAGTCACTTTATTAAATTAATTTAATATAAAGTCATCTTTTAGTTTTAATTTATTTGATAACTTTATAAATAATTAACTTAATACTATTAATTAAAATAATTAATTAAGCTATCCATAAGAAATAACAATAATTTGGACAACTTAACTAAATAAATTAATTAATTATTCTTACTCCAAAAATGGGGAAATTGCATGAAGCCTATCCATAACATACCTGATCAGGTTTCTCTTCTTCTATGCCTTCCTTTTCCAAAATTTTAGTCCTGAATGATCTAGTGTTCACTAAAATTCTCACACCACCAACTGAAGTCTCTTCTCCATCAGAACTGCTCCCTTCAGCACTATTTTGTGCAGACCTATCATTACTCCGCTGCTAGGTTAACTCCCTTAGGAGTTGGACCATCTCTCTAATGGATTCTGTCATGCTATTTTGGAATTCCTCAATTCTCTTAACAAATGCTTCAGTATTAACATCCTCCTTGTCACCCATGGTCATTCCTTTCTTCTCATGTGACTGGTAATGCTGCTTTCTTTCACTCATCAAATACCCTCAGGCTGGCAGGAAGCCAAGCTCTGATACCACTGAAATACACCAGACTGAAGTAAAAGCAAATCTGAACCAAAAACCGATTTATACACTAAAATTCACTAGGTCAAAATATTTGCACAGCTCAACAATAAACCAATTATCAAACTATTAGATCAATAAACAGTACCTTCAGATTACTGGTCCTCAAACAATAATTAGATGTCTTCATTCAATTTTACAATGCATATATATGAGCTGTTACAGATGAATCCTCAGATTATACAATCTTTAGGGCAGGTTCTATTACAAAAAAAGAATAACTAGCACAGCTCCAAACATGGGTGATTAATCATGCATTCAATCAATAATCATTTACAGACTTGAATCTTCATTGAGCCTCATGAATACAATTACATACTTTTAACATGCAGAAAATAGCCCTCCTATGCGGGCTTGCTGCCATCTAGACGCGCAGCAATACTAGATGCAGGTATATCACTAGGTCTATGCTAGCTGCTGGTATCTCCTCATGACTGTGAATTAGATATGAGACTTGGATAGGCATCCAAGCAAGAATAAGAATGATCACAGGGATTTCGTCCTGTGAAGACTTCCTTCCAGATTGGTGTCCAGAGGGAGATAGCATTCATTTAATGCCAAACTAACTAAAACCTTCAATGCCCTTCCTTCAGCAAGCACAAACATATATATACTAAAGTAAACCACCCAATACTCACATAAGTTGGCCTACAAATGCTGACCCAGACATTAAATAATTTTTCCCTATGCAAGTCGGCCTATATTTAAAAGAAACTGTTGATGATAGAATAGCTACGGTCAGAATCTATTAGGACCAACAGAGACAACATAATTGTCTAATTGGCCTATTGGCCTTAGACAATTACGTATACCAGCTATTAATGAAAACCAATATTAAATGCCTAATATATTAAACAATATTAAAATCGATATTAGTTAATGTCTATATATATAATCAATATGAAAAACATTAGCAAATGATTGCTGTCGATATGTATAATCGACTATCAATATCTATATTACATTATCGATCTTTATTATCACCATATTGTCTAATTATCGATGATGTGTTTTATTGCACATAACTGATTGTGTTTAAAATTGGTTTAGTTATAAATACCAATTACATTAATGTATCGGTTTGCCTCCAAAGGTATCATGTCCCTACGTGTAGAGTCACGACCTTGGGTATCCTATATCATACAACGCAATTCCTTTGGGAGGAATATATATAGGATATGATAAGGCAGAGATATAATAAGCAGACAGCGATATATACATGATACGATAAGGCAGAGATATAATCAGCAGCTAGCAATAAATACACTGTTCGTATAGAGAACTATAAGCAATAAAAGGTGGATACATATACAGTAGTCTTTGACATATACACATTCAGTTTGTGATATTCACTTGCAGTGAATTTGATATACATTCTACAGATTGGATCTCCATCGTATATAGTTTGAATTGACATCAAACGGAGATTAAAGTTCAAATAAAATTTAAAATTACCTACCTATTATAATCTGATCAATACTTAGCATGGTATCAGAGCCAGCATAAGAAAAAGATCAGATCAGATTTATATAAGCGAGACTATTCTCTATATATCCTCGAATTCTTCTACTCCCTTCTATACATCAAAAAGGTGAATGGTGTTAGATTTGAGGATCGACCTGAAGGAGCATTAAACTTCGTATCTTGGAAGTTTAGAGTTATGCTTTCGTTGGGGGAAAATGAATTAGACGAATTCGTGAAAGATGCCGTACCGGAACCAAAAGAAGAGGATGAGAAGCTTCAATGGAAGAGAAAGAACAACAAAGCAATGAAAATGTTGGTTGACTCTGTGAAAGATCATATTGTACCAATTATCTCAAAATTGGAAACGGCCTATGACATGTTCAAATCATTAGAAAGTATGTATGAGACAAATAACACTAGAGAGCTCTTGCATTAAAGCAACAGCTCCATCATGTAAAAATGATCAAGGGTGAATCTATCACCTCATGCTTTATGAGGATAACAGAACTGAGAGACCAGCTCTCCACCATTCGTCACACAATTGAAAGTAAAGAGTTAACCATGTTGACCCTCAATGGTCTCCCTTCTTCTTGGGAATCATTCATTCAAGGGATAAGTGCACGATCTAAACTTCCTAAGTTTGATAGATTGAAGACAGATTGCATTCAAGAAGAGTCAAGATTGGCTACAAGAGGTATTGGTCAAAGCTCCACAAATGAATTCATGTTCTTGTCGCACACTCCTCAAAGAAGAAGGGTAAGAAAGGACACTCCAAAAGAAAGAAAGATTAGGAATCAAATGGTGCTCCTACACACAAAAGAAGGAAAGACATTTCAGAAATCCGATGCTTTAGATGTGACAAATATGGTCACTACGCAATGAAATGTCCAACCAAGTCTATGCCTCAAGCCTCCATTGCGGATGTTGGTGAGACTATTCCACAAAAGGATTCAGATGGATTAATATTCTGATTTGAAAGAGATAAGTTTTCTTTTTGGTTGAATAATGTTCATTAATTTAATATGTAGTTTTTTTTTTTTGCTAATTCATGCAATTACATTATGCATGTTATTTGTGAAACAACTTTGTCAGTAGATGTTCGCTTACGACAGCTGCATTTGGATATCGTGTTTTAAATTTCTTCAATTTACTTTGAGAAATTTGTCCCTTACATTTAGGACATCTTTAGAATCACAGTCTGTTGCTTTTCAGGCTAAAAAGTTTTGAAGTTCTATTTGTGATGAAGACATTAAAATTTAGGAGGAATATGCAGAGGACTTTAGTGGAGATTCTAAGATTTTGCATTTCCATTTTATAAAACAAATATCTACCTACAGAGGTGCAACAATTCACTTGTGAAAGCCATAGAGGCACTTGTGCTGGTTATGATAGCATCTAGGGTTACAAAGCCAAGATTGAGACAAGAGGGCTCTCTCAGTGAGAGGGAGCATACTAAAAGGGGATTAATGTTCTAAATCTCAAGATGATCATTTTCCTGTCTAGGGCTTGATCTTATGATAGTAGATCCATGGTGGTTTTGGATCTAGCACTTCCAACCGTATGAGGATCATACCAAATGATAAGAGTCACCTAAAGAAAGATATCTTCCATGATTGGGACCATGTGAGCAAGGGATGCTTCCGTGACAAAGGGAGAAGCTAAGAGGATGTGCTTCTATTGATATCCGAGGATCTTGGTTATATTGGTTCAGAGGGAGTGGACCATGTCAAGATGGTTTCTCTAGTGATCAGTCAAAGGACTACGATTCATGAGATGGAGTCCCATTTATGTAGGCTGGAAGGCCTTTATGTTGACTTATAGGTCATGATATTCCTAGATAGATGAATACTTGGTGAGCTTGGAATACATCAAGAGTGATGTAGACTCCAACCTTGTATTTCATGAAAGGTCAAAGCATGTGGAGAGCAAGTATCACTATGTTAGAGACATGGTGGAAAGGTATGCTATTCACTAATGTATTCTTCTTTTCAAAAGATATTTTAAAGTGTAAACTCTTGTGATTGCATTTCTCTTTGAGAGAGACTTAAGGGGAAAGCCCTTATCTACACCCTCTGATATGGTTCGTGGTGGATGTCATGTGTGTGACTCCATGACAATTTTGGTTCAGTGCTTGATAAGCCCCTGTGAACATTATTGTGAGGTGACAATCTCTCAATAGTGAACACTTGTACATCTGATCAATATCGTAAGGTGACGATCTTATGATATTGATTGATCATACCATTATGATGGATATCATGGGACGTGATAATATCTATGGATATGCCATAATGGTGGATATCATGAGACGTGATATCCATGGATAAGCCATAATGGTGGATATTACTTAAAGAGATATTCATGGTGGATTTCATGTGACATGAAATCCGTGGGCATGCCATGTAGTAATATCTTTAGATATACCATAATGGTTGATATCACATGAGGTGATATCTATGAATAAACCATAATGGTGGATGTCACATGAGGTGATATCTATGGATATGCCATAATGGTTGATATCACGTGAGGTGATATCTATGGATATGCCATAATGGTTGATATCTTGAGAGGTAATATCTATGGATATGCCATAATGGTGGATATCATGTGAAGTGAGATCCGTGGACAAGCCATAATGGTGGATATTACATAAGGAGATATCTATGGTGGATATCATGAGAAGTGATATCCGTGGATATGCCATAATGCTTGATATCACTATGAGGTGATGTCTTTCTCTTCCACAAATAGATGTAGCTATTGTGATATACCATCACAAGAGGTGATGCAACTTATAAAGGTAAAGAAGGATTCCTCCCTAGCTAAGAGGGAGTGTTGATGATAGAATAGCTACGGTCAGAATCTATTAGGATCGACAGAGACAACGTAATTGTCTAATTGGCCTATTGGCCTTAGACAATTACTTATACCAGCTATTAATGAAAACCGATATTAAATGCACATAACTGATTATGTTTAAAATTGGTTTAGTTATAAATACCGATTACATTAATGTATCAGTTTGCCTCCAAAGGTATCATGTCCCTACGTGTAGAGTCACGACCTTGGGTATCCTATATCATACAATGCAATTCCTTTGGGAGGAATATATATAGGATATGATAAGGCAGAGATATAATAAGCAAACAGCGATATATACATGATACGATAAGGCGGAGATATAATCAGCAGCTAGCAATAAATACACTGTTCGTATAGAGAACTATAAGCAATAAAAGGTGGATACATATACAGCAGTCTTTGACATATACACATTTAGTTTGTGATATTCACTTGCAGTGAATTCGATATACATTCTGCAGATTGGATCTCCATCGTATATAGTTTGAATTGACATCAAACGGAGATTAAAGTTCAAATAAAATTTAAAATTACCTACCTATTATAATCTGATCAAAACTTAACAGAAACTGTTACAAAAACTAAGCCGGCCTTAATAAAATTATTTAATGGTTATTAATAATTTTATTTTATTTAATTAAAACAAGCAAATGACCTGGCCAACCTGGGTCTAGCCGGGGTCATTATAGTATCTACAAGTAAATGGACTGCTACATCTCCATGTCCCAGCCCCAATACACTACATGTCATTGTGAATGTTGAAATATGCTCATAGGCTGTTGGCTGCCAACACTGAAAAACTATGGAAATCCCTTTCTCAATCCACGAAGAAACTCATGATGTGCTGCAAGGGCTAATGAACAAGTATTTTCTCCCCACGACAAGGGAGAAGGAGGTGGGGGTTCTGTTCATTGTCCATTGTTTGAAGTGGCTCTTTGCTGAGAATCAAATCCACTTTGTGTCATGACATTGTATAAACTTTGGCTGCCGAAATATTTTAGTTCCATTTTTTATTATTCAAAAGACGAGGTACTAGTCTTACTATGGTTATATGATATATCTGCCTTTCTGCCTTCCTTGTACGAAATTGCAGCAGTAGTTCCAATGTGTATAACTTTTCTTGTCATCAAAAAAAACACCTTAAGTTGTTCAAGATGGCTTCATGATCTTGTTGATCCAATTCATGTTGGGCCAAAGTACAGGATTCCTTACACCACGAATGGTCATTTCCTACTATAGAAGAATGGCTAAAATGTTCGTCTTGCACTGTACCGTGGATGCCAAAAACTATTAGCATTTTATTTTGTGTTTTTCAGAACAATTCACAATGGCATAGCATGCAAGGATAAACCTCTTTTGAATTAAATGGGAAAGATCCCTTGGACAAAACTAATCCCTAGAATTCTAAACAATCTTTGGTTTCCAATCTACAATACAAACAAACATCGTTTTTGGTTCTCCAGTAAAGGCATAATGCTCATTAGCACTTTTACTCAAGAAATGAGATTTTTATATCCTTTTTCTTGAAAGCTAACACCTACAACAGCTAACACCTCTTTGGCTAAAAGAAAATACTAGAAATTTTGACTACAACTAAGACTTGGATTTGGGCAATATTAAGCTAATCGAATGGAGGGAATTGCATACAAAGCTACAACAACCAAACTTCACTGATATTTGCATATCCATGAACTCACAAATTAATGTAGAATGTAACAAATTCACATGTTCTACTTGTTTTATCAAATTATGGTGTTGGAGAGAGGTAATTCAGAATTCTTGTAGCAAAATAGAAAAATAACATGTTGGAAAAAAAATTCAAAACAAAAGCTCAAGAATTTTACATTGAAAACTCTCAAAGAAAGAAAACCCAACTTGGGTAGTGGCAAATGCACTACAATGTCAATGATGTTTAAGATATTAACAATGACAATGAGTTGCTACAAATGCAATCTGCCCCTTGCTCCATTAACAGTATACTAATTGTCTGAGTTCTTATTTGCACTAATGAACCAGCTGAATTTTCCTTATTTTAATTAATACAATATTTAGATACACCTCTCATGTGCAAAGACATACTTCCCACTCCTATTTATAATCGTCACTCATCCAAGAGTGTTCTCCTAGGCACTAGAAGAAAACAGTTAGAAGCTAGAAGTTGAAGAGCCGCCTTTTTGCTTCATATAATGTTTTGTACAGCAAGGGAACATTTCCATGAGCATGGATTTGGCACAACTCATTTCTACATGCCCAAAGTTCAAACACAAAGGTGCAGATTTGTCCTACATAGTCAAAACAAACCTGCAAAGTTCCAAACTATGTTTGACTATGTCTGTTGTTGACCTATTCATAAATTCACTTTTCTATCACAAAATTAGATATATAAATTTTTCATATGATCCATAGGACCACACCTACCTTGTTGGAGAGCCTTTTGATCCTACAAATACCTAAAGCAACTTTGAGTGAGGAGATCTCCCCACTTCTTTCTCCATGAAGGGTGGTAGTTGTTCTTAGTTTTGCATGTGATAAGCTTGGACACAAGCTTCTTTCAAGTCTTATAGGTTGGTGATGACTACTCTCCTAATATGAGTGTGGATCCCTTTGAGGTGCTTGCTAAACATATCCTACACGCTTTGTTAATTCTCTTGTTTCATTTACATCCACTCAATTTTCTGATCAATGATGGCCAGAGGGATAAAAATTCTACAAATTAAATCTTTAAATCCTTCCCAACTATTTACAATTGACTTTTTCTTTATTTCACAATTAACAACATAATCCTCCCACCATACAAAAGTATGACATTACATTTTGAAGCATGCAAAAGTGATTCTTTGTGCCCCATTAATGTTATGCACACTAAAATATAATTCTAATTGTTAAACCAAGAACCCAACTTTTAGCATTAATTTGTCCATCAAAAGTATTAATTTCTATCTTAGTTTCTACTTTAAATAGTGTTGGCTCTTTTCCCTTATTCTCATTAAATGGATCTTAGAAAAAATCCTCACTTTTCATACCTTCTTCCCCTCAACCAAATTTCTTGGCTAGAACTTTCACAAATTCACCTAAGAGGGTTCATTCTTATGCCATTTTCATTTGTTGCTTGGACATGAGCTCTTGTTGTTGACCCAACCATTGTCAGTTTCCTATCACACTTCTCTAGTGGTTTTCCAATGCAATTATTCATGCATTTGATTCCTCAATTTAGGCTTTTTGTGCTCTTATCACTGTCATACACAAACTTCCATAACCTCCTGATGAAATCTGAAAAAATCATAGAAGAAAAATTTTATATTCAAGTAATAGTCTGCAACATGAATGTATTGGTGAAGTTTTTTGTTCCAACTCCAATTATGTGCCAAATGGATTCACATTTCCTCTTGTTGGACCTATAGAAATGTTGGAAGGTCTACTTGGTCTTGTCAATGGCCTAATAAAGATAATCCATTGGTTTTCTCCCTCTTCACTAGTTGTTGAAATTTAACCAAAGGTTATCACCTAAAACAAAACTATATAAAAAATAAAAAATTGATTTTGAATGACAATAAAAATAACTAATTGAAAATAAAAAAATTAGTAATGGAGTAGCAACTTAGTCACTTTATTGAGTTTATGCCTTAGAAAACACTAAGTTTCAAGTTACCTTGAGCATCTCATCCATGCTCTTGGCAAATAAGTCATCAAAAATGATATTCATGACCCTTTCACCTTCAACCTTCTTCAAGTAAAGAGTGTCTACCCACCTAGAATTCACAAATATTTACCTAAGAGACATTAATTAAGCTAAATACTTTGTAATGTGCTTAAATTGGAAGCAAACTTTTCTTCTACCAGTCACACAAACTCCTTTCCCTTAATGTGGTCTCTCATTAGATTAAGTTACCAAGAGTGGTTGTATATGTTTTTGTGATGTTCCTCCCCTCTTCCACCAACATTTTCACCATTCCAATTTCTTCTATATTTTTCAAAAAGAAAATCAATGCAATGGGTGGCACATGGGCTCCTACAAAATGTAAGGTGCCTCTTCTCAAGTAATCTCCCTAATACTTCATATCTAGCTACATTGTTGATCACAACTTAATGCAATTACCCACACCCTCCATTACCACCCCATGCAACATATTGCATAGAGTCTCGACAATTTTCACTTCATTAGAGGCATCTATTGACTACAAAATCACCAACTATTGACATAAAGCCACTAGGAAACAAATCAATGTGTGGCTGTTTTTACCCATTCATCCATCAAACAAAATAGTGCAACCTTTTTTGTGCCAAATCCTCTTCTTTCCTCTAACTATTTAAATCATCATGAGCTCAATATCATGAACCATTTTCCAACCACAGTCAACACATCAACCAATGACTCCCAATAGGAGCTCCTTGCAATATTAAATGGATTGTAGTTATAGGACTAAAAATTGACATATGTCAACCTCACCTCATGATGCTTCTCTTGGTTCCACATAATACCTTGAAACAAAGGTTGTGCACCAAGAGTTTTTACTCCGATATTGGGTTCTCCTATTTTAGCTCGAAATCGGATCCTAGTCCAAGTTGGGTCTCGGTACGGTTCATGTCCGCACTTGGGTTTGTCCCAAGCGCGGCCCAACGTCCAAGACATGCGCCTGAGCCACACTCGAGCGTACCTAGGTGTTTCCACGCCTATAGGAGCCCAAAAACAAGGCCCACAACAAAAAAAAAACATTTTTAGAACATTTTAAAACAATGAAAACCCTAATTTTGCCCTAGACTAGCCAAGTTTTGCTCATTCAACTCATTTTTTATCACTATACTTGCATTTTTCACATTTTTTTTGCTCCAAGCTTGTTTTGAAGGTGGTTGCATTTTTCTTCGAAGGTAAAAGCTACAGAGGTGTGAGACACACATCAAGCGCTTAGGAATCATTGCAGAAGGAAGATTTAGCCATCAAAGGTGACTGAATCTTCAATTTTTTCAAATTTTCAAGACTTTTTAAAGTTTCTTTTTTTTTTTTTTTAAGAAGTTTTGAATATTGTTTTACACTTTGTATGCATAATAGGGGGTTATAATGCCAATATTTTTCCAATAATGTTTAGAGTTTTTCATTTTAGGTTCATTATTCATACATAATGGCTGCAAATGGAAGCTCTAATTCATTTGCCCGAGCCCGAACTGAAGAGAGTCCTTTTAAAATTGATGAGGATTCGCCACTTTGGCATTATACAACAATGATCAAGAAGATGTCTTGTGGAGGGAGTTTTCTTTGGCGCTGTAAACATTGTGGCATAGAGTATACCAGCTCATACTACCGAGTGAAAGGTCACTTATGCACCATCCTTGGGCGTGGAATAAAATCTTGTAAGGGGCCAAATAACAAAGGGCTGCCAAAGGCTCTTATCTTGGCATATATTAGAGAACAAGAGGAAGCCGACAAGAGAAGCAAAAAAACAAAGAATGATCATCCTCTTGCCAAGGCAAGCTCAAAGAGGCCTCCTAGTGGCTCCACAAGACTAGCTAGCCCACATCCTTTCATGCCAATACCACCACCTTCTGAACCAAAGAATGTTGTGGTTACACGAAAAAAGGCCCATTGGATAGGGCCTTCAAAATGAAATTGGAGAGGCTACAGATCAAGGCATTACTCGTTGCATTTATGGCAATGGGCTTCCTTTCAACATTGTTAGATCACCTTATTGTTGAAAGATGGTGAATACCCTTTGCAATGCATCTCCTGATTATGTTTGACCCAGGTATGAAAAGGTGGGAACCACCTTATTGGCGAAGGAGAAAGCTTTTGTAGAGACAGAATTGAAATTTGAGAGTGATCAAAGATACGTGGTTGGAAAGAGGTGTGTCCATCGTTTTTGATGGATGGAAAGATTGCAAAAATAGGCCATTGATCAATGTTATAGCAGTGTCCCATAAAGGGGCGATGGTTTTGAAAGTAGTGGATTGTGAGGGGCAAGTGAACGATGCAAGTTGCATTGCCAATATCCTCATAGAATCCATTGACATGGTGAGGCCTCAAAATGTTGTCCAAGTCCTAATAGACAATGCTAAAAATTGTAGGGCAATTGGGTCTATAGTGGAGGCTACATATAATCACATTTTTTGGACACCATGTGCAGTCCACTCATTCAATTTAATCATGCAAAAGATTGGCACACAAATTGATTGGGTCAAACAAGTTTACACGAAGGGCAAGGAGATTCAAATGTTTGTGACTAATCATCACATGTCACAAGCCATATTTGGGACCTTCTCCAAGTTGGAGTTGTTGAAAGTAATTTAAATTTTATTTTTTTATTTTTTATAGTTGATATATGACATGTATTTTTTTATGCCATATTAGGTTGTCCAAACACGATTTGCATCTCAAACACTCATCTTAAGACAACTCGTGAAGATGCGAGAGGCCTTGAGTTCTATGGTCAACACCTTGTGCAGTGTATGGAAGCAGTCAAACACAAAAAGAGCCCAAAAAGTAAGAGCATTGATCCTTGATGATGATTGGCTGGATCGTTTGGAATTTGTTTTGAGTTTCACTAAGCCCATCATGAGCATGATTAGGTAAGCTAATACCGATTGCCCATATTTGGGTGAAATTGAAGATGGCATGGACTCCATGGTTGACAAAATAAGAGCAATAATAGAGGCCAAGGAACATGGCCCAACGGAAACATTTTTCAAAATTGTGCAACAAACTATTGTTGACCGTTGGAACAAGATGACCACCACCTTACATTTCTTAGCATTTGCTTTGATGCCAAAGTTTTGTAGCACAAAGATACTTGCATTGCCAAGGAGGGTGCCACCATAAAGAGATGCGAAGGTTGCTACTAGCTATAGGGCTGCAGTTAGAAAGATATATTCCAATGATGAAACTCAAAATATTGTCTCGAGCAAGATTGGCCAATTCGTATCTTCAAAATATCATGATAATACAGCTCTTCATGCTAGATATAGGATGGATGATGATGTACAGTGGTATGTACATGATCAAGGCTCTATTTTCTTGCAGCCTCTTGCAATTAAAATTCTCTCCCAAGTATGTATCTTTTTATTATTTATTTTTATCATTTTCCATTCGATGCTATCATATTAAACTCAGTTACCGGTTCTTCCCTAAAATGCGCAGGTCCTAGTCTTGGTTCATGCCCAGTCCTAGTCCGAGCCTGATTCGACCTGGGTCCCACCCGGGTCCTGTCCAGGCGGTTGGGTTCCTTGTGGGTCCTACGAACCCAACCGCCTGGGCAAGACCCGGGTGGGACCCAGGTCGAACCAGGGAGGACCCGAGTGAACCCAAGCCCGTAGGTTCCCAAAAACGGGGCCCACAGGTTAGAAAACAAATAAAAACAATTAAAAATCAAATTTTTTAATCTGATTTTAACATCTAAACCCTAATCCGCCCCTTTATGATGCATGTGCATTCAACTCATTCTACTTGCATTTTTGAAGATTTTTTCTCTACAATCAGGTTTCTTAGTTTTTGTATTTTTCTTCGAAGGTGACGACTACGAAGGTGTGAGACATGCATCAAAGGCGTAGGAATCACTGGAGAAGGAAGATTTAGCCATTAAAGGTAAGTGAATCTGAATTTTTTTCAAGTTTTCAAGAATTTTTCCAAGTTTTTTCAAGTTTTTTTCAATTTTTTAAAAAAAAATTTTAAGTTTTTTTAAATTTTTTTAAAGTCTTGTATATTTTTTTACACTTTGTATGCATACTATGGGGTTATAATGCCGAAATTTTAATATTTTTTTTTCAATAATGTTGTTCTTTCTCTTTTCATAGGTGCATTATACATATAATCATACATAATGGCTGGAACTGGAAGTGCAAGTGCAAGCTCTAGTTCAATCGCAAATGTCCGAACTGAATAACCCCTTTAAAATTGATCAAGATTCACCACTTTGGCATTATACAACAATGATCAAGCAAGTGTCTAGTGGTGGGAGTTTTGTTTGGCAGTGCAACCATTGTGGCACTGAGTATACCAGCTCATACTTTCAAGTGAACGGCCACCTTTGTTTCATCCTTGGGTGTGGAATAAAATTTTGTAAGGGATCAAATAGCAGGGGGCTGTCAAAAGCTCTAGTTTTGGGATATATTAGAGAACAAGAGGAAGCTGATAGGAGAAGTAGCAAAGAAAAGACTGATCATCCTCTTGTCCATCCAAGCTCAACGTCTAAGAGGCCTTCTAGTAGCATTGGCTCCACAAGACCAGCTGGTTCACATCCTTTCATGCAAAACCCACCAGTTGATGCAGTAGAGAATCAGAATGTTGTGGCTTCACGGAAAAGAGGCCCATTGGATTTTGCCTTCAAAATGAACTGAGATAGATTGCAGATTCCAAAATTGGACATTGCCTTTATGGCAATGGGCTTCCTTTCAACCTTGTTAGATCACCTTACTTTCGGGACATGGTGCATACTCTTTGCAATACACCTTTTGATTATGTTTGTCTAGGGTATGAAAAGGTGAGAACCACCTTATTGGCAAAGGAGAAAGCATCCATAGAGTCACAGTTGAAGGTCATCAAAGATACATGGCAGGAAACAGGTGTGACCATTGTTTCTGATGGATGGAAAGATTGTAAAAATAGGCCATTGATCAATGTTATAGCAGTGTGTCCTAAAGGGGCAATGTTTTTGAAAGCAGTGGATTGTGAGGGGTAAGTGAAAGATGCAAGTTTCATTGCCAATATCTTGATAGAATGCATTGACATGGTGGGGCCTCAAAATGTTGTCCAAGTTGTAACGGACAATGCTAAAAATTGTAGGGCAGCAAAGACTATAGTGGAGGCTACATATGGTCACATCTTTTGGACACCATGCGCAGTACACTCACTCAATTTAATCATGCAAAAGCTTGGCACACAAATTGATTGGGTGAAAAAACTGTATGCGGAGGGCGAGGAGATTCAAATGTTTGTGACTAATCATCATATGTCACAAGCCATTTTTAGGACCTTCTCCAAGTTGGAGTTGGTTAAGGTAATTTATAATTACTAATTTTAAATTTTATTTTTTTAGTTTTTTAGTTTTAAATTTGTATTTTTTATAGACTTACAGTTGATATATGTTGTGTATTTTGTTATGTCATGTTAGGTTGCTGAAACATGATTTGCATCTCACATGCTCGTCTTAAGATGACTTCTGAAGGTGCGAGACGCCTTGAGTTCTATGGTCATCAACAGCTTGTGGAGTGTATGGAAGCAGTCTCACACAGAAAGAGCTCTAAAAGTAAGAGCATTGATCCTTAGTGAGAAATGGTGGGATGATGTGGAATATGTTTTGAATTTCACTGAGCCCATCATGAGCATGATCAGGTATGTTGATACCATAGAAACGGGACTCGCCTAAACTCGGCGAGTCCGAGTCCGAGTCATGCTCGCCGAGTCTCTGGGACTTGGACTCGGACTTGCCAGACTCGCCGAATTGGCGAGTTTGGCTCAAACTCGCCAAACTCGGCGAGTCCCGAGCCCCAAACTCGGCTACTGGCTGGGTTAGTAAAATGACCAAAAAAAAAAAATTTAAAAAGTTTTTTTAAAATGAATGGTATCGTCTTTGTTCACTACAACCTTCGCCTGAGAATGAGAAAAATTAGGGTTACAACATGTCAGCCAATAGAAAAATAACACTCAACACCTTTATTAAATAATAAGTTTTTTTGGCCTCGTGGGGCGCTGCCCCTCGACCCCGCCTGTATGGCGACAGGGGGCGCACAAGGGGCGCTGCCCCTTGACCCCACCTTGGGGGCGTTGCCCCCAAACCCCCGTCAAAAGTTATGGGGGGAAACTGGGTCAATAGAAGTAGGGAAAATTTAAGCTCTGAGTCTGACACTGATTGGATCGACCAGGGAGATATAGAGGCAGAGACTGTAGCCATGGCAAAGGAGGAGCGGAGAGCACGAGCACAGACAGGAGATTCAGAGGCAGATAGTGACACGGATGTTCCTGATGTTGGTGAGCATGGCATGGTGTCACGAGGAGCGGCTATGGCTGTCGAATCATCCAGGACCTACCTTAGACGCCTTTGCAGGGGGCCGGGGCCAAAGGGTGCAGGCTCCTTTGAGCCATAGGCTTGTAGTTGTATTTACCTTTGGTATTTGTATGAAACATTTGATGATGACCATATGATGACATGGATTTTTTAGTCCATGAGTTTTGTAATATTGTATACATTTGATAATATTTATATATCTATGTTTGTTATTTCCTTCAGCTACAATTTGTGTTTATGCTTATGTGATTGATGTATACTTGTGTATGTAATCAAATGAGCTGAGTTTGATGATGTTATTGTGTCTTTAAGGTGTATTCAATAAAGGGTGCCTGAAACAAGTTTTAAATCTTTAAAAATCTCTAAATTTCTTGAGTTTTTCACTTTCCCGAGTCCAACCGAGTTTGGAGCCGAGTCCCGAGTCCGAGTCCGAGTCGGCCTTGCCGAGTCCGAGTCCAAGTCAGAGTCGGCCTTGCCGATTCCGAGTCCCATTTCTTTGGCTGATACTGATCGCCCATATTTGGGTGAGATTTATGATGGCATGGAATGCATGGTGGAAAAAATAAAAGAAGTAATAAATAAAAAAGAAAATGACCCAACAGAAACATTTTTCAAAGTTGTGCACAAAATTGTTGTTGACCGTTGGAACAAGATGACCACCCCCTTACATCTCTTAGCATTTGCTTTGACGCCAAAATTTTATAGTGCAAAGATGCTTGCAACACCAAGGAGGGTGCCACCATATAGAGATGCAGAGGTTGCTTTTGGCTATAGGGCTGCCTTTAAAAAGATATATCAAGATGAGGAGACAAGAAATATTGTCTTGAGGGAGTTTGGCCAATTTGTATCTGCAAAAAATCATGATGTTGTAGCTCTTAATGCTAGATATGGGATGGATGCTGATGAGTGGTGGTATGTACATGGTCAAGGCTCCGTTTACTTGCAGCCTCTTGCAATTAAACTTAACTCCCAAGTATGTATCTTTTTATTTTTTATTTTTATAGTTTTCCAATTCCATTTGATTTGGTCTACGTACACTCCAACCTTCGTTTGTTGTCACATAAGGACCCTGGATATAGTGAGGGTGTAACAAGGAATTGGGATCTAGCCCCTGAGTGTGCTGATTTAGATGCTATAGTTGCACAACTTTGCCAAGTCTCTATAGACGAGGCAATTATGGAATTTGAGAGAGACAAAGCTAGTGGGAGTGGCATTCCATTCGATATTAGTTCAATTGATGCTAAATTTGAACCACCTGATGACCTTGGGCTTGGGTTCGATGCTTCAGATGAAGATGAATATGGAATTTAAATCCAATAGATGGCTTGTAATTTGAATATTTAACTTTATACTTTATTGTGTCATGACATTTTGTAATATCCCCACTTTGAAATAGAATTTAATAATAAATGATAATAATATCCCCACTTTGAAATAGAATTTAATAATAAATTATAATAATATCCCCACCTTGAAATAGAATTTAATAATAAATGATAATAATAAAATTAAAATATAAAATGATATAATTAAATATGATTAATTAAAAATTAATTAAGTTAATGAAAAGTCAAAAGACGTGAAAGGAAAAGTTGTGACTCCCTCAACAATGATATATAAAAGGGAGAAGAAAACCTCATTTGAGGGGGGGATAATTTGGTAATGAGAAGTGCAGATTTGATTATGAAAGGTTGTGTCCCTTTCAAATGGTAGAAATAATGAAGAGTTGCACTCTTTCAAAGGGTGATAATGGTGAAAGGGTGTGTCTCTTGCCAAAGGGCATACATGATGAAGAGTTGTGACCTCTCCCTCAAATTGAGAGATATAAAGGGAAGGAATCAAAAGCATCTAGTGAGATCACCATTGATAAGATCATATCAGAATTGTTATCAAGTTACAAGAAGTAACATTTGTGTTCTTTGTGGTATGCCTCCCAATCTGCAGGTGACATCTACAGTGCGAACTCCAACCGCAGGCTACAATCTGCATACAGGTAAGAGGGGTTAAGAAGTCTTAAGGTGCATATGTGTGTGGACATGTGTGCCACACACACACATATATATTAATGCATTTTTATGAATACATATATCTCTAATGATTACTTATATAAATGTAGCAATAAAGATGGGAATCTATGTAGAATATGTATGTATATTTAGGATCATTAGAAAGATTAAAGAATATGTAAATGAAGACGTAAATTATGGAATGGAAAACAGTAATGAATTATAAAATGTAATATTAATGTGATTATATGATGGAGGCTATAGGGAAGAAATTACCTTAGCCTAATGGAGGGATTATGATAATCCCTGGTAGGCAATATATACTGAATATCTATATGCATATATATGGCTTGGTTGACTAAGTTCATCCAAGAAGAGACAGATCTGGCCGGTCCCCTCTGATGGACTTGGATGATGAGATGCATCATCCAAGGCAAGGAATTGACATATGGTCTTCCTTGGATGAAATTACACCCAAGACAGGAATCGAATTAACCTTCGATTTCCTGGATGGCTTGGGTGTAAGAAGTTACACCCAAGACAGGAATCGAATTAATCTTCGATTTCCTGGATGGCTTGGGTGTAAGAAGTTACATCCAAGACAGGAATCGAATTAACCTTCGATTTCCTGGATGGTTTGGATGTAAGAAGTTACATCCAAGACAGGAATCGAATTAACCTTCAATTTCCTGGATGGCTTGGGTGTAAGAAGTTACATCCAAGACAGGAATCGAATTAACGTTTGATTTCCTGGATGGCTTGGGTGTAAGAAATTACATCCAAGACAGGAATCGAATTCACCTTCGATTTCCTGGATGGCTTGGAACCAAGATGGGTTCCAAGAAGGCGAGCTTCACAACTGCCTAAGGACATATCTTCGTATGGCATTCGTATCCTTTTTATTTTAAAGAATTGAAAGTAGTGTTAATTAAGTAATTGAACTTTAATTGCAAATTAGATTAGTTATGTATATATATTTTTGTTGTGTTGTAACAATCTGTTTTGCAGGACAATGATCTCTAACTAGTAGGGACATTAAACATTTTCACATTTGAAACTTGAATCAGTTGAAACTTGAAACTTGAATATAATCTTTTTTGCAAATTATGAATATGATATTACATTTACGATATATCAATATCAGAATATTTATTGGCATTGGCAATTATGGATTTATGATTTATGATTTATCTGTTATCATTTATGTATCATTGTATGGGAAAGTTACATTGTATGTTTCATATTTGTATGTTTGAACTGTGAACATATATAATTTTGATGTTTGAAGTTTTAACATATATATATAATATATATATATATAAAAAATTAAAAAATTAAAAAATATATATATGTACGGACGAACCCGTACCCGTACCCAAGAAAAAAAAATTTGCCGAATCCGCGAATCCGTACCCGAATCCGAACCTGAATCCGAACCGGAACCGGTAACTTACATATTAAAAAAAAATTATTTTATAATTTATAATTTAAGTTTTTAACCAAATGTTGTATGCAGACTCAACAAGTTGCAAGTTCTTCTCCAGCTGAGCAGAATTGGCATACATACTCCATCCACTCGATCAAGCGTCACCGTTTGGGTGCAAAAAAAGAAGAGGATTTGGTCTACATACACTCCAACCTTCATCTATTTTCACATAAGAAACCTAAATATAATGAGGGTGTGACAAAGAATTGGAATCTAGCCCCTGAGTGTGCTGATTTAGATGCTACAGTTGCACAGCTTGCACAAGTCTCTACAGATGAGGCAGCTCTTGAACTTGACATAGACGTCTAGTGGGAGTGGCAATCCAATGGATTGCGGTTCAAATGATGTTGAACCAAATGACGACCTTGTAGCTGATGCTTCTGATGAAGATGAATATGGAGATTAAATGTGGGCCATGGCTTGTAATTTGAATTTTCATTGTGTCATGACATTTTGAGACTTGAAAATTGAATATTATCATTTTTGCAAATTATGAATATGATATTACAATATTATGAATATTTATTGGCAATTATGGATTTATGTATGGCAAAGTTACATTGTATGGATTGTAATAATGGGACTGACAGTTTATATTTTATAATTTTGATGTTTGAACATGTATATAATATATGAATATATATAAATAAATATATGTACGAATGTACTAGTACACATACCTGCACCCAAGGAAAAAAATTGTCATACTCACAAAACTGTATCCATATTTGTACCTGTACCCAAATCGGCAACGTGGAGTTTTTATTAAGGACAAAGAGCTTTTATGAATGTGACAACACTCAAATAGAACTAGTTGTAGTGGATAAGCCTGTAATGTCCCTTCTTAACTTCTGTAGTATAAACCAGAAAAGACATAGAATTAATTTAGAGATTATACCTGGTCAACTAGAAAACATGTGATTAAACATAATTTCCTACATAAAATCATGAAACCTGATACAAATAGATACATTCTTCTGTTGATAAACATTATGATATAAATTCCAAATTATTCACAAACACGATGTTGGAGGGAGGATACTATGGGGTTCGTTTTGGAGTCTCTCTACCCAAGCCCAAGAGAGGTTGTTTCATCCAGCCTTCTTGCTCCACTTGGTGACTCCAACTGACCTTCCATATATCAACCTCTCTTCATGGCTTTCTTTCCTTGTGAGTTTGGAATGAGGCTGTAACCAGGTTGCAAGCCTCCTCAAGTTAAGTGCTCTCAAGGTCCTAGACACCACTGGGGTCATTCTAGAACAGCCAACTTACGAGTCTCCCTTAACCTCTCCATTACAGCTTCTCTCCCTCCCTCACAAGTGCTAAAAGTCTGATTATAGTTCTGTAAATTCTTATCAGCATATTCTTTTTGGTCAGATTATTAATTTCTATCCATGAATTATTACACAGATTTACAAATTGTGTGTGTATACCACCGTCTATTCACTGTATTGTGTTTATTATTATGTCTGCGAGAGATTATATTTATCAGCTCTATGAAGTTTCTATCAGATTGCATAAACAGAACCATTTCATTAATCCTCTTGTTACTTATGATGTTCTTCAAATTGGCATTCATGATTGTAATTCTAATTTACGTTCTTAATAGCTTTAGCAGTATGATTTGATCATCTATGATTCCTTAATAGTCCTTTGGGTTATACGTCTGTCTTCTATTATGAGCAATCCACCATCAAATAATGAATTAATTCTATGCTTAATATTATTACCATTTATCTGTACATTACTGAATTTAATAATACTAAATCTTATGAAAATAATACTGTGACTGTGAGACTTTAACAGGGGCATACACAGAGACTGATTAATATTGTGGAAAGATGTTACCGTGTTTATGATGCAGAGATACTGTTCGCTGATGACGTGATTGCTCCTGCCTTGTGCGAAATTCCCTTCTCTGTGTGTCTTCTTAACAACCGATGGCCCTTCTTTAAACTTCTCATTCGTTGCGTCTCTCTGTTGTGAGGAGACGTATCTTCTAGGAGAAACATCTCTCTTCTTAATTGTGCTTCCCAATGGGTTATGTCCCTTGGGTTAAAACATCTGCTAACTATTTTGTTAAGTTAGAGATTAAGATTCATATACATAGTTAAATATTATTATTTTTATTCATTGTATAAAGGATAAATGATGGAATTAATAGATAGCTGAATCGAATGTAAAACAAGAGGTATTTAAGGTTGGGCCATGACAAAGCCCTATACCAATGGTCAAGGCAAGAGCCCACTACATCCCAGTGCTCCCCAAGCATCATCCCTTGTCCAAAATGACCTCATCCCATATAGGTGACATTTTGGGGTCACATGGTCAAGTAGGAAACATCCCCACCCTGTCCCCTTTTTTGTCATGAAACATCCCTAAAATAATTGTGGGTATGTTAGAAAATGGCCAAAGAACATCCAAATGTTCCTTGACTATCTCATGGACGGCTAGTTGTTCCCTAACATACCCAAGTGCATTTTAGTTACTGATAAAAACAAATTAAAACCTTTCAATGCTTGTTTGGTTTAAAACATGCCCATCTAAAATTTACAAAAATTATAAATATGGTGTGCTCCATGAAGATCTATGCGGTTTTGAACGTGTTAATTTGGGCTTGGTGGTAGGGGCTCTGCCCCTCAACCCCACCTGACCAATGATGAATCATGATCACAAAATCTACAAAAAATATATCCCCTGCTGCAAATCTCTACATCTTCACAATCAAAGCCACAATCAAGGATTATCTTGGTTCATACATTGGACAACTTGTTTAGTATACAAGGTCTGCCATAGACAAAGTTGACATGCTCCATTTATTTTGTTGTTGAATACGAGTTAAGTCATAGTTGGTAGGAAATGTCATTTTCATAATGCAAAAATATATCAATCATGCCCTACACAAACAACTCATAGAACAATCACATTTACTAGTATCCTAGCTAAGGTCAAACTAGAACATAACCAATTCTCTTTTTACTTAACCATTCCTCTTTGCTAATGAGTTTGACGACAAAACACGCAATATTTAATGCTTTAGGAAAAATTTAATAATAAATCCCTCAATTGAATATACACACAAGTCAAGCATGTCTTTATTAACTAATGCTCATATATATATATATATATATATATATATAAACACATCATAATTCTTATTCAATTACCCATGCTCACAAAGTTCATATCATGTCTATGATGAATATTTGAAATTTCCATATATTTGAAAATTTCCTTTTTTTAGTAGTAGTCCCTTGACGTCCCCAAAAATGGCCAAATAAATTTTCTGCACTGGAATCATGTCTTGATGTCCCCTGTTGTCTGCTTCCCAAAAACTTGGGGGAGCATAGCTGCATCCATTTCTAAATCTCGAGGAGAATTTATCACAAATGCCATTGCCTCAACTATCATCTTTTTTCTAATCTCATGTAATCTCAAGTTCTACTAAATTACACAACTTTACATCTCAACCACAAATTTGTACAGCATAATATTTGAGGCGGTTGATGCCCCCTCTCACCCACAACCCATAATAATTGTGCACCACAATTCCTACCAATATAACAAATGTAGAATGCTTCCAAGTGGGATCCCTAGCTTTTCCATTACTTCAGTTACTTGCAGATGCAAAAAAGAAGAAAACATTGTAAACCCTAGCTCATAGAAAAGGGAAAAAGAAAACGAAATAATAAAACCCTAGAAATAATACTGTAAGAAGAACGAAAGGGAAAAGGGAAAAAAGGAAAAACAAAGAGGTATATACCTTTCAAATGCAGTCAATAAATTCACCTTATCAGTCTACAATCACTTGATAATCAATGGAATCTTCTTTGAGTGTCAAATGCACAAAAGGATAAAGGAGAATATGACAAAAAAAGAGAGGTTCTGCCTGTTTCATTCTTCAGAATGTCCTTTAGCACTGTTAAGCGAGTTTCTAATGTGAACTTGCTGAAACATGCAAGTTTATGGGCAAGTCCTGGCCTGAAACTCAATGGTGAGGTTTTCGATGAGTGACTCACTAGAGTTTTTCCGCTTGCAGATAATTGTGAGTCAACAAGTTAATCACCAAGTTTTTAGACCATGCTTTGAACTCCTACCATGCATCATAAAACCATTCAAGTTTCTCCAAAGCACTTTCATTGCCAAACCTTCTCAAAACTTTAAGATGTGTTATTCAAAAGAATATTTAGATACAATATCAGGGCTATATGTCCATATGCAGAATTATTCAGTGCTTCACAGAAAGCTGAGAACACACAGTGCTTCAGCTTGGAGAGTTACCATCCAGACTTATTTCCATTGCAACCCCTCCCACTTCCACAAAAATAAAACTCAGGTTGTTAGTGGTACTACAAATAGCAATTCAGGTTGTTAGTGGTACTACAAATAGCAATTAGGAAAAACTCTCAACAGCTTTATTCAAACACTCCCTTAAAAGTACTGATAAACATGTAATAACATTACCTTTCCAAGGACTCATACAAAACCTTTCATCTTAAGAAGGATAGGATAGTCATGACAGTCTGTCAGAAGAGAAGGGATCACCCTTGCAAGTAATACTTCACTCCAGTTTATCCCTACTGGTTTCATCTCTGTTCTATACTGTTAAGGTAGTTCACTTTCATGATTAGACTGATGCAAATATGCTACCTAAGTAATGTCCAGAGTTCACTAAATTCAATTTTTGAAGGCTTTGAATCCTTTATATGATACCCCCGGTTGGGTAAAAGAATTGTAGTGTTTTGAATTCAGAGAATAAAAAATTATTCAGTTGAAAGTCATCAGTTGAACTTCAGAATAAATATAGCTTTGATTTCACAGAAAACCATCATGCATTGCAAAGGCCAAAAAGGTTTCAGACTGTCTTCATATATCAATGGACCTTATTTTTTCAGATCTTCATTGAAGACTGCCCACAAGATCACAAAGGAAGCAAAAAGGATAACATGATCTATGTTGCCGAGAGCTAAGACTGAGAGCATATTCTCATATAAAAATCGATGATTTTAAAAAATTTGATTTACCCCAACATCAGCATAAATTTCTGGAAATGATAAGCAACCCTCTGTAAAAACTTCTGTTTTGCTAGAAAACTTGTAAATCTCTGGATTGATGAGAACAATCTCCTCTCCTTTGCCACGTTCACCCGCAGGATTGAACACCATGAGCTGAACATTTACTCCTACTTGTGGTGCAGAGAGACCAACTCCATCAGTCCTATACCATAGACATACCAGGAAAAATCAATGCCCTTCAATAAATGTACAAACTACATAAATGATCAAATTAAAATCCAAATCACCCAAATTAATGAACCCAACATTCTCATGAGCAGATAATGATATATATTTTCGAAGTATCCATTACTCAAGAGCAAGAACTCCCAAGGCAGATGCCCTAGTTCATACTTCTTGGTCAAAATGAATGGTCTAATATATACTTCATTGTGTGAATGCTTAAAATTATTATTGAAGGTGGATGTTACATTAGTGGTTGTCAGTTGTAACATTTCAAAAATAACTAATGTGATGTTATTACATCATTAACATAAGTAATAAGTGCATGTGTACAATGTTTAGTCTAGCTTACATCTAGCAGTCTAACTTTGTGTCTTAATATTACATCGATCTAATAGTTCCCCTTAACAACTAAACTGGAGACAACTCCCAATTTGTGCCAAAAATTGACAAAAAGAATAGTCCAAAGAGTTTTAACCATTAGATCAGCCTATTATTCTTCAAGCACCAATAATGGAGAGAAATATCATCAATGTTACACCCAACTAGCGGCAATGGTCGAAATGCATCGGAATTGAAAATTGACTGCATAGGACTGATCCCAATGATGAAGATGATAAACGGACCTGATCGGGTGACTAAAAATAGACGCTCCCTCCAAGAATCTTGGAAACCAAACGAGAAGAGAAAAATAACATCTAAAAGTTTCATACAACTCCACTAAACCATCTAAGCACACCGGTAACATCAAATTGACCCTCTAAACAGGCTGACACAAACCCAAAAAGACAACACCAATTGCAAAGCAAGAGAATCTAAAAAAGGGGACATTACACATCCATATGACCCCAATCTATACCTCAAAGAGAAAAGGGGAGTGATTGTGATTTTGATTGTATATGTCAGTGATATGGTCCTCACGGGGAGTTCTCCACAGATGACTGAAGCAATAAAGAATATTCTAAAACAATCATTCAACATGGTAAAACTCAAACTCCTACATTATTGTCTTGGACTTGAAGTGGCAATAGAAGAATTAGATTTTTGTCTCTGAACTATAATATGTTGGTGTGAAAAGGATGTTGTACCTAGTACGTTCATCACCTAGGTCCTAATTACACATGTTACTTAGGTTTACTTAGGAGACACATATAGGTTCTAGAAATCTTTCTACAGTCTTAGTTGTCATGTGATCATATCCTATCACATTTACTTCTTGTTTCCTAGGTTATCTTGTTAGTTGTCTCAAGTCATAAGATTAAGACACATCATAATTTATGCAATCCTATGTTCACCTTGGCCTATATAACCAAGGGGCTCCCTTTGCAATCCCATTCATTCCATTATGTTGTATCATTTGCATCCTTGATAGAATAGCATTATTCTTTCATAGATGATCTCTCTTAAGCTTTTATGAAGTGCCTAGATCTTGGGTAGCTATAATCTATAGCCAATCTTGCATGGTATAGAGCATTCTATACCAACTCTTACATGGTGTCAAAGAATGTGGGATTGCTTTTTGTTAGTCTTACTTGGGAGATCTAGGTTGCAAATCTTGGTGGATCTTGAAATTTTGAGTATGTTCTTCTCTTGCATCGAAGGGTGACCTAGAGAATCAGAAAAACTTGATAGAAATACTAGATTTGGGGGTTTCCTCTTTGGGGATTTGTAATGCAATTCAAAATCAAAGCTTTTTGGTGCAAATCTAAGCTCACCATTGGGTTCAAAGGGTTCAAGAAAGTCGCTTTCGCCTTTCTTTTTGGTCCAAATTAAACATTGGAGCTCAAATCTATGAGAATTTGAGGAAGGCGGTTGCTAAATCTAGGTGTCTGCCATTTCAAAGCATTTTGGGCCAAAACAAACCTTGCCATCACACTAAAAAGGCCCAAGAACCCTACGATCGACTATCAATTAGTCAAAATCAAAACACATAATGTGGAGCTTGAAGAAAAAAATTGCCCCCCCTCTGTTGTACTAATGTCATTAAGGCACCTGCACAACGATGGTACAGGTGCAGGCATGCAAAAAAATCGAGATAAAAAGTATATATTATTTTAATTTTTGTTTTTATTTTGAAAAATTCAAAAATTATAAAAAAAATTGCATAGTACACAGGTATATATAAAATTATTAAAAAAATTGCATAGTACGCAAGTCTTCGTACAAGAGACCTACGCAAGGCAAGATACTCGTAGGTACCACAAATCCCCCAAGCCATCATGTGGCAAATTGTCATTCACCTAAGGATACCATGTAGGACCCACAATTTGAAACACCTAACCATAAAAGCAAAGAATATTCCTTTATTATGTCGAAGATTCTGTCATAACCCCTCTTTGGACATAGGATTAAATAAAGATGATAATTAAAACATTTGTTAATTAACATTTAATAATATTGGAAAATCATCTCATTTATGAGACTTTACGATTTTCCTTTAATATATGATTATTAATATTTATTATTTGTTATGATTATTATTTATTATTAATGTTTTATTTTAATGTAACGTTCATATTTCAATTATTAATGTTATATTAACTATTAAAGAAGTTTTACCATTAAAACATAAAAATTAAATTACATTAAATATCAATACACTTATTTAATACTGATTAACCATTCATTTATTTCTATCAGCAATCTATTATTGAATAATGAATAACCATTTATCTCTATAATAATAAATTATTAAATACCATTTACCTCCATAGTAATAAATTATTAGATAAAATATTGATTTCCAGTCAATATTAATTACTATTAAATAACTATTAAATAAACACCTAGTGGCAGACCAAATCTGACACATGTCAGATTTGTCTGCCTTTGCAAACATGTATAAAAGAAACAAGGAAAGCTACGTAGCAAAGATAGGGTGATGAGATCAATAATTATCTTTGACCATGAATCTTCAGAGATAGCGATTATAGAAGTATCGATAAATAATAACTAAGATAGAGACTTTTACTACTAATCAATATAAGCTGCTCTCTGCGATATTGGTGGATTAATATTGTTAAGTTAAGAGCCTTAGTTGTCAGGCCTGAGAAATATAAAAGACCAGCGTTCACATCGAAGGTTCCGTAGCTTTTCCGCCAGTTGTGGAAGATACGTTTGCCTTTGTTAATTTTGGAGTCACAGAGAATCGCAAAGGAGTTTGGCAGTCGACAGAATTCAGGGGTTTATCCGATAATTATTAAGTATCCTTCAGCCTACAATTTGTTGAAGAAATCAAACCAACATTATCGATTTGTTATTAAGGGATCCGATGGTAAGAGGTGTGTCTCGACACTCCTCAAGAGATGCAATCTTTCAAGTTTAAAGGGTATAAGAGCAAGTCATACGCATCCAAGATGGGGAGGTAGGAGAAAACGGCAAAATATTCTGAGATCTGCAACCAATATCCTTTGCACTTGCATATTTTCTAAAGTGATTTCAGACATAACACCCATCAAGTCATCAGGTCATAAGTCAAATAAGTAATTGGCAGATCAGCAGAAGGAGGACTGCATATATTTCCAGAGATATCAGAGACAGCAAATTATCGATGTGTTTGGATCTTGCAGACACACGGATAAATCATACAATCATTAACCTATTTACATTGTACAACTCACATATATACCAATTTATTTGGAATACCTATTATATCTTAGTATAAGTTGCAAACACCCTCCATATATATATAACAGATCCAATATTCTGATAAGCCTGTGAAACCACCATTTTCATGCAAGTACTGTTGAACAATCTAATCATCAAAATAATTGGCATTACATTTGCCACTCTCCCCATCTGTTTGAAACATCACTTTAATAAAAAGAAGACTTTTGCAATTGATTTTAAAGAAATCAGTCCCAAAATCTAAAGGACCATATAAGGGGACATTACAGATTCCCAGTCGATCGTCGAATTTGAAATAATCTATTATTGGGACAAAATATTCTATCAAGGCACAAGAGGAAGAATATTCCAAAGAATATTTTGGACACTAACTATATTCCAAGGAATATTCCATGTTGAAGTCAGCACGGGTTTAAAAAAATTTCCCCCCCTCATGGTTTGCATTTTTATTTAGGAAGGTCAACTTCGGAGGCCCATAACTCAATCATCCAAAGTCCTTTTTTAGTGCAATTTTTTTCATTTCGGCTAGAATTTTATGCTCTTCATAGTGTTGCAATTGGTTTTTAATTTCAGTGCCTGGTGTTTCCAAAAATTGCGAATTCTCATAGGTGTTGTTGAGCAGTTCTCATTTTGAGAACTTTCAAGGGTCCACCCTTTCTCCTATGGTAACATTTTTGCGTGTCGTCTTTTAAGTGCTCCATTCTTTTGCTTGTTTGTGTATTCATGCAATGGAGAAATCTCAAAGTGAACTCCTAACTCCATATAATTATCTACCATGGAATAAACCAGTATGGAAACATCTCATGGGAAAGAGTTATCTTTGCTATCTAAACAAACGAATTTCTCAACCTAGTGATCCTAATGCACTAACAAAATGGGTGACGGAACAGGAGAAGACACTTGGATGTATATGTTCATAAGTCTCATTTGATTCGCAATTCATTTTAAATCATGTAAAATACCTAAGGCAGAATGGGAGACTTTTGAAAAAATGTATGGTAAAACTTATAAGATTAGGGGATATAAGATTGACAATGATTTGATGAATCTTAATCCAAAACTTTTTAACCGTATTAAAGACTACATCTCCAAAATCAAACAATTCAGAACACAGCTAAAAGATTGCAACATAATCAAGAAGGATTTACAATTCATTCTTAATGTGTTGACCAATCTTGGTCTTGAGTTTGCTTTTGGCTTTCATACCCATTATGTTTCTATGGGAGCATCCTATGTTGATCCCAAGTTTGATTATTTTGCAAATCTCATAATCCCAAAGGAAGAAAAGTTAATTCACATGGGTCTAATCAAGTCTTCTAGGTTACATGCATTGGTGGTAAGTCAGCCTAAGGTAAAGAAAGAGACATGGAATCCTAATAAGAAGAAAAAGAAGAAAAAGAACAAGCTAATTAGATAATCTGAATCCTCTTCCTCCAAAGGGAAATCATCTAAGAAGGAGAAGCCTAGATGTGCATACTCCAAGAAAATAGGGCATGACGAACACCAATGTTATTCAAAACAAATTCATAAGTTGAAGCATCTTCGTAACAAGAATCAAATCAATGTGCCTTCAACAATGTCCGGTGGTTCATCTTCTTCATCATCAAAATTAGAAAGACATAAGGGGCAAGAACTTGTTGCAGTTGCAAATTCTAATTTAGATGGGTGGATACTTGATTCTAGAGCCTCACATCCTATGGGTTCATCACAGAGTATGTTCTTCATGTGAGCCTTGTTCATCACCACACATCTTGATGGCCAACAACACATATATGTGTGTTTGTGGGAAGGGATCTATTGACATGGATAGTATAGCATTTACTGACGTTCTTTGTGTGCCTTGATTGTCAATCAATATCCTTTCTATGTATCAGATTACACATGGTGGAGCAGACAAAACAGTTTAGTTTGCACCAAATTCTGTCATCATTCGAGATTTACATAGCAGAAATATTGTTGCAATTGGGAAGGTTGATCACTACTCTTGAGTCTACACCTTCTCACATTTTGCTCCTATTGTTCATATGGCTGATGAACACACTATGGCATCTAGTGTGGACACATTTGAGGAGATTTTGTATGGTCATTTGAATCTTGGAGCTTTGTCATCTTTTTGAGGTTCTAGAGACATGTGTTGATATTCCATCTCCTTTATCGATTGCTGCTTCTAATGATACTTGTGTTGCCACATTTTTGGCTCCTTGTGATTTAGTGTAGCAAGACAACACACATTGTCTCCCAAAGATAATTTCATGGGACGATCAGATAACAAACATTGCAGGTTTGTTTATGGAGTCCTACATTCCAAATTTGGGAGACACAATTGATTCCATTCATCTTCTCTTTGATAGGGATTATCCTTCTTTGTTTGTCGTGAGGGAACACTCTAACCCTCTTGTTCATTCCCTACATGATCATTCCTCATGGTTTGACATGAGTGTTGATACTTTTGAACAACATTTGGAGGTCTCTTTGTCTTCAGAGGAGGTGTCCTTGTCTTTGGATGATGTTCTACATCCATTTCTAGGAGATTATGGATTGTCATCTTCAGCAATGTGGCCTAGAACACCTGATTAGAGTGTAGCAACTTTCGGCATCAACATGGCAACACTTGAGCATACTTCAAAGACATCCAACTTCATCTATCTTCCCTCATCTTCCTTTCAAGAATGGGAAGATATCCTACATATCATCTTGGTTTTTTTCTTCCTAAGGGGAGGAATGTTGTTCGACAACATTGGATCATCTTTAGCATTCAGTGTTTAGAATTTACCATCATTGCAGGAGACTCTACATTGAGGGAGAGCTGCATGGTCTCTCTTCTTCTACTCTCTTATGGGGGGGATTTTTTCCTCACATAGGATTTTGTCCATCTCATTGTTCATGGAGAGCATCTTGGCTTTCATTTCCCATTTGGGGAGGAATTTTGTCCCACTAGTTTTTCTCCTTTTCTTTGTTTGGGATAGATTGCATTGTCTTTGTACATGGGTGCCTAACATGGCCTACTAGTCAAGACCCATCTTTGCATGGTGTGTACGTTCTCCCTAAGTTGCACTTAAGGGGGGATGTTGGTGTGAAAGAGGTGTTCTACCTAATGAGTTCACCTAGGTCCTAATCACACATGTTACTTAAGTTTACTTAGAGTACACACATAGGTCCTATGAATCTTTCTAGATGTAACAGTCGTCATGTGATCTTATCTTATCACATTTACTTCTTGTTTCCTAAGTTATCTTGGTAGTTGTCTCGAGTCATAAGAGTAAGACACATGTCATAATCTTATGCAATCCTATGTTCACCTTGGCCTATATAGCCAAGGGATCCCCTTTGTATTCTCATTTATTCCATTATGTTGTATCAGTTGCATCCTTGATAGAACAGCATTAGTCTTCCATAACCAATCTCTCTTGTGCTTTTATGAAGTGTCTAGATCTTGGGTGGCTATAATCTGCAGCCAATCTTGCATGGTATAGAGAATTCTATACCAACTCTTTTATTATATGCCAAGACTTTGCTCAAGAAACTAAGAATGGAAGATTGCAAGCCTATGTCAACCCCATTTGAGACATGATTGCAACTTTCCCACAATGATCCATCACCTCAAGTGAATGCTCCTCTTTGTTGCCAATTGATTAGGAGCCTCATTTACCTAACCTACACCAAGAACTTAAGATTGCACATTGGGAAGTAGAAAAGCATGTTGTAAGATGCATCCATGGGATAATGGGATATGGCTTGGGGTACAAAAAGACTACATTTTTCTCTTTGCAAGGATACATGAATGTAGACTACACAGGTTTTGTGGAATATAGGTAGTCTACTTCAGCCTTTGTTTTCTTTTTGGGACCTGGTTTAATATCATATGGGACCAAAAAGAAAACCATTGTTGCTTGCTCTTCCAAAAAGGAAAATAATCATGTTGTAGGTGGAGTTGTCTGTGAAACCATATGGTTACATCGCATTTTGACAAGCATGGGTGTTTCCCAAGACACATCCTATAGATTTGTTTTGCAACAATTAGAACATGTTGAAGCTTTTTTGAAATCATATTTTTCATGGGCACACAAAACAAATTGAAGTTCAATGCAACGACATCCACAAACATGTGCAATAGCAGAATATTTAGCTCCAACATTGTTCCACTCAACAGCAATGTGTCGACATATACACCAAATTTCTTCCAATAGTGAAGTTTGACATTTTTCCAACTTTCTTGATTTGTTCTCTTGAGCATGTGATGTAATAAGGTGTAATAACCCGAACAAGCTATGTTGTTTCAATCTTGCAATAATTTTTATTTTTTACTTGCAATCATTTTGTCAAACACTTTGCAGGAAACCAAATATGAAGAATTGATGAATGCTAACAATTACAAGACCTGCAGCTAAGATTCTAACTCATATTTTTACCTTAAAATCATATCATTGACCCAAGGTTTCATATGAGCATTTTTGTCAAATAATTTGTGCATCAGCTAGTCTGATTATGTCTTTCGGCTAGTTTGAAAGTTATTGTAAAAATATTCATCTTGATATCTTTTTTCCAATTTAACATACTGCTGATCATTCAATCCTGTACTTTAGAAAGAGTCAACACTCCCCACAAACTTCTCCTTATTCCTCCTTGAAACTGTACAGCTGCCTTTTTGTATAGTAAGACATCCCAACAATGTGTACAGCAATAATTATGAGGGCTGTGATCTCTTTGGTAAGGCCGGGACTAGCATAAATATATTCATAAGGGGCTGTGTTGGAAGTTGATAAGGCTATAAAACTTAGTCAAAAGCAATCGCTCCATTCTTTATGATATATGGAATGGTACCTCCTTGTTGGGTGTAAAAAGGTACGGCTGGGTCAAAAGGGCTCAGCTATAATTATTTTTATTTTTATTTAATTTCCTCTGCACACATTGCACTAAATTCTTTTGTCCAATTTCACTTGCATCCACAACACTTACAATTTATGATCTTTCACCATTGCACAACCCAGAATATGCAAATTTATTATTTGCAAACAAATCTAATAAATTTGTACCTACAAACCTGGCAAACCTGTGACTTTTAAAGATAAATCGATTTGCTCCAACTCTGCAAACCAAAAACAGTTTGCACACCTACACCCCCTGTACGAATTCACCAAGGATTGGCAAAGTGAGTTTTCATCCAAAAAACCAATATCTGCCTTAGGGTTTTCATCTTAGGCTAAATAACTAAACCTAACCTCAGAATCCCAAAGAGGGTTTCTCCAAAATGAACAATCAAGAATATGAAATAAGTCTCACACTCCTTTTAAAACCCTATTGAAACTTTTCAAAAATTAAATTCTAAAATCACTTCTTTTTTTTAATATTAATTATTTTTGCTTCATAATAAAGTGATTTTATAATATTTTATTTTTTGGCTCCATGTAAAGTCACTTTATAATAATAAAATATTCAACTTAAAATCATAATTCATTAAATACAGGTTAACTGGAAATATTAATTTAGACAGCTCAATTTAATTAATTAAATTAATTGCTCTCCGTAAACTTGGGCAGAAAATAGGGACATTACATAAGGATTATTGTTGAAATATTATAACCATATATTACTACATCATAAAACTATTGTAATACTAATAAAATATTGTTACGTTATTAATATTATTAGCATTTGTTGGTCAGGTATACCTAGCCTGGTTGGTTATTTACCAACCATTCGCACGTATAGATTGTTGCCTCCTCTCAATTATATTTTTCTCATTGCTTGCCATTTGTCATTCTGGTGGATTTTAGTATTCATTAGACGATCTGCCAAGTCTCACAACAAAAGGCTACTTTAGAATCATAGATGCCATTCATGCATCAAACTAATTGTTATGTCAAACATTAGGTGAAGGCCTCAATTTTTAGGTCACTTGAATTAGTTTTTATTTTAATATTTGTTTAGGACAATGTTTTCTTTAAAGTTCTTTATTTCCTATTTTTCAGAAGCTTTGAGTGTTTGTGATTTAAAACAATGATTTTTGGGATAAAATAATGATTATCCTAAGTACCAAAAATTGGGCATCTTGTAGGCCATGAATAAGCGCTATGTCCTTAATGATAGTTGAAGCTACACAAGCTTATGCTGCTGAAATTATTACAAGCTCGTTTAATTGTATCTATTTTTTATTTCATTGATTAAATCAAAACTTAATAGTATGTCAATCTCTATATTGAATTTTTAATTCATCTAAGTGGTAGCTTTGTATATGGCTTAGTGGTTTAGTTCTTGGAATCATGTGTTGTCATTTAAACTAGTAAATATCCCTTTTCAGATCTTGAGTGCATCAAATTGTTGGTGTCTGGTTTAGTAGATATACGAAAGTGTTGTGGCATTCATACTTAAATGCTTTCATTCATAAAATCTTAAAATCTTGTTTGTGAGACAAGCTATTACTTTTCTTCTTGTACTCGAGGTAAAAAAATGGGCAACTAGTTATTTTTACTCATGAAAAACACCCAAAAGAAACATTGTATAGTGTGAATAATTGTATATATTGTTTGCAACATAGAGTCTAAGGGTAGTTTAGATATCAGGGAGATTGCACTTATAACTTGAAAATAAAACAAATGCAGAAGCATATGGATTTCAAAGAATTGATCTATTAACAGAATGAGCAAGACGCTCATAAATAATACAAGGATATTTACAAGAATAGCAAGTTTCTAATAAGAAACTGCTGAGAAGATCGAAGACGATCTAACTAAAATAGAATATACACTATTGAGCATTAATACTAAAATTAACATTATTTTAATATTCTATTACCCTCCCTTAATGCTCAATCTATTAACTACACCTATAGACCCCCTGAATTTTACAAATTTATCAAGACCAAGGGGCTTGGTGAAGATGTCTGCTGGCTGCTCCGAGGTAGGAACATACAGCAACTGGATGGATCCGTCTTCAACCAGCTGTCGAATATAGTGACAATGAGTTTCCACATGCTTGGTTCTTTCATGGAAGACTGGATTCTTGGCGAGTTTGAGCACTCCCTGATTATCACAGAATAAGGGAGTAGGACCTGCCTGGGAGACATGCATATCCGCAAGCATTCGTCGAAGCCAAACCGCCTCACAAGATGCCTTAACTGCTCCCCGATACTCTGCTTCTGTCGAGGAGAGAGCCACTGCCTGCTGCTTCTTACTAGTCCATGTGACAGCACCAAATCCCAAACTAAACACATACCCTGTTGTAGACTTACGGTCATCAACCGAACCTGCCCAGTCAGAATCTGTGTAACCACTGAGTAGAGGATCAGAACTCCGAGTGTACAGAAGTCCATAATCAGGAGTGCCACTCACATAACGCAGCACATGCTTCGCTGCTATCCAATGATCAGCCTTGGGAGCTGTCATGAAGCGTGAAATGTAGCTCACTGCAAAACTGATGTCAGGTCTAGTGGCAGTAAGATAGATGAGGCTGCCCACTAGTTGCCTGAACAGGGATTCATCCACAACTGGTGAAGATGACTGAGCTGAAAGTTTGAGCCCGGGTTCCATAGGAGTAGAGGCAGGTTTGCAATCCTGCATTCTGAACCTGTCCACAAGACTTTTGGCATACTTGGACTGAGAGAGAAAGATACTGTTCTCAGTCTGCCAGACTTCAACTCCTAAGCAGTAATGTAGAAGTCCCAAATCTGTCATATCAAAGGTGCGGCACAAATCCTGTTTGATCCCAGTGATCAGATGTGCTGAACTGCCAGTAATGATTAAGTCATCCACATAGACAACCACAAACAGAATATCATTACTAGTATGCTTGATATACAGGTTTGCATCAGATGGACTCCGCTAAAAATCATGATCTGTCAGGTACTTATCAATTTTCATGTACCAAGCCCGAGGAGCTTGTTTCAGACCATAGAGTGCTTTGACTAGCCTACAGACCTTCTGTTCTTGACCAGCAACCTTGAATCCTGGGGGTTGCGTCATGTAGACTTCTTCCTGTAAGTCACCATTCAAAAAAGCACTCTTGACGTCCATCTGATGGACTTTCCAACTGAACTGGGTTGCCAAGGCAAGAACGAGCCGTATGGTACTCATTTTGGCTGTAGGAGCAAAAGTCTCCTCGTAGTCAATGCCTTCTTTCTGTGAGAACCCACGAGCAACAAGACAAGCCTTATACTTGTCAAGGGTTCCATCAGCTTTGTATTTTACTTTGTACACCCATTTGCAGCTAATGGGCTTCTTCCCTGAAGGAAGATCAGAAAGGGCCCAAGTGTGATTCTTCTGAAGACTCTGGAACTCAACTTCCATAGCCTGTTCCCACTCAGGTATACCTTTAGCCTCTGAGTATGTCTGAGGCTCAAAAACACTGTGTATGTTAGCCATGAGAGCAAAATTGACTGTATGCTGCTGTTTGCTCTTATTACGGGAGGTTCTACCCTCAATGAGCTCAGTATCCCTGAGATCACCAATGGTCTTGGCCCACCATTTAGGCCGGAGAGTAGAAGTGCGAACATCTGGAGGAGCTGGAAGAGGATCAGGATCAGGAGCAGGAGGAGGATTGTTCTCCGGAGGGAACTCAGGTAGTGCATCATCGAAAATAGATTCTGCATCATCCCTCCCATCAGGCGAACCTAATGGAATAAGAACACTGTGAGGCTGATCCTTAGAACTCTGCTCAGAAGAAGGGGACGGAAAGAATCCTCTGTCTTCATCAAATACAACATCACGACTGAAGATAAGACGTTCAGTGTCTATATCTATCAGTCTATAGGCCTTTTGGTGATCACTGTATCCTGTCATCATGAGTTTCTAACTTTTGGAATCCAACTTGGAGCGCTTAGCATCTAGAATCCAAACATAGGCAATAGAGCCAAAAACCTTCAGGTGGCTGATCTTAGGCTTCCGACCAGACCAAACCTCTTCTGGAGTCTTCCCCTTAACAGCCTGAGTAGGGGAACGGTTAAGAAGGTAGACAGCAGTAAACACTGCTTCAGCCCAATACTTATTCGGAACACTCCTGTGTTGTAACATAGAGCAAGCCATCTCAACAACCGTACGATTGCAACGCTCGACAACACTGTTTTGCTGAGGAGTGTAGGGTGTAGTCAATTGGCGTTTGATGCCATGGGTATCACAGAACTTGGAGAATGCAGCAGAACAAAATTCTCCCCCGTTATTTGTCCTAAGAGTAATGATACTATGTCCAGACTCTTTTTCAACAAAGGACTTAAACTTCTGAAAGATACTAAATACATCTGATTTATGTTTAAGAAAGTACACCCACATCTTTCTACTAAAATCATCTACAATAAGCAAAAAATATTTGCAACCAGTAATAGAAGATGTATTCATAGGACCACAAATATCAGCATGAAGTAATTGAAGTACCTTAGATGCGCGCCAAGACTTTCCATGTGTGAATGAAGTCCGATGCTGTTTGCCAGCTTGACAGGCGCCACATACTCCAAGATGCTGAGTCTGGATATCAGGTAACCCTGAAACAAGTCCCTCCCGAGATAGCTGAGAGAGATACTGAATGTTGAGATGTCCATATCTCTGATGCCACAAAGTGCTGAGAGGAGAAACACGAGCTGCCAGAGCCACTTCAGGAGAATCACCAGTGTCAAGAAGCCTATATAGGCCATGATCCTCTAGACCAACAGCAACAGTAAGACGAGTCTCCCGATCAATGATGGAACACTTGTGAGCACTGAACACCACATCTAGCTGAGGAGAATTCCTCATAATCTGGCTGACAGAGAGCAAATTAAGTTCCATTCCAGGAACATAGTACACATTCAGAAAAAGGAGAGTCCTGCCACCAGACTGTATCTGAATAGTGCCTCTGCCAACAATTGTATACTCCTCACCTCCGCCAAATACAACGGAATCACTGAAAGGTGAGAAGTTTGTAAACCAGTCACACCGATGAGAAAAGTGACGTGATGCACCAGAGTCGATGTACCAAGTAGAAGACCTCGCATGATTTGAAGACCTATTAGCCATAAAGGCATAAAAGGCAGACTCCTTCTGCTCGGAATGTTCAGCAACATGCGCCTTCTGGTGTGACCCTCCCTGCTTCTTTTGTTCAGAAGCGAGCCTCTGACGGCAATCTTTCTTCATATGGCCGTACTTGTGATAGTAATTGCACTGCACATTCTTCTTCTTAGCTCCATCCTGTGTCTGAGAAGAGCCTTTCTGCTGAGAAGACTGAGAGGACTGAAATTTGCCTTTATCCTTGTGAAAGGATTGGGCTGTGAAAGCATTTTCCGAGGAGGCTGATGTAGTACCACTACCAAACTGTTGTTTCCAGCGATCCTGCTGTAGAAGTTTGGTGCACAATTCTGAAAACTTCAGATCAACATTAGTGGAAGTAATATTGAGGGTCTCAATGAAGTGTTCATACGATTTCGGAAGACTTTTCACAGTGATTACTACCATGTCTTCTTCCTCCATAGTCCGACCAATAGCTTCGAGCTGATCTCGAATGTCCTTAATCCTTGTGAGGTGTTCCTGTAAGGACATACGTTCATCCATCATAATGGAGAACAGTTGATTCTTTAGAAAGAATGCTCGGCTCTTGTCGGATGTCTCATGCAATTCCTTCAGATGCTTCCAGATGTCAGAAACTGTCTTGCCGGAAGGAATCTGCGGTAACTGATCATCAGTCACTGAGAGTTTGAGAAGCATAACTGCCTCCCGATTGCATTCATCAAACTTATCTTGATCTGCACCAGGTGTACCAGGACTGAGCTCTTTTCCCAAAACAAGCTAGTCAAGACGCCTATATTCAAAAATGGTCAACATACGCTGTTTCCAGATGTTGTAATTGTTGCCATTAAAGCGTTGACTGCCTTCTAACATCAGGTTGGTTAAAGAAGCCATTTGCACGTTTCCCAAAAAAAATTCTCGGTTGACCCAGAAAAATCCAAAGACAACCCACAAATTCGTGCGAAAAACCCAGAAGGAATCTGCAGTCAGAATCTGGATCCGCGGGCTCAAAAATCGAGGCATGAAAATCGAGACACCCAGAAAAAACGAACAACTACCCAGATTGGTGTTCGAAAAACCCACCAAGAATCTGCAAGAAAAATTGATTTTCGATAAAAACTGGAAGGTTAACACCTTAATCGAAAATTGCAAAAGGTCGTGGGAGCCATGGATTTCACAGAAAATAAATGGCGTCGCCGAAGGTGCAGGTCGCGGGTTGCAGGTCGCACGTTGCAGAGAGTTGCAGGTCGCGATGCTTGGAGGTTGCAGGTCGCGACGCTGGAGGATGCAGGCGCACGGAGGTCGCGGACAGGCGAAGCACCACGACGACGCTGCAGATCGCGCACCAGTACGAACACCGCCGAACACAGGTTGCGACGGCTCTGCAGGTCGCGCACCAACACGACCTCCGCCGAACACAGGTCGCGAAAAACAAAACGCGACTATACAAACCCGAGATATTTCACAGGAGCTAGGCAACCGAAAAATCCTAGATGGATTTTTTGAAAAAACCAGAAATAATTTCGAAAATTTCCACTAATTGGAAACTAGAATTAAAAAAATTTCGAAAAAATTTCTCCTATAGCTCTGATACCATAAAACAAATGCAGAAGCATATGGATTTCAAAGAATTGATCTATTAACAGAATGAGCAAGACGCTCATAAATAATACAAGGATATTTACAAGAATAGCAAGTTTCTAATAAGAAACTGCTGAGAAGATCGAAGACGATCTAACTAAAATAGAATATACACTATTGAGCATTAATACTAAAATTAACATTATTTTAATATTCTATTAGAAAAGAGGTTTTATCTCACATATTGTTCTAGTTTGAGTTGTCTCAAAAGAGACAAATTAGATTGCTAACACATAAATGTTATGTTCCTCATATACGCATCCCTGAAAAAATTTTGACATGTTCCCATATTGAGGAACATTCTAGGGATGTAGGGATGCTTCTGAGACATCCCCCCACCATCCCAAATTAAAAAAAAAAAAGTGGCCCTAAAGTCCTATAAATTTGGGAATGGCTAACCATCGCCGAGATGGTTGAGGATGTCAACGACATCCCCTAAATATCCCGGGGACAGTTAGCCATCCCCTTGTAGTTACACCCAAAAAATATTTTAAAATGCCCAAAATGAATTAAAACATATTTATTCAATTTATTGTTGTTTAGTAGGCCTGCACACCACTCTCACCTCTAAATGAAAAAATTTGGCCTGCAAAATAATATATTTTCAAGCTCTCTATGGTTTATGATAGTTGCATGTTGTAGGGTTGACTTTGCAAGATTTGAAAGCAATTTTCAGCCATTTTAGTTGGCAAGCCACAAAATAGTCTTTTTCAAGAAAAAATCAGGCAAAACAATACCTAAGATTTTAAGCTCTTTTTGCACCTCTCAAGATGGTGTTTACTCACATGATGGTGATTTCCTATCACTGGAATCAATAGCTTTTAGTCGGTTTTGTATCACAAAATTGTAGGTCTGCAACATATATTGGTTGAGAGTTTCAACCTTATTGAGGCAGCCTCCTTTCCAATCTCAATACAAAGTCAAGAACTTCTTGTTGCTTGTGTCACCCACTACAATTCTTAGACAAGGGAGATAAGCTCATTGATTGCACAAGTTCATTGCAAGCTTAAGGGTATAGCATAGTTTCTATGTCTTTGTCATTTTGTAGTTGAAACTTGCAGCCTTTGGGCTTTTTGTTGCAAATGTTATGCATTAAGGATCTATAATGTATATGGTGACTGCCTTATCAATGTTATCATATGAGAGGCAAATGAAAAGGCAGCTTGGAAGTAAAACTCAATGTCTACGTTAACCTCCTCCAAAGGGTAGAATTCTTTTGACACATGAAAATTGTTTGATCTTCAAGGCAACACTAGAGATGCTAACTAAGGAGAAAACTCATTCACAAGGCCTCAACAGTTATGAACTAACAAATATGATTCAAGGAGCTATTGGGAAGTGAAAAAGAGCAAAAAATAAGAAAGTAAAAACAAATTGCTTTCTGGTTAATGCTTGGTTTGATGAGGAATTCAAAATTGCAAGAAGTTTGAAAGAGTTGGACAACTAGAAGATAAATACTAAATTGTAAAAGAAGATTTAAAAAGAAAAAAAAAAATGTTGAATTCCTGAGCACAACGTGGGAAGAGTTAATCTACCTTGGAAGTACTAACCCGAAGCTTTTTTAGGAGCTTCAACCAAGAAAGAAGCAAACTGAAAATAACATTTCATTTAGTCAATGGTTTGAATATGCAAGGCAACTTTATGAGCAGGAATCAAGAGTTGACCCTTCTTCCTTGGTCAACACCACAACAAAGTTTTTTGCCTTGAATGAAGTTGAGATTGGCATTTAAAAATCGGGGGTTGGAAAAGCAAAGAATTTGGTTGAACTTCAAGGAAAGTTTCTAAAATGGAGGGTGAGAACTCTTGTGCCGCACATTATGAGAATATTCAGCATCGTTTTACAAGGGTTTCCAAGAGATTGGACTACCAACCTTGTGATACCTCTTTTTAAGAGTGGTTACATTAATAACCCCTCCGGCTCCAACTATAGGACAATAATAATGAACCCTTTATTTGCAAACTTATTTGGCATTATGGTTGAAAATAGAATCAACAAATGGACAGAAAAAAAAAGTGTGCAAAAGGTCAAGCGGGTTTTAGGCCTAAGCACACTACGATTGATCATGGAATCACTCTGAGGCACGTTATTGAAAAAGTCTAGGGAGAAATGGAAAAGTATTTTTGTTTTGTTTACTTCAAAAAGGATTTTGACATAGTCATTAGGGACAAACTATGGAGTAGAATGGAAGAACTTGGTATTCGTATGCATTTAAGAGCGGTTGTCCATAGACTTTATGAAGAAGTTAAAGTCAAAATCAGGACATCGGAAAACATTTCAAAAAGTTTTAGGAGTTACATTGGAGTCAAGCAAGGCTGCCCCCTTTCTCCTACTCTCTTCAGTTTATATATTGGCAAACTTGAAGAATGGTTGAATTGGCAAGGAGGAGATGGTGTCCGTTTGGACAAGTTTGTGATAAAGCTCTTTTATATGTTGATGACCTTATTTTTTATTACTAAATCAGATCACAAGTTGCAAGATCACTTATATGCCCTTGAACATTCTTGTAGAGAAGTAGGGATGCCAGACAATACCAGCATGATTTTCTCCAACAACAAAAAATAGAACCAGCACAAGTTCTACTTTAAAGGCAAACACCCTTGAAGTGGTAACAGAGTACAAATACCTTAGGTTGACTTCAACAAGAACCTTAGTTGGGAGGGCTACAGAAAGAAAAGAATTTTGGGAGGTTGGAAAGATTTATTTACTCTCCAAAATAAATGTAGAGAGAAAGAGTTATGAGATTGGGATACCATTCAGATTCTTTTTGGGATTTTAGTGCATCTTGTGGTGCTCTATGGGTGTGAATTGTGGGCTAGCAACACCTTAGACTCAAAGTGGAAACAAACTGAGAAAGTTCAAAAGCACCTAATCACAAGCAAGTTCAAAATAAAAGGCTTAGTTCCTTATGAGATTATGTGAAGTGAATTGGGGAAAGACCTATTGAGGAAATTGCTATGGTGTGTCTCATTAGTTAAAATGAGTTGAACAAATGGAAGTTAATAAATGGCCTAACGTTGGTTCCAATGCCACCATGAGCAAAAGAAAAAAGACATGGATAAAGCAAACCAGCAACTGGATGAGCAAATCAAATATTTGCTTGAATGCTTTCCCTGCGAATAACAAAAAGATAAAAGACTTTGTTTTAGATAAGTTCTGCAAGCGTATATGGGGTAAAGTGCTATGAAGAAAACAGAAGTATTAACTTGAAGAGTTCAACCCCACATATGATCATCAACAAAAAGCATATATAGCAACTAATATTCCATGCAAATTCAAAAATCTTAGTGCTCAATTAAGAACCAACTCGCGTCAACTTTGATGTAAAACAGGGAGGTGGAAAAGACCAGAAGAAGCATGGGAAGAAAGGGTGTGTATTTTTTGCAACATCAAGGCAATAGAATCACAAAAACACTTTATTTATGGAATGTGATGCCTTCAAGGACATCAAAGACAAGCATGCTAATATAATGACAGATGTTTATTGGCACAGTGTTGTGACGTATTCACACATCGCCCCATTACAAATGGGGACCCCTACTTTTTGCCTTCTAGGGTTTGTTTTCTAGGTCTTTTAGGTTCTTGTCTATTAGCCTTTGCATTTTGAGTATTGCCAGAGGGATCGCTAAGATAGCATGCTCTGCTTGAGCTTGGGTGAGTCAGTGGATGCTCCAGGTCAGGGTTTCTTTGAAAGCCTTCCTTAGATCAAGTTTTTCTTTTGTGTCTGGTCTGAGTTCGAGGAAGTCAGTGAAGCTTTGTGAGTGAATATCATATTTGGGGGTCTGAGATTGGTCAAATTGATGAGTGATGAAGTCTTGGGCATTGATTGATGAGAAGCTAACCTATTTATCCTTTGGGGACACCTTGGACAAGTCTGGACTTGGAGATTTGATGAAAAGGTCAAAATTTGAGCCTAGAGGAGAAATTTTGCTCCTAACCCTTCCAAAGGGTCCAGAGCAAAATCCTTGGAAAAGACCTAAATTGTCATCAAAAACATTAAAATGATATCACCTTGAAGGCAAATCGACCTTAAAAGATGAAGGAACGATCTAACAACCAAGTCAAATGGCAAAGTTTAGCCCAATTCACCAATTTCGCTTTTGACCCTTCCAAAGGGTCCAAAACGAAATTCTAGGATAGGTCCTGTCCTTCCAGGGGTACTTGGGCGAAATGGTTATAATGTCTTTGTAATCCAAAATTTTGAGCCAAGAACTCCTCAAGGTGGTTTGTTAGAGGTAGGAGCAATGTGATTGAGGTGGAAGTTTGGATGTTTGAGTGGTCTCTAAGGTAAAATCTCAAATTTTGCTCCTGACCCTTCCAAAGGGTCCAGAGCGAAATTTCACCAAGGACCCAAGATTTCACCTAAGTCAAAGAGTGGTTGAGCGAATTTGCAAGGATATGGAAGGATATGCATCAAAAGGTTGAGTCTAAGGCAAAGTCAAGTCAAGTCAAATTCAAAGTGAATTAAGCCTAGAATAGGAATTTCGCTCCTAACCCTTCCAAAGGGTCCAGAGCGAATTCCTTTATAAGACACTCTACATTGCCCAAAACTATGAATTAATCCATGTCCCAGGTATTATTGAAGGCAATTCACTTGTTTGGATGAAGAAATGTGGGAGATGAAGTCAAGATTTGAGCCCAAGGAGGAATTTCGCTCCTGACCCTTCCAAAGGGTCCAGAGCGAAATTCTTGTAGGACCCTATTTCTTCACAAAATCTTGAACTAAATGCCAATTCAAGGAGCAAATTCACTTGATGATGATTGAAGGAGGCTTGAGAAGTTATGTCCAAAGCATGGAAAGGAGAAAGGAAGTGAGAAATTAGCTCAAAATATGAATTTCGCTTCTAACCCTTCCAAAGGGTCCAAAGCGAAATTCACATATCCTCTATGTTGCTACTTGTTATGGCCAAGTTTTTGACTTGTAAGGCATGGATGGAAGGACTTTGATGTGTTCTAGCCTTTGAAAGGTGGATTCAGGCGATGGAATAGTGAAAATCAACCCAAAATAGGAATTTCGCTCATGGCCCATCCAAAGGGTCCAGAGCGAAATTTTCAATTTGACACTCTATTTTGCCTAAGACATTGAAAAGTGAGGATTTTGAGCTAAGTGGATGGCAAATAGACTTGATTGTCGTGAGGAAAGGTGAGTTTGATCAAGTTTGAAGGTGGACTGAAGGGAAGAAGTGTGAAATCAACCTAGAACAAGAATTTCACTCCTGACCCTTCTAAAGGGTCCAGAGTGAAATTCTCCATAAGCACTATTTTCTTCCATGTTTTGACCAAAAGCCTTGTTCCTTGGACATAATGGGGGTAAATTGACATGTTTTTGCCTTTTGAAGTGATAGAAAGTAAAGAAGATAAAGGATTTTGTCCAAGATTATGAATTTTGCTCCTGACCCTTCCAAAGGGTCCAAAGGGTCCAAAGCGAAATTCTTGAAAACACCTATTTTCTCTTGGTTTGAGGTCAAAACCTTAGTTCCTTTGGCGTGGTTGAGGGTAATTTGGTGCAATTTTGCCTTGCAAGGTGGATTGGAGTTAAAGAAATGAAGGATTTTGTCCAAAAATGTGAATTTCGCTCCTGACCCTTCCAAAGGGTCCAGAGCGAAATTCCTAAAAACCTCCTTTTTCTCCCAATTATGTGTTGAGCCAAATGTTGATGGGGGTGAATTGAACTTGAAGATACCCCTAGGCATGCATTTGAATAACTTGTGGCAACCAAAAGTGAATATTTTGAGTTAAATCTTGAATTTCGCTCCTAACCCTTCCAAAGGGTCCAGAGCGAAATTCTAAATAGGTCCTGTCCCTAGCCATGGTTTTGAGCGAATTTCTCCTTTCGGGCCTTTTTTGGGATCAAACAAGTGTTGTCTTCGTGTGAGAGGGATCCAAAGGTGAAATTCAAAGGAAAACAAGGTAGGAAGGATAGAGCTAAGTAAGGGAAAGCAAGCAAACTATGAATTTCACTCCTGACCCTTCCAAAGGGTCCAGAGCGAATTTCCCAAAATCACCTAATTTGCTCATGATGGAGGCTAAGATATGGATTCCTAAGGCATTGGTGGAGAGAAGACTAGTATATGCTTGCCTTGAGAAGCAATTTGGAGCAAGGAAGGGATGGAATTGTGTCTTAATCATGAATTTCACTCCTGACCCTTCCAAAGGGTCTAGAGCGAAATCCTAAGATAGCCTAATTTCTTGCCAAAAACACTTTGAAATTGACATCCCTTTGAGAATTGAGCAAGATTGAGATGGGGAGAAGACATAAAAGCGAAGCTTAGAAGTAAGGTTGAAGGAAATGGTCAAGATTTGTGCATTTGACAAAAATTGCTCTTGACCCTTCCAAAGGATCCAGAGCGAAATTCCTATAGGGCCTGTCCCTGGAGAGGATCTTGAGCGAATTTCATTCTAATGCCTTCAACAGAAGGGTCAAGAGCGAAATTCCTATAGGCCCTGTCCCTGGAGAGGATCTTGAGCGAATTTCATTCTAATGCCTTCTTGTTGATGATTTAGGGTAAGAAATGCCATGTTAGGACAAATATATCATGTATACTTAATAATCTTTTGGTTTGTTTTGCAGATGGAGGAGGATCAAGCCAGGACAAGGGCGACCTATTCCAGTCCCATCATCATCAAGGGCACTTCAAATGCATGAGAGAGGACTCAAAGTACTTCCAAGTTGAAGGACTTCAAGTGTTCAAGGAATTGCACGTAATGGACCAAGCTATCCTCAAGGACCTCATTCTATCACATGAAGAAATCACAAGATGTCAGAAAAGAAGAAATTGCTTGACTTTGAAGAAGCCTCATCAAGCATATAGAGAATCAAGGAGTGCATCATTCATCGCATCAAGGACGAAGGAGGATCAACCAAGGTCAGTTCAAGGGTACAGTGAAGAAGCAGATAGTTTCAGAAGAGTTAATCAAAGATAAGCTTCTCATCAAATATCAAGAGATACAAGCAAGTACCAGACAAGGTGGCATCCCAGTCACTATTCCTCCAGCCAAATTGGTCCACCTCAGCATGTCCAGATTCAATGTACCTAACTCATCGGGGGCGGCACAAACTTTGGTGTACCTACCCTTGCTTCCTATTGGTCCTCACTCCTTGAATGTAATTTTCTCATTAGCTAAGGAAGTTTGTTATAATAAACCCTAATTAGGGTTTTTTATTTTGTAATCCTAGCCATTGATTGTAATTTAATCAGAGTCGTTGAATTGTAAAGAGCTCTCTATATAAAGCTCTGGCTCTTCATTTGTAAGGGTTAATAGTTAGAGATCGGTTAATAGCTAAGAGTTAGTAGCTAGAATAGTGAATAGAATAGGAATAGAGTAGATTAGGAGGAGAAGGCAAGAAATTGTTGCCTAAATTGTAAATGAACTCCATTTTCATTGAAGATATGGTGAAATATGTCGGTTCTTTGCAATATGCATGGTCTCTTGTTGAATCTTCATTTTAGATGGTAAATAATTAGATTGAATGGAGAAAATTGTTGAATGCACTCGCGTGGAATCTGCCTAGTCCAAACCACTAGCCTCTTGCTGACTGTAAGTGCACCTTGTGTGGTCAACTGGCATAGAACAAGCTTAATCTCAAGTCACTACACATCTGTTGTTCATGCATTATCTCGAATGGTGATCAGAGTCTGATAGTGTACGATTTGAACATATTTGAAGCATCCCTTAGAAGAACGCATTGAGTTGGTATCGAATTGTTTTGCTTGATGGTGAGACCCAACCCAGTAGGACTCCACCTGGTCATTCATCCATCCTCTTGCATTCTAGGTCTTAGAGTAGTCTTTCTGAGCCTTGAATCTTTTGATATTTCTTTATCTCCCAGTTAGTAGATAGGACTTGTGATTCCAACAAATCAGACGCTTAAGTCATCAAACGTAAGTCCCATGTGATTCCAGCAAATCACATCATACCGCAAGAGCTTATCCACAAGTAGAGAACCTACATACAAGAACCTTGGAGTTGCCTCGATTGATCCTTCGGCAAAATCTTCAGCATTCGGGGAAACTTTATTCAAGAGAGGATAAGATACCTTGGTATTTTATTTTGTGTTCGCATGTGCATGAAAAACACATCAACACACAGTTTATTCAGCAAGGAGACTATTGAAAAGACGGGAATGCTTATCATCTCCTTGAATAGGGAAAGGACTGAAAGGCAGAAGACCAAAATGACAAGGCTAGTTGTCCCATAGGCTAATTTTAGCTTCATGGACAGTAATAGATCTATCTATCTATCTATGAATATTTGAAATTTCCCTTTTTTAATAGTCGTCCTTTGCTACCGCCTAATATGGCATCCAAAACATCCATACCTAAAATGTATCCCTCTGACGCTTGTTGTCCCCATCCTAGAAACTTGTGGAACATAGAATAGATGACTTTGAAATTTGTTCTCACTTCCTCCGTATCCATGTCTACCTTTCATCAAGCCTTGCGATGTCTATTCCATATTGCAGTGGCAAAGCATCACCCAATGTGCCTTGACTTAGCTATTCAATCTAGTCTTTTTCTCAAGTGCACGTGGCCATTGACAACAACTAGCATATTAATTGTCACTGAAAACCTTCTCAAAAATATGCCTCTAGGTCCAACATACTAATCACTTAGGATGATCAAAACACCTCAACATTGAATTGCATATTTTGTCAAATTGTCAAGGTCATTTGGTTACCAAAATCAATTGTGCACACCAAGGGTTTTTCCAGCTCCTTCAAGTTTTCTCTCATCTAGATGAACAAATTGATCTATCTGCTCTTATTAAAATGATCTTGAAGCCATTTTCTCCACTTGACTAGAAATAACATGAAGAAAGTCTCAAAATTATTTCCATAAATATACAAACCCATTGATCTTGCCAAGCTTAGCTGAAATCTCATTGCTTAATCAAGAACAAATTATTCTTCTTGAATTCAAACTACATTTCAAACTCTCCCTGTGATGATAGCCAATGCAGTGGGCATTCAAATGTGGGTAGGTAAACTAACAACGTAACCATTGTTAGAACTTAATCCTCCACCAAATTTTCAAAATGCAAATGTGTTTGATGGTTTTAATCTATTAATCATTTTCTATTAGAATGTACATAGAACATAATCAAAATCAATAAAAATATGAAAATGTGAAGCATTAGAACTGAAAGCAATGCAAATGTGTTGATGGTTTTAATCTATTAATCATTTTCTATTAGAATGTACATAGAACATAATCAAAATCAATAAAAATATGAAAATGTGCAGCATTAGAACTGAAAGCACATTGTTAGCATTTAATCCTACTCCATCATATCTTCAAAACACAAAATGTGCTGATGGTTATAATCTATTATTCACTTTTTACTAGAATGTACAAAGAACACAATCAGAATAAAAATAAATATGAAAATGTGCATCATTAGAACTAAAGAACATGCACAATGAACAACCATATTAAGAAAGAAAATCAGGGTAAGACGTTTTATTCAATTTTGAAATAAATAAATGTAAAAAAAGAATATTATCTCAATATAAGAGTATTCAAAACTCGATTGAAGAACCTTCAAAGTTTTCTAGATTTATCCTTATACCTGGAGAACAGAGGTACAATGATGGTTACGTTTAGTTTCATATCATAATTGTAAGGTCCCCTTTTGAGGAGAAACCAGGAGATGATTTAACCTATCTTATTCCCATAGGCTAAAGTCAGGTTAAAGGGAATAATTTAAAATTAACTATTAAATATTATCCAATGAAGTATATTTTAAAGGTAATATTATTTAATTAATTTAGTAAAGTGTTCTACGGTAACTTAAGTGAAATATTAAAAGGAAGTTATTAAAGTCACTTTATTATTTGAACTTAATGAAATATTAAAAAGTCCGCGAATTCGAAACGTCTTTGTAGAGGCTTCTTGGGGTTATTATGTTTTTGGAGCTCTTTTGGTATGCTTGGATCATTTTTCTAATTGGATTTTGGAGAGCTTCTTGGAAGCTAATCCCTAGGATAGAAACCCTAAGGATTATTGGTTCCGGTAGTGAAACTATCTACCCTATCTGGTTAAGGCAAAATCACTCGAGTTTCACAAATGGGCTACAACAATTGAAGTTGACAAATTTATGAAATATTATTCTAAGATAATTTTTTGGATTGAGAGATTTGGAAGTTTGTTTGAGCAATCAATAAAAGTGTAAGGAAGGTTTTTGGGACGCCATAATATGGATTTGCAGCTAGGTGTATGAATACTTCAGTTTGGGCGAACTCAGTATGAGCTTTTACCCTGCTGAAGCATATCACCTTACCCAGACTTGAAGAATATAGCTGAGAGGGCTTGGTGTGAAAGAAAAGCCAACATTAGATTGGGTCTGGCCTTCCCTATGAAAAGTGACTGCAGTTGTAATGAAATAGTGACAAACACCTGTTGGAAGTGGGCCTAGACACCTCACGCAGGTGTATAGAGACCTCATACACTGCAGTTCTAGTTCTGGGAAAAACATGAGTCTACCCTTCAAGGCAAGTGCTTTTGGTAATTGTTGAGTGGCCTATCCCTGCTATTGTTTGGCATGAATCTATGGTTGTCTGCTAGCTACACTTTCATAGATATGCTAGGCAAGTGACTTCATTCTTGGGCGAATGTTTTAACCACTGCCATATCAGCTTCTAAGTGCAGCTATGTACATCCATATCTAACTCCTTGGGCTTAGATAGAGGACATGGTTATATTACATGCTGTTCAAAGTACTTTTCCTTCACAACATCAGCTTGGCGTGTTGATTTATGCTAGAAGAATCTCTCATACTGTTATTGTCAATTCTGTTTGGAAGAAAGGAATCAATGTAGTTATAAAGATTGACAGGGTTTGCAATGAAATATCAAAATTGTTCTATCTGAAATTTATTATCAGATTATCTCTGTTGTGTAATTTTGATTCTATACTTTGATAAATAAATTGCTATTCCAATCTAATATTCATTGTTTGAATGTTAAGTTCATAAAAATATCATTGCAATGCAAAACAAATATCATGCAAACTTAAAAAACAATCTTTCAAAGAACCAGATTTGAAACAATCTCGGAGAAGGGATTTTACAGTGGTATCAAAGCAATTATTCCTCCCAGCCTGGAGTGTTGTCTGAATAAACAAAAGTTACATGACGTTTGGAATGACTAATGCAGCCTAACTCACATCACCATTACCTAATAAGAAAAAGTCAAGCCCTGACATTGAAGACACACTAGTAGTTGATACATTTGCAGAGGTTGAAGAGATTAAAATAAACATGGGTGACAGCAAGCACAAAGACATGGAAAAGTTGAAACCAAGTACCAAAGATATCCTCGATGATTTGGCTAGAGGACAGTGGGAGTTACAACAGAATATAGCTCAAATGTGTGCACTGATGGCTCAACATATTATGGGCAATAACAATAACAATGGTGGTAGCAATGGTGGGAATAATGGTCATGGAGATGGTTCAGTTAACAACAGGGCTGCAAATCAGTGTACTATGGCTGGAACAGCCAACTCTGGGACCTTATGCCTATCTTTCCTCTAAGAAATAATCCTCAAGCGAAAAACAAACCAGCACAATAAGAGTTGTAGGATCAAATTTTACAAGTTTGGAGGGATTTCAATGTTTATTTTTCAGGCTGAAATGTATTTCCATGGCTACATGGATCTTGGGTTGAAACATAGATCTCATAGGGGTGGTAGACCACTTAACCAAGATTTGCAAAGGAAGGTTGGTAAGCTATCCATTCCTTATTATGATGGGTCTGAAATACAACAACTAGAGCGTGGGTACAAAAAACTAGATACTTATTTCCAGCTTACCCCATGCAAGAGGATGAAGCCTTTAAATATGCAAGTATTCATTTGGATCGCAGTGCTCACAAGTGGTGGCATCACAGGATGGTCATCTTGGGAAATGATTAGATCTATTCATATGTAGATTTCACTGAAAGGTTGATTGATATATTTGATAATAAAAATCTCAAATTGCAGTTTAAGGAATTAGCACAGCTTAAGCAGTGGGGTTCTGTTGATACATACATTGCTGATTTTCAAAAGCTATCAGTTATGGTAACTGATATTTCAAAAAGGAGACTAAATGTGCTATCCATAGATGGGTCATCAGTTCTATTCAGAGGATTGACTAAGGCACTTAGCCCATCCACACTATAGGAAGCAATCAAAAAGGCTAGGGGCATGGAATCCTCTACTTCCAAAACCAAATTTCAATCAAAAGGATTCTCACATAAGAAGGATAAGGACAAGAAACCTTTACAGAAGGATTCGCCTAGAAGGACAAATTGGATGATGAGGCTCGAAATAAATTGTGCAGAAAAAAACTATGCTTCAGCTGCAAGCAACCTTGGGAACGGTGCCATGTGTTTGGGAAAGGGTAAGTTGCATTATATCGAGGTAGCCTCCAACAGTGAGGAGGAAGAGAAGGCAGAATGAAGTCATGCAAGAAAATAAAGTAATTCAAACGATGAGCAATCACCTAAGGGGGTGAAAGGTGGAACTATAGCTACTCTTTCTAGTACCCCTTGATTCAATTCCTTTAGAGCGTGTGGAGTCTTGCAGGGGCAGCAGTGACAATGTTAGTAGACAATGGAGCCAACCATAACTTCATAGACTCAACCCTTGTGGCTAAGAGGGGTATACAAATGGAAGACTTTGAGGGATTTAACATCATGGTGGTAAATAGTTTTAACATGGCTTGTACTCAATGGGTCCCTCAGTTGAACATTACACTTGGTAATTACACTGTTACCGATGACTTCTATGTTGTGGACTTAGGTGATACAAATGTTGTATTGGGCATCTAATGGCTTCATTTACTAGAAAAGTACTCTCAGAATTTTCAAACTATGGAGTTGAAGTTCAAAGTGGATGGTAAGAAAATTGGTTTGAGAGGTATGTCCAATGGTGCTCCCAAGATTGTGTCAACGAAGAGAATGGAGAGCATTTTTAGACATGGTGATGTGGCATGGGTAGCACAGTATTTGATTTCATCCAAGGCCCCTATGAATAGAAGTGATCAATATAATGTTGACATTTAAATAGTGTTGGATAAGCATATCTTGGTCTTTAGTGAGATTCCTCCAAGGAGACCTCTAGATTAAGGGTTTGAGCATGTCATCGAATTGGAGGGTTCTAAGCCCGTCATCACTACTCCCTTTAGGAACTCTAAGAAATTCAAGGAGGAGATACAAAAAGCCATCAAGGAGTTATATTGGGCATCTAATGGCTTCATTAACTAGAAAAGTACTCTCAGAATTTTCAAACTATGGAGTTGAAGTTCAAAGTGGATGGTAAGAAGGTTGGTTTGAGAGGTATGTCCAATGGTGCTCCCAAGATTGTGTCAACGAAGAGAATAGAAAGCATTTTTAGACATGGTGATGTGGCATGGGTAGCACAGTGTTTGATTTCATCCAAGGCCCCTATGAATAGAAGTGATCAATATAATGTCGACATTTAAATAGTGTTGGATAAGCATAGCTTGGTCTTTAGTGAGATTCCTCCAAGGAGACCTCTAGATTAAGGGTTTGAGCATGTCATCGAATTGGAGGGTTCTAAGCCCGTCATCACTACTCCCTTTAGGAACCCTAAGAAATTCAAGGAGGAGATACAAAAAACCATCAAGGAGTTGTTAGATATAAGACGCATTAGACCCAACTCGAGTCCCTTTACTCGTTTAGTTGTCTTGGTGAAGAACGATGGGACCATGAGGATGTGTATTGATCACCATGCCTTGAACAAAAAGACCATCAAAAACAAATATCTTATTCCCAGGATTGACGAATTATTGGATCAATTGCACAATGCAATGTACTTCTCAAAGATTGATCTTCGATCAAGGTATCATCAGAACGGGGTAAGGGAGAAGGACATTCCTAAAACAACATTCAAGTGTCAATATGGGCACTATGAGTTTCTGATTATGCCCTTTGGGTTGACCAATGCTCTCACTACCGTTCAATCTTATATGAACGACATTTGTAATAAACAATTATGGAAGTTCCTTTTGGTGTTCTTTGATGACATACTCCTATACAGTAGGACATGGGAGGAACATTTGAGACATCTTGATGAGGTTTTGGGCAACATGGAGGCACAGTCTTTGTATGCTAAGGCTTCCAAGTGCAAGTTCGGAATGACAAAGATTCTCTACTTGGGACATGTGATCAATGCTCAAAGTGTTCAAGTTCATCAAGAAAAGATATAGGCAATTTTAGATTGGCCACGACCAAAGACACTGATAGAGTTGCAAGGTTTCGTTAGTTTGTGCAATTATTACTAGAAATTTGTTAAGGGCTTTTCTCAATTGCATGCACCTCTTATAGATCTCACCAAGAAGGGGTCCTTCAAATAGACGGATGAGGCTCAAAAGGCATTTGATAGACTCAAAGAGGTGATCAGTACTTGTCCAGTTTTGGCCCTACCAGATTTCTCTTAGCCCTTCATTTTGGAGTGTGATGCCTTGAGTGACGGGACCAAAGCAATGCTGATGCAAAATAGGCATCCTATTGCCTATGAGAGCGGGAATATTTGAGATACAGAAAGGCTCTTAGAAATACTTTTTGGGACAAAAAGATATAAATGAGAGAGAAAAATTGGGTTACCAAGTGTTGTGACGTTTTCACACATCGCCCCATTGCAAATGGGGACCCATGTTTTTTTGCTTTTTAGGGTTTGTTTTCTAGGTTTTTTAGGGTTTTGTTAGCTAGCCTTTGCATTTTGAGTGCTGTCGGGGAGATCAATAGGGTAGCAAGTCCGGCTTGAGTGAGGTCCTGATCCTGAAATTTGGCTAAGTCTGGAATGTCCTGATCCTGAATTTGACTAAGTCTGGAAACTGAAAAAACCTCCAAAAACTAGATTTTGCAATATAACTCCTGGAGGTCTGAAACCACTCTCAAACATCCTGAAAGTATATATGGAATACAACTTAAAGTATAAGAAATGTCACTTATACTTAAATGTTATATTCCATAAAAATTATCCTGATAGAGAGTTCGAAAAGTCAAATTTCGCTCCTGTTCTTCACTGAGGATCTAGAGCGAATTTCGCTCCTGTCCTTCCCAGGAGGACCAAGGCGAAGCGCTCCTGTCCCTCGCCAAGGGTCCAGAGCGATTTTTGTTTTAGATGATTTTCTTGCCCAATTTGAATGGATCCCAAGGCATGAATAAATGGAATGGAACATTGCGAATCCGTTGAATATAATTTTTGAAGGATATGAAGTAAAGTGAAGTCTACAAGAGCAAGATCGCTCCTGTCCCTCTCCAAGGGACCAGGGCGATGTAATGAGTATATTGCTTCTTATTCAAGTTCAAGACATTCCAAGACGGAGAACAAGGTGGCAAGGACATTTCAAGACATTTCAATCAAGCACGAAGTTACAAAGGTCGCCAAGTTGAAGGTTTTGCATTAAAATATCCTAGTTCGCTCCTGTCCCTCAGGGAGGGACCAGAGCGATATTTCCATAAAGGCATAGATTTCGAAAGTTAAGCAAGTGTCAAGCGACCAAGGAAGATCAAGGGATCACGTTTTACCCGATGAAGACAATTGCAAGTTGAAGAAAGCAAAGGCAAGTCCAAAACCTTGAAATCCGCTCCTGTCCCTCAGGAAGGGACCAGAGCGATATTGATTATATTGGCCAAATCTCTCAAAAGTTACGTAAGGTCAAGGTTTTGCAAGGTCGTAAAGGGTCCAAGACATGATTAGAAGGTGATATACAAAGACTTCAAACGTTAAACAATCATCAAATTGAACAAAGAAGCAAAATCGCTCCTGTTCCTCTCCAAGGGACCAAGGCGATTTGTATGGGATTCTTCATTTTCCTTCAAATTCATGCCAAGTCAGGGTTTTTTTGGGATCACACAAGGTATAAGGTGTCTTTTGAGGATGATATGCAAGAGTTTTGAACGTCAAAATGTTATCAATCAAGTTAAGGAACTCATATCGCTCCTGTCCTTTGGACAAGGACCAAAGCGATTTTTACAAAAACACTCATGCTCCTTCAAAATCAAGACAATGCAAGGATTGGCGAAGTAAAGGACGTCCTTTGGAAGGCAATGAACGAAGAACGAAGATCAAATGTTTACAAATTTGAGCCAGGACATGAGGATCGCCCCTGTCCCTCTCCAAGGGACCAGGGCGATATTTACTAAAACACATGATATCCTTTAAAGATCACGTTAAAACAAGGTTGCACAAGGTTTTAAACATCATTTGGAAGGCGATACAAAGGGAGATAGACGTTAAATATTACCAATTTGAGCTTAAAATGGAGAAAAGACAAGGATCGCTCCTGTCCCTCTCCAAGGGACAAGGGCGATGATCCTTCTAACGTCCAAATGCCTCATAAAAGTCAAGTGATACAAGCATGGAATGAACAAGCAAGGTTATTATTCACCATACAAGGAAAAGTTGATATCAAAATGGAGAATTTCAAGTGAAAACATCAAGATCGCTCCTGTCCCTCTCCAAGGGACCAGGGCAATGATACATCCAAAGGCACTTGTTCACACAAGCAAGACACTCAAACTCGAAGGACCCGACAAAATGGTCGATTTTGAACGTGGAGATGAAGACTTTGGACGTCAAAAATGCAAGAATCATGACCAAAGTAATGGATCGCTCCTGTCCCCCAGTCAGGGACCAGGGCGATGAGGTACGTATCTTCTCACTTTTTCATTTTGGCGCTTAAAACATTTTTTTTTTAAATTTATTTAAATGCTAACAAAATCGATATTTTATTAAAAATGGCATTTAAATATTGTGCTTAACATTAATTAATCATTTTGCCTTTTAAAAAAAAATCGAATTTATTAATTAAAAATAAAAGGCATTTAATAATTAATTAATTAATCAATTTAAAAATTGGATGAAGCGCTTGGTATTTAGAAGGTCGGCTTTGTTATTTATTCAAAAATCATTTTAATTGCTTTATTTTTACAAAAGTCGGCCTATATGATAGTGGGTGGTGTAAGCGCCTATAAAGGAGGTGTTTATTTCATTTTTAAATCATTATTCAAGCATCCTCTTTCATATGCGATTTGAAGACAAAGGAGTAGCGCGAATTGTGTGTTAGAGAAGCGAATTTCATTCCAAGCAAGGGAGTACGAACTTGAAGTTTCAAGTTAGGCGAACTTGCCAAGGACATTGAAGAGCACATCAAAGATATCCCCAAGGGTGGCGAATTGACAAAGAGGACGTTCATTATCCTTCAAGATCACGTTGAAGCCATCAAATTTTGATTTTTGCCTAGGCGAATTCCTTTATTTTGGCATTTTAGAGTTAAGCTCTCAAGTAAGGTATGGCAAGATCTCTTGTTTTAATTTCGAATTTTGATCGTCATTGCCTTAAGCTTAAATTTTGAATTTTGAAATTTTGAATTCCAGTAGCCTGATCGTTTTTTAGGAAATAATAACTCAAGGATTTATCATGAAGTTTCCTAAAAATTAATCTAATCTATGTTATATATTGCAAAATCATGGTACTAATTTTGAAATGTTGTGTAGGCATCAAATGGAGATCTCTTCAAGGAAAATCAAGCCGGATCAAGGACGGTCTTCGCCAGGACGGTCTTCGCCAAGACGATCAAGCCAGGACAAGGGCGACCTCTTTCAATCCAGCGTTCCAAGGCGAGGTACATCATCGTCTTGCACATCAAGGACAAAAGGAGTTAGAACAAGAGTTAATTAAAGATAGCCTCTCAACGACATCAAATTGAATATCTAGCAAGCTACAAGTGTCAAATGAGGTGGCGTCCTAGTCATCATTTCTCCAATCAGTGAGGTCCACCTCAGCATGTCCAGATTCAATGTACTTAACTCATGGAAGGTGGCACAAACTCCGATGTACCTACCCCGGCTATCCATTGGTCGATTTTTCTAGAGGGGACATGTGTCCAAGCAATACAATTTTATCATTGGTCAAGCATTAAATGTTATGTAATGGTTGTAACAAACCCTAATTAGGGTTTTCATTGTTGATTCTTGGCCATTGATCTTGAATTGATCTAAGCCATCAAATTGTATTGTGGGCACTATATAAGCCCAGGCATTTCATTTGTAAAGGCTAATTAGCAATAAGTTAGAGATAGCATGTAAATAGTTGGAAGAGTTAGAATATAGTTGATAGAATAGTAATTAGAGTAGAATAGGAGGACAAGGCAAGAAATTGTTGTCATTGATTGTAAACAAACTCCATTTTCATTGAAGTAATGGTGAAGTGTGTCGTTTCTTGCAATTTGCATGGTTTCTTGTTGAGTCTTCAATCCTAGATGGTAGATGATTAAATGAATGGAGGAAATGTGATTGATTAATGGTGGAATTCGTACATCCATACTACTAGCAGTTTGTTGATTGCAGACTTGCCTTGCGTAGTCAACTGGAATCATTTAGCCTAAGCTCAATTTCAATTTGTCGCTTCTTCATTGATATGCATCAACTTGATGGTGTCTATGCCTGTGGTGATGATTTGAACATCATAAAGCTTCCCTTAGAAGATCGCACTAGCCTTGTGTAGATGTTCCATTGATGTCAAAACAAGACCTAGTTGGAGTTTCATCAAAAATCAAATCATTGCTCCTACATTCTTAGTATTAGGATTAGATCTTCTCTTCGCCCTTATCCTTTTTTCCATTTTTCAATTCTAAGTTAGTCAGAGCCTGTGTTCCAGCAAAGCAGATCGGAAGTTCAAACATCAGATGTAAGTCCCCTTGTGATTCCAGCAAATCACATCATACCACGGCGAGCTTATCCACATGTAGAGACCCTACTAAAAGGAACCTTGGAGTCATCCTAACTGATCCTTTATGCGAATCTTCAGCAGTTAGAGACTTTTTCTCAAGAGAGGATAAGATACCCTTAGGTATTTTATTCTATGTTAGGCTGTGTACAAAATACACGTCAACACCAAGGTACAAGCATATGACTTTAACATAGGATATGTTAAGTGTTGTTGTGTAGCTAGGTCGGATCCCTTCTAGGGCCGACCTAATGCACAAAATGCCAAGTGGCATGTCAGCCTTGGCATTTGGATATCTCAGTTGTATGAGTCTAATTTGGGGCAGGCCCTATTTGGGCAAACCACTTATGTGTAACTTGTGATTAAGTTAAATGTAACTTGCAACTAAGGGAGACTCATATGTAACTTGTAATATATAGGTTTGACCCTATCCTTGGCGCCAAAAGTATATGGCCGGCTTGAAGTCTATTAGAAGGTATTGATTCATATATATGCAAGGTCATGATTGTTGGTGTTGGAAATAAGCCACACTCGGACCGACGATGGACTGGTCCAAGAGGGGCCAGTAGCTCAGTGGTAGAGCACTCCAGCAGCGTATGGAAGGTCCTAGGTTCGAGTCCTAGTTGGTCCATGTCTCAACATGGTATCAAAGCGGGTTCCTTCTATAGAGTCTAACCGCTTGAAGGTAGATCTTGTGCTTTTGAGGGAGTTCAATCAAAGTAATTTGCAGACTGAGAAATCTAAGTGCAGGCAAAAGTCGATTACCGAGCCTCTCAACTTAGTCGTGAGCATCGCATATGCTCTGCGGCAAGTAATGACCGTTGAGGTGCCGATGATCGCCATAGATATGTTGTTAGTGCTCAATGACATATTCAGTCCGATGCCTTGGCGTTGAAAGTCGCCAAGCCTGGTATCAAAATGTTGACGATAAGTGGAGTCGCTATAGACATCCCTGTCTGTTTTAACATTCTATATTTGAATTCTTCATTCTCTCCGGCGATCGTAACATTTTACTAGTAAATGAAAGTGACGGAGTTTGCTCGCTTCACGGCGATCGTGGCTAGAGACATCGACAAGGTGGCAGCAAGCATTCTAAGGATTCAACGAAGCGACGTGAGTCGGTACGCGTGCTATCGACTGCTCAGTATAATGGAAGGTTGAGATCGAGCTGTAGCATAGTGGCGAGTTTTGTGATGATCACATTAAGCCGTACACAAATGTGAAATGTGTGCGTATGGGGACGAAAGCGAATGGAGGCACCTAACGATCAGGAATGGTGGAGAAGGCCTCCATGCAATAACGCCTTGCAACAGCTCTCACATCATCCTAGAAGCTTCGAGAGTCACATGCAGCATTCGTTTCGCTGAAGCCCGCATAGGCATCGGATGATATTGCAACTGAAGGTCCAGTTATTCGAGTTCTAACTTATGTTGCTCTTAAAGATCATCTGAAGTTTGTCCTAGGATGGGCACTGCAGCTTAGCATTCTGGCACACCCTGCTACAAGTGGAATTTTGTCGCATTTATGTGGTTGGTCCATCACTTTGTTGTGGATGGTATTAAAGGCAGTTCTTCAGATGATGCTTAAGCTATGCTCAAAGACCATATTGTGGACAGATGATGAGTGATGGCGAGGGCCAAAGGCCACGCAGCCATCAAATCATCACTAGGTGCTTCAGCGTGATCAATCCAAGTGAATGGAAATTCCATTGCTGAGCAAAATTATAAAAGATAAGTACTCTTTATGTTTGAAAAATGCTACATCATTTAATAGTGAATCATGTATTGACATTTCCCTTGACTATCATTATCTCTCTCTGAAATGCTTCCAGGACGAATCAGAGATTGCATTCAAGGAAGGAAGATTGCTTGCATTTCTTCGCAGAGGAAGAATCAGCATTCAGAGGGAGTCTGACATATCGTCAAAAGTAACCTTGGATGAAGAGATCAGAAGGTTGATATTTGCTTCAAAGAGAGCTTGACATTTCAGCTTCAGAGGAAGCATGACATTTCAGCTTCAGAGGGAGCTTGACATTTTAGCTTCAGAGGGAGCTTAACATTTCAGCTTCAAAGGAAGCCTGACATTCCAACTTCAAAGGGAGCCACGTCATCATGAAGATTTGGTTAATGTGTTTTTCTCTGTGATGGAGAAATTTGAGGTGAAAGCCCTTGTTAATGAATTCTTCTCTGTGAGGGAGAAGATCGAGGTGCAATCCCTTGTTAATGAGTTCTTCTCTGTGAGGGAGAAGTTCAAGGTGCAATCCCTTGTTGATGCATTCTTCTCTAGGAGAAGTCTGAGGTTAAAGCCCTCGTTCCACCCTCTGCGAGTAGGTATGGTGGATCCACCCTCTACGAGTAGGCATTGTGGAGATGCATTCTTCTCTAGGAGAAATTTGAGGTTAAAGCCCTCGTTCCACCCTCTGCGAGTAGGTATGGTGGATCCACCCTCTGCGAGTAGGCATGGTGGAGATGCATTCTTCTCTGGGAGAAGTCTACAGTTAGAGCCCTCGTTCCACCCTCTACGAGTAGGCATTGTGGAGCCACCCTCTACGAGTAGGCATGGTGGTAATGCACCCTTCTCTGGGAGAAGATTGAGGTGAAAGCCCTCTTCCACCCTCTGCGAGTAGGCATGGTGAGCACACCCTCTGCGAGTAGGTATGGTGGGTATCATGGAAGAAATTCCATGATGTGCTTGTTCACCCTCTGGGAGTAGCTATGGTGAACGTATTATTCATGGGAGTAGCCATGGTGGTAGTCACTATGTGACTTGGTTATTCAGAAGGAATCCTCCCTAGCTAAGATGGAGTGTTGTTGTGTAGCTAGGTCAGATCCCTTCTAGGGCCGACCTAGTGCACAAAATGCCAAGCGGCCTGTCGGCCTTGGTATTTGGATATCTCAGTTGTATGAGTCTAATTTGGGGCAGGCCCTATTTGGGCGAACCACTTATGTGTAACTTGTGATATAGTTAAATGTAACTTGCAACTAAGGGAGACTCATATGTAGCTTGTAATATATAGGTTTGACCCTATCCTTGGCGCCAAAAGTATATGGCCGACTTGAGGTCTATTAGGAGGTATTGATTCATATAAATGCAAGGTCGTGATTGCATCAATAGATATGAATTCAATAACATGAAGGTCATGTAGTGTGCTCGGGGGTGATGATAAGCACTTATCATCTATGGTTGGGAAGGCAACAAATCTGATGTTTGCCTGTGGTTAACGAGCACTATCATAAAATCAACATGGTATCAGAGCCAGGTCCAGGCTAGGATCCCCAAGCACACGAGAGGTGTGGCTTAAGGGGGGGTGTTGGTGTTGGAAATAAGCCACACGCGGACCGACGATGGACTAGTCCAAGAGGGGCCAGTAGCTCAGTGGTATAGCACTCCAGCAACGTATGGAAGGTCCTAGGTTCGAGTCTTAGCTGGTCTGATGTTTGCCTGTGGTTAACGAGCACTACCATAAAATCAACATGGTATCAAAGCCAAGTCCAGGCTAGGATCTCCAAGCACACGAGAGGTGTGGCTTAAGGGGGGGTGTTGGTGTTGGAAATAAGCCACACGCAGACCGACGATGGACTGGTCCAAGAGGGGCCAGTAGCTCAATGGTAGAGCACTCCAGCAGCGTATGGAAGGTCCTAGGTTCGAGTCCTAGCTGGTCCATGTCTCAACATTAAGGAGAAAATGAATGTTGTTGTTCATGCTCTTTCCAGGAAGCCCATTATTTGTTCTCTGGTAAAAATTTCAGCTAATCAGAAGGCTCACCATTTGGTTGAGTATTCCAAAAACACATTTGCAAGATTATGGATTGAAAAATTCAAGATGACGAATACAAGGTAGTATATGATATAATTTACTACAAGGACAGAATTTACTTGGTTCTTGAGTAAAACTTAAGGAGAAAAGTTTGAGAACCATCCATGATACACCACTAGCTAAACATAGGATACTTTAAGACATGCAAGCGAGAGGGAGATTCTCTTGGAAAGGTCTAAAGGATGATGTCCTGCAGCGCCATCGTAAGTATCTAACATGCCAACAAAACAAAACAGAACACATTTTACCAGCAAGATTGCTTCAACCATTGCCAATTCCAGAGCAGAAATGAGAGAGTGTATCTATGGATTTCATCATTGATATCGAAGGTCCAAGGTAGAGCTTGTATTTTTGTGGTAGTTGATCGATTGACCAAGTTTGCACATTTCTTCACCATCTCATCAGAGTATAAGGCATTGCAGGTTGCAAAGGGTTTCTTCAAGGAGGTGTTTAAACTCCATGGATTGCCAAGAAATATAGACAGTGACAGGGATAGCAAGCTTCTCAGTGCTTTTTGGCAAGAGCTATTCAGGTTAGCTAGCACCGAATTGATCCCCAATACTAGTTACCACCCACAGACTGATGGCCAAACAGATTGTGAAGAAATGGGTTGAGGGATATTTGTGTAACTGTGTAGTAGGGCAGCAAAAGGATTGGATCAAGTGGTTGCATTTGGGTGAACACTGTTACAACACCACCTATCACATGTCGATTAGGATAATTTCTTTTAGAGCCTTATATGAGTATGATGCTCCATCATTTATGGATTCAGCTTTTAGTGATAGTAGGGCTTGCAATGCTAAGGATTGGAATTAGGAGAATTGGGACATCCTTAAGACACTTAAAAGATCATAAGGATAATCTTTAAAGTGCCCAAAATCAATAGAAAATATATGCAGACAAGTACAAAGTTGAGCGAAGCTTTGAGGTGGGAGACTTGGTTTTTGTACGCCTACAATTCTACAAGCAGTCTTCCTTGAAGAAAAGTGGTGCACAGAAGTTAAAACCTCGCTTTCGTGACCCTCATAGGATTGTTCGAAGAGTGCGAAAATTAGCATGAACTTGAGCTACTGAAGAAAAGCAAAATTCATAATTTGTTCCGTGTATCATACCTCAAGAAGGCATTAGGGAAGCATATCACATCATCGCCTGAGTTTCCACCATTGGACAAGGAAACTAGATAGATATTAGTTCCTGAGGAAATTCTGGATGTCAGAGAAAGGAGGTTGAGGAGCAGAGTAATCAAGAAGTATCTTATCGAATGGAGAGACTTGCCCATGGAGGGTGCCACTTGGGAGGGTGATCAGAATCTTTAGCACCCTAATCTGCAATTGCTTGAGGGCAAGCAATTTCAGGAAGGGGGGACTATAATGTCCCCTTCCAAGGAGTAACCAGGAGACAATTTAGACTGTCTTATTCCTGTTGGCTAAAGTCAAGTTAAAGGGAATATTTAAATTAATTATTTAATATTATCAAAGTAAGTATATTTTAAGGGTAATGTTATTTAATTAATTTAATAAAGTGTTCTAAGGTAACTTAAGTGAAATATTAAAAGGAAGCTATCAAATTCACTTTATTATTTGAACCTAGTAAAATATTAAAAAGTGCAGGAATTTGAAAAGTCTTTCTAGAGGCTTCCCGAATTTATTATAAAATAACATTTTTGGAGCTCTTTTGGTATGCTTGGATTATTTTTCTAATTGGATTTTGAAGAGCCTCATAGAAGATAATCCCTAGGGCAAAAACCAAAAGGATTACTGGTTTCAAAAGTGAAGCTATCTACCCTAGCTAGTAAGGCAGAATCACTTGAGTTTTGTAGTTGTGCTACAACTATTGAAGTTGAGAAATCTATGAAATCTTATTCTGAGATAAATTTCTGGATTGGGAGATTTGGAAGTTTGTTTGAGCATTTAATAAATGTGTAAGGAATTTTTTGGGATGCCATGATATGGATTTGCAGCTAGGCGCACAGAAACTCCAGCTTGGGCAAACTTGGTATGAGCTTATACCTTGCTGAAGCATTTTACCTTATTCAAACATGAAGAATATTGCATAAACTTGCTGAGCGTATAACTGAGAGGGCTTGGTGTGAAAGAAAATCCAACATTAGACTGGACGTGGCCTTCCCTATGCAAAGCAATTGGAGTTGTAATGAAATAATGTCAAACACCTGCTGGGCGTGAGTCTAGACACCTTGTGCAAGCATATAGGGACCTCATAGACTGCTGTTCTAGTTCTCGAAAAAAGTGGAGTCTACCCTTCAAGGCAAGTTCTTTTGGTAGTTGTTGAGCAGCCTATCCCTATTATTGTTTGGCATGAATATATGATTGTTTGTTGGCTACGCTTTCATAGATATGTTGGGCGAGTGACTTCATTCTTGGACGTATGTTTTTACCACTGTCATATCAGCTTCTAAGTGCGGCAATTTACATCCATATCTGACACCTTGGGCTTGGATAGAGGACATGGTTATATGACATGCTGTTCAAAGTATTTTTCCCTCACAATATCAGCTTGGCATGTTGATTTGTGCTGGAAGAACCTCTCATACTGTTATTGTCAATTCTGTCTGGAAGGAAGGAATCAACAAAGTTCTAAAGATTGACAGGGTTTGCAGTGAAAGGACAGTATTGTTCTATCTGAAATTTACTATCAGATTATCTCTTCTGTCTAATTTTGACTCTACACTTTGATAATTAAATTGCTATTCCAATCTATTATTCATTGTTTGAATGTTAAGTTTGTAAAAATATCATTGCAATGCAAAACCAATATATAGCAAACTTAAAAACCAGTCTTGCAAAGACCCAAATTTGAAACAATCTTGGAGAAGGGATTTTACAATGGTACACAAAACATTTATTTTTCTAATTACATGCTAGTATCATCATTTAGTCTCTTCTTTTGATAAGTACATCAATACTTTGTATCTGCCCCAACAAAATGTTAATAATTAAATAATAGCCCCCTAATACATTTAAATTATAGCCTCTTATTTCTTTTTAACATTGAATCACATCTTTTACTACTCCACGTTGTTATTAGATGCACTTTCTTGATTAAAGTTTCCCTGAACTACAATTGTTGTTCATGAGCGTAAATACAATTTCTATACAAGAGTTCCCTGCTGTCCCACATTGCTGAAACTCGGAGAAACATAGAATAATAGATTTGTTTTTTTTGGCATTGTATGTCATATATCATAACTTGTATTTCACATCTTCTGATACAATTTGATTGTTTACTTGAGTTGTGGCATAGCTGGCACATGAAACTAGTCCTCACTCAATTTGTCACAAGCTAGGTCAAATTATTCAGCATGTCTAAGACTCTTAAATCCTTTTAATTAAGGCATGTTTCCTGTATCAATATGCATGTGCATGACTAATTTGTTAAGATTGAGGTTCAAATGCACAATGGAGGAAAAATAAAACTATGAATGCAATTTGTTGCCCGCAATATATCTCAAATGAAATCGACACAAATACAGTCTGAAGAAAAAATAAGGTTTTAAATCCAACTGAATGACTTTTACAAAATAAATAGTTTAATCCATAAATGATACAACTATTTAAGTACTACCCATACAAGAATCCTTACACCTGCAACACACAAAATTAGGAAATTTGGTTATTTTATTTATTATCGGTGTCAATATACAGTAGCACATCATTTGATTCTATCTTTGGCTCATATTTGTATGTACCTATATTCGAATATGCATACAAATTGGTGCTAATTATCATAAGACAATTGTTTGCCTAGCTCAATCAAGCTCATATCACATCAATCATTCTAAAGATATGGATGCGAAGCTATAACCCCAAATCAAATCATAAATTGACTTGAATAACATTTCTCATGTCCACAAATAAAAGTATTAAAGAGAAACCACTATGAAATATGATGACAAAAGGCTGGCAAAAGCAATAGCAAAATCTTCAATGCTTACTTGTACATCAAATCAAACATCTCGTTTACTAATTTCTCGAGCTTCTCATCAAATTTATTGATGAACTTGTTCTTGGCTCTTAATCTTGGATCAGGATACTCAACAATTTGCAATGGTGATTCATATTCTATGCTCAAAGCTGTCCATGCACATATATCCCGCTTAAATGAATATGTATTTATCATCTACCAAAATGTACACTTGCCAATGAAAAGCAAAGTTAAATAGAAGTTAGCCACCAATAAACATACAAAATGTTACAAAGCCAATGATACCAGTGTACCAGCATAAAGCAAGAAAATAAATAAATGATTAGGAAGCTAACATCAATGCAAATTGCAAATAAACTTAAACAACTTATCATTTTTGTTTCTTACAAAGATCATTTGGTGTGTAATAATATTTCGAGACAATGGGTAACATCCAGTAGCACACTTTATATCAAGATCAATACCTCTTCTCAGCAATTATATTGTCAATAGTTTTATGAAGCAAGTAGGAGGTGAATTCATAAAGAAAACCAAATACATTAATGATAATAGAAGGCAAAATGCTATTTCCAATGTATAAGGAAAAAAATTATCAAAGTCAAATAGGAGGTAAATTTAATATTGCATAGGTGGAACCCAAATAAATGACTATAGCAACCTAGAGATTACGCTAATAACTAATATAAAAATATAAAGTATTAATGAGCTCATAGTCATACAACAAATTTCATTTACCAAAATATGCCGGTTATTAGGTGATTAGCTTAATCCATATGCTCTGAACCAAAAGGATAAAACCAATAGAGGTTATTACAATTCTGTTGTTGGCACTACAGAAGACTACAAATAAATATTGGAATACCTAGCCTGTAGTCATCAATGCATTGTGTTATGTCCATCTATCCCTTTATATCCTAGAAATTTATGGCAACAGAGATATATTCTAGATTTAATGCTGAAATCTCATCTTCTAAGGTAGAAACTAGTTATTTCCAACCTCAAAATTGAACTTCAGTTGTTCTAAAATCACAGGAACTATGTCACCGAGCAACAAAATGCATGGATTAAATGACTACATTTGGGAGAGTATTGCTACAACACTACCCGCCATATGTCTATAAGGATGAGTCCCTTCTAAGCATTATATTGATACACAGCAACATTTTTTGAAGATTTGATCCGCTCAGAGTCATGTGTTGGGAGCTAGAGATTTTATAAAACAAAATATGGATATCATGAATACACTTAAGGACAACCTACATCAAGCACAAAACCAGCAGAAAATGTATGCGGATAGGAAAAGAACCAAACAGACATTTGAGATTGGGGACATTGTCTTTTTAAGATTGCAACCATATATATAGTCATCACTCAAAGTAAGTGGGGCCAAAAAACTTGAACGCCGATTTTATGGGCCATACAAAATATTGAGAAAGATAGGATAAGTGACCTATGAGTTGGAGCTCCCCATAAATAGCAGGATTCACAATGTGTTTCATGTGCCTCGCCTCAAAAAGGTATTAGGACAAAATGTTACCCCATGCTCAGAATTGCCACCACTACATGAAGGAAAAATGATCTTGGAACTAGAGACCATCCTTAATGTGCGAGAAAAAAGATTAAGATATAAAACTATTGAGGAGTACCTATTCAAATGGAAGGGTCTACCTCAAAGAAACGAAACTCGGACTCGGCTCGGACTCGGCAAGGCCAAATCGGACTCGGACTCGGACTCGGGACTCGGCGTCAGACTCGGCTCCAGACTCGGCTGGACTCGGGAAAGTGAAAAACTCAAAAAATTTAGAGATTTTTTAAGATTTAAAACTTGTTTCATGCACCCTTTATTGAATACACCTTAAAGACACAATAACATCATCAAACTCGGCTCATTTGATTACATACACAAGTATACATCAATCACATAAGCATAAACGCAAATTGTAGCTGAAGAAAATAACAAACATAGATATATAAATATTGTCAAATGTATACAATATTACAAAACTCATGGAATAAAAAATCCATGTCATCATATGATCATCATCAAATGTTTCATACAAATACCAAAGGTAAATACAACTACAAGTCTATGGCTCAGAGGAGCCTGCACCATCCGGCCCCAGCCCCCTGCGAAGGCGTCTAAGGTAGTTCCTGGATGATTCGACTGCCATAGCCGCTCCCCGTGACACCATACCATGCTCACCAACATTAGGAACATCCGTGTCACTATCTGCCTCTGAATCTCCTGTCTGTGCTCGTGCTCTCCGCTCCTCCTCTGCCATGGCTATAGTCTCAACCTCTATATCTACCTGGTCGATCCAATCAATGTCAGACTCGGAGGTTAAATTTTCTCTACTTCTATCGACACAGTTTCCCCCATATTTTTCGACGGGGGTTTGGGGGCAGTGCCCCCAAGGTGGGGTCAAGGGGCGGCGCCCCTTGCGCACTTCCTGTCGCGATACAGGGAGAGGTCGAGGGGCAGCGCCCCGTGAGGCCAAAAAAACTTATTACAAGTCTGAATTAGGGTTTCTTTGAGAGTCTTCCTTAGGGCCTGGTTTTGCTCTTGTTGCTAATTGGGTCTTGCTTGGTGAGTGAGTATCATTCTTGAAGGTCCGAGCTAGGTCAAGTTGGTGAGTGATAAAGTCTGGAATGTCAACCTGATCTTCAAATGCCCTGAAATTTGGCTAAGTCTGGAATGTCCTGATCCTGAAATTTGACTAAGTCTGGAAAACTGAAGAATCCTCCAAAAACTAGATTTTGCAATATAACTCCTGGAGGCCCGAAACCACTCTCAAACATCCTGACAGTATATATGGAATATAACTTAAAGTATAAGAAATCTTTCTTATACTTAAATGTTATATTCCATAAAATAAGCCTGACGGAGAGACCAAAATGTCAAATTTCGCCCTTCCAAAAAAACTTATTACTTTTTAAAAAAACTTTTTAAAATGTTTTTTTTTTGTCATTTTATTAACCCAGCCAGTAGCCGAGTCTGGGGCTCAGGACTCGGCGAGTCTGGCGATTTTGAGCCAAAATCGCCAACTCGGCGAGTCTAGCGAGTTTACTCTCCAGACTCGGCCGAGTCCGAGTCCGAGCCCCTGGGACTCGTTTGGCCTGACTCGGACTCAGACTCGCCGAGTTTGGGCGATTTCGGGCGATTTTCGTTTCTCTGGACTCTACCTACAAAAGATGCAACTTGGGAAGGATTGAGATATTCAATCATCCAAATCAAAAGTTGCCTGAGTACAAGCAATCTTGGGAAGGGCAAACTGTCATGCCCCCAATCTGATATCCAATAATCAGCGAACCTAAAAGTAAGACTTCACAATTTCATAAGATCGAACACTATGCTATAATTGCCTATCTAATGTAGTTGGGCTTGCTAGATATTAAACAGCCCAATCTTTAGGATCGATCCTTCCCCCCCTGTGATGCAGAAATCTTATTCACAACCATTGATTAATAAACAAAGATTAAAGTGAAACAGTTCACATGTGATCAAACAAGGCATCTCTAAGCAAAGGTGAAATATGAAGAGGCAACAGTCAAACATAAAGAGGCATCTCTCCACAACCAACACAACTATGGGAAAGAGCATGACTCTCCATCATGGAAAGAGGGATATAAAAGGTCATTCCAGCATCCAAGAGGGATCATCAAGAGAATCAGATCTGTTATTAATAACAGGTTCAGCCTTCAGGCATACAGCAGTTTGATATTTTAATTATAATTTGGTACACAATTCTTGTAATATACATAGCATGATTGCTCACTTCTGAATATATATATATATATATATATATATATTTTAGGAATATAGTATTAATGTATGTTTTCTTACATATATATATAGAGTATATGCCATAATGTGAAAATTCTTTATATGCTTGTCTAATTGCTACAATCAGCCATGATAGGGATACTAAGGGATTACAAGGAGGGGAAACAGCGATGAGGTCCTCTTCTAAGTACGCCACCTTATGGTGGTTGACCGGTGGTCCCATGAGGCCTAGGGTGTGCAAGGAGTGCTCTGCCCTTGGGCTTAGGAGGGAAGGATTCTCGAGACACCCTATTGCAATGCACCTCAACCCTCTATCATAGTTGATCAATAGGCTAAGGAGTATAATCATAAGGAATGGAGTAGGATGGCATGATGGAGCGGGGAAACAGTTCTAGGACACCTCACTAGGTACACCACCTCATATGGATGGCAATGGACCACATGAGGCCAAGAGGGATGGTATATCTGCTCTTGGGCCTAAGGTAGAGGACCTCTTGGGCACCCTATCAAGCCACCTTATCTGACTTCCCTATGGTTGAACTTTCCAATAAATTAGAGATATCTTATGATTAAGTTACAGTTTCTAACCTAGTTGGGAAAGTCTATGATTTAAATTAATGTTCCTAATAAGAGGGTTTATTTTATTAATTATGTTTCAAATGATTTCCTAACATATTTGCAGGATCAATCGGATAAATGATATCACTAACCCTATTCAATTTCTCATTTTACTTAGAAATTGTGATTTAGGGCAGAAATTAGGGCATTCACAAAAAAGGGACATTACAATTTTTTTTATTGCGTCACAGTTTATAGAGTGGATTATATTGAAAAACAACGTTGAGCTTTGTATCAACACTATCTTTCATCTTATTAACATTTTGTGCTTCTAAGGGTTCATTTTTTTTTTTTGAAATCTTGCACTATAGTTTGGTCTTAGAAGTATGTGAATCTACAATGTGATAACCCCCATGATATCACCTAACGCAAATTATTAAATTATGTTAATATCCTAAAGAGGAAATAAATCATTAAATATTGTTAATTAAATAAGGTTAATATAAATAAATGATTAAAATATTAATGTATTTAATATATAAAATAATAAAGAAAAATATTATTAAATATATTATTAAATGTCAATGTATTTAATATAAAAAATAATAAAGGAAATATATTTAATATATAATAATAAAGAAAGTATTATTTAATATTAAATAGCTGCACGTAGTAGAGGGAGAAAACGCGGGGGAAAAAGGAAGGAGGACTGCTACAGGTTGGAGAGAAGTTCTGGAAGCTACGGCAGCAGGTAAGTAAGGAGGGAATATGGTATTAGATATGTTAATAAATATGAATGATAAAACAAGTTAGCACGTAAGTGAATGAATATAAATTAAATACTTAATACATATGTTAGTGAACATAGTAATGAACAGTTTGGTATTATATATACTAATGAATATGAATGATGAACATGATATTACATATGTTGAGGAATATAAATAATGAATACCTTAATACATATATTAATGAATATAGTAATGAACGGTCTAATACATATGTTAAGGAATATAGTAATAAGCAAGTTGAATACATATGTTAATGAAAGGTTCTTAGGTGTTCATGAATATGTATGAACATAAGTAATAAATACATATCAATGAATAGTAGGAATATATGTTAAGAAATAAATGTGAATATTGGTTAATGAACATTTTTATGAATATATGTTAGGGAATACATGTTAAATCGGGAATATGTAAATGTGGATTATGGAATGGAAAATAGTAATAAAATGCAAAAATGTATTATAAATGTGATTACATGTTGAAGGCCATAGGGAGGGAACTCCCTTAGTCTAAGGGAGGGATTATGATAATCTCTAAGGCAGTATATATACTGAATATCTATATGCATATTTATGGCTTGGTTGACTAAGTTCATCCAAGAAGAGACGGATCTGGCCGGTCCCCTCTGAGGACTTGGACGATGAGATGCATCATCCAAGGCAAGGAATTGACATAGGGTCTTCCTTGGATGGCTTGGGTGTAAGAAATTACACCCAAGATAGGAATCGAATTAACCTTCGATCTCCTGGATGTTACACCCAAGACAGGAATCGAATTAACCTTTGATTTCCTGGATGGTTTGGATGTAAGAAAGATAGGAATCGAATTCACCTTCGATTTCCTGGATGGCTTGGAACCAAGATGGGTTCCAAGAAGGCAAGCTTCACGACCGCCTAAGGACATATCTCCGTATGGCATTCGTATCCTTTTTATTAGATGAGAATTGTGATTATGTTAATTAAGTATTTTAAATTGCAAGTTAGATTAGTTATGTATATATATATTTTATTTTATTTTTTGTTGTATTCTAACAATCTGTTTTGCTGGACAGTGATCTCTAACTACTAGGGACATTACATACAAGTCTTTGTTTTCAGCCAGTTAGGAAACATTCATGATTTAGTTTACTTTGTTTTAGTTGCAAGCTTTTATTGATTAAAATCCTCATTTGTAAGAGAAGAACCCTTCAAGTATTGTGCTCAACCTCTGAGAATCAAAAAGGTGGGCCATATTTTACTTTCAATTTTTTCCTTTACATAAAACATCATTGATGATGTCAAAAAGTGTGCATAACTATGAATCTTGTCCATAGCTTAGGGTTTATGAGTAATGTTTAGTTTTCAAGGAGCTTCCCCAAATAATTTGTAGAGAGGTTTATCCTCGTGTTATTCTATTTTGTGTTGTCCTAGGAGAGACATATTAAATGCTAACAAGTTGCAAGTGCCGTAAAGTTTGATTGTCCTTCTACGATGTTAGTCCAATGGACCAAGGAAACATTTTAACAAAAAGACTCCTTTGTGACAATTTTTCACCACCATTGATACAAACAAAGCACATAACTGAGGTAGGAATTAGAATCAAAGATGCAATATTTGATTTGTTGAGTGAAAGGGCCACATTACCAAAATGAATATATACTGTCTATATAAACCTAGTTAAGGCTTGGAATTTGTACTAAGATCACACTTAAATAGAAAGAAAAATTTATTAGATTGTTTAATAAATTAATAGAGATACCTTCATTTAATCTATTCGTGCCCCTTTCTCTAGGACTTCTAGACATGCTTCTAGTTATACACCTTCTTTAGTTCCCCTTCCTCTTTCAAGGTGAGTAAGGTGGAGCATAATGGAAAAAAACATCATGGGTTCAACTTCCAATCTAGTCAAAGACAAATTTTTCTTTGCTATGGAATTCCATTTCATGTTGCTCACTCTCCTTATTTCAAGGAGGCAGCAGTTAAGGTAAAGAAAATATCTCTTACATGCCTCCTAGTGAGACCAAATTGAGGACCACCATCTTGAACAAAATTTATTCTAGGATGAATTTGTTGATGCAAGAGGTAAGTACTATTGTGATGTTATCACACATCGCCCCATTGCAAATGAGGACCCCCTGTTTTCACTTTTTAGGGTAGTGTTTAGGTGTCTTAGTTTTAGTCTCCGGTCTCTTGCCTGTGCAAAAGTGTCGAGTTTTTTTGGGGTTGTTTCATCTTTAGAGATGTCATCAAGTCAATATTTCAAATGTCTTGGCTAGGAAGAGCGAATAGATCACCCTCACAATGCTACAGCCAATGTTGGTCTTCAGATTGGTCCTAGCATGGTTGGAAAGATATTCTGATACTACAAGTGTGTTCAGACAAGTTAATGAAGAAGAATGGCACTTTCAAGGATGATTTCAAACAACTTTCTATTTTTAGAAAGTTGCTTTTCTATTTTTTTCTATTTTTAAAAAGTGTCATCTTTAGCATTGATTGGTCCATTGGGGAAGTTTCGATTTTTAGAAAATGCCAATATCAAAAGTTACTTTTGTGCAAAGGTACCATGCAAAGAAATTCTTCAAGGAAGTGTAGAAATTCTTGTTCCAAGCATGAACCCCACCTAAGCCAAAGAGAAAAATCCACTTGAGGTCGAATTTCCCAAGTTAGAGGCAAAGTGGACAAATCCACTTGGAGGTCGACTTTCCAAAGAGAAAAATCCACTTAGAGTTCGATTTTCCCAAGTAGAGGCGAGCAAAATGTTTCTAAGTCCTTGAAAATTCCTTGTGAGGTAAAACCAATTCCATCATATTTTTCCTAAGAGTGCAAGGTAAAATGAAGTGCAAAAGAGAAAAATCCACTTAGAAGTCGAACTTCCCATGTGGTAATAAAGTTGCAAAGGTAAAGTGAATTTCATAAGGACAAATTAATCCCTATGAGATGCAATTTTACACTAATGCTAAAGCAAAATCCAAGCAAGAAAATTAAACAAAATTAAATCACACCCTTTGAGCCTTGATTGCAAATCATCTATGAGAAGGACACCAAAAGCTTTTTGTTTAGAAATCACCTATGAGAGAAAGGAATAAAAGTTCTATTGCTTTTTTAAAAATTAAAAAAACACATAAGCCGACCTCCTTGAGAGAAGACTTGCAAGCTTATAAAAGAGGCTTAAGGAAGAGCAATTCAGCCATTCAAATTCCAAGATCAATTGTCTCCAAGGTAGAACGAAGATCATAACCATCAGGCTTGCAATTTTCAAAGGGAATTGCACAGGTTCAAGTCGCAAAAAGAAAAGGAAAGGAGAAGGGCTGATCAATGAAAAAAGCCCTCATCATTTGCAAGCAAGGATTATCAAGGCATTCTCCCAGATTTTGGCAACCAGATTTGAGGATAAAATCAGACCTTTGTTAAAGTATTGAAAGTCGGGTTTTTAGGATTTTATTTTCAAATCTTGCTTTGTTATCATGTCTTCTCCAAAACTAAGAATCACAGATGTAAAATCAGAACTTTAACAATTTTGGAATTGATAATTGATTCACCACTCTTTGCAGTACAATTATTATTCAAAGTTATTGATTTCAAGCTTCATACAAGCACCATGTTTGCGCCAAAGAATATGGGAGGAGGAATTAGGAAGACTCATGTCAAGGAGGTCCTTAAGGGATTTTATCCTAAATCCCAAATATCATCCAAATGGAATAAGGTTGGAGACACCGACCTTGAACAATTCAACATGGCTCAATAAAAGAAATGACTGTTTGGCACACATGATGAAATGCCCTCATCCATAGCAACCAACAATGATCAAGTGTGGACTTCATCAAGCAGCAAGTTTCTCACCACAAGTTCAGTGTAGTGAGTTGATGGTTGAATGTGCCAAGAGGTATGATCCACAAACAAGATCCATCAAGGCACTCATGTAGCGTCCTAAAATTGCACCCCTTGCAATTTTGATAGTATTTCGGGCCCTCACCTTGCCGATCTCATCCCCATGCTTGATCAGGACCAAGGCGCCACACCCTGGTCCTCCCTAATCAGGACCTATTATGGCCCCTATTCCCTATCTCACATATGAGTGGGACATTACTTCCCCATGTCGACCTACGTCGGAAAATTAAACAATTGACGACAAGCAAGTATATAAGGAAGTTTCCTCTCTCATTTGAGCATATAGAATGACAAAGTGGAGAAGGCAAGGAGACTACATTCAAGCATTCAAGCATTTATCATCAAGCATTCCTCAAGGCTGCATATTCTTCATCTATCCATTGGAGCAACATTACATCATTCATTTGCAAGCATGTGTGTGTGTTAGGGTGTTGCCATGTTCATGCCATTTCATACAACATATGTAATTACATCTAAGAAGCAAAGCATCATCATCATCTATTGCAGATCTGAAGGTATACCTTTCCATCATTTATTTCAAGTATTTCCAGTATTTCTTTCAAGGTTGATTCCAAACCGATTCCCAACCTCCTTTCTTCTTCTTTCTGTGTGCAGGAAGCAGGTGCATAGCTATACTTCTGGAATTAAGCTTTATTTACAGAGACAAAAAAACCCTTTTCGACGCGCAAAAAAGTTCAGAGGACTGATAGGAGGGCGACCTAGTCCGAACACACGGTCCCTGCAACTTTTGGCAGATTTCGCAAAGCAGCTCTAAATCATCTTAAACTTCTCAAATCCAGGTGCACGACGAAATCCCAAATCTGTAGCTCACTGTTTCCGTTTATTTTGTCTTCAATTTCAACACTTTACTTATTTATTTTACAAAAGAGGGTCAAACACAATCAATCTATTTAGTATTCAGTCCTTGTATCATTTAGGATTGGATCTAGTAGATTCATCCCCTCTTTTGAATGTAAAGTCCTCCAAGTGAAAATGGGCTTAGTGATTTCCCCCTTTCCAAGTGGTGAATTTGCTAAAGCTCCAATTTTCCACTTTACATTTTGGTGAACCCGACGTAAACACCCTTAATTCTGATTTTTGTTTTCAAATTTGAGTGTATGCAATTTAAAATTCAAATTTTCAATTACAAGTTTAATTTCCTTGCAATTTTCAAAAAATTAAGAGGTTAAATTCACAAAAACCCTAATTTTTAGATTCAAAATTGAGCTTGTGATTTGTCTAAATTGGATTGATTGTTTCAGATCTAAGAACTCTTCAATTTTACAATTCAAGTTTTCATTTACATGTTCAATTTTCAAAACAAATTTTAAAATTAAGTGGTTAAATCAAAAAAACACTAATTTTTAAGTTTAAAATTAAACTTGTGGGTTGTGTAGATCTTGAATTAATTTTCAAATTTGAGTCCCTGCTTCAATTTCAAAATTCACTTTCCTACCTTACAACATTCAAACTTTCAAATTTAAATTTTTAAAATTAAGCGGTTTATTCAACAAACCCTAATTTTTAAAATTAAATTAATCTTGTGCGATTTCAAATTTTACTTTAAGCATCATAAAAGTCGACCCTTAAGTGTGCCCTTTTTTTTGTTTTATTCTTTCAATTAGTCATCTTCTCGAACATCCTAAGTGTGTCCTATTTCGACCTTCAAGACTTATTTTCGCATATCTAGACATCTCTAATCCCCATATCCTTCTGGAATTCGCATTAAAATCACAATATCTTGCTTCCCTGAAAATTTGGTAAAAAGTTGGTCGGACCAAGTAGGTACCTACTTGGTTCCAACTTTTTCTCCTCAAATTTCGAGAGCTTGTTTTGATTGTATTTTACTGCTCAATTCCAGAGATTTGTGAAATTTTATTAATTATAGGTTGCCCTAAGGTCAAAAAAAAATCTGCATTTCAACATTTCCATTTTCAATTCATACTTCAAAATTAAGTGGTTAGTTTCAAAAACCCTAATTTTTTTTTTAAAATGAGCTTGTAGATTGTTTAAATTTTGAATTTCCCTCTTCAAATTTGGTTTCTAATTTCAATTCAAATTCAAAATTGCAATCTTATATCAAATTTCAATTTTTGTCCACTTCGATTGGGGCGAAATTAGATGGGCTTCTAAAAAAGTTTGTTTGGGATGGGGCCAAGGATCATATGAAGATACCTCTGATTAACTGGGATACCATGTGCATGAGGAAAGAGGATGGGGGTGCAGGGCTGAGAAAAATGAGTATTCAGAATATGGCACTAGGAGCGAAGCTGTCTTGGAAGATGTACAAAAGTCCCAATAAACTATGGTGCAAGATCTTTCAGAAGAAGTATCTGGACTCTGATGAACCTAACCGTATTTTTACAATTGCAGACACAGACAGGGGCTCGCCTACTTGGAATTTTCTCTGGAATAGTAGGGGTATTATCACGAACCACATCTCCTGGAAGATTGGCAACGGAGCTAGGGCCAAGTTTTGGTGGGACTCATGGGATGGGGAACCACCGCTAACAGATTGCTTCGAAGACCAAGGTTGGGTCAACACCATCGAAGCTACTATAGGCACACAAGTTGCCAGCTATTTCGAGAATGTCGAACACCATGGCACGAGGTCCTGGAAAAGGATAGCAATCGGCAACCCGCAATTGTGTAAGAAACTCGAAGAGTTACTTAGCAACATATCAATATAAACATCAAATGATGATGATAGCTTATTCTGGTGTGCAGCAAAGTCAAGGGAGTACAGTGCTAAGTTGGGCTACGAAGTCCAAAGGCATAGAGCTCTCAATCCGAATTGGCCTAGCAAGTTGTGCTGGAACAGGTGGGTGTTGCCAAAGGCAAGGGCTTTCCTATGGATTGCATTGAATGGGAGGATACTCACTGGGGACAGGCTGAAAACCATAGGTATTCAAGGTCCAAGTCGGTGCGTGTTATGCAACATTGGGGAAGAAACAGTGGACCATTTACTCTTCAATTGTAGGTTTGCTCATAGGTGTTGGGATTGGTTCTTAGGAATGGTTAACCTATATACAGCTAGAAGTATGACTCTAAAAGAATTCCTTGTCGCATGGCCACTATTCAGTCAGTCAAAATGGGGAGTCCTATGGTTGATCGGCCCAGCAATGATTGTTTGGGCTATCTGGAAAGAGAGAAATAAACAAATATTCAAAGAATCGTCCAAACCAATGGAATTAGTAATAGACAAGCTCAAGGCAGACATAGAAGAAGTCATTTGTGGTAAGTCACGAAATGTCAGAAAATTTAAATTCAATGATTGGGACATGGAAATGGAAAGGGTCTAGTCCTTCAAAAATGCTTTATTCCATTATCCTAAGAGAAGAATCAACAGAAAAGAGGTCAAATGGGAGAAGCCTCATAACAATTGGGTAAAACTGAACTTTGATGGGGCCTGCAGAGGCAATCCTGGTTGGGCTGGCTTTGGAGCAGTCATTTGAAATGAGGATGGGAATGTGGCGAGTGGTACGTATGGAAATATTGGCTGCGTTACAAGCAATGAAGCAGAAATAAGAGCCCTTGAGGCTGGGTTATTACTCTGCAAAGAGATAGGCCTATCCAACGTACAGATTGAGGGTGATTCTCAGATAATAATTAACGGGGTGACTACCGGTAGACTACTTAATTGGAAACTGGCCACATGGTTGCCTCGCATTCGGTCCCTACTCCAAGCAATTAAGCCATATGAAATATCACATATTCACAGGGAGGGTAATCGAGTGGCAGACCTGCTAGCTAATCTCGGGGTCAATTCACAGGTTGCAGAAGTGTCTGTGGATCCCAAGTCATTGAGTTTGGAGATTACGGACTTGTGCAGAAAAGACTTATTGATAAGGAATTGCGACGGAGTGGGATGATGGCCTTTGCAACTAGGTCTGCAATAGTAGGACAGGTGATAGAAGTATTGTGCACCCTATGCAGGCTGACTCCTCGAAAACATAGTGACGGCGGTCCGAGCTGCATACGATAGACAGAAGTGATCAAATGGCAGATCCTTGCACGTCGTGGGAGCTAGGTGATTAGGCAGGAAGAATCTTCTAGAGCCTTGCAAACCTTTTATTGACTTTTTGCATGGTTGGAATGTATGGTGAGTAAGGCACTCTGTTGGGACACATAACTCTGTTAGTGCACAAACTAGACTGTGGCCTTTCTATGGCTTACTTTGGCAACATCGGGTGCATGAATTGTGAAGAAACATTGGATGCACAGCTTCGCAATTTGTTTGTCACAGAGGGACATGTTTATGATGTGATAAAAGGGCTCGTGGGGATCACACTAAACTTTGAACGCCACTAGTGTGACGCCACGATTTATGAAGCCGTTCTTATGCCCTTGGTAGACATCATTGAGTGTAGGGAAAGAGCGGTGGAGATTCTGAGTGGCTTTGTCAAGCCAGTCAATGGTAATAGCATTGCAAACTCCATCTTAAGTCTATCGGAGAATGAACGGTTCAGCATCCTCAAAACCTACTTCTAGTCGAGCTTCTTTCTGCCATCGGACTCTAAAGAGGAAGAAGAGGAGAGTGAAAATGATGGAAGCGATGGTTCAGAAGACAGTGAGAAAAGACAGGCAGAGCGCAGGCGCATAGAAAAGGAAGAGTTAAAGGACATGATGAGAACATTTGGGGAAGATGCGTGGGAAGTTTTTAGGTGCGCTGTGCAGAACGGGAACATGGCCCCATTTCGCAGAGTAACCAACTCAGAAACATGGTGGTTCTCGACTGGAGCTACTGTTAATGTAATCAACATCGGAGAATTTGCAGGGGTTATCATGCAGACCCTCAATGGCGATCAGTAGTATGTAAACTCAAGTTTGGCTCTGTCATGGGTAGATAGGTTTAAACTAGGTGTCTGTTGTTCGTTAGGGAGGGTAGGTAGTACCAATTGCAAGTAGCAATTTTTGTATATGGTCTTGCTAACAAGCAGTGAAGGTTTCTGTAATTTTGTTTATAATTAATACAAGGGTGCTATCCCCTTACTGATAGCTCTTACCATTTTTTATTTTTTTTTAAATCTCAAATTTCAATTTTAAAATTAAGTGGTTAATTAAACAAACCCTAATTTTTTCTTCAAAATTTCAACATTTCAATATTTTAAATTTTAAAATTAGTTTTGGACAACCCTAATTTTATATTTAAATCTTCCCTCTTTTCAATTTTCAATTTTAAAATTAAGAGGTTATTTTCACTAGGCCCTAATTTTGAAATTCAGTCTCCTTTGGATAATTTTCATTTCAATTTCCTAGGAAATTGCATTGCTCTTTATTCTTTCAACCATTTTCTTCATTTAATTGAATAATCATTTTTCCTAGAATTTTGCATTATTCAGTAATTCTACAAGTTCCAATTTCAATTCTCAAATTTCAAAATTCAAAATTTAAATTTTCCCTCCTAGATCTCATTTGAATTACATAAATTTAGTGGTTGAATTTACAAAAACTCTAAATTATAAGTTATCTTGTGAATTGCATCTAGTTCATTACATTCACTTCTGTCATTGCAAGTTTCCTTTTCTTAATTTGGAAAAATGTCAAATTTCTTTTTACAAGAGGAGGTTATTAAGTTGAAAGGATTTAAGATATATGAAAACCCCCTTTATGAGCCTACCAATAATTCCTCTCCCAGAATTTCTCTCCCTAAAGAGGACATATTGATGCAAGAAGATATTTTTAACACTTCTCTCAATGATCTCCCTATTTGGGATGAACCATTGGAGGATGGCGTGGATTATTCTCTTAATATGTTCCTCCATCATGAGAATACCTTGGAGAAAGAGGATGATATTTTGGTAGAAGAAGTTGAAATGATTGAGAATTATTTTGATAACACATCACCTTCTATTCATTTCAATAGCCTTCCTCCTAGAGATGAAGCATTAATTACATATGATAGTCTCTTTCCTATTGATTGTCTTAATCACCAAGATACCTTAGAGAAAGAAGATGATGCTATTTCCCATAATTGTAATGCTCTCTCTCCCAAAAATGAAGAGCCTAACAAAGATCAAATCAATAAAATTCATATTACTGCGAAATCAAAAATTCTTCCTGATTATCATGCAGTGCCTTACACATATAGCAATGAGGTGTTTGCTTTAGATGAGACCATACAAATTGAAGCGCAGTATGCTTTCTTAGTTCCTACAATCCTCTCTCCAATTCAAACAAATACACCATCTCCTACTAAAGTAGTTCCTAAAGAAGAACTCTTAGAGGATGATTGGGGGTCCTTAGATTTCACACCTTTTCTAGAAAATCTAAGATGTTGGAATTTGATACTCAAAAATGTTTCTCCTAAATCATGTCTACAAATTGATTGGGCCTCTTTGAACTTTAATCCAATTCCACCTAAGAGCAAACCCCCTCTTGATCCTACACATGGATGCAATGGACAAGTTTTAGGATGTGTGCAACAAAGTCATGAAAGTCATGAGAAATCATACTTTTCTAGTGAAAAGCTAGGTTTCCAACCTCTTCCTTTGTCAACAACTCCTCCTCCATTGTCTAGTGAATCCACATCTTCTCATTCCAATTTTGTGTTACAACAAGAAAAAGTATTGTCCAATCTTCTCCGTGCCAATTTAATCTCTCTTCTTTGGCCTAAACGAAGAAGGAGATGTACAAAACATTCGGAAAATTCTTCTTTTTGCAAGTATCATCAAATTCATGGCCATTCTACTAATGACTATCAAGCTTTGAAAACAAAAATACAACATTATATTGATTCAAGCATAATAAAAATAACATTTGACCATGAATGGCATATTTATCCTGATCATTTCAAATAACATTCAAGTTCCTATTATGTTGCTCCTCACTATATGACATTGTTAGCCTACCTATTGGGGGCTCGTTGTCATTCATGGTGGTACAATTTCAAGTGCAATCATATTTAGTGAGCAACATAATAGTCTATTTATTCTTGTCTCTATGCTTGGAGGGCAAGAATATTATCTTTTCTCTTCCTAAGGTTTCACTATTTTCACTATGGATTGCATTATTCATAACTTGTCCTTTTTTGCATTGAGTTATCCTTCATGCGAGCACATGTTTGTTCCTTGGTTAGGACCTATTCTTTGCTTGAAACAATACGTCTTTTATGAATGATCTCTACTTAGAGAAGTTTTGTGATCCTTCTTCTATATCACTCTTTCTCTTTGAATATTACCTCTTCTTTTGCATTGCATTTTTCATAACATAATGTCCTCTCTCTCTCTCTCTTTTCTAAGGATCCACTTTTCCTTTGTTGAATAGTGTTTGCTTATGATTTGATGTCATTCCTTGTGTGAAGTTATTGTTTGCTCAAGGATTCGATCTTATAGAAGAGGTGTAAGTCCTTAGCTACAACCTCTTCTTCACTTGGCAATGTACATCTATCATAAACTTACCCTTCACATTGGGTCAAAAGGTGTGTCATCCTTCATCAAGAATCTCTTTCACCTAGCAAAAGGAGTAAGGTATGCATTCTTGTTCTCCTTCTTTTCTTTTGGTAGAAGATGTTATGTTTGTTCAAGATAGCTCCTCTTGGAGGTAGATGTCTTTTGAGCAAAGATCTCTTCTCCTTCAAGGATCTCCTTTACACTTGTTGCAAGATATCTCTTGTTCAACTATCTTATCCTTGCTTGAAGAGTATTCCCTGTCTAGCTTGGATTTATGACATTGTTGCCTAAAGGATATCTCCTTGGTGTTGAAGGTAAGGTATCCTTGTTTCTAGCTTCCTTAAGACATCAACATAGGGCTATGTTGACATCTTAAGAGGGGGGGGGCACCCATATGGCTCCCTTTGTATCATATTGCACTATACTTTTGCATATCATTTTTGCATGTCTTAAACAGGGTGTTCATTCTCAGAACCAGAGTAAAAACTCTTAGAGCAAGATGCTTCACACCCAAAAACAGACGCAACATGTCATAGACGGGGTTACACATCACCGAAACCCGGCATGTATCTGCCTTAAACAGGGTGTTCATTCTCAGAACCAGAGTAAAAACTCTTAGAGCGAGATGATTCGCACTCGAAACCAGCATTTGATTCGCCACTTGGCATTTGCGTTTACATTACATGTCTTAAACAAGTTGAAGCACATTCAAAAACAGACAAATTCTTACACGAGGTGCTATACACTTGAAACCAAACATCACTTGCACACACACGCGAGGATGGGTAGAACTAGCTAAAAACAACTAGACTATTCTTACTCTCCTCCCCACATGGACCACCTAGATAAAAACATCTAGGGGCGAGTAGTCCATGCCCTCTCTCACCATTCTTCTCATAGATCACCTGGATAAACACATCTAGCGTGTATTCATACTCTCTCTTCTTCTTCTTCTTATGAACTCATAGTTTTTCTATTGATAGTTCATGGATGATGCTTGCTTTCCTCTTTTATGTGATCACTTATGTTCGTGAGATGGCATTTTTCAAGAATGATATTAGTTGTTGAGACATTTTGATATCGAGGTCTCTTCTACTAGTTGACTTGAGGTCTTGTTTGTTACTCTTAGCTTTTGTTGTGTGTCTTTTTATGTGCCCTTGCATATGTTTGAGTTAAGATCCTAAGATTGGGGGTTTGGTTCCTCAAAATTAGTGATATCTTATACTCCTTGTGATCTTGCTCCACATTCCTCATCTTCTTCATCCCTCTTTCTTCTACTTTACCGTGAGTATTTGCATAAGCTCATACCCCCGCTAAAGTGGGGGCTAAATGTAGCGTCCTAAAATTGCACCCCTTGCAATTTTGACCGCATTTCGGGCCCTCACCTTGTCGGTCTCATCCCCATGCTTGATTGGGACCCGTTTATGCCTCCTCTATGCAACCAAACTTCACAATTGCATCTTATAACCTGCATAACCCCTTGTCCTTGGCCTAAATTAGCGCAGGACCAGGGCGCCACACCCTGGTCCTCCCTAATCAGGACCTATTCTAGCCCCTAGGCCCTATCTCAAATATGAGCGGGAAATTACTTCCCCATGTCGGCCTATGTCGGAAAATTAAACAATTGACAAGAGGAAAGTATATAAGGAAGTTTCCTCTCTCATTTGAGCATATCGCATGACAAAGTGGAGAAGGCAAGGAGATTACATTCAAGCATTCAAGCATTCAAGCATTCATCATCAAGCAATCCTCAAGGCTGCACATTCTTCATCTATCCATTGGAGTAACATTACATCATTCATTTGCAAGCATGTGTGTGTGTTAGGGTTTTGCCATGTTCATGCCATTTCATACAACATATGTGATTACATCTAAGAAGCAAAGCATCATCATCATCTATTGCAAATCTGAAGGTATACCTTTCCATCATTTATTTCAAGTATTTGCAGTATTTCTTTCAAGGTTGATTCCAAACCGGGGGTTGACTTAGGCAAACCCCTATTCCCAACCCCCTTTCTTCTTCTTTCTGTGTGCAGGAAGCAGGTGCGCAATTGTACTTCTAGAATTAAGTTTTATTTACAGAGACGGAAAAACACTTTTCGACGTGCGGAAAGTTTGGAGGACCGATAGGAGGGCGACCTAGTCCAGACACACGGTCCCTACAACTTTTGGCAGATTTCATAGAGCAGCTCCAAATCATCTTAAACTTCTCAAATCCAAGTGCACAACGAAATCCCGAATCTGTAACTCACTGTTTTCGCTTATTTTGTCTTCAATTTCAACACTTTACTTATTCATTTTACAAAAGAGGGTCAAACACATTTCAAACACAATCAATCTTCTTAGTATTCAGTCCTTGTATCATTTAGGATTGCATCTAGTAGATTCATCCCCTCTTTTCAATGTAAAGTCCTCCAAGTGAAAATCGATTTAGTGATTTCCCCCTTTCCAAGTGGTGAATTTGCTAAAGCTCTAATTTTCCACATTACAACTCAATGGAGCAATCTTGGTCTATCTCACAGAGTACTCCGTTAGGGAGGTGTTTGGTATTCTTCGCCGCCAAAAGATGTTGAGTAGAATTCAAGAAGAATCCCAAGCAATGTTTGATCAAGCACAAGAAGTTTGCATGGGTATGATCAACACTAACTGGGTGAAGGAACAAAAGAAGCATCATTCCAAGTTACCCAAGAGGCTTATCTACACCGACTTCAAAGGAGAATACAGTGATATGATTCACATGTTGAACAGGGTCATGGGTAGCTCCCAAGGTGCATTCTTCGAAGTGTGGATGTTCTCATACATAGAAGAGATTGTATTGGGACTAGAAATGATAAATTGGGCTAATTTGATAAGCAATAACATTCACATCCAGTTAAGAAATTTAGAAAGAACAAAGGCCTTCTACATGAGCTCCTATGTGGTGTATATCCTAGCCCGGTACACAAAATATAAAGGGCTGATATGTAAAGGAGAGGTTGGGCCTAAGAGCAACCAATTCAAAGTGTATGATTGCTATCCTCAGCTACAGTTGCATTGAAAGGATAACTACAAGATAACTAATGATGCCTTCTCATGTACACCACCCGATTGCTTCAAGGAGGAATTCATAAGAAGTTATCCAAGGAGGTGTTGACGTGTATTTTGTACACAATCATACATAGAATAAAATACCCAAGGGTACCTTATCCTCTCTTGAATAAAGCCTCTGATTGCTGAAGATATCGCGAAAAAGGATCAATCAAGATGACTTCAAGGTTCTTGTATGTAGGGTCTCTACGTGTGGATAAGCTCTCTGTGGTATGATGTGATTTGCTGGAATCACAAGGGGACTTACATTTGATGATTGAACGTCTGATCTGCTTTGAATATTGCTGGAACACAGGCTCTTACTAGCTTTGACTTGAAAAAAAAGGAAAAAAAGATGAGGGCAAGGAAAGGATCTAATCCTAACACTAAGAATGTAAGAACAATGAATGATCTTTGATGAAATTCTAACTAAGTCTTGTTTTGACATCACAGGAACATCTCCACAAGGTTAGTGCGATCTTCGAAGGAAAGCTTTATGATGTTCAAATCATCACTGCAGGCATAGACACCATCACGCTAATGCATATCAATGAAGAAGCGATAATTGAAGTTAGGCTTAAGCTGAATGATTCCAGTTGACTACACAAGGCAAGTCTGCAATCAACAAACTACTAGTAGTATGGATATACGAATTCCACCATCAATCAAGCACATTTCTTCCATTCATCTAATAACACGAAATCAAATATGAGAAGTATAAAGACCATGCAAATTGTCGAATCGACCCATAAATTTCACCATTTCTTCAATGAAGTTACAAGTCTCTTACAACAACATCTTGGCAACAATCTTTGCCTTCTCTCTCTACTCTACTCTAATTGCTATTCTAATACTTCCAACTGCTTACTAACTATTCTAACCCTCTCTAATTATTTTTTTTACAAAATGAAATGCCAGGGCTTATATAGTGCCCTCAATACAATTCGATGGCTTAGATCAATTCGAGATCAATGGCCAAGATTCAACAATGAAAACCCTAATTAGGGTTTGTTACAACCATTACATAACATTTAATGCTTGACCAATGATAAAATTGTATTGCTTGGACACATGTCCTCTCTAGAAAATTCCACCAATGGATAGCTAGGGTAGGTACATCGGAGTTTGTGCCACCTTCCATGAGTTAGGTACATTGAATCTGGAAATGCTGAGGTGGACCACACTGATTGGAGAAGTGATGACTAGGATGCCACCTCGTCTGACACTTGTAACTTGGTAGATATTCAACTTGATGTTGTTGAGAAGCTAGCTTTAATTAATTCATCTGGAACTATCTGCTTCTTCAACGAACTCTTTGCTCTGACTTCTTGTGTCCTTGATTTGCAGGATGATGATGTACCTCGCCTTGGAATGCTGGATTGGAAGAGGTCGCCCTTATCTTGATGATGCTGGATCGAAGAAGGTCGCCCTTGTCCTTGCTTGATCGTCCTTCATGAGACCGTCCTTGATCTGGCTTGATTTTCCTTGAGAAGAGTCTTTCGACTTGTAGATCTTTCGAGCTTGGGAGTCGCCATCTTGATACCTACACAACATTTCACAATTAATGATATATCTTGAAATCTAAAAATTAAACTTTAAAAGGAAGATTCAAGATTTTAATTTAGGAAACCTCATGATAAATCTTGAGTTATCATTTCCTAATTTAGGATTTTCAAAGCAAAATTTAAATCTTCAAAAATGGTGCCAAGGTGATTACGCCATACCTTCACTTGGGAATTAATTCTAAAAAATGATGCAAAAATAGGAGAATCCACTAGGCAAAATGTAGATCAAAGCTCTCCCTTGGATAAAATGCACCTCCTTTAGCTTGGAAAAGAACTCCACCTTCCTCTAGCTTCTTCAAGATTTGGAAATTCGCCTTCAAATGTCTTCAAAATCTGGAAATTATCCTCCAATCTAGCAAGAAATACGTCTCTCCAATAGCCTTCAAGATGAATTTCGCCTTCCTTAGCTTCCACACTTTGTAGAAACTTGCTCCACTCCAGCTAGATTTCGCACTTCTTCTTTGCCCTTCCAAATCGCATTTGGACAAATGATTGAATGATGGGTTAACATGCTCAACACACCCCTACTATATAGGCGCTCATCTTGATAGTTGCCCCTAGGCCGACTTGGAAAATAGGCCCAAAAAATAAATAAAATTTAATAGAAGAGGGGGCCGACCTTACAAAAAACATTAAAATAATACCCAAGCGCTCCCTTTCTTAAATTTAATTTAATAATAATTAATTAAATGCCTTTGTAATTAAAAACTTCGATTTTTTAAAGGCCTAAATTAATTATTAAATGCCCATGCGTTATTATTAAATGCCATCTTAATTAAATATTTCAAGTTTTTTTAGCGAATCTAGCATTTAATGCAATTTGGAGGATATTGGCGCCTAGGCATGGGAGGAATTTGGGACTTTAATCAAATTCGCTCTGGTCCCTGGGAGAGGGACAGGAGCGCCCATGTATTTTGGTCCTCCATCTTTCATTCTTCACGTTTGAAACTTCGTCCTCTACGTCCAAAATGGGGTTCTCGCTTGGTATTTTGAGTTTAACCTATTCCATCTTTGGAATGAATGCCTTTTAAACCATTTTCGCCCTGGTCCCTTGGTGAGGGACAGGAGCGATTTTTGCTTTTCCTCCTTGGCCCTTGTCTTTTAAATCGTCAAATCAACTTGTGAGGGCAATTGATGATCCTTGTTTGTTCTACGCATGCCAAACTTGTCTCTCCAAGACCAAATGAGCCCTCCTAAGGATTTTTCGCCCTGGTCCTTGACTGAAGGACAGGAGCGGATTTTGCATTTGAGCTAAAAATTGTTGATTCTTGAGGTTAATTCCACGTTCATCGTCCTTCGAAAGTCATTTTTGACCTTGTGTAACCTTGCCTTGACGTAACTTTTGAAGGGAATGGTTGATTCTGTAGAAATCGCCCTGGTCCTCCAGTGAAGGACAGGAGCGATTTTGCATTTATGGCACAAATCCTTAATCATATTAACATCAAATTTTCTTCAAGGCGAAAAACATTGTTTCTTACTCCATCTTGAACGTTTGAAACGAAAGAGGCATTTAAAAATTAGGCATACTTGACTATTTCGCTCTAGTCCCTTGGTGAGGGACAGGAGCGCCTTGGCCACCACTCGTCCAGTCTTGCGGTCTTTGCAACTTTGTTTTCCTTTAAAGTATTCCCAATATCGTCTCCATCATGTGCCTTGGCTTGGATTCACCTAAATTTGGCGGAATAGACTTGATAATACATTTTTCGCCCTGGTCCCTAGGAGAGGGACAGGAGCGCTTTGGGCAAAATAGGTCTCACTTGTGCTTTGCAATCTTCAAATTTATCTTCAACGGATCGATTGCGTCTTCCTTCACCCACCTCAAACGCGAAACTTGCCTTCCTTTTGCCAAAAACTTGTCTTGAGGGAAAATCGCTCTGGTCCCTTGGAGAGGGACAGGAGCGCCCTGGCCTTTATGAGCTCATTTATGCCTTGTTCACTTTCAAAACTATCTTCAATGGGTTGATTACATCCTCCTTCATGCCTTTGATGTCTCAATTTGTCCAAACAAGGTCAGGAATGACTCCACTAAGCTTTTTCGCTCTGGACCCTTGGTGAGGGACATGAGCGATTCGCCTTGGACCCTTGGAGAGGGACAGGAGCGAAATTCGCTCTGGATCCTCAGTGAAGGACAGGAGCGAAATTTGACTTTAAGTTATATTCCATATATACTTTCAGGATGTTTGAGAGTGGTTTCAGACCTCCACGAGTTATATAGCAAAATCTAGTTTTTTGAGGTTTTTCAGTTTCCAGACTTAGTCAAATTTCAGGATCAGGACATTCCAGACTTAGCCAAATTTCAGGATCAGGACTTTCAGACTTAGCCAAATTTTCAGGATCAGGACATCACTCAAGCCGAACTTGCTATCCTATTGATTTCCCCGACAGCACTCAAAACGCAAAGGCTAACTGACAAAACCCTAAAAGACCAAAAAACAAACCCTAAAAAGCAAAAAAAGCAAGGGTCCCCATTTGCAATGGGGCGATGTGTGAAAACGTCACAACAGGAGGCCATGGCATTAATAGAGAAGTATGGATCATGGTTCATTCAATTTCCAACCTTCACCTACATAAGGATCCAAGGGTTTTCGGAGGCTTCATACAAACTTCCAAGGTACCCAGCACATAAGGTAGTCATGCTCGAGGTAACAAGACCATTGGTTCACTTGGACTCCATTTAAAAGAAGGAACACAAGCTAGGGGTGCATTTTCCTATTGTGATAGGTAAGATGTTAGAGGCATGTCCTTCACTCCAAGCAGCCAAGACAGCTAATTCAAAATTGTAGTTTTACAAGCTTGGTGGGTACGAAGCAAGATCAAATTTTGGTCAGCATCCAAGAGTTCATGGTAAGAAGAAAGAACATGTAGTGGAATTGGAGGACTATTGGTCCAAATTGATAGATGAATATGGGGTAAGGAAGAAGATGTGATCTAGAATGCTAGTGGATTTTGTAAAGAAATGTGACTTGTTTCCTATTCCCGATCAAGTAAAAGATAATGGAGACTATGTACATCCTCAATACAAACAAGAGAAAAGTAAACCCATCTTATTACCAAGTTGGATACAACCAGAGTTAACATATTTGAATACATTGACGAAAGAGATCCTAGCTAGCTCCAGGGAGTGGGTAGATCGCCAAATCAGCAGGTTGAGGAAAGAAGGTACCTCTCTTACCTACACCAAGTTAGACAATGTTGGGGTTCTCTCTAGCTAGAATGAAGAAGTTGAAAACAGTGAAGGACGGGATAGTCAAAGCGAAGTTCTAAGTTCAAGGAAGAGGAAAGAGATGGTTGAAGGTTCTCAAACAAAAGGAAAAGAAGTTGCAAGTGAAGAGTCTGGGTATAGGAAGCAAAAAGTTAGTGTTAATCAACTACGAGCACATCATCCACCAAGATAGTGGAGGAAACATCTATTGTAGAGAATGGATCATACCATGAACAAGAAATTGAACTTCAAAATGAGGAACAACTAGAGTCTTTTCAAGAGAAAGCTTATGCAATCACAAGTTACGTGGAAGCAGGTGATACACTCATGTTTGAAGATGCAAAGGATACTGAAATCCTAGACACCAATGATGAAATAGGTGAGGGGATGATTTCCACCTTAAGGGGAATAAATGATAACGTTCGATTGGAGGATGGAATAGAGCTATTTATTGTGCCAAATTGGTTGGCAAAGAGTTTGATGAAAAAGCCCAAGCCAGTAGATGAGGTCCAGCCAATCGAGAATATGCATGACTTCTTAGAAAGGATTGGTAAAGCTAAAAAACCAAAGAAGTATTCTCAAATCACTAGGGATGATACAAGATACAGTATCTTGCAAGTGGCGGTTCCAAAGGTTGATAAGCCTAGAGATGAAGTTACCCCCATGGAATATGAGTTCACAACACTTGGCATTGAACCAACCACAAAAGATCAAGACTTCCAAGAGTTAACTGATACAACAAGAGCTATTAAGAAGTTTGATAAAACAAAAGAGAAGAAGGATAGATTAGAGGTGGAGAACATGAGGCTTGTAGAGTTCATTCAATGGATAGCAACTCTAATAAGACAAGAGAATGAGACATTTAATCCACCACCTTCCCTTCCTCTGGAATCAGTTGACAGCCTCGAAGCAATGAGAATTACAAGTCAAGCAACAAGGAGATGGGTTGGAAATACCTCAAAATAAGTGGAGCAATTCTTAGAGAGGTGTGTTCAAACCTATGATAGAATAATCATGTTCATGAATGAAATTCATCAAGTAGAAGAGAATTGGGAAGATTTCTAGAATGTATAAGACAAGATAATACCTCATCTTAGGGTCTTGAAAGAGGTGTTTGTGCAAGTATTGGTTCAAGAGGGTGTTATTGATGATAGGGCTTCATATGATTTCAATAGATGGTACTATTCCTTGATAGTAAAGAAAAAAGCATTTGATAAGATGAAGGAAGAGTGCATGGATATGAAAAACTCACTTGAAAGGATACGGCTCAAGATCCTCACATCACTTGAGAAATTATTTGGACAAGAGGTCAGTGATGCAAATGGTTTAAATTTGGAGGAATTGAGGGAGAGCGTGAAAAATGTGTATCTCAAACAAATGCAGACTATCAAAGAAAATCAGCTAGATGACATGTTTTCCCTTAAGATTTACATAAATAGTTTTCGAAGGCAAGAAGATAAGTGGGAGGATACTTTTGGCCGATCAATTGAAGCCTTGGACATGATAGGAGTACAATTGGATGCCTTCCCAAGCATAGCAGTGGAGGAGCTCAATTCACTGATGGCTAGGTTCCTTGCATTCACAGACAGAGAAAGAGACAAGGGGAATCACATTTTGGAATCTGGTTCTATGGATTAGTTTGCAAGGTGTCAATGTCATCTATGTTCCAAATAGCTCTTCCTCCTTACGCCATGTGTCAAAGTCAAGTAACCAATCAGGTGAAAGTTGTTGGGCATTTGCAATAAACCCTAATTAGGGTTTTATCTATTAATCTTGGTCATTGATCATAGATCAATCTGGACCGTTGCTTTGTATTAGGGTGCTTATATAAACCTGTAATGTGGAAAATTTGATTTAGCGATTTGTAACATAGAAGGGAGAAACCACTAAATCAATTTTCACTTGGGAAACATTACATTCAAAAGAGGGAAGGGAACCCACTAGATTCAGTCACAAATTAGATAAGGATTGAATACTAAATGGATTGAATTAATTTTGATTTCCTCTTTTGTAAGTTGAAATGCTGATTTAGGGTAAAGTGCTGAAATTGAAGACAAAACTGAGAAAAATAATGAGCTATATGTTCGGGATTTTGTCGTGCACCTGGATCTAAGTAATATAAACTGATTTGGATCTGCCCTACGAAAATGCCCCGAAAAAGAAGGGACCGTGACGCAGCAACACGGTCCTCCGAATTTTCCGCATTGAAAAGGGTTGTTTCGTCTCTGTGTCTGAAGCTTATTCTGAGAAGTACAGTTGCACACCTATTTCTTGCACACAAAAAGAAAGGGAAATAGATTGGGAATAGTCAAACCCCGGTTTGGAATCAACTTTGAATGAAATATTGCAAATACTTGAAATAAAATGATGGAAAGGTATACCTCAGATCTACAATGAATGATGATGATGCTTTGCTTCTTGAATGTAATCACATATGTTGTATGAAAATGGCATGAACATGACAAAACCCTAATCACACACACATGCTTGCAAATGAATGATGTAAAGCTACTCCACAATTCACGAATGAAGAATATGCAGCCTTGAAGACCTCTAGAAATACTTGATGATGAATGCTTCAATTCTTGAATGCTTGATTGCTTGAATGTAGTGCTTCCAATTTCGCCATATATCCGAAATGAGAGGGGAATACCTCCTTATATACTTGCCCGTCGTCAATTATGTTAATTTTCCAACATAAGCCAACATAGGGAAAGGTTTCCCACTCAAATTTAAGATAGGAGCTAGGGTTTAAAATGGGCCCCAATTAAGGAGGACCATGGCATGGCACCATGGTCCTAGTGAGGCCCAAGGTGCCATGCCCTGGTCCCACCCCATAATTGGGCCAAGGTTAAGGGTCCAGCAAGATGAAAATGTGAAAATAAGGCTTTATTGCATGGTGGGGGCATAAATAGGTCTCGATCAAGCATGGAGATGCAAACGCTAAGGTGAGGGCCCCAAATGCGGTCAAAATTGCAAAGGGGTGCAATTTTAGGACGCTACAATACCCTCCTCTTTTCATTTGTTAGGGAAAATTCTGGAGAAATTGTTGCAAAGATATTGCTTAAGTAACAAACAGAGTTCATAGTTTGGTGAATACTTGTTTGGTTTTGCAAGTTAGCGTGGTTTCTTATTTCTCGCTGGAATAGATTTATTTTGCAAGTTGTCAATAAATACATGAAGGATTGATAGCATTGCTTACGGTGGAATTCTTAAGTTCATACCTTTTATGATTGGTTCATTTTCCATTGTAGTGTAAGGTTAGCCTGAACTCTTGAATGATAAACTTAACTTCTATTACTTTGTTCATTGTTCGAAATGTTGGTGAGCCTGAGTAACGTGAAAATCTATTAGGTACCTTAGAAGATTGCACTGTCTTTGTGGAGTTATTGAAATTGGCAAAGCAAAGATATGTTTGATCTCACCTTTGCAATATTGGTCTCTTGTCCAGGGGGTTGAGCTTAGTTGGTTAAAGCATTGAGTTCTCAATGTGGAGACCCAAGTTCAACTCCCAAGAGGGACATCTTTGTGGAATTCTAAGTTGTGACTCTTGGTCTTCCATTGGTTGTATTTGTCTCATTGTTTAAAGTGGATCTCTAAATTGTGACCCTTGGTCTTCCAATTGTTGTTTCTAGTTTGGTGCTCGAAAGGAGCTTGTATTTGTGCTCGAAAGGAGCTAGTATTTGTAATAAGCTTGCTTGAAAGGAGCTGGTATTTGTAATAAGTTTGTAATTGTTCTATGATACTTAATACAAAATATTGGTCTCTTGAATTCGTTGGATTAGTTCATAGGATTAGTCTAGGGTTAGAATTATCTTCCCAAAACATTACTCTTTTGCATTTTATTCTCAAAAGCTTTTGTAGAAGTAAGTCTAGAAAACTCAAAGCAATATCATTTGAATTCAAAGTGTTGAAGGAAGTTGGCAAAACTTGGAATTGAGCAAGAATCCTAGAACAATTACGTAAGTCCCCTTTGGGTTACCAGCATGCATCAAACCAATTGAGTCTATCCTACTAGAAAAATTAACCATTTTGGAACCTTGGAGTCTACTTTGTGATCGCTTAGTTTAGCACATTGGAGATTTTGTTCAAGAGAGGATAGAGTACCTTTGGTATTTTATTTTGTGTTGATAGTGATAACACTCACTAACAACTACCACATGGGTGTATCATAGATGCAATATCAGCATCGATGGGTAGACATGCATTAGATATAGCCCAATAGATATTTTAGTTAGATGTAAGGAAGGGCCTTACTTCCTTAGAATGGTTGACTATTCATTAAGAGAAGAATTTAGATCATTATTTTTAGTTTCTATGATGTATGAACAGTAGGTGTGTAATGTCCTCACTTTGAAATAAAATTGAATGATAAATGATAATAATAATATTAAAATTAAAATATAAAAGAATACTTAAATATAATTAAATTTTAATTAAGTCAATGAATCGTCAAAGACATGAAATGAAAAGTTGTGACCCCCTAAAACATGAGATATAAAAGGAAGAAGAGAACCTCGTTTGAAGGGATAATTTGGGGAATCAGAAGTGCAGATCTGAATGTGAAAGGTTGTGTTCCTTTCAAAAGGCAGAAATAATGAAGAGTTGCACTCTTTCAAAGGGTGCTAAAGGTGGAAGGGTGTGTCTCTTGCCAAAGGGGCATACATGATGAAGAGGTGTGACCTCTCCCTCACATTGGAGAATATAAAAAGGAGAAAGTCTCATTTGAGGAGGACATCCAAGGGAGATCAATTTGAAGAATAATTCATTATTCTCAAGGGGCAGCAATGAAGAGTGATGACTCATTTCTTATGAAGAGGTGGGACTTCCCACAAATGAAGATATAAAGAAGAGATTAATTCAATTGATAAGGGGGAATTGGAGGAACCATCCATAAGATCAAAGAAGACAAGAAAGTCAGTGGATCAATATCTGATATCAGAATTAAAAAGGGTGAAAATTAGCAAACTTTGATATTTACAAGGGCGAGATTCAGGGCAATCCCAAAAGGGGACATTACAAGGTGGTTACTATTGGAGTGTATGTTTGTAGGGAAGTAGGCAAATTACTTGATGTAATGTCCCCTATTTGGGAATGCCTAATTTAGCCCTAAATCTCAATTTTCAAATAAACAAGAGCCAGGTTATAAATATCTCTCACCTGATTGAAGCCCTTAAAAACAGGTTAGAAACTATTAACAACAATAGTTCATTAAGGAAGCTATCTTAATTAGGAATCATTAATCTTATAGCAGAAATATTAACTTATTCATAACTATAAGTTATCTAAAACATGTTTGGGGAAGCTCAACCATAGGAGAGCTAGGATAAGGTGACCTTGATAGGGTGTCTCAGATCCTCTACCCTAGGCCCAAGAGTGGATATACCATCCCTCTTGATCTCATGTGGCCTGTGTCATCCATATGAGGTGATGTACCCAGTGAGGTGTCCCACAATCGTTCCCCCTCACCTTGCCATCCATTCCCCACTTCCTATGATTGGACTTCTTGGTGTGTTGATTCACCATGATAGAGGGATGAGGTTATTCACAACAGGGTGCCCTGGAAGCCCATCTATTCTAAGCCCAAAGGCGGTACCCTCTGTACCTTCTTGGCCTCATGGGACCATCTGGTCACCACCATGAGGTGGCGTACCTAGAGGAGTACCCCATCACCGTACCCCTATTGCAATCCCTCATTTCCCCTATCATGGCTGACTTCAATAAACATTCAGAACATATGAGGGATTCCAGTATTATGCATACATTCTACATATAATAAATAAACAATAGCAAATCATTAATCAGATACAATTAATATTCACTGTGATATATATAAGCAGTCATAAACAGCAGTGCATTGTTAATTTTATATATATATATACACAGCATTTACTATGTTATGTACAAAAAACTCATACCAACTATAGTATTCAATCAAACTACCGTGTGTTCAATGTCTCATAAAAGGCCAAGTCTGATTCTTTGATTTGCTATTTCTACTTTTAGGACAGACTGCTTTATCTTATTTTCTGCCCTCCTCTCAACCGATTCCCCTTTATATACCTTTCATAGCTGGGGGTGTTGCCTCTTCATTTGGATGAGCGCACCCTTTCACTAAGTCGGCCCATTTAAAATAATTAGCTTCTTAACTAATTTGTGGCATAAATCTTGTTAGATTGTCCCTCAACCAATTATTCTTAATTTGAGTTGGCCCAAAAACATCAAAATTTCAATCCCATACACCAAACAGGTCAGCTGCCCAGGTTTTGAAATATGTATCTCATTTTTGGGTCGGCCCTCTTATGCAATCGCCTAGGGTTTGCTATTTAAAGCTGCAATCTTGTCTTTACCAAAGCCATGGTATTAGGCTGGGGCATGACACTTGAGTCCACCTAAAGGCACATCTAACAAACCCTTTTTGGGTATGTTCCATGAACAATACACTCAAGGACATTAGTGAAACTAAGTATGTCAGAAACATTATGGTGGATGCAAGGGCTGTGCAAGTTTTCAATTGCAAAAGCCACATCTCATTGACTCTACTTGGGTCTTTTTTAAGGAAAAACTTCCTTAAACCAATAGAGACTATATTTGCATCCTACTTTATTCTATTACAGAGGATGCTTGAGTTGCAAGAGCCTTTGAAACTTATGACCATGACACAAGAGTGGACTATTTGGTGGGGAGTACAAGACAAAGCAAGGGAATAGGGTGAAGGAGGTTATGGTCAATGACGGATATTGGTCAGACAAGTGATACATCACATCTATTGTATCAAATGTTCCCACCATCATAATGCAAGGGGATTCTAAAAGTCCCAACCTTAATGAGATATATGAGTGTGTTGATAACATGCTTGGCTAGATGAAGGCTACCACTTGTGAGAAAGACTCAACTCTAGAGTTCGTCCACAAACATGCTCAAACCACCATTCAACGAAGGTGGGAGAAGATGAACACCCCTTTACACATGGCGGCATATGCAATAAGCCCAAAATACTGTGTTAATAGGCCAAGTTGAGTTGTGACTATTGAGAGGAGGTGAAGGACCTCATGAAGGCCTTCAAGAAATTATATAGTCAAAATAAAGCTTCAAATTAGAATTGAGTGGACTAGAATCAATTAACTTGATGCCTTTAAGGTTAAGCCAAGAGAAACAAATTCAATTTGGCACAAGAGAAGTCATTTAGCTGTTGGTGACTATATGGAAGTCTAGGAATGTTGTATACAGTTGTCATTCACCTTCTCGCAAATTTCTAGCTCTTCTATTACTAAAAGGAATCAGTCAACATATAGCTTTATCCACTCTTTTAAGAAGAACAAACTTACCTCTAATAGAGAAACAAATGCTTGTCATAGTGTATAATGCCTTGCGTCTCATTGATCACAAAACACCTAAGTAAAAGAACCCCACAACATGGAAAATGTAGTGCTTGGGGAGCTGACATAGATTAATCGGGACCACAATGGATGGCCAAGAGTGGTTAGGATCCAATTGCAAGAGGTAGCTGAGTCTACCAATTCTAGTGATGAGGAGTAACAGCAACTCTAATGTCTGAGCTCGTTGCCCAATGCAGCTATGTGGTTTGCATGCACCAATTCTTCTTTTGTCATTTCTCAACACTTACTCCTAACTCCTCAACTTATAGTTTGTACTTTGTGACTTTGGTTAATGAAGTATAAATCGTGATCATCGAATAGATTATGGGATAAATGGATTGTCATTGCATTTTCACCACATTGTATTTAGTAAATTTCAAAATTTTAGTTTCATTTAGTTTGTTTAGGTTATTTGTATTTTAATTGTTCAAATTTTAATTTATGTAAATAGTTTTGATAGTCATCCCCTGGCCATTCTCACACCACCTCCAAAACCTCAAAAAATTTGACATCTCCAAAACTATATCCCCCCATCCCCAAAACTTGAAGAAACACTACTAATCAGTCCTGTAAATCAAAAAAAATTGTTGAAGGTGATAATATTCTTCTTTTAGTTCATCCATGCAATTCTTTTGTTTTAAATCACTGCTAACATGAAAGGTAATTGAAGGTGCGTTGATGCTAAACATAGTTTGCAAGCTCTACAAGTTCTCACCAAATGCAAGAATAAATATAGGCCAAGCTACATTCAAGCAATACACAAGCCAAAACTTGTAGACAAACTCATTAATTGCTTGTCAAGTTTCACCTACAACTTGTAACGTCTCTTTTCTAGTCTATTCCTACATTCTTGGAAAGCAATTGTTTTTCCACAAAGAAGTTCTAATGGTCGCAACGAGTTCCTGGAGCCAAGACAAGCACAATGGAACTTTCAGTGTGTGAATCCAACATTCTAGGATCAGTCCAAACTTCTTGGAGTAGTCCATCGTTTTTGGAGAGCAGCAACTTTGAAATGGATTGCAGTCCCATGCACTTATGGTGTTGGTGGTGGGGTCAGAAATTATATTTGGCCTATTTTAATATTTTCCATAAGTTTTGGTTAATATGTAAAAAATAATTAATTAATTGGTTTAAGTTGTTAAAGAACATTTTATATTAAATGGCAATTTATGCTTAATTAATTATTTTTATATAAGGACAGTCAATATTATAAAGTGGAATTTAAAGGGAACCATAAAAGTGACTTAGTATGGAGTTCAAAAGTAATATTAAAATTAAAAGATTTTAAAAATCACTTTTGGTAGAAAATGAAAAGTTGTGGGAAATAATATTTTATTATTTTGAAATGTGTATAAAGGAGGTTTTGAGAGGAGAAAGTTCATTCTTGGCAATTTATTTTCAAAACCCCAGCTTTACGATGCACCTCTAGATCGATATCGATACCCAGCAGCAGATCCAGTAGCAGTAAGACCAGCAGCTCCAATACCAATTGTTCATCTTTCCTCCCATGGGACAAAAACCCTATGACAAAGATTGATCTTGAGGATGGAAACACTCCTAGCCAATTTGTGAGTGGATCCATTAAAGATTCACAGGTGTGCTAAATGTTAAGAAATTTTTGAAGAATTGAAGCTTGATAGATAAATGTCTATATATAGACCCCCACTTTGGTTTACAAAGTGAACATAAAATATTGTTTTGGACTTAACTAGATGGAAAGCATAACTTTTTTAATTATTTCTTGAAAAAAACAAAAACTGGCATTTTTTCCTATTTTTATGAATTTTTCAGCACATTTTAGTATCCCGAGTAAATGAATTTCATTTATACTTTTCATTTTCCAAGTCAATCTCAATTCTGAGAAATGTTACTATGATCAAAATAGACTCGTGTGAATTTATATGTCTTGTGCATTATTTAAGTTTATTTTGTGTATTTATGTAAGTTCTTTTTATTGCTGAGTCCCAATTCTCAATCAAAATTTCGGGCTGCTCAGTTTTTGCCAAGTCCCAACTCTGAGTCAAAATTTTGAGCTGTTGAGATTTCGTAGAATCCAAGTTTTCGAATTATGATGCTAACTCTGCTTCAAAATAAATTTCCCCCTTCATTGTCAATGTGAAATGCTGTTTGTAGAGGATTGTTATATTCTTGTTTTATTTCATGGAAAGTGAAAGTGAGAGTTGTTTTGTTGAGTCATTTATCAGATGGCTGCATTCAGTTTCGGCTTGCAGCAAATAGATGAATATACCCTAAAAATGCCTCCTTTAAATGGCATCGGCTGTAAGGATCCTGGAATGGTTTTAAGGGCTTGGATTTAAGCCTACAGGCTGCCATTCGGTTTGGTTTGATATAATCCTTCTGTAAATCTGTTTGCGTGTCCATGCATTTCATCTGCCACCTAAAGAACACCTCTTTTCATGGGAATAGTTCTTTAAGACATTTTGTCAAACAGTTGATGCCTCTGCTCTGACGTCCGTGTACATCCACCAGAATAGCATAGCTGCATGTTAAAAAAAACCCAAACAAAACTCATGTGTTCAGGGTATTTTCAAGAGTACTCCATTAACTCAAATAACTAGAGAGAATCCTTCGCAAAGTCATAAATTGCGCACTGCACACCAGGCAGTAACCTATCCAACGAAACAATAGTTCATTCGGTGTTTTTATTTGTTCAACTATGTTCGAGAGTACTCCATAAACTCAAAGAATTGGAGATGTTCAAGAATACTCCATTAGCTCAAAATAATTGGAGGGCATCCTTTGCAGATTCATACATTGCGCAGTGCAAACCAGGCAGTAACCCATTCAATGAAACGGTAGTTCATTCGAAGCTTTTATTTGTTCAACTTCCAATATTTGAATATTTTATCATCATTACTAGATTCATGTATATGCAACAATTTTAATTCTGTTTGCATGATAAAACTTTGATGAATCTCAACAAAAACAAAAAAAGACATATCTACGTATAGAAAATCCATTTCCAATATCCATCTTCCAGAACACCGTTTCTCATCGCATTGCCGACGCGATTTCTGTGTCTGGTTTCTCATTTACGGCAACTATGACCTGTTAAAATAGAGGTCATTGCAGGGTTGTGATATAATCTGCATGAGTTTGCATGTAAAGGTATCCCATAAATTCATATACATTGCAATGATGGACTGTCAGATTGCATAGACTAGTGGGATTGCTGAGTTGCAAATAAAAGCATTTGAATCATTAAAATCTTTCTGTCATTAATTCACTCGTTAACATGTACTTCCAAAACCTCATGGTTATCAATGAATTTCAATTCACATTTATATGAACAAAAAAGTAATTGCAGAAAAAAATACGGACCAAATTCCTTGGGCTGCTTAAGTTTGTCAAGCAAAACTCTTTTGGCTTGTGCCATCACACGCAGGCCCCTCGTCCCAATTTCCCCTTTCCACTTGAGCTGCAAGCGTGATGGCTTCTGCTGCCAACAACATCGAGGGAGAGATTTAGAGTTGAACAAGAACAGAGGTGTGAGAGCAGAGGGAAGGGGCAGCGCGCGCACCGAAGGTTTCACATATGTCAGCATGCCTTCCCTGAATTGGCCTTCACCAAAAGCTAAAATCTTATGAATATCAGCGGTCACCCATATCAGTTTTTTCATGCACCAATTGTTTTGGGTCACGGCTTAGGCCAGTCATTGTGAGGCTTTAGCTTTTACCAGATTTTGCTCTAAGCTACTCTTTAGAGTTGTGTTCGTTTAGAGTGAATGAATGAATGTATGTTTTTAATAACGTTCATGAGGTCAAACAGTTTATGGGACCTATAAATAGCTAGCAAAGAAGGTATGCAAAGTCCAAACAAATCCAAACTGTTAAACCTCTTTCTCCTTCTCTTTCTGCATCTTGGATCTTCTGCTATGTAACTTGATTAGGAAATCTGCAACTCTTGGTATCTTTTCTTCGTCAATAGACTACTTAAGGTGTTCACATTTAGTGTCTTAACATACTTACTCTGGATGTCACTGTAGGCTAGGCACTCCATGATGTAATGTCATTCAGTCTCCACCACCCCTTGCGTGCAATATCTACACCTTATATCTTCCCATTCATCTTTGGGTTATCATCCATCTCCCAGTTTCGCATCTAAGTTGATGTGAGTTGGTCCTTATTTGAGCAATTAGCATTTTTGTCTTCCACTTTATGTCCATTCCTATGTAGTTCTTTTGTGTATGGTCATGTGTAGGATTGAAGTGTTTGATATAGTATTCTTTTTTCCTTCCCAATTGACCTGCCCACATGTTTTCTTTGAATTTTTCTTGTATGTATTATTTTATTTCTCCATCGTTATTCATGCAGTCTTGTAGGTTAATACTCCATTTATTCATTATTTAATGTTTTGTTTCATCCATGTGCTCTTCCTTCTATCTAACTTCTCCCCTGTTGCCATCCTTTCATCAGATTACGGCCCTACCATTCTATAGGCGAAGATGTATCTCCATATTTTCTAACCTCCTTAAGTAGCTTAGCAATCGGAACATAGTTGATGCCTCAATAGGGAAAGCCCCCGCCTCCACTAAGACAATCTCATATGGGATAGATGATTTAATCTTGAGACTAGTTGTAATTAAATGCTTTTGTAATCTCTCTATTTGCCTCCATTTCCTTGTTGAAGTGTTGCTGCCCCATACCTCATATCTGTACAATACCACCAGAACCACAAGAAGCTCAAAAAGAGTTTTCTTAGTTTTCCAATCCCATAATTCTGCTCTTCTGCATCTATTTTGGAGTGAGTATAAGGTTTTCCATCCTCCTTGGATCCTTTTTGTTCTACATGTTTCCCAGCTGAGTTTATTGTGGAAATCTAGGCCAAGGTACTCATATTCATTGACCACTTGTAAGGTGTTTCCCTCAAAGACAAATTCTTTATGGACCTTTTTTCTTTTCAAGGTAAAGATCATGACCTTGGTTTTGCTAGTGTTCACCTGCATCCCTGCCTCTTGGAAAAAAGTGTTCTAGAGTAATGAATTTACTATGTTTTTGTTATCCTCTATTTATTTATACTTTGAAATTGCTTGTTAAGTCCAAAGAAATGGGCAATGGAATGAACTTAAATTTAACTTAGCCTAACCACAATCATATGTAAGATATTTTAATATGAGAGGGCATATCCTCCATTCATTTTACCCCGAGGAGATACATTTGAAAAGAAATAAAACCACTGGTTATTATTAATTAATTAATATAACAATTCATTTGGATAAAAAAGTTGAGTTTTGAAGTAGTTTTAAAATATGTAAAGAAAGGAATAATAAAATATATGTCTATTTAGGTTTAGATATGTTAGTTGAATGGTATGTTGTTGTGTATATTTTGTGATTTAATTCTAATTTTTGTTATCAAATTAGTATTAAATTCTTATTAATATTTTAATTTACAATTTGTAAGATAATACAAAATCAAATGATATGTGAAAGTATACTTTTTTTTAAGTTTGGAGGGGAACTTTCATTAGATCTAAATCAAGTTCTAGACTAAATTGACACCCAACTACAAACAAGATATACATCTATCAACAATGTACAATATCTTATTGGAGATTTTTAAATAATGAAATGATTATTTGCCTATGTGTTTGCCTCATAAACAAACATCAAACTAGTAACAATCATGTCTACAAGTGAAATTTTATAGATTTTATGAAAAATGTTGATCTATCTAAACACACACAAATTACATTAACTTCTATTGACTAAAAATATAGACTAATATTTTAGACATGCAATAATTGGAAATAATAATGTAGATGACATTTTTTTTTTTGGCAAAAGTGGCAAGCCACTAATATATTAATATAAGATATAAGTTTACAAAAGTTGGTTCAAAGAGCATACCAGGGGAAAGAGCCAGCAAGAAAACCCTTGGTTATAGCTCGAAATTTTGACAAGATTTACAATTCGAATTTGAGATTTGCTGAGAAAATCTCCATTACAAGTCCTAGATATAGAATACACTAAACTTGCATATATGCCATATTCATGATGGCACATGTTCATACAAAAAAAGGGGGTAAATTCTCATTTAATTAATTTTTTCTTTTCTTTTCCCCTTTGCAAGCAAAAAAAAAACCAATTATCCTTAGCCAAAACTTACAGAAAGTTAGTAAACATCATCTTGAAGCAAAAAATTAGGAAAGGAGGTCAGCTAACCATGACTGGAGTGGGAGGGAATATGAAGAATGCCCAAAAAACCTCGTAGCCATTAAGACAAAAATCCCCCACAATTTCACTTGCTATTGTTGAAGATGCGAGAACAAATATAACATCAAAATTAAAAAACGAGGTACCGTAGGAGAAAACTTCTATTCTTCCATATCGTCTGGTAGAACAACATTCTCACGAAACTGCTCTTGTGAATCACCTCCCTCGTTCCCCACTAGCATAGCTCTTTCATGAGAAAGAGGAGCATGGGATGAATTGGCAGCATCCTGATCAAAATTTGTTTCCCCATTCTTGGCATGACATTGAGATCGAGAACAGAGTGTGGAAGATGGCGATTGTCAATGGCAGGTTGCTCCTCAGCTAGTAAAATAATAGAGCATTAACCACCTTTTTTGTTTTATCCTCCAATTCTTGCCCAAATACTCTGTGGAACCTTTGAAGAGTATGTTGAACAAATTTGAAAGCACGCTTATCTAGGGTTTGTTTAATGCTATCATATAGGGAGACATAAGCATTCCATTCTGTAACAGATACCTTGGGAAAAGACCCCCCACATTTGCTTGTCTTCTGGAAGATATATGTCCCAGACCACTTTACTAGCAACAAACTCCAATAATTGAAAGATTGTAGTAAATCTAAAGCATTTGAAAGGAAAATTGAGATCAATTGTGAAGGAAAAATGAGTCTATTGGTCTGCGGGAAGAGAATCTCCTCACCAATTATGTGTTTAATAGTCTTCTTGGTTTGATAGATGCGAGCATTAAAGATTTGCCCAAGGATTTCATCAGTGATATGCCCTGAGTATGGACTTTCCCATTCTGCAACCGTGATGAAAACTCTATAGCTCCTTGGCCTGTAATCCATCTTCCACAATTTGGAAATTATGGGGTAGCGAAGTCAAATGCAAGTTTCTTTTGCTGAAAACTTCACTCATAAGTAAAGAAAATATGTATGTGGAAATGAGACAATCAGTTATGCATGCTTCTCATTCCTTTTAATCTTGGTAATATGAGTTGGTGTTGTACGAAGTGAGAGCTTCATTCATTTGGGACGTATAGTCACACAGATAGCCATATGAAAAAAGCTATCAATCTGTAACTGTAATAATTTCATATCAAATTAAAATACGGCCCTCAGATAAATAATTTTGGTATGAGTCTACATTTTTGGGCAAAGCCTTTTCGTTATTGATCATCGACTTTCCTTATTCGAATTGCAAAGAAATTTCCCACATGAAAATAAAAACCATTAAAACTTATCAATATGTGCCTCCGTAGGATTTGCACAAGCATGTGAAGATTCTCGTGATTACCATTCTGGGGAAATTAAATGATTCTGAATGCAAGCTATAATGTGGATGGATTTTAATGATTGGTCCCTCTGTAGCACTTGGATAGCTCCTCTTTGGTGATGTCATCTAGGAATGGTAGTAAAAGTGTTATACCCTTGTCAACACCAATAGATTTAGTTTCTATGTCATCACATCCTACGTTAGCTAGCCTATCCGCCAATCTGTTCCCTTCTCTATAAGTATGTGATAGGTGAACTTCTTCAAATGAGTCGAGTAGATCCCAGGCTTGAGTTAAAACGTAGTGGATGTGCCAATTGAAGGATTGTCTGATTTTGCAAGCAGTGATAATGATAGAAGAGTCCCCTTCAATATGAACTTTTAGACAGCCCATTTTCTTAGCTAGAATCAAGCCAATTAGTAGAGCATGGGCTTTGGCCATGTTATTAGTTCTTGATGGCAGAATAGAGGATTTATAAGCTTGCAATTCTCCTCAACTATTCGTGAAACACACTCCTGCCCCAGATTCACTTGGATTCCCTCGGGAGGAGCCATCAAAATTAACTTTCACAAAGTTAGATTGAGGTCTTTGCCAAGTAATCCCTATTTTATCAATCTTTTTGTAGTAATCGGAGCTAGGGATTTACAAATTGAAATACGTATCCATTTCCAGTTCCTAACAATGTTTACATCCCATGAAGAAAATATCGAGCTACAATTGTTATGCCTATGCACATAGGTGTTAACTGATTCTGAAATAGATTTTTCTAAGACTTCAAGGACAATATGTATGAAAGAAGCAACTTTTCTGAAGATTCTCTTGTTCCTCTCCCACCAAAGTGACCATAAGACAGTTCTAGGGATAATCGACCAAATGCGGGAGAGAAGGGAATATTTATATAAAGTTGGTCAAGAATGGAACAAATCCCAGAGTGAGCTAGGTAGAGGCATTGGATAGCTGAGTTTGTTTAAGACAAAGAGCCAACATTGATGAGCAAAAGGACAATGAAGGAATAGGTGGTCACCATTTTCAATTTCTTGATTGCACAAAACACAAGAAAAGGGTTGAGCAATTTGTAACTTAACAAGTTTATCACTTGTTAAAATCTTTTTTTGGAGAGTTAAACATGAGAAACATCCTCCCTTTGGCATGGCTGCATTATTCCAACAGAAGAAGAAAGGCCTTTGATTTTTTTGTTGGTTTGCAATATGTTGTAGAGATTTATAACCATTTTTGACTTAATATTTTCCATCTTTGGATGAGACCCAGATAACTACATCCTCCTTGTTTGACAAGAAGACTACCCTTTGAGAGAGCAATTGTTGCAGATTTGTAATAAGATTGTAATCCTCCAAGACATCTGAAAAATCTTTCCAAATTAATTTTCCTGAATGCAATTCAATGGCACTCACATAATGAACTAGCTTATCCCTCCATTGAAGAATGAGAGTCGGTATAGTTGTCTGCAAATGTTGCAATTGAGCTAGAGGTGCATACGCATTCCAGGAATCACTCCAGAAGTGAATTGATTGATCGTTATGAACTTGCCAAGAAGTGTATGAATTAAATACACTTCTAGAAGACAACATGAAGTTCCACATGACAGAGCCTTCGGGGGGGTTGGAGATTGTCAATATTCTAAGAGGATTAGAGGTGTCTAAGTATTTAGCTTACATTATATGACACCATTTGGTATTGGGTTTAGAGTACATTGTCCATACCAATTTTCCTCCAAAAGCTTTATTTCGTTTAGTCAAGTCATGCAAACCTACTCCTCTAAATTTCTTATCATTAGCCATAGTGGAAAGAGAGGCTAAGGGGATCTTCTTGTGTTGAGAAATATTTCCCTTCCAAAGGAAATTCCTAATAAGTTTCTCAATCTGTTGAATGACCGAATTAGGGGCTTTAAGCACAGATAGGTAATAATTGGGTATGGCAGTTAAACTAGTTTTGATAAGGAGAATGTGACCTGATAGGGACAACCACCTGACTTTCCAAGCTTCAATTCTAGATTTTATCCTCTCAATGACATTCTTCCAATAAGTTGCTTTGTTTGGGCCCATGAAGAAAAGGATGCCTAAGTATGTGCAAGGTAATTCTACTATTTTGAAACCCAAAATTTTTGTAATCTTTTTCCTAACTACAGATCTTGAATTGAAGATGTAAATCTTTGATTTATGGACATTTATCTTTTGTCCTGAAGTTGAAGTATAATATTCTAATACCTTTTTGATTTGAGTCACCTCTAAGATATCTGCCTTACCAAATAAGGGAGTGTCATCTTCAAATAATGTATGAGTTACTGAGATGTTTGTTGATGGGATGTGATACCCTGCCAAGCACCAATGACATTATTTGCTTTGATTAGCATCTAAAAGCTTCTACCATAATGATAAAAAGAAAGGGAGAGAGGGGATCTCCTTGGCGAACTCCTTGAGAATCTAAAAAAAACCCTAATGGCACACCATTGATAATGACTGAGAATGAAGATCCAGACACACATGATTTAATCCATTTGCACCACTTTTCTGAAAATCCAAACTTTTGTAGTACTTTCAATAGAAAGTTCCAGTCAACCTTATCATAAGCTTTCATCATGTCAATCTTAACAATAAAAGAGGGTAATTGGGAAGTATGAATTGAATGTATAACTTCATGTGCTACTAGTGCCCCTTCACCTGTTTCTCTACCTGGGATAAAACCTCCTTGTTCCAGAGAGATAATTTTTGGGATAAGATGTTGGAGCCTCATGTAAATTGCTTTGGAAAGGATTTTGTAAATTGTGTTACATAATGAGATAGGTCTAAAGTCCACAAAATTCTTGGGCTCCTTGATCTTAGGAATGATTGTTATGTTAGTAACATTTAATGTTTTGAGGTCTAATGAACTTCTTCTTGATTCTTCGAGTGTAGCCCATAAATCAAATCCTATTACATCCCAACATTTCTGGAAAAAAAGAGCAGTGAATCCATCAGGTCCAGGTCCCTTGTCAGGGGCCAAGGAGAAGACAACCTTTTGAACTTCCTCTAAAGTGGAAGGCCGCAAGAGATTATTACGATTGTATGATGAAAGAATAAGTATCCGGTAGAACACTAAGAGGGGGGGGTGAATCAGTATATTGAAAAACTGATACAAAGTTCCCAAACTCAAACTTAGTCAAACAAAGTAAACATATCTCAGTCAAGACCAATATTCATAAGAATACTTGACATCAACCAATTTAATTGTTATGACAACTTTAACAGTAAACAACTTCAATCTTGTAAACATCAACAATGCTTAATCATAACTCAACATATTCATCTCTCAATGCTTCTACTTAACATGCCTTATCAAAAGTTAACCAAATCAACAAATAAGATCACAACCACAAAAGCATTCACCACTTGACACAAATGTTTATACATGGAAAACCCAAATAGGTAAAAACCACGGTGAGATGAGACTCACAAGGATAGCTATCTAAACTCTTCTGAAGTTCACCCTATTAGGAGCCAAGCCTGTTAAAGCTTTACAATAAGTCATGTTAAGAACTAATTATGGTTAGGAATCACCCGGTTAAGGGATTTACAAATATGCCTTGATGAAAAGCACAATACCTTGTTAGGAGTAACCTCGCTGGAGGATTTAAGAATCCAAGCTAATGGACCACCTTGTTAGAAGATTTAATGAGTAACCAAGCTTGTTAGAGCTTACCCAGTTAAGGGATTTCACTTCTATTGTAATTGTTAGAAAACAATAGGTTTTCTTGATCTAACTGAGTAGCACTACATTTGCTTGATCAAATCCTTCTAAGCTTCAATCTACCTTCACTCAAAGTGTAGATCCATTCACTGGTTAGGCAACTACACACTCAACAGGTTTCTATCAATCTTGCCAACAACTTTTACAAACAACTTCATCGACCTTAAATACAAATCAATTAGGTCGGTAACTCAACAAAAACTTAATTCTCATCATCAAGATTACAACCAAGTCGGTACAATCTTGATCGTTAGAAATCATGACAATCTCTTCACATTCTTCAAGAAAATTCCAACCGCTCCATGATCGTTGCTTCATTGGACTTTGTAACTCATCACACGTTGTGCATTAGATGCAATCCACTTTGCTCCTTCCCTAGACAAAAAACAAACGCGCCAAAACAATTTGAATATATCCTCATAGAATGATCACACGTGTCTCCATCATTATCGTTTATCAGATAACAAACCAACAAACTTGATCGGTTAGGGTTTAACAGCTGATAGGGTTTATCGGTTACATTACATAGAAAGGTTTAACTCTTTACATTGGTTCACCGGTTCAACTCACAAACTTTACATACCGGTTTACAACATCTTCGACAAAGCTCTTCTTACCAGTTACCAGCCAATATCAAAAACAACAATATCAGCAATAACATGAATACCATTACCGGTTCAATTGACATCAATGATAACATATCATTAATGAAATCTCTATGCAAAATGCCAACAATCTCCCCCTTTGGTATTGATGGCAATACAAATATCAATGCCTCTGATTGTTGCTAAGATTGGTGAATAGGAATCCTAGTTTACATTACCAAGTATTCACCTTGCTCTGTCTATCTTCAACCTATTGTTGGTTCACCTAATCAAACACATAATTCTTCTCCTCAATCACATAATTCTTCTCCCCCTTTGACAACAATGCCAAAGTGAAAGTAAAACATGTAATTCTGCTCTCACTGTGCATCAACATCATTCTGCAACTTGATGCTCCCCCTATGGAATACATCCACTTCTTCATCAATCCATGTAAAATTTTGCAAGTGGTTTAGGGACTGATGCAATCAACATCATGCTCAACTAACTTCATGAAGAGGGACAACCCCCAATTGACTTCTAAGATACTTGAAAGTGGTCTTAGGCAGAGGTTTGATAAAGATATCTGCAAGCTGCTCCTTGGTAGAAACATGCTGCAAATAATATCTTTACTTTGGACTTTTTCCCTCAAGAAGTGATATTTCAATTCAATGTGTTTAGTCCTTGTGTGCAAAACGAGATTTTTAGAAATGTTTATTGCACTTGTATTATCACAAAATCTTTATTGGTTATGATATATCCATCTTCAAACCTTCCAAAATGTGCCTCATCCACAAAGCTTGTATGCAATTCATATAAGATGCTACATACTCAGCTTCAGCAGTAGATTGTGAAGTGCAACTCTGCTTCTTACTACTCTGTGAAACTAGCCTTCCTCCTAGAAAGAATGCTCCATTGGTAGTACTCTTTCAGTCATCAATATTTCCTGCCCAATCAGCATCTGTGTATGCTTTCAAATCAAAATTTCCACCATATGGATACCATAACCCATAGTCAACAGTACCTTTCATATATCTAAAAATTCTCTTGGTTGCCATCAGATGTGCCTCCTTTGGATTCTTTTGAAATCTAGCAACAATACCAACTGCATGGGAAATAACTGGTTGACTGTGAACAACATAGTGTAATTTTCCAATCATTGACATGTATTCCTTTCCATCTATAGACTTAGATGCATCTTCCTCGGAAAATTTACAACTTGTAACCATTGGGGTTCCAACTGGTTTACAATCACTCATATCGAAAGTCTTCAAAACCTCTTTCACATACTTGGATTGAGTAATGAAAATACCACTCTTCATATGTTGTATCTGTAAGCCTATGGAATTTTTTATTTCCCCTACTAATGACATCTCAAATTCATTCTTCATTTCATCTGCAAAACAATTACTCATGTCATCATTACCTCCAAATATAATGTCATCTACAAATACTTCACTGACCAACATTCCATCTCCTTCAGACTTGAGATAAATGTTGTTGTCATCACTAGTTCTAGCAAAGCCTATCTTCATCAGATGAGTATGAATTCATTCATACCATGCTCTAGGTGCTTGCTTTAATCCATACAAAGCTTTATGCAATTTAAATACCATGTCTTTCTTATATGTCAATGCATAACCATCAGGTTGCTCTATATAAACCTCTTCTTCTAGTATCCAATTCAAGAATGCAGACTTAACATCCATTTGGTATACCTTGAACTTCTCATGAGCTACAAATGCAAGTAATTTTCTGACACCTTCTAGTCTTGCTACTGGTGCAAAAGTTTCTCCATAATCATCTCCTTCTTCTTGTGCATAACCTTTGCATACTAATCTTGCCTTATTGCGAACTACAACACCATCTTCATTTAATTTGTTTTTGAACACCCATTTAGTACCTATAACATTCTTGTTTACCAGTCGGGGTAGCAGGGTCCAAGTGTTGTTCTTCTCAATTTGATCCAAGTCCTCCTCCATAGCTTTCACCCAATGATCATCACCAAATGCCTCCTTAGCACTTCTAGGTTCAAAGGTGGAGATCATGCAAGAGTTCTCTCTTATTCTCCTTCTAGTTAGTACACCAACATCCTTATCCCCAATTATCTATTCAGGACTGTGATTTAGTCTCACATACCTAGGAATAACATGATCATTCTCTTCATGTTCAACTTCTTCATTATCATCTTCCTCTGAATTTATTTGTTATGGTTGAACAAGTACATCAGGATTTGCTTTACGAGTTTTTGATTTAACAGTTTCAGATTCCAAAAGAAAAATGCAAGGATCTTCATCCTTATTCTCAGAACTAGTTCCTTCTGAAGCTTCAGGACATTCATCTACATGAACATAAACACTCTCAACAATTCTCTATGTCCGGTTGTTGAAGCATTTATAGGTCTTACTCTTGGTGGAATAGCCAAGAAATATGCCTTCATCACTCTTAGCTTCAAACTTGCTTATGTAATCACCTCTATTAATAAAACATTTGCTTCCAAATATCTTAAAATAGCTAACATCAGGTGATCTCCCATACTAGTACTCATATGGGGTCTTGTCCTTACCTCTTTTCACCAGAAATCTCGGTTCATTATGTAGACAGTTGTACTTACAGCTTCTTTCCAAAATGTTTTTTGCTACACCTCCTTGTATCAACATAGTCCTAGTAGCTTCAACCACTGATCGGTTGTTTCTCTCTGCTATACCATTATGTTGTGGTGTCCTTGGTGCAGAAAGTTGTCGCTTGATACCATTATCATCATAATACTTAGTGAACTCCACAGAAGTGAATTCACCGCCATGATCTGTTCTTAGAAATTTTATCTTTTTGCCACTCTCTTTCTCAGCTAAGGCTCTGAATGCCTTGAATTTACTAAAAGCTTCATTCTTATCCTTCAAGAATGTGACCCACATCATCCTTGAACAATCATCAGTGAAGATCATGAAGTATCTATCACCTTGAATGCTTCTTGTTATTATTGGTCCACATAGATCTGTATGAACCAAATCTAACAAGTTCTTTGCTGAGAAGGACTTGCTCTTGAAAGTTGAAAAAGTCATCTTTCCTAGCTGATATTCTTTACAAAGAGCATTAACCAATTTGTCTAGCTGAGGCAGACCTTTTACTGTATGTTTCCCAATTGCAATCAATTCACCTTTGTTGTCAAAGATTTTGCACATTCCATTTCTAAACTCCAGTGGGTATCCTCTATCATTAAGTTGTGCCACACTTAAAAGATTGTGCTTTAGGCCTTCAACCCAATAGACATCGTTAGCACTGCTCTTCCCATTAAGAGAAATAACTCCCTTCCCTTTAACCATACAGGGTGAGTCTTTGCCAAATCTGACAACACTGCCATCAAATTCCTTCAGGGAAAGAAATTTGCTCCGATCACCGGTCATGTGATGTGAACAACCACTATCAATGATCCAATCATCAGAGTTATCCATTTTGGATACTAGTGCCTTCTGATATGATATTTCTTCCTTAATAGCTACAAACACAATATCTTCACTATCATCATCATCATCATCAGATTCTTCATCAGTAATACCACTGTCAATAGCTACAAGACAATCGCTCTTGCCTTTACCCTTGTACTTCTTAAATTTGTCTCTCTTGTATTCATTTTCACCATTAGGGCAATTTGCTGCTATATGACCAATCTTGTTGCATGCAAAACATTTTAAAGGTAGCTTACCTCTATATTTACTAGTGCCTCTAGGCAGTCGTTTTGCCAACAATGCTTCAAGTTCCACTAAGTTGTCTTCATCTTCAACAACTCTGTTGGATCTAGATTCATATCTATGGCTGGTATCTCTGATTCTTCTCACAAATGGGTTAGAGACAGAAGCTCTGAATGCAGATTTTGATTTCTATACACTACCATCATAGTCATTAAGCTCAAAAGCAGTAAGTTTGCCAATAATAGAGTCAAGAGTTACCTTTGTCTTGTCAATGGATTTCAGCTCCTGAATAGCTACAACTCGGATAACATAGACCAGTAGCAGGATTCTCATTACCTTACTGATTACCGTGGCATCTTCCACTTTCCCTCCTGCACTCTTTATCTCACCAACTATCTCTTTAATCCTTTGACCGTACTGCTAGATATTCTCACCTTCAGACATTCTCATGTCATCAAATTTTCCTCTTAAACTCTCCTCTTTGGCAATCTTAACATGTTCATCACCACTATAAATCTCTTCAAGTTTTTGCCATACTTCATGTGCAGTTTCAAGACCATGAACATCTACGTATTCAACATCAGACAGGGAACTGATAATAGCCTCTAATGCTTGGTGATTTTCTTGTTGTTCTTTCTTCTGATCATCAGTCAGGATTCTAGTAGGTGTAATATACTTAGTTCCTATATGATTCCAATATTGACTACCAAGACTCTTAATGTAAATATTCATTATGTCACTCCATATTCTATAGTTATCTTTGTTGAACTTCGAACCTTCTTTCTTCATCATGATCTACAAGATCTTTTCCTCAAGTTGTTAGGCTTTTAGATTAAGAGGACCTGAGATGCTCTGATACCAATTGATGGTATGATGAAAGAATAAGTATCTGATAGAATATTGAGAGGGGGGGTGAATCAGTATATCAAAAAACTGATACAAAGTTCCCAAACTCAAACTCAGTCAAACAAAGTAAACATATCTCAGTCAAGATCAATATTCATAAGAATACTTGACATCAACCAGTTTAACTGTTATGACAACTTTAACAGTAAACAACTTCAATCTTGTAAACATCAACAATGCTTAATCATAACTCAACATATTCATCTCTCAATGCTTCTACTTAACATGACTTATCAAAAGTTAACCAAATCAACAAATAAGATCACAACCACAAAAGCATTCACCACTTGACACAAATGTTTATATGTGGAAAACCCAAATAGGTAAAAACCACGGTGAGATGAGACTCACAAGGATAGCTATTTGAACTCTTCTAAAGTTCGCCCTGTTAGGAGCCAAGCCTGTTAAATCTTTACAATAAGTCTTGTTAAGAACTAATTCTAGTTAGGAATCACCCGGTTAAGGGATTTACAAATATACCTTGATGAAAAGCACGATACCCTGTTAGGAGTAACCTAGCGGGAGGATTTAAGAATCCAAGCTAATGGACCACCAGGTTAGAGGATTTAATGAGTAACCAATCTTGTTAGAGCTTACTCAATTAAGGGATTTCACTTTTGCTGTAATTGTTAGAAAACAACAGGTTTTCTTGATCTATCTAAGTAGCACTACATTTGCTTGATCAAATCCTTCTAAGCTTCAATCTGCCTTCACTCAAAGTGCAGATCTATTCACTAGTTAGGCAACGACACACTCAACAGGTTTCTATCAATCTTGCCAAAAACCTTTACAAACAACTTCATCAACCTTAAATACAAATCAATTAGGTCGATAACACAACAAAAACCTAATTCTCATCATCGAGATTACAAACAAGTCAGTACAATCTTTACTGTTAGAAATCATGACAATCTCTTCACATTCTTCGAGAAAATTCCAACCGATCCATGATCACCGCTTCATCGGACTTTGTAACTCATCACACATTGTGCATTAGATGCAATCCACTTTGCTCCTTCCTGAGACAAAAAACAAACGCGCCAAAACAATTTGAACATATCCTCATACAATGATCACATGCGTCTCCATCATTACTGTTTATCAGATAATAAACCAACAAACTTGATCAGTTAGGGTTTAACAGCTGATAGGGTTTACCAGTTACATTACATAGAAAGGTTTAACTCTTTACACTGGTTCACTAGTTCAACTCACAAACTTTACATACTGGTTTACAACATCTTCCACAAAGCTCTTCTTACCGGTTACTAGCCAATATAAAAAACAACAATATCAACAATAACATGAATACCATTACCAGTTCAATTGACATCAATGACAACATATCATTAATGCAATCTCTATGCAAAATGCCAACATATTATTATCAAACTGAGTAATAATATTTGGGATGACATTAAGAAGATTAGCTTGAGGAGCATGAGGGTTTGGGCATTGAGGAGCCAAAAAGTTATTAAAAATTTGAACACCCTCCTCTTGGATATCTTTAGCATTTGAAAGTCGTTTCCCTGAGACAACATCATTGATTGAAAATATTGAAGATGTTGCTCTCCTAGATTTAGCTGAAGCATGAAAAAACTTGGTGTTTCTATCACCTTCTTTCAACCAAAGTTCTCTAGATTTTTGTCTCCAATAGATTTCCTCTCTTTTTATTAGTTCCTCCCAATTTGCTTGCAATTGTTTTTGCTTCTCATATGCTAGGTTGTCCATACCATGCATAATAATATGCTCATGAATATGATTTAGCTCTTTGGCTGCCACTTCTTTCTCAATGAAGATTGTCGTGCTCTGTGAAGTGTGATACCTGCAGCTGCAACACAAAACACTCAATAGATTATTACAAGCATGGTTAGAAAATAATAAGAGAACAAAGATGAACCATGACAAAGCGAGCTATCACCTCCTAAGAGATGCAAGTATGGATTTGGTCTCAGATCTCGATAAGCAATCCCAGTGACTTGACTACACTTAGATGGAGGATTTGAAATGATAATGATATGCAAAGATGAGATTGATTATGCTAGATTGATCCAAGAGACTAATTAAGCTAATAAGATGCATGATTGAGCTATGACGATGATGCAATTAAGCTAGAAAAAGAGATTGATTAAGCTACATGATTCAACAATTATGCTAGAAAATGATCAAATTAAACTAAATCTAAGATGCAATTGCTTAAAACAACAATGTTCAAATGATATGCTAGAATGGATATGCCTATAGTAACAATGCCTAAAATGAAAATGAGATGGGATACTTATTGCTCCAAAATGGGGGATATTTAAAGGATTTCCAAGAGCAGGGGTGAGGTGGCAGGAATCAATGGTCAAGATTGAGTTTGAAGATATCAAGGGTGAAATTGGAGGAGGTTGAAGAAGAGGTTGGAGGAAGAGACACTTGTCATCTCTGTGGTGACAAGTGTCAAGGAGCTTTGCTCATAAAAGGGCAAGTGTCTATGAGAGGAGACATGTGGCCAAAGTGCCACGTGTCTCAAGAAGAAAATATCCACACCATAGGAGGTTAGGATAAGGAGGTTAGAATGTGCACGATAGGATAGGGTTAGTTAAACCCAAGGTTAGGTGGAATGGGTTAGGTTAGAGGGATGGTTAGGTTAGGTGGTTAGAAGTTAGGAGGCATGTGGGTAATTTGAATTCAAAAATTCAAATAATAGGAAAAGACTAATTAATTCTCAACAACTCATAAATTGATTTGTTTTAATTAATTAGAGGATTAGAAGAATTGATTGAAGATGGGGAGAGGATTAATTAATTTGAATTAATTAATCAAAGGGGACTATGGAATGAACCTATTAAATAAATCCTTAGATTTATTAATAAGTAGATGAAAGGGATAAATTTAATTGAATTGCCTATTGAATTCAATTAAATTAGGAAGGGGGATTAATTAAATAATTGCTTATTTAATTAATTATCTTCAGACCATTTTTAGGTGTATACAAAGATATTTTTAAAAGTGTTCAAATTCCAGTCCTTAATGTGGGATTTAGCATGCCACATTTTCTTATAAAATTGAAACATTTTGGTTCCTATGACTTGAGGTGCACTTACCCACCATTGGCATAGAAGAGGGAGAAAATGTGGGTGTCTAAACCACATTCTTTCAAACTTAAAGAATGGGCAATGCAAGGTTGGAGCTAAAGCTGAAGATATATTAATAGAGACAACGAAATGATCAAAACAAACAAATGGCAAGATATCTGATTCAAAGGTAAACTTCTGAAGCAACCACTATTGAGAGATGAGAAATCTATCCAACATTTATTCTATTTGTGCAAAATTTCCCCTTTTATTTGTCCAAGTAAATAACCCTTTCTTGGGGACTATGTCCTTTAAAGCATTATCAACTATAAAGCTTACAAAATCATCAATGGACTTTTGGGGTGGGGTAATTCCTCCTATCTTTTCTTGGTAAAAAACAAGGGCATTAAAATCCCCTCCCAGAATAATGTTTTGATTTTCTGAATTTTGGATGAGAGTAGTTAAGGTGTCCTAGAGTCTTTTTTTCTCATGAGTGGGAGAGGGCCCGTATACATTAATCAATGTGAAAGACAAGTCAAAACTCTAGATATTCATAAGCTGCCAATTGTTTCCCTCACTAATTGATTCCACAAATAGTTTCTTAGGATTCCATAGCATTAAGAGACCTCCAGAGGCTCTCGTGATTGTTACATGTGTTGATTTCCATTTTGTCCATTTTGAAATTGTTGCTTGAAAAGTGTTTAAATACATCTTAGTTTCTTGGATTATGATGATATCCACTCTTAAAGAACCAAGTTGTTTCTTGACTCTATTTCTCTTGTCAGAGGCATTGATGCCTCTAACATTTGAAGAGATAATCTTCATATCTCTCAAGGAGAGCAACATGCCCTCCTCGGCCTTTGAGTAACTGAGAATTTACCATGTAATGTAGTCTGAATTCCTGCCTCTATTTCTTCTTTGATCTTCACTGACTTGGGGTTTCCTTCCTCTTGGTTTTGGAGTTTTTACAATCTACTCCTGATTTGTAGGAGATTGAGAGATGGAAAGGGACTGTGAAAAATCAAAAGTTGTATCATTGCCATGTTGTTCATCAAAACATTGTTGATATTGTCAGCTTCCTCATGAAAGGGCAAATTAGAGAAATTTTCAGGTTCTTGAGTGAAAACGAGCATAGTGGTAATGTATTGGGAGTCAGGTCCATCATTTTCATTTAGGATTTCTTTTGCAATCTCATCAAAAAAAATAGAGCCTACTGTTTTGAGTAGATCATCTGCTACTTGTTCTAGCCTTTCTAGAGATGGTTGTACCCGTGGTTGTTCCTTCCATTGGAGAGTACACATCTTCTTGGGATTGTCTCTTAATAAAGAGGATGAGATGTCTATTGGTTATTTATTAAGAACCAAATTCCTATGAAATACATCCAAATTTGATTGCAGCAATGGAGGGATAACAAGTTTCCTCTGTGAAGATCTCTTTGACAATGTCCATAAGGAGTCAATACTATCATGAAGTTGAGGACTGATACATTGGACGATATTAGTGATAGTATCCTCCAGAATCTAGAATGAGGATCGAGGAAGGGTCAATATATGTTGTCCCTTTTGAAAGCACTGAAAAGTTGTTTTGAAGAAGCTCATGTTGAAATTTGGAGTAAGTGTCCTTAAATTTAGTGCAAACAAATATTGGAGTTGTTTACCCAAGTCGAGTTGTGTAGACTGTTTGCTAGACATTGTGTTGACTCTTGTGATTTCCTTATGGGTGTGAAAGAGATGGTCATTTCCATTATATGAAGGATTAAAAAGAGTACACTTGGAGGGATCAGAGGAGTGATCCTCACAGACCTTAATAGTTGAACATTGTGCTTGTTGACATTGAGATTTGAAGTGGCCTAGGAAATCTGAAGAACCATCAACTAAATCAGGTTGTTCTATAATAATGGTTTGATTCCAAAAACCAGCCTTAGGATTAATTGACAAATTTTCTGGAACTGATTTAGATAGGTCTAATAATAGGCATACACATGTTGAAAGATGGGTCAACTCAAAGGGAATGAGATCATGTTTGATAAAAATACCCAAGTGATTCGCAAGGATCTCAATAATGTCGAGGTCCCTATATTCCAAAGGTAGAGAGGGAAAAGAAATCCAAAAAGGGGCAAATCTAAATATCTCCTTATTTGACTTAAAGTTTGGGATCCAAGGGATTGTGAAAAAGCCAAATCCCTTGCAAAACCAACCTTTGTTTCTATGAGCCATGTCTCTATAATCTTTAGACTCAAAAATTGAAATAAAGAAATTAGAGTCATTATCAATGTAAAAAATGTCTTTGATCCCTGTCTAATGGATATTAGCCCAGTCAAACAATTCAGTAGGAGACGGTGAGGATTTCCAAAACTTACCAATTAGAGGTCACTCTCGAAGATGTTCACTTTGCGGTTGTAGGAGATGTTTCGACAAAGTAACCAAGTATTTTGGTGATCTTCGACTTGGGTGATCATTTACAGGGGCGTCCTTGAGTTGGGGATCTTCATTGTTTATCTGTTTCCTACGCCAAACTTTCAATATTTTGCTAGGGGTTCTATTGTTTATTTGTTTATAATGTAGATGGTATTGGTTCTAAGAATTGCACAATTAAGTTGCATGCAAAACCACAACTTAGTTGAGGAAACAGTATCAATACAAAATTTGACAATATTATTAAATTAAAATTTAATCAAAATAATATAAACACAAGTTAATCAAATGAATAATAATGTTTAAAACATATTTTGTGGTGTTAATCATCTTGAATGTCTTATATTCAAAGCACTTATTTAACACATGCCTAATCTTTGAGACTTTAGAATAATCAATTTTATCACAAACAATACACTTCAAAGCAAAGTACTTAAAGCTAAAAAAGAAAAGAAAATAAATGAACTTTAAAAAATAAAATAAAAACTAATTTAAGTAACAAATAAAATTAAATGAACTAAAGTGGCTTAAGGGTAGGCCTTCAAATTTTACCAAAAATGAAACACTAAAATAGCAATTCCCAAACATATCTATTTTTTAATATAGCAATATTATGCATAAAAAAAAACTTTTTGATTGTGAAATAATTATTCACCTTAAAACTATTAGATCTAGTTAATGAACACTAAAACCTTCGTCACCATAATTTGTTATCAAGTCCACCATTGCAAGTGAAATTTTATTATTTTTATGAAAAATGTTGATCTATCTATCCACATGAATATGGCAATAACTAACTATTGGCTAAAAACATAGACTAGTATTTAGTGCATCCAATAATTGAAAATAATAATATAGGTAATAGTGGCTCTAAGAATTAAATAAGTTGTATGCAAAGCCAAAGCTTGGCAATATTGTTAAATTTTAATTTAATCAAAGCAATATAAACAAAATATATTTAAATAAATAATATTTTTTACATATATGTAGTATTAATCATGTTAAATGTCTTATACTCAAATCTTATTTAACAAATTTCTAATCTCGGGACTTTAGAATCGTCAATTTTATCACAAAAGCATACTTTAAAACATCATATTTAAAGATTAAGAAAAAAAGAACTTTAAAATAAAACTAATCTAAGTCACAGATAAAATGAAATGAATTAAAGTGACATAAAAGTAGACCTTCAACTTTTCTCTGAAATTGAACACCAAAATAACAATTACCATACATATGTATTTCTAAATATGGCAGTATTATACATAAACAATATTTTTTATTGTGAAATAATTATAAACATCTTAAAACTATTAGATCTAGTTAGTGAACACTAAAACCTTGACCACCATAATTTGATGTCAGCTTCACTATTGAAATAGATGCATTCATTCTATTATCATCTAATAGAGACAAATAATGGATAAACTAATCAACTTTGAACAATCATACTTGTAGAGATTTATCTAAAATAAAAATAACGAATAAATTACTTATTGATGACATGAACAACCATGTTGAAGATTGAAATTGTAGGATAGGAAATTGAACTCTACGAAAGAAAGTGTTTCCTTTGATAACTCAATCCTCTACTCATTCCAATGAATTAGATGTCACTCAAGAATATAGCTTATCCTCTATAAAAAACTTATAATTGAAAACAAATATTGAATACAATATTTTTTTATACAAATTCCAAAATTATAACAAACTAATAGCAATATGTCTCTATTTATGAAAATACAATTTAAAAATAATAGAAATAGAGTGTACGAATGATGAAGATCAACCAATGGCTCACACACACCCTCTATCATGGACATTAGTACCATGTGTGGGCTGCAATGCAACTTGTTGTCATCCCGTACAAATAGAACACGGGGAACTCCAAAAATAAATGGAGAGCATTCCTACACAAGTTCTAAGGAAAACGGAAACATGAGATACAATAGAGTATATTGATAAAAGATAATAAGAACTGAAATGATTTAAATAAAATATTGGAGAAAAAAGGAGAATCCATCAATTAACCCAAAATTAAGGAAAGCTCCAAGAAACTTAAATTAAGGAAGAAAGGAAAAAATGTAAAATTAGATAAAAGAGATAATGGATGATGATAATTGTGTGTGTGAAAAGTGGACTTGTATCTGTATCTGTATCTGAATACACAACACTTCAATTAAGTCATTAGATGCATGGTTAGTAAATCAATAACCAATGAATAATAAAACCATTACAAATCGACCTATTGCCTTCTAGTAGATGCGAGTTTAGTTTTGCTCTCAGATTTCTTTATGCAACACCAATGACTAGATGACACCTAAATGAAGGATTTAATCTATATGAGCACAAAATTAAGCTATATGGACGCAAGTTAAGCTAACATGATTAAGTTATGAATGAATATTTAAGCTAGTCGATTTAACAAATATGCAATAACTAATAAGCAATATTCTTAATGCTAAAAAATCTCAATAGACCTACAACAAAAACAACATAATAACGATAAATCTCCTGGTTCTTTGAATGAGAGATGAGAGCCTAAATTTATAGAAAATCTAGAGAGAGACCGACGGTCAAGATCAATCAATGATGAATGATAGAGATTCTCCAAGAGGAAGCACAATCCAGGTGAATTGATGTGATGGGCTGTTTTTCTCAGCTTTAAAGGAAATTGAACTAATTTTAAGATAAAATCAAGAAAACTGGTTTATTTCATATTTTTATTCAGTTTTGATATTTAATTGATTTAATTGCTTTTCTAAGATTTTTCAATTAATTTCCTTTTTAATTTCTTTTCTCAATTTTAATTATTTTTCCAAATTAATTCATTTTTTTAAAATTAATTCTTTTTTTAATGATTTAATGGCAAATTGATTTATTAATTAAATATGCTAGGATATTTAATTAAGTAAATAGGATAATTGATTAAAATGATTTACTTGGAATTATTAATTAATCAAATAAATATTTAATTAATATATAATGATTTATTTGCCATGTGACATTGATGATTAGAGAATTAATTAATTAGGTGCTCAAGATTGATTTAATTTCCTTTGGTTAGGACCTTGGTGATGCAGTCGAGATTAGGGGCTCATGGTTTAGGTGACCATTTTTAGGGTATTACATTTGCCCCTCTTTGAATTGATGTGCGAGCAATGCATTGATTCAAAGAAAAATTAATGTCAAATAGATTATCAGTTTTGAACTTGATGGATCACAAACCGATGAAGAGCGAGATGTTCAACTTGATTTGAAGTGATGAAACTGAACAAATTGATTAAAGTGACACCGATCCCGAACTTGATTGAACTAGGACCGACAAAGAGCGAGATATCGATCTTGGACTTGATGGATCAAGAAAGGAGTCTCGTTCTAGAACTTGATTGAACTAGATTGAGGGAAGAGATGAAACCGATTCTGAACTCGATTGAACTAGAACCGATTGAGCAAAGAGAATGTCCAACTTGATTTGATGCGATGAAACTGAACACTGACTTGAATTAAGCGTGATTTAGATGAAGACAATATCAGCTTGATTTGATGCGATGAAACTAATATCCCCCTAGAGATTGATTCGATTTTGAAGAACATTGAGGTTTTGTTTGATTAATCTTCGATTAAAAATATTTTTTGCTCGACTTTCGATGAAGAAGAAAAAATAGTCAAGGGTATAATTTTCACATCCATCGGAGCAAGTTTAAAATTAGGGTTTTTTATATAAGGGGTTGAAAGGGTCATTTTCATTTCATTTTCGCTTCTCAAAGTTCAAAAATTCAAAAAACTTCTCTAGAGCAAAATGGCAATTCCTGAGCATACCCACTGATTCGGGCTGCAAAGATGACATAATTGACCTAGGAACTATCCCCCTGTGGTAAGTGATTGATATTTAGCTTGTTAAATTTCTAAATTTGTATATTTTTGCATGAATTTTTCATTTAAAATTTCATTTTATTTCATGTTTGGTCGTTTCATCGTATGGTGAACTTGTATTTGTCGTACGAGTATTTGTTAAACAATGATTACTCATATTAAGTCACTTGTTTTGTCATTCTGTGGGCACCCTCGATTCGTACAAAACACGTTATTAGGGTCTATTTAGTCGTTCTGCATTGGTCAGCGACTCGTATCGTATAGTTTACTCGTACTACCTGAAATCTTTACTCATACGAGTTGTTGCCCCTCTATGTTTACTCGTTTAAAAAACAAAGCATTTTTTAGCATCGAAACTTGAAATTTTGATTTCTGTGATTGATTAGTTGGATTCATGGGCACTTTTGATAGCTTTTTAACTCAATTTTAATTGCATACTGATGAGTTGTCATTCAATTTTGCAGGTTAGCTTGTCAGATATACAATTTTGATGTACCTATCCACCCACTATGAGATTAGTTCGACAACTTTCAGATGCTCAAAGGGCTCATATTGATGCATGTGATTTTTGATACTTGTTGCAGATGCCAGATATTCATGTGAATCATGGATTGCTTAGTGCATTAGTTGAGAGATTTCATTTAGAGCATAACACTTTTTACCTACCTATCGGGGAGATGACGATCACTCCTGAGGACGTATATAGGATTCTGAGGATTCTTTTATCAGGCGGCAGAGTGGACTATGATTCTTCTCCTCAGGTGGGGATTACAACATTACACAGGGTATTCCAGGATGATAGTCTTACAGTGCGATCCATTTCATGGGATGACATGGTGAGCAGATATGGAGGGAGATTTCTTGTCGCTTGTGTGCTCGTTGGACTGATAGGATGTTTTGTTATGCCTGACAGAGGACAACAGGGATTCTTGTGTGGCTGGGGGAGGATATTGGAGATGTTAGTTGCTCAGCCGAGGAGATTAGGTTGGGGATCTTTCTTGTTAGCACACATGTACCATGAGATGCATGAGATCGCATACTGAGATGCGAAGAGCATGGCTGTTGGGGTTCTTGTTCTACAGATATGGGAATGCGAGCATATCCCAATTTGCAGGCCAGTTGTCAATGATTCAAGAGAGCCACATCAGTCTATCATGTTATGATACTCAGGTTATTTGATGCAGCCCCACTTGGGGAAGGCAGGTTTCTGGAGGCACTAGTTAGATGACTTGATTGTAGTTGTCTGGAGGCCGTATAGGGGTTTAGAGGAATGGGATGAATGGAGGCGAGATCGAAGATTGATGTTTACGACATGTCCACTCATTGGGAGATCTCAGATGATTATTGGGCATTTTGTTGTGAGTCGGGTTATGAGGTAGTACGAGCGAGTTCAAGCCATTTCACAAGAGTTTACTTCTTATGCCTGATTTGGGGATGAGGAGAGGAAGGGATGGGGGCCAAAGTTATTTTATGCCCTGGCAGCATAGGAGTTGATAGCCCTCCAACCACAACGATGGGACTATTTAGAGGATATTGTTAATGCGGGGGTGACCCTAGAGTACAAGGATGAGTCATTGAGACATCCATTCCCACGATTTATAGATCCAGCAGAGCGAGCGCCTCAGATTGATGAGGGTGGAGATGACGTACTAGCTTAGGCATAGGGATAGAGAGTAGATCCACCTGGGAAAGCAGGAGGTGGTCTTGGTGCGAGTAGCACTAGGGTACCAGTGATTGGTCAACAACAAAGGAGAGGAGAGGGTGGTTCATTGGGTGCGGTCGGAGGTGAGGGAGGTGGATCTCAGGGTGCAGGGGCTAGAGGTGGTATTGGTGGTGAGGGGGAGATGGGAGAGAGAGTTTCCCCTCGACAGGTGCAGCAATGGAGGGATGAGTCGACTGAGGGAGGAGAGGAGGAGATACCTCAGGGACAGACGCTAGCGGATATGATCCGTACATTCAGAGGGAGAGCGAGGAATCTCCAGACACAAATGGAAGTCACGCAGACCCAAGTTACAGAGCATGATTAGGAGGTGCAAAGATTACGACGAGAGTTAGCTGCCTCCCCACGTGAGGTTCTGCATCAGTCTAGTCGAGAAACTTATTATGTGAAAGCATACAGTGCAGCAGTGCCGACAGATAGACATGTGGCCCCTTATTCATAATATATGGCTAGATCAGAGGGAGCACAGGTACCTCAATAGTTCAATGTTCAGAAGGAACCTCCTCCTCCACCATGTGATGAGGGAGAGGGCTAGAGCTAGATTTTTATAGGCTATGTGTTATTTTGTATACCTTATTTTTATAGTTTATGCAATTCTTGCCCCGATAGACATTATTTATGATAGTTTGTATCATTTTTACCCCCTTGACATTGAGATTTTGAAGAGCTATATACGACACATGATTCGATCTACTTGTTGTTGTGTTGATTTATATGAGATGTTTTATGAGATGTCCTTCTATATGTTGTTCTATATGAATGCATTCCTTTTCAGTGTGTATGTAATGCAGATGAATATGCATGTTTTTGTTCCTTTTTCATATGCAATAAATGATAAAAATGATGAGCAAATGATGTAAATGTATATTTTTTTGTTTTTTTCCATGCAATAGTATGAATGCAAATGAATGCTTAATGAACTTATGGATCTATATATGATATGCTCATGAATGCAGCGAACATCTCATTGAAGATTTTAGATTTTGATGCTCAAGAACTCAATCGTGTCGATAAATTCAGTTGACCACTTGGCGAAGAAATGATGATTGTTTCAAAGTTAGGCTCTCATTCAAAGAACAAAGAGAGAGATTGTATTATGTTGAAATCACTTGCAATGCACAAAATTAAGAATGAATGCAACCTAAAACTGAGTCACTAGATTTTAATTTGCTTTTTATCATCATTGAGCGGAAATGTAGGAATAAACATAAGCATCAAAGCACAAAGAGCCAGGATGACCTGAATGTCACATCTTTTTTAATATAGCAAGCAAACATAAGCATCAAGGCATAAAGAGCCAGGATGACTTGAATGTTGCTTACATGCAAACACACCAGACAAAGTAGAGTTCCTTCCTTGTCATATGCAATATTGATTATATTGTCTGCAATGACCCTTGTATCATTCATATCCTAGGACAAATTAAGCATGTATCCAGATTGCGTGATAAAGAAATTTACTCAAAATAGACAAGGAAATGATTCCAACCTCCCTGTAGCATACAAAGAAATAGAGTCGAGGTATGTGTGGCGAGTTCACCTTGATGTGAAGGCACTTATCACAGACACCCAACTTATGAGATGTTTCCAGATCATCGAAATCACTTCTACAAGCAAAAAACAAAGAAAAGTATCATGCCCCCAGTCCTTGCTCCTCTTAGTCAAGACAGACTTCCTCGAGTTACTCAGAGGGAATAATAATCAAAAACCAATTTAAAAGACAACATTCAAAGAAAATTTCAATCATAGCTCAAACAGTTTTAGATGTTCTTGCTTTATATGTTTACTAAGTGGTAAAACTCTGTAGTGGATAGGAGACAAGTGACTGACTCAGATTGGATGACCTGGTGCTACCGACAAAAATATGACTTGGTAAAACTACTTAGGACATTTAAATTGATCAATTGATCACCCTAAGACTAGGACATTGATTGGTTTCAAGCCATGAGGGTTCCAAGAAGAACCAAGGTGTCACAAAGTGACTAAAGGATATATACAAGCTAAAGCAAAGATGCAGAAAAGTGGGAAATAAAGAAGGAAATGCCAAATTTGTGTTGATAGATGGAGCACTTAAATACAAGAGGTGCCTTTTTATCAAGTTTTCACCTGCTTGGCAAAGATTCTTTCTTTTTTTTTACTACCAAGGTGCTTGTTTACCAGGTTTTCGCCAAGGCATTTTTCTTTCATATTTTGATTTTTTTTTTCAGGACTTTTTAAAAAAAATTTCATGATTTTTTTTTTTTTTTAGGATTTCTTCAGGACTTTTTAGCTGTATAGATTGTTGGAGCAGATAATGCTAGGTGTAGAATTTCTTCAAGTGGATGGTGTTGATCGGTTCATGGAGTTCTTCTCCTTCCAATGTTGAGATTTGATAAGCGCCAGAGCCAAAGGTTGTAGTAACGATGTAGGGACCCAACCAGTTGGGTTCAAACTTCCCCTTTTTTTCTCGAAACTGTTGATTTTTAGGATTCTCTTAAAACAAGGTCACCAACCTAAAATTCTCTGTGTCAAAATTTCTTGTTATAACCTCTAGACATTCTATTCTGATAAGCTCTTAGATGATCAAATGTCACTTGTTGACGTTCATCTAGCAATTCAAGTTATTGCAATCTAGATATTCTGTGATCTTCATCAGTGACAAGACATTGCAAAGCAACTCTCAAAGAAGGGATTTCAACCTCTATAGGCAAGACTGCTTTAGCTCCATATACCAAAGGAAAAGGTGTAGCTCTTGTAGGTGTAATGATGCTCGTTCTATAAGCCCACACTGTTGGATTAAGCTGCAGATGCCAATCCTTTCCAGATTTGTTGATTGTTCTATATAAGATAGTCAACAGATTTTTGTTAGATGCTTCAGCCTCTCCGTTACCTTAAGGGTAATATATAAAAGACCAATGTTGTTTGATTTTGAACTTTTCGCAGAGCTCATCTAGATCCTTGTTTTTGAACTTTCCTCCATTGTCAGTCACAATCAAAGAAGGTATTCCATACCTGCAGATGATATAGTTAAGGATGAACATAACTACCTATTTGTTAGTTTCTTTGATTAGTAGAACTGCTTCAACCCACTTAGTGAAGTACTCGGTGGTAGTTATGATAGACTTGTGTCCATTAGAGGATGCGGGATAGATTTGGCTAATGAGATCAAATGCCCATTACTGAAAAGGCCAATGTGCGATAAAAGGTATTAGCTCTCTTGATGGAGAACGTATGAGATGCCCATGTAGATGACATTTCTCACAAGTTTTAGAAAATTTTATAGCATCTTTTTCCATATTTGGCCAATAGTAGCCAACCCTTAGCAGTTTTCGAGCTAAAGTTAGACCGTTTGAGTGAGATCCACAAATACCTTCATGGACTTCAGATAATGCATGTCGGGGCTCTGGAAGTTCTAAACACCTAAGTAAAGTACTATCTAAACCTCGCCTATACAAATCGTTAGAAATAATGACATACCGTGAAGCATTTCAGATTAGGTTTCTTTTCTCATTACGGGTAAGGTTATTAGGGATAATTTGGTCACATAAGTAAGAGTAGATATGACTATAGTGAGATGAGTCATGTCCAATGATAGAATAGACCATCTAGGATTCAGGGGAATCATAAGAAGGACAATGAAGCTCTTCCACCAGGAGTTCATAATGGAACTCAAATTCTTGTAGCTGTGGTATAGATGCCAATGTAGCCATAACATTTGTTACTCTATTTGTTGATCTAGGAATCTATTGAAATGATACAAAGGTAAAGTATTTCTTAAATTCATCAACCATTCTTTTATATGGAATCAATTTTTCATCCCGAGTTTGATATATATCATTGATTTGGTTGATTATCAGTTGAGAGTCGCCATAGATGTATAACTCAACAACTTTCCATTCAATAGATGTATAACTCTACAATAATGTTTGTACAAGGAAAGAGGATCTTGTACGCCTTTGGGATTGAGTATCTTTGAGGAGTGATAAAAATAATATCAGCACCAGAACCTTGTTGAGTAAAAGACCCATCAAAGAACATTTTCCAAGATCGCTGAGTAAGGTGCATTATGGATTCATCTGGAAATTCTATGTGCAAAGGTTGATTGTCTTCAAGCGGAGCATCAACAAGTTGATCTGCAATGACTTGTCCTTTTATAGCTTTGCATTCTACATATTCAATGTCAAATTCTATAAGTATCATAACCCACTTAGCCAATCTCCCTGTAAGTGTTGCCTTGCTAAGAAGATATTTGAGCGGATCTATTTTAGCCAGCAGTTTGATAGAATGCTCTAGCATGTAATGTCTTAACTTTTGTGATGTGAAGACTAATGCCAAGCAAGCTTTCTCAATGATAGTATAGTTCATCTCATAGGACACCAACGTCTGACTGACATAATATATAGCTCTTTCCTTTTTATTCTCATCCCGTTGAGCCAAAAGTGCCCCCAGTGTTGTATTAGTAGCTGATATGTAGAGTATCAAGGGTTTGTTTTGAATCGGTGGTATTAATATAGGTGGATTAGAAATATATTCATTGATTTTCTTTAGATGTTGTTCACAGTCTTCATCCCAGTTGTAGGTAATTCCTTTCTGTAAAGCTTTTGTGAATGGTTGAGCCTTATTTGCTAGCTAAGAAATGAAGCGTCTTATTGATTGGAGCTGCCCTTGTAGAGTCCTTATTTGACTGACATTCTTTGGAGGTGGCATTTCCATGATAGCTTTAACTTTTTATTGGTCCTCTTCAATTTCTTTCGCTAAAACAATGTATCCTAGGAGCTTGCCAGATGTGACTCCAAATGCACATTTCTTAGGATTTAGTCTGAGTTTAAATTTTTCCATCATGTCTAAGATTGGACCCAATTTTGAGAGATGTGTTGATATTTTCATAGATTTGAGTAGAGTATCATCGACATAGTCTTTCATGTTATTGTGCATCATATCATAAAGATCGTTGTTACAACTCTTTGATAAGTGGCGCCTGCATTCTTTAAGCCAAAGGGCATCACTTTCCAACAGAAATTTCCCCATGCACAATTGAACGATGTTTTATCTTGATCCTCAGGTTCAATTTTGATCTAATTATATCTAGAAAAACCATCCATCAAAGAGTACATTTCATAACCAACAATCATGTCCACTATCATGTCTATGTTGAGCAGTGGAAAATCATATTTTGGACATGCTTTGTTTAAATCTATGAAATCTGTGCAAACACGTATTGATTTGTCAGGTTTGGAAATAGGTACAATATTAGATATCCACTCAGCATAATCAATTTCTCTGATGAATCCAACTTTTAGTAATTTTTCTAGCTCAGCCTTAACAAGTAATGCAAGATGAGGATGCATTTTTTAGAGTTTTTTCTTGATAGGTTTAACTCCAAGAGGGATAGAAAGATGATGCATTATAAGGTCAGGATCCAGACCCGACATATCAACATGTGTCCATGCAAAATTGATCTTTTTCTTTGTGAATAAATCAGCAAATTCTTTCAGTTCTTCTGCTGATAAGGATTGAGCTACATGTATGGTATGTTGAGTTCCTTCTGTTCCAATGGTTATTGGTTGTGTAGGTTCAATCAACACTAATGATCGCTCTTGAAAGTGATCAGGCAAAATATCAAGTATCTTACCTTCAGGTGCCTCAAAGAGGTTTTCACCATTAGGTACGCCCTTTATTTTTACTATTTTTTATTCTGACACTGCCACAGTGTGGTTTTTGCCATCAGAACACTTATTTTTCTTTTTCTTTTTAATTTTTGAGACTAAGATACTTGACATCTGATGCTGTCATGTTCTCACTTTTTTCACTGGTGGAAGAGATCATTTGTTCAACTGCATTAAGATAATAGGCTAATTTATAGTCATTGGCAAAGGTAGGGATATTGAAGGGTTGATCTTGGAGAGTACAATCAATAAGCTCAGGATGTACCAGGGATAAAGATTCAACAGGTTCAAGGGAATTCACAGTATCGTCATCACAAGCTCATACCGACAAGTTGAGTTCTAGAAGACTACCTTGCGTAAGCATCTCAAGACTAGGAAGAGTTAGAACACGATTATCAAAGTTTACGTTAGTATTTAGGGGATATAACCCAACAGACCTACCACTGGCACCTACCTCTACTTCATACTGGACTAAATATTATGGTTCAATAGTAATAGGTTCTTCAAATAGAGTGTTGACATTCATGACAAAGTAGTCATAGTTTGGTGTTGAATAGGTAATGTCATAAATAGATCTTATTTCAGAGTGATCAGAGTCAGAAGATGAAGCCTTTGACTCCTCTTCAAGTGGCTTAGTGAAAGCATGTATAGTATCGATATCAACATCTTTTATGTTGCAAGTTCCTTCATGATTTGGTTCAATGATCACTTGTAGTTGACATACTTGTTGACATAACCTTGATGACTCTTTCAGTCTTTGTCTTCTTTCCCATTTAGCTTCCTCTGGATTGATGACCGATCCTACTTGTCTAGCCTCCAGTTCATTATTTGTAGTCCCATATCTGATTTTCTCTATCTCATTAGAGGGAGAGATAGTAGGTGAAGAATTTTCCCGTGCTTTTCCTTCTTTCAAATTTTGTTCATAATCTTCTTGTCTTTTTAGTCTGATTTCCTCTATTTCCTTTTTCAACTTCAAGCGTATTATCTCTTGTGCTTCATCTATGATATCATTAGGTTATTCAAGAGTTTCTTCAGTATATGCATCTGAGAGAGGCTCTGGACCCCATTCATACTCATTCGAGTTTGTTTTTGAATCCTTTGCTTGCATTCTTCCCGTATATGTGATAGGAATGTTTAGTGGTGCAAATATGTTTTTAATTCCTTCTACCTCTTCTCTCATGTCTTCTAGAACATCTACTTCTTGTAGTGTTATTGCTGATACAGTTGGAACTTGATTACAAGTTGCTTCTCCTCTCTTGATTGCCAATTCTTCTTGTTCTTTCTCATACTCATCCTGAATTTGTTGAGTATTTACTTCTGGTGATGTTTGATGTAGTATCTTTTTCCTCCACTTAGGTTGTTGATGAGAAGTATGTTTTTGATTTGATGACTCTTCTAGATGGTATCTGATTCCAGATTTATCATTTGTAGGCTTAGTTTGTATCTTGATAGGTTCGATGATTCCTTCTTGGCGCTTTCTTAGAGGACCAATACTTGAATATCCCATGCACGTTGAATCATCTTATAGCCTGGGCCATATTGGTTAGGGGAAATATCACTGTGTTGTCCTTCTCTATTTTCACTCTCTTCTTTGAAAAGCCATTTGAGAATAGCTGCCTCTTCTATTTCATCTGCAAGGGAAGTAGAGGATTTTACAAAAATACCATCATAGATGACGTTTGTAGTTGAAGTTTGTGGCTTCATAGCCTCTAATGGTTTTCCAGACTATCTTGGTGATGGTGGAAGAGACATCAATGAGAGTATAGGTTCTATCTTATATCCATCCATGCCAATACCCATGATTTTCAATTTCTTTTCTTTGTCTTTCATCAAAGTTTATGAACTTTCAGCTGCAAAGGTTTCTCTATTATGAGGAACAAGGGTATCAACACATTGCTTTTAAGCATTAAAGGTGTAGGTTGTATCAACGAGAACACTAACTTCAACTCCATTGTAGGGAAATTTCAAACATTGATGGTAAGTAGATGGCACTGCTTGCATTTCATGAATCCATGCTTTGCCCAGCAAGATGTTGTAGGAGAGAGGAAGATCAAGCACCTGACAAATAACATATCGTTCTACAGGTCCCACCCTGATCGGTAATAGTACTAGACCCTTAGAGGTTCTTTCTTCTTCATCATAAGCTTTGATTTCTATTTTCTTTGTTGGATCAAGGACATTATCAGAAAATCCCGACTGTATTAGAGGTGCTTATGGATCATAGTTTCAATGTGCAGTGGCTGGTTATGCAGATGATTAAGTGAATTGTCATCTTCTTCAGAGAAGGACAGGTAGTGAGGTGAAGTCAAGTGACCCACCATAGATTGAAACCGGCCCAAATCTAAGTCTTTAGAGACGTTAGTAACGAGCAAAGATTTGTCCAGAATCTCTCTATGAGCATAAGATATTTTAAGTAGTTCAAGAATGGAGATTTGAGCAGTAGTTCATTTTAATTATTCAACAATGTTGTAACCAGAAGAAGATGATGAAGCCAACTGTTTAGATTTAGCCATGATTGTATCTGGTTGTTTCTTTGAAGAAGCTGGTAGGTTTGACACTATCAATGGATTTGATGATGTTTGATCAGGAGAGGAAGAGCTAGCTTCTTTGAGAGTAACCCTTTTTTGAGTGCGGGTTATGACATTCACAGTTTTCATTTTATTTTGCTTATCTTTGACTATGATCAGATTGCAATATTCATATTGGGAGGATTCAAGCATGTTGATCACATTATCATTGTTGGCATAGGTGTAATTGACTTTGGCACCTTCCTTGGATTTTGAGGAATCTCCCTACTCATAAGCAGGTAAGGGATCTTTGAAAGCTTTGTAATCAGCATTGGTTGCATGATTTCCAACAACAATTTTTCCACCATTGATGAGGTCTTGAATCTCGTTTTTGAGTTTCATACATTTATTTGTTGTATGGCCCTTGTTTCGATGATATTCATAGTACTCATTTTCCCTCCACCATTTAGGTTTGACCTCAGGATCATATGGCTTGGATTTGTCAGGCAATGGGATCAGTTCATTTGCCAATAGAGTCTTAAAAGATGACTCATAGGATTATCCGAGGGGAGTAAAATCACGCTTAGGTTTTGAAACCCAAGGCTTCTCTTTAAACCACTCTTTTGATTTCTTAGGTGGGTTTTTTGAAGCGCTTTCAGCTGCTTTGAGGGCTTGTGTTCTGCTAGTCAGATTCAATACTACTGGTTTTGATTTTGGTTTGACATTATTAACCATTCTATCATTAACAACATTACTGTTATTATCTTTGTCATATTTCTAGTATTTGATCTTCTCTTTGGAACTAGAGCCTTGATGTGTTTCTTTATAAAGTGATATATCTCCTTTCCTTATAAGCACATCTTCCATTTTGAGAGCACTATCCACCATCTTATTGAATGAAGGGTATACTTGTATTTGAATATTATATTTCAACTCAGGAATCAAATTATTGACAAAGATGTCTATTTTCTCAAAATTAGGAATGGGTCGTGAATATCTAGAGAACCTCTTTCTCCAACGCTGAAGGAAAGTGAGAAAAGGTTCTCATATCTTCTGTTTGGTATTACAAAGCTCGATCATTGTGACCAGATGACGAATGTTATAGGATTATTATTGTAGAAACAATTCAACCAGTCCTTCAAAATATTTAATTCCCACAGGCAGGCTTGAAAACCATTCCATTTCTTGTCCTCCTAAACTTCTTGGAAAGAGGCACATGAGATAAGTCTGTTCGTGCATGAACTCCATACACAGAGCACAAAATTCTTGGACATGGTCTTGGTGATCTGAGTTGCCATCATATTTATCAAACTTAGGAATTTCTGTTCTGAAAGGAAATGGAGGCATGTAAAGACTCTTGTCAAATGGACATGGGCAAATTGTATCCAAGGAATATTTCATAGGAGATTTGTCTTTATATTTCATTTCTTTAATCTCAGCTTGTAGTTCTTGTAATTGTTTTGTCACCAATGCTAGTGGAGTATCATCTTCTTTAGTGATAACACTTTCAACATTGTAATTAGGGGGGAGTTTGGCTCCTTGTTTGGCCAATTATATAAAGTATTCTTCTTTTTCTCGGGCCATGATAATCTTCATCATCTTTCTGAAGTCTTTGTCCTTTTGACATTTTACTATAGTATCTTCTCCGGGTTCAGAAACTTTAGAATCACTGGAAGAAGAATCACTGTCATTAGCCTGGATGCTAAGGTCATCACGAGTTTTACGTTTACCAACCTCTTTTTCTTGTCTTCCTTCAGACATATTGGAGGATAAGGATTGATCCAAAATTGGTTTGTTTGAAGATGAAGGTTTGTTGTTCAAAAGGTTAGTAAAAAATGGTTATTCTTGGAAAAAAGGATTAGTTTGAAATGTTACCGTCTCTTCCCTTTTCTTGTTCTTGTTCTTAGAAGAGCTCCTGGTTTGAACAGGAATTTACAACTGACGTGACCGAGATCTTAGATGTGATGCAGATGTCAAGATCAAATCAAATCTAGTTATGCATTTAACGTAGTGATTGAGAGAGGTGACTAAGACCTAGTCTGGTTTCAGAACGATCTATCATGTATAAGACATGATCTAAGAAACATAGGTTGATTAAGTTTGATAAGCGATTGGTTGAACTAGCTGGGAGATGATCGACAAAATAATGCAACACATTGGCAAGGGTACACTATCAAGACTGTTTATGCTTTAGGATTAAGAAAGACCAGATTTAATTTTGCTGCAAATTGGCAGATTCCTGGAGTAACAAATTAGAGGCTCGGACGATAATTTAATACTCACTAAATGAAATAGACAGTCACTCATACGAGTTGTTGCCTTCACTCGGACGACAATTTAGGCTCAACCAGACGACAAATTGCTACTGACTCGTACGACAATTTTCCACTAACCAAACGATAGTTTGGGAACCCAGATCGATAATTTTGAGAAGATAGAACGACAAACTAGATTACTTGGATGACAATGTAGGTAATTTGTATGACAATTTACATGAATCAGACGATGAAATAGGAAACTTGTACAACAATTCTGACCAGGGACAAATTTTTGACAAGGAAATTGAGTTTTTGACCACTGAATTTGATTTTTTTGATTGTTTTGAGCTTTTCCAGTTTTTTCTTTTTTTCTTTTTTCAATTTCTGCTTTTAGGATGAATACACAACAAATACTCAAGATGAAAATTGTTCCAAGCACAACATGCTAACCCTAAGGAAGTTGGCTGAGAGAGAAAACCTTTGCTTGTAGATTTAGGTACACACCCAATAGCTAATCAAAATACGACCACTGGATCTCACACAATGGATTTTCAATGCCATATTAGCTCACTCCAAATGCTAATGGCGGCATGATATGGAAAGTGTCTTGGGAGAGTTACTATCTCTCTTGCACAAAGATTATCCCCATTTCAGAGGTAAATCGGGTAGCTTCTATCTTAAAGTTCTTAGTAAATATTTTTGTTCGCAATTAACCCTTGAAGTCACGCAAGCGCAATTGAGGCCTATAGCCTGACAAGGTACTGAAACAAGTTGTAGTCACGCAAGCGTGATAAAGACCACGGGGCCCTACAAAATTCCCGATATTAGAGATCTCAAAAATGAAAACTCAAATAATCCCGTCCTCCGAGACTTTAATCCCGAAAGCCTATTTATTATAGTGATTTAGAATGCTTGGATTTAGCTGTACTCACTTGGATCGTTCTCGTAGGGTGATTACTTTTTCCCACTGTGATAGGCCCGCTAAAAGGTACACAAATCTCAAACTTAGAAAAAGCTTCAAGGGTCTGGATTTCTGATTGTCTGTGTAGACAAGAGCATACTCTCCTACATCTTAGACTTTTCTTCGAACACGAAAGACAGATTTGTTCATTTACCATAGTAATTTAAGTGCCTAAAAATGAATTAAATAATACATAATATTTAGTCGATTCTCCTTAGGCAACTTGCAAAACCAACACATCAGTAGTCATAATGTTTTTGATTCTTTGACATGGCGTAAGTTTGATTTGATAAATTATTTGACATGCATTCTGCAAAAAATTAGTTAGTCTGTGAAAATCTCAGGCAGACAGAAGACAATTCAAGGTTAACGTTAGTAAGATCCAAAGCCAAATCAAGAAAACCCCCAAAAGTATATTGTTTATAAAATGAGCAAAGCAGAAATCTGTACGACAATTCTCACTGAGCAGAATGAGTATTCTCACTAAACTGAACGAGTAAACAAAGAATGAAACGACACAAGAAAATACTCGTACGATGATTCCTACAGAGCAGAATGAGTATTCTCAAAACTCATCCTGTAATGCGCAAAAACTCGTATGGCCTTTTGTAGAGACTGTACGGATGAATTTTGAAAAAAAAATGATTTGTAAGGCCGAAAAAAATTGAATCTTTACGGCCCCATGGTGGGCGCCAAAAATGTGTGTGTGAAAAGTGGACCTGAATCTATATCTGTATTTGAATACACAACACTTCAATTAAGTCATTAGATGCATGGTTAGTAAATCAATAATCAATGAATAATAAAACCATTACAAAGCGACCTATTGCCTTCTAGTAGATGAGAGTTTAGTTTTGCTCTCAGATTTCTTTATGCAACATTAGTGAATAGAAGACACCTAAATGAAGGATTTAATCTATATGAGCATAAAATTAAGCTAAATGAATGCAAGATTAAGCTAACATGATTAAGTTATGAATGAATATTTAAGCTAGATGATTTAACAAATATGCAATATTCTCAATGCACAAATATCTCAATAAACCTAGAGCAAAAACAACATAATAACGATAAATCTCCAGGTTCTTTGAGTGAGAGATGAGAGCTTGAATTTATAGAAAATCCAGAGATAGACCGACGGTCAAGATCGATCAATGATGAATGACAAAGAATCTCCAAGAGGAAGCACAATCCAAGTGAATTGATGTGATTGACTGCTTTTCTCAGCTTTAAAGGAAATTGAACTAATTTTAAGATATAATCAGAAAAACTGATTTATTTCATATTTTTATTCAATTTTCATATTTAATTGATTTAATTGCTTTTCTGAGATTTTTCAATTTAATTCCTTTTTTATTTCTTTTCTCAATTTTAATTCTTTTTCCAAATAAATTCCTTTTTTCCAAATTAATTCTTTTTTTCAATGATTTAATGGAAAATTGATTTATTAATTAAATATGCTAGGATATTTAATTAAGTAAATAGGATAATTGATTAAAATGATTTACTTGGAATGATTAATTAAATAAATATTTAATTAATATAGAATGATTTATTTGCCATGTGACATTGATGATTAGAGAATTAATTAATTAGGTGCTCAAGATTGATTTGATTACCTTTGGTTAGGACCTTGGTGATGTAGTCGAGATCAGGGGCCCATGGTTTAGGTGACGATTTTTAGGGTATTGCAATAATAATAACAAAATGCATTGATTTCAATAAAAGATAAATGTATTATATTATATGATAATATCAAATATTTCAAAACAATAGCCTTAAGTTACCACATTAAGGAAGAGATGATCAACCCAATAAGAAAATCCCTCTTGAGAGTTGCCACTATCTCCCAAACACTCCCAAAATGGCCTTCCAAACATCGAATGATTGTACTTCATAAATGCACTATGGAGAAATCACATGCAAAAGCTTGGGAGAATGTTGTGTATAATAACCTTTTTCCAAATCTTCTAGTTGTAGAGCCAAATTGTGTATGAGGATGTACAAATTTGGAGATTATCTTTCTTTTTTCAAATGGGATTATTTTGTCCAACATAGAAGGTCTAGGTTTGTATATGATACCCAACTTGGTAGGTAAGTGTGTTACACTGGTAAATTCTAGGAAAAGTAACGCTCCAATGGTTGGTTGAATCATGCATTTTCACTGGTTGGTTGAATCATGCATTTTCGCTAGATGTTAGCATGCCATGCAAACATCCACACACACTACTTTAGTCTAGAAAAATCAAACTAAAAAATTATGGACTTGGATAATTTTGGTAGAGAATTAAAATCTAATATCGTAATTGCAATATAATATTTTCTCAAGCTAAAGGGAAAATTTTGTTTAGTATGAAATTGCAGGAGTGTGCAATTTGCAATACTGCAAAACACATGTATTAAATACCTTTAAAACTCTTAATTATGTTATCTACAAGTATTTTGGCTAGTGTTTAAACCTAATCATGAATTTAGTGATGAATATTAGAACTTAAACCCTAATCATGTAGCCTAATTATGTTTTCCACCTTCAACCCTTTACTCATATGACTTAGACTTGTTAGCCAACAAAAAACATTATGATGTGCAATTTTTGTATGATTTCCATGGTTTAAGTCTCTTATTCACATGATTTGAAGGTTGTTCTCACTTTTTTCCCTCTAATTATGATGTTCACTAATTATTGTCACTCAAACATTATCTATTCATATTTTTCAAACCATATTCTGGAGTATAACTGACATTGTCATGTAATTTTCATTTCAAAACCTAACATTAATGATTGTATCATACAATTATAAATATTTGCATGATTGCCAAAATACTTTTTGCACAACTAGAAGTGAATTTTCACTTAATTTTATCCCCAATCATGTTTATGAATGATCATTGTCAAATTAAATTTATTTCATCATGTGAATCATAGCCATTTGTCACTCAAATTGCTTTCATTCATGTTTTTGTCATGGGCTTGCCACTTAGTCATGCATCTCTTATACTTTTTTCCTAGCAATCAACTCTTTATCATGCTACTAGAATAGGATTATCACTTAACTTCCCTCTTTTCATTATTTTACCCATATCCTCAATTAGCAAACAAACCTTAATTAAATAATTTAAATGAGATTACCATTTATCTAGGGTATTATATTACACTTTTCCATTTCCATTCCTACTTGACAAGTCTCACTCACCTTTATTCATTGTCTATGCTAGCCATCAAAAACTTTCATTCCTTGTCATCCAATTTTGGTTATTGATGTTGATTATAATTTACAGTTAGTCTTATTATGATCAATCTTCTTCATGATTTAAAAGAATTAAAATGAAACTTTTAAAATCCTTCTCTCTTGCAACACTCCTGAGAGAAATTGTTTAATTGCAAACTACTTTCCTTAGGATTGGAAAATAAAATAAGAGACAAAAACATAATGGAATTTTTTACTTTTTAATCTAACATAAGACAATCCTTCTAGTGACACATTAAAATACAAGGCTTAAATTCTAGGTTTTCAATGATGTAACAATTTGCTCTATCTAGGGACCATGGGACATCATGCACCATAAGAGAGCCTTTCAATATTTTATTAAATCATCGATATATATCCATTGGGCAAAATACCCAAGCCTATTTCTAACACCAAAATAGAAGAATAACCTAACCTAACTAAAAAAATGACAAAAGGAAATACATTGCAAAAGTGGGAAACCTTTTCTACATGACTACAACAAAAAGTGGTAAATAGTACCCATGAAATAATATGAGGAGGTAGACTAGCTAGATGAAAAATATTTCTAGGCTCAATAGGATTAGAAAAATAACAAACCTATATAAGCTAAAATTCCACTCATGAAAGTGTACATCCTTGAAGACTTTACAAAATTTATATTGATATACAGGGTTTAGGATGATGTGAATGATCATGTATGAAAAATCAAGCATAAATTCACCAATGTTATGTAATTTAGGAAAATATTTTTTCTCATTGAAATTTATATCCAACTAGTGGAGATACTCTACCTCCTTAGGAAGATATCTTGTTAAGTATTGTGGTTGCAATACACCTTTGAGAATTTGTCATATTTTATATGATCCACATCATTTGTCACTTTGGAGTATCCAACCATAAACTCAAAGGAAACATTATTATCTAGAAGTAGTCGGAGTTATTGAATTAAAGATCTTTGTCACCTACATTCATCTCTTCAAATATACATTTTGTTTTAATTGTAAACCTCATGCTCTTCTTTAATTTTATCATCTATGCTTATTTGACCAAAGGTTTAACAAATCATCAATATTTGTATTTTCTCCAATCATTCGATTATTGTTAAAGTGAAGAAGTTGAAGAGAAATGTGAATCTCAAGCAATTAACTTTGTAAATCATCTTTCAATGATGTTTGTGGACCTTGAGTACATTGAACTTGTTTAGCCTCATCATGGCAATCTCCTTCAAAGAATACATCAAACAATAAAAGAAAATAGTCATATTGATCTTCTCTTCCTTTTAAACCAAATCCTTATAACACAATACTAAAAATGGGAACACAAGCTTCTGATAGTATATCTTCTTATTTTATATTATTTTCTTCTACAACAAGCTCAATAACAATAGATGTACATTTAGCAATTGATTCTTTGTTTATATAATTGATATCAACTAAGTTTGTACCCTTTGCTAAGATATCAACTCAACAACCTATTGAAACATGAGAAGGAGAAAACTATTATCATAAAAGCCTACACCCTTTGTTGAGCTATCAACTCAACAACTTGTTGAAACATGGGAAGGTCTCATAAAGTGTTGGCTCTAATGCTTGAGACCAACCTCTAGAGAGAGTTGGTTACCTTTAGTACTTCAGCTAATCTATTGCTTGCTAAGAAAAAGGGAAAATAGATAGTTTGAAATGAACCTATGACTACTAGTACAGTGATACACCAAATGAGTTTCAAGACTTACACTTTTGATTTGGGCACACAAAATGACCAAATTCTCAAGCCAAAACTAAACAACTTAGAATTTCAAATGTATTTAACAAAAGTTCTTCATAAGTATGCTACAAGCACTAAGGAAAGTATTGGGAAGGAGGTGGTAAAGTTGTCACAACTTAAACTATATCCCTAGTTGACTAAGACAAGTCACAACATGAAAAATAAACATCTTTCTGAAAAAAAAAAGGAAATGAAGATGAGATTAAATCAAGGAGAAAAACATCATCACAAGGTTACATCAATCACCTCAAACAAACACACAATATAGTAGCTCAGAGAACGTAAGAAGTTTCATTTTATTAATCAAAATATGTTTTTACAATGGCTATACAAGTCTGAAATGTTTGTGTTCTCGGACTAAACTTAATTAAAATGAGTTACAATGCCGTGTAGGTGTGAAAGAACCTTATTTTAGGTTTAAAAAACTACACCAAAAATTTAAGAACCAACTTAGAAAATAGTCTAAGGTTATTCCTTATAGTGTGCAACAACCTGCTACAACTTAGGAACATATGTGAAGAAGAGTAAGACATGTGTCTTGGCTTGTTGTTGGGTCAATATTATTGGGCATCCAAATTAGTTGTTGCTACTTTTGAGGCCCTTAAACTGCTCCAAATTGGTCCAGGAAAATGCATAGAAGTCTCCTACTTTGACACATCTATTGATGAGGCCCCTCCAACTGCTCCCAGAAGCCTAGAACTACCTCTAACTGGGTCAACAAGTCTCCTACTTTTTCTCAACCACTTAAACAAGTCATCAACTTTTCATGTCTTCTCTCCTTGACTACAACAACTCCTTCCTAGAAGTTTACATAATGTCCATAACTGCCTTATGTCAAATGCAACATATTTTGGCCATTAAAGACCTCCAAAACTACCTCAAAGTGACTTTTAATGTCCTCAAATTTCTCCTTGATTCCTTCAACACCCATGAGAAATACTTATTCATGTGAAAAAGTTACTCCATGGGATTGAATTTATAGCTCTTAAAGTCTCCATGCCATCTATAACAAAAATTTCCTCTTAACACTTTTGTTTGCTTTGATACTTCAAGTATCTTCTCATATTTTAGCATACTCACTCTCATATTATCCTTGTCCTTTAAAAGGTCACCATAGAATATCTTTACCCTTGTTTTGACATAGCTCATTGACTCAGCTATCATTATTTACTTGATCTACCACTAGACCATTACTTCATAGGCATTGTCACTTCTAACATCAATGATTGTGCCTTTGTTATTATCATGTTAAGGTTTGTGCTCATGGAATACTCTTTGAGTATTTCCAACCTATCATCTCATTATATCATTTCTCTTTCATGGATTCGGGTACTATCATCAATTTTCCTTCATTTAATAGCTACTTCTTAACATTATCTATCATTCTCTTGCTTTAGGAACTCTTCTTGTCATTTGTTATATGGCTACCAACTTCCTACAATGAAGACTTCCATCTATTCTCATTTATGTTAGCATACGTACTATTATTTTAGTCTTCACCATCAATGAGATGCTTAACAAACTATCTTTTGTGGGTATTTTGATAGTTAGTTTGTCATCAATAGTGAGAAGAATATTGTCAATGCAATTAAGATCAATGAATAATAGTCATGCTAGGCATCACCTCAAACAAGGCAATGCTATTATTTCTTTATTCATTATTACAAACCTATCTCCTCTCCTTGAAGCTAATATTTTGGTACTCTTCATGAAGGACCTACCATTTTCTTTGCATTTGGGTCTACAAATAATCCTACCACTATCCAAACACCTTGCCCTTTTTGTGAGCATCGACAAAGTTATGAGCTTTTTATTTTCCTTAATGGTTGCATCATGATTGTGATCTCTTGAGTGGATGTTATTTGTTTATTTCTCACATCTTGTAGCATCATATTGTATATCAATCATGTGGTTTCAATTTACTATCCTCTTACTTTTCATTAATGATTTTTATTTATTACAAAGCCCATGTACGCGTTTTATTACAATAAAGTGTGAAGTAGTTTCATCTACATGTCTATATTGAGGTCTTCTCAATGTCTTTTCCTCTATTAGATTTAGTAGTGACTATACTTTGGTATTATTTCAAAGGTTTTCTATCACTCCTTCACCATAAACTATATCTAAAGAACCCTACAACAATATTTCTCTATGTGATTTCTTATCTTTCCCTTGCACAAACAACATAGTAGAATATAAGGCACTAGTATCTTGTTTAAAACTATCAATTCTATGGAACATTCACCATTTACAAGTCTTTGGAGATTCATAACTAGTAATGAAACCAATCAATAATAAGTTCCTTACTGATAACAAGCATATACCCTATAAATGCATGGTTGACAATTTTAAATTGTACTTCTTGGATATATAATTTGAGCAGTCCCACGTATCAATAACAAAGCTTCTGATGCAATGGCTACTATAGGATATCTCATAGATATGCTTGGTGAAGCTCATGGGTATCATTTTCTTGTAGAGTAACTCCTTATACATGCTTATGATCTTCAAGATTCTTACATGATATGTGATATTGTTGGTCCTAAAACCCCTTGTTATAGTGAAATTTATGCTTATCTCCAAAACCAAACCATACCTCCAGACATGTCATCCCTAATTGTAAATCCCTTATCCAATGTGCATCCCATTATACCCTCCTTGGTGACATGCTCTATCGTAGGGTTTATGATGACACTTTTCTTAGATGTCTCAACTTGGGTGAGGCTAACCTTTCTCTTGAAGAAGCCCATGATGGATTTTACAAGGTATTATTAGCCTACCATGGAATCATATGCCTATCAATATGTCAAGAAATGCATTACATGTTGAAAACATAGAGACATTATTTGTGTACCCTCATAATCCTTTCAACCCATTACTCTTCCATAGCCCTTCTCCACATGGGGCCTCGATCTTATTGGAAATATTAATTCCTCTTACTCCAACTATCACAAGTTTAATATTACCACTACTAAATGTTTCACCAAGTGTATTAAAGAATTTATGGACTCACTTTCACCATTGGTGTGCAAATTTCCAAGTTCATCCTTAACCATCTCATTTGTAATTTTTACATTCCATCCATTGTAATAACTAATAATGGAAAATCCTTTAAAAACCATGAATTACAATACTTGTGTGATAAATTATATATTACGCACAAGTGGTCCAACTATATTACCCAAAGGCAGTGATCAAGCTGGGACATCCAATTAAACAATCATTAAAATCCTTAAGAAAATTATCAATAATGTTGTCCATGATTGGCATATTTATCTTAATCTCACCCTTTAGGCCTACCACACTCCCATCGGTGCCACACTATATTCACTTGTCTATGGTGTCAAATCAATCATGCCAATAGAGATTGAGTTGTCCTCCTTGCATGTTTCTTTATGTAATCTTATCTTTGAGGAGAATTATCGAACAACAAGTTTGCATGAGGTATAAATCCTTGAGGAGCATTGTCCTATCACTTTCAACTACCTTCAATAATATCAACATAGGTTGTGTTGTGATATAACAAGCACATTTGCACTAGAGAGTTTGAGATTGGGGACCTTCTCTGCAGAAAAAATTAGAAGAATACTACCCAAGATAGAGAGAAGAAATGGAAATTTGAGTCAAATTGGTTGGGTCCCTATGTAATTATTGCCAAGTTTGGATATGGAGATTACAAACTAGCCACTCCTAAAGGTCATGAACTAGATGAATCTATGAATATTGTCCATCTCGAGCACTTATAAATTTAATCTATTGTGCACCAATTTGTTAGCAATATGTATTGTCCTTGATGTCAACCTAATGTTTGACAATATATGTTGTCCTATCTATGGTCCTTTGCTAGAAATATATGTTAAGGTGTCATTAATGAAGTGGTTTTTAGCAGTGACAAATGATAAGGTGTCTTTGTGGATATGGTAATTGTGGTTGCTTGCTCATCTGCTTGCTTGCTATAGTAATGGTGAAATTAATGGTTTTACACTAAGACTAGTTGATGGTTCTCTATGGTAGCTGTTTTCATGCATGTTGTTGATGCTCTTGGCTAAGTATTGTCACTTGGTGCAACTAAATAAGAAATTTTTAGAGGAAGATTATGTATAGTACAGAGTGTGTCTAATATGTTCTTTAGATGTCTAAAATCTTAGTTAGAGCCTTAAGTGGCTTGCTTTGCGAAATCGTTGTTGGACTGGACCTGTCAAAAAATAATTAAGAACCTTATTGTAGTATCCCAAATCCCACATTTGATGGTGTAGGGGATGTGGACCGTACCCCAAAGTTACCTCTCATGTACCCACTGAGGATGAGACAAGAATTCCCCGTATAATATATCTTCAAATCTTCAGGATAAGAGAATCTAGTATGCTCGAGAAGTGAGTGCGTTGTACAAGGGGGAGCCAGTGCTACTATAATCTCTATTTGTCCACCTATTTGAGGTATTTCTTTGTGCAATAGGCTTATCAAATGGTTTCCACTTTCCAACCTAAGTTGTATGTCTGATGTGTGTCTTCATTTTATACAAAACCAGTTAAATTTTGTTTGGACTAATCTAGGCCCCCAATCACTTTAATGCTTGTTATAAAGCATTACCTTGGTCAATGTTCTAGCCATTGTTTTATTTGTATTTCCAAGAGTAGATAACATCCAAAACATTCCCAAATTTGACCAAACATTTGACCAAACCCTTCAATCTTCACTTTGTCACTGTCAAACCCCTCCGCTCGAGCCAAACCTCCAATAAGTTTTCATCCATCCAAATGATCATCAATCCCCCACTAATATCTTTGGCCAACCATCAATCCAGTCTTGGGTAACCTTCCCCTTCTTTTTCCTATCATCAATTCATTCTTCCATAATGATTTTCTTCCCACCTTTGAGGACTTAGCACATCAACCTAATCAATCCCAATCCAATCAATCCACTCAATCAATCAAACTCGTTGTAAGGTCAATACCTTGTGAAAGTTTGATTTATACCTTTATCTTTAATCAATTATCAATTGGCTCTTGTGCTTGGGAAAGAATCTCCCCCAAGTACCTTTGCTTAATCATTTTGGGTTGATCAAAACCCCAATCCTTTAGCCCTATTTTTCGTAGGAACGTAAGGCTATCCCAAGTAGAAGAAGGCATGATCAATTACATCTTAATCCATAGGTATAAATTTTACCTATCTTGGTTGTCACCTTGCTTTGTGGTTAACATCATCAATTCCCATCTAAGTCCTAATCTAGGGGATAAGGTGTCATCCTAATAAAATCAATCTTGTCCTAATCCAAGGACCAATCCAATCCAATATAATCAAATCAAACCCAATCCAATCTAAGCAAATCAAATCAAACCCAATTTGAATTTCCTAAGTCCTTGTCCTCATTTGGCATCATCTTATCACCTTTCTTGACCAAGTCACATTCATCAAATTCCAACTTATCCCACCATTCTAATCATTTGGAGGTTACCCTTGCATGGTCTATACACACTCACAAAAAGAAAAGGTGGCTGCTCAAAATCCACGTTCAAACATCATGGGTTGGTTTGAAGAAATGGTTATAGAAGTTAAAGGATCACCCTATCAATCATGCGCATCCAAATCATGCATGCCGCAATGCTATCCAACTTATTCCTACTCATGTCTCCCACCCCAACCCACTCACCAAGTCAGTCCCAATTTATATCACATCTCTTATCCTTCCCCTACCTTTGACAAGGGAAATTAATTGTATTCCCTATGTTAATCTAAGAAGATTCGGTTAATATTGAGAGGGGGGGTGAATCAGTATTACAATAATTTCATACTTAAAACTTAAACTTATAAAACTTCACCAAATAAATCATAAACCAGTAATAAACTCTTTACAATTACCGATAATAACTGATAACCAACTGTTAAACAGGTTTATCAGAACTGCTCATTAAGTGTTCACCAACATGCATTAACTAAAACTAAAACATAATAACACATAAAAATATTCACCATATGAACACCATATTTTTCACGTGGAAACCCAAATAGGGAAAAACCATGGTGGGAATTGGTACCCATAAAATCATGCACTCTTTTAGAATGCACCCTATTAGGAGCCTAGCTCGGTTAGAAGCTTACAAAGATGCCCTGTTAGGAACAAACCTTGTTAGGAGTCACCCGGTTAAGGGATTTAGATGATGAGCCCTGTTAGGAGCTTTGACCTATTAGGATCAACCTTGCAAGAGGATTTAACACTTAGATGTTGAGCTACTCGGTTAAGGGATTTACAATGTAAGGTCTGTTAGGACCTACTCGGTTAAGGGATTTTGCTGTTGTAACTATTAGGATAATAACAATGATGATCTGGGTATAACACTTAATTGCTTGCTTGATCAGATCTAATTCTTACTCTAAATCTACTACACTCTGGTAGATCTCATACTCTGGTTCGACTTCACACACTTCTCAAAACCACCGACACAATAAACATCAACTGTATCGACATAAATAACCTTTACAACTTAGTCGGTTACAAAACCTAAGACTTACAACATAGATCATCACAAATATTTACAACTCATTATAGATCATCATTAATCATCATATGGATCATTACAATCAATTACAAATCAATTACAACTGTTGAATGATCATCGCATCTCAATCTGATACAAAGTCAAACCCTTAGAACACTCTTCTAAGCGCTTCGTTGATTCCCAAGAAATTCCATCTACAAACACGCCAAAACATCATTCAAACACTTCACGTGGTTTGTGCCATGTCACCTTCAACATTTAAACTTGATGTAGATCACCGCCAAACCAAAAATCATTACCGGTTAAGAGAATTATTTATCGGTCCTTAAACCCTTCTTAAACCCTAGCAAGAAAACAACAGAAATTATAAACATGATTTTCGATAACCAAAACATGATGCAGTTTCGGTCAGATACATATTACAATGATACAAACTCACATTCCAAACCGCAACACTTCAATCATCACCAATCACTAGATCTAATCAAAACATTTCCTCGTTTACCAGTTAAGGTCCTAATTCCCATTTTCCTGTTCATTTACCAGTAAGCCCTTTCCGGTAGACCAAAAAGACTAAGATGACAAAATACAACATAGTAAAAATCTTGTTTCCAAACTAATAAGTATCCTATTGGAAAAAGAATTTGTGAAAAAATGAATTATCAAGGCAAAGGGTTAGGCCTCCATGAACAAGGCATATTGGAACTGTGTCGACTTGAATTTCATCCTTAGAATGTTACCTGCAATAAGTTAGTTTCACAAAATACAAATGGAAATACTATAGAAAATCCAAACTCAACCAATGAAACTACATGAAGTATACATAAAATAAAATACTAATATTACCTTCATGGCTTATGTCTCATTGTTTCCTAACTCCACTGTTCCTGGTTGCAGATGGTGTGCTCTCAAACAATGCACTGATGGCTTCCAAGATGACATATGAAGAATGGACTGATAACTTGTAGTTAATTGATACTATGATATGCAATACTACATGATTTTGCTAAAATGATTATGCTAAATGATATTTGTTATTTGCTTCAAAATTAAAACTCACGGATGCATATGATTAGCTTGCAAAATGCACTTGAAGTCTCTTGAAGTCTAACTCTCTCTCAATTGAAGCTCTTGATTTTATAGATCTTGAGAGGATTAGATGATGTGGCTTAGATCAACGATCCTGATTAGATCTACAGATTTGGATGGCTATGACTAAAAGTGAAGGTTGAGAGAAAGGGGGAAGGAGAAGACAAGTGTCACTCATCTCACCTTGACTGGGTTGCTGACTGAGAGAATCTAGGGATGGTTGGAGGAAATTTAGGCATGATAGGACAAGTAGACTCAAGTCCTTCCTAAGATGTAGGGGGTGTTGGAGAGAATATAAAAGATGGTTATGAAATATGTGTACGTACACAATATTTTTTAATTTTGGTGGTTGGAGATAAATGATGAATTAATATTTAAAAAATATTAATTTCCTTAGCCACATGTTTGATGAGTTGGCAAAGGGAAGATGAAGTGGAGATGGAGGGTGAGTTGGAAAAAGGGATTTAAATAATTTAGAAATTATTTAATATTTGAGACTAGGATAGGAGAATAACTATTAAATATTAAATATTTAATTGTTTGGAGAAGATAATTAAATATTAGATATTTAATTAACTTGGTTGAGGAATAATTAAATATTAGATATTTAATTAATTAGAAGAATATGACGGATGAATTAATTAATAAAATATTAATTAATAGAAAGACACGAAAATGAATTAAATAAATTAATCTTTTCAAATTAACTATTTAATAGAAGAAAAAAATCATTAAATAAATATAAAATATTTATTTAATTGCTCATAGCCATTTTTATGTGTATACATTTTGCCCCTCTTTGAAATGATGTCGAGACAACATTATTTCAAAGATTAAATCAAGTCTTGATAATGCGCTTGATGAAGATTGAAAATCTTGATTGTGTGCCCCCTTAGGAGATTGATCGTGAAATTGTTGAAAACTTTGGTTGGAACGATTGATATCATGATAATTGATAAAAATTCTGTCAATTAAATTAATTTGTAAAAAATAAATTAAATTGCCCCATTGAATAACATTAATTACTCTTCAAATTGTAAATATAAAATTAACCAAGACTAATTTTAATTTCATTGTTATCCTTGTCAGCTTGTGAAGAAAATATTCTTGGTGAGGTGGCGAAATGGTGATTCCTATGGAGAACCATCATTTTGAGCATGTTCGGTGATATCAGCGACCTGTCGAGTATGGGTATCCGGTATGTATCTTATCCCGAGCTTTGTTTTCAACTTTTCATGTTTTTAGGTGCGTTTTTTTGAATTTTTTTATTTTTTCGGCATTGATTTAGCGCACTTGCAGTTTGTTTTAGCGCATATGCAATTAGGTTTAGCGCATTTGCATAAATTAGCGCAAATGATCTTTTTGTTAGCGCATATGTTAAGTATGTTAGCGCATATGCATGGGATAGCGCAAATGTTTCATTTGTTAGCGCTTTTGTAGCCAAAGTTAGCACCTTTGCTTGGTTTTGCGCATATACTTTTAGAGTTAGCGCATTTGCTAAAAAAGATAGCGCAAATGCATTAGTTTAGCGCATTTGCATTTAGATTTAGCGCATATGCTTAATAGGATAGCGCAAATGCTTAAAATTGATGTTTTTGATAAGTGCAAAGGCTAAAAATCACTTTGATGATTAGATTTAACATGTTTAATGTGCATTGATGATGAAATAGGGGCTTGATTGATTGATTGATTGATTGATTGGAAGAAACCAATTTAGTTTCTGATGCAATAGCTTATCAAAGTTTTGATTGAGCTTAGTGATTGATAAAAAACCATGATTGATAGGTTTTAAAATGATTTGATAGCATAAGTTGCTTCAATTTGATTTGATAGATCGATAGCATAGGTTGCTTCAGTTTGATTTGATAGATAGTGATTTGATGCAGTTTGATTTGATAGATAGATAATGATTTGATGCAGTTTGATTTGATAGATAGATGATGATTTGATTCAGTTTGATTTGATAGATAGATGATGATTTGATTCAGTTTGATTTGATAGATAGATGATGATTTGATGATTGATTGATTTCTTTTGATAAATAGGAGAAACATGATGTTCTCCAGTGTCGGGAGAAATTACCGTCAGTACAACATTTAGTGCCAGAGCTGACACAGACTAAGATTAGACATATAGATGCCTATGGTTTACACCATCTTTTGTATATGCTTGAGATTACACATAATAGAGGATTGTTGACGATGTTAGCCGAGAGATGGCACTGTGAGAATACCACTTTCCACTTGCCCACAGGTGAGATTAATGTGACACTCGAGGATGTCTATAGGATTCTGCACATCCCAGTGACTGGCGAGTTAGTGCCATATGATTTTGAGGATCGTGTTGGGATAGAGGCTTGCAGAGCCGTGTTTGCTGATGATAGAATTGGTAGAGGAGAGATCCGCTGGGAGGATATGGTGATGTATTATGAGACTCTTCCTGTGATTCTTGCTGGTTTGATTGGAAGATTTATTTGTCCTGATAGGCGATCACGAGGTTTTTCTGTTGGATGGGGTGAGATTCTCCTGAGTATGATGCAACATCATACTCGATATGCTTGGGGTGTTTGTATGTTGGCTCATTTATATCATGATCTTCACCGTGTAGTGTATGATGAGAGTGCGAGTTTATCTACAGGATGCACTTTATTGTAGATCTGGTGCTGGGAGCACATTGTTGTTACTCGGCCTATCCATCACAGAGTTTGTGGAGAGAGACAACCATATGTATATTTTTATGTAGGTATCCTTAGCATAAGCTGGGTAAGATGGAGTATTGGTGCTGGGTGCTTGATTCATTGGATAACATTACTTGGAGACCATATGTTGATTGTGAGCCATGGATGGATGATGCACGAACCTTACCATTTACCATGCAGAGTAGATATCTCATTGGTCAGACTCCTTATATTGTTGAGTGACAATTGATTAGTTGCATTCTGAGACAGTTTGGTATTATTCAGCCTATGCCTATTGGTGTGACAATATATGCTCGATGATACAAAGATAGACGGGATTGGGGACCTTCCTTGTCATTTGAGATTGCTCGTGCAAAGTTTCTTGCTACTTCGAGAGTGGATTATGATATGAGATTGCACATTCTTGATCCTGGGGTTACTGCAGATTATGCTCAGTATATATTAGCTCATCCATTTCCTCGCAATACTGATCCCACAGATCCTCCTCCTAGCTCAGGAGATGAGGATGATGATTCAGATGATCCATTTTTTAGGAGACAGAGATGAAGACAAGAGCTCAGAGCTGCTCAGGAGGCTGGGGGAGTTGGAGATGAGGGTGGTGATGGAGGTGGTGGTGGTAGGAGACCTGGATGGAGGGGAGGTCGCTTGAGAGTCCATGGAGGACCATTTGGACCAATTGGCAGGATTGGGAGACCACGTCCTATGGGTGGGAGGGATGTTGGATGGATTGGGAGGGAGCATGGCAGGGCAGGTATGAGATCACCGAGAGGGTTTCCATTGACAGGAGGTAGGGTGACTGGATTGGATAGGGGTTGTGGGAGGCATTGATTTTGGACAGATTCAACCAGACCCTAGGGTTATTGCAGCTCATGGTGGAGATGATGAGGATCTTGAGGATCATGTTCCCCTTATTAGACAATGAGTTTGGAGAGTTACTTGGATGAAGATTCCAATAGTTAGATGGGGTGGTCAGGAGGGGATTGGGGTTCATGCACCACAACAGGATTTGCCAGAGCAGGATGCACCAGTGCATGATATGCCAGAGCAGGATGCACCAGAGCATGATATGCCAGAGCAGGAGACCATTGATAGTCTTAGAGAATAGATTGATTAGCTTCGAGCATAGGTGCAGACTCTTATGGCTGAGAGGGATAGAGCTGTTAGGAGACAATAGGATACTCAGGGTCTTCTTGATCATATTCAGCAGGTTGGATTAGGTACTCTCTCTACTAACACTATTAGAGCACTAGTTCGGGCTGGGAAGGAGACTTCCCACTGGCGACGATGATATGAGGAGGTATTTTCAGAGAGCTAGAGAGCAGGTAGTTATCATACCACTGTGTTCATGGATACTAGCAGTGGTGGGGTCATGGGACCTTCTCAAAAGAGTGGTGATCATGGGAGACAAGCATCTGGAGGATCTTCTCGCCCATAGCCATAGAGACGGACAAAGTCAGGTGGTAGTGGTACATGACAACCATGACTTGATTTGGAGCATTTTTATTGTTTATCTGACATCATTGTATACATGGAATTTTATTGTTCTATGATGATTTATATGCAGACATGGATTCTATATGATGATGATCTTTATTATGCATGTTACTCTATATGATGATGATTCTTATATGCTTTGATTAAATGGATGCAATAAATAGATGGATGATGTTCTATATGCATGTTACTCTTTTTGATGATGATGATGCTTTATATGATGATGCAATGGAAATGCAAATGAATGATTGATTTGGTTTTGTTTTATGATGATATAAATGCAAATGATCTACATGAAATGTTTTTGATTTTATATGTAATGTTCATGAATCTAAGTGCAAAGATACAACTAAATGATTGTTAACGGAATGACAATGCAAATAATAATGATGATACACTACACGATGAATGAAATGCACTTAATTAAATGCAAACTAATGCAATGATAAAATGCAACTAAATAAAATGGATAATGATTATAATGATTCTAAAAATGAATGCACCTATAATGATTAAATGCAAATTATTTTTGTTTGTCCAAGTATACTCAATCTTTATTTATGACCGTTGATCTGTTAATGAAATGAAATGCTTATAATTTAACTAACAATGAATGCTTATAATGCAGACAAATAATGAGCTAATGAAATGATCTAACTAAAAATTGTACTACCATTCTTCATATGCTATCTTGTAACAGTGCTTTGATTTCATCATTGAGATTTAAAATGTTGTAAGAAAATACAAGCAACTTGACATAATGATTCAAGATGACCTGAGTATTCCTTACATGGATTTTGATATAGCAAGCTAATACAAGCAACTTGATATAATGGATCAAGTTGACTTGAGTATTGCTTGTAGAACAGACAAGGATTATCTCCTTTCATGCATGACTTGGAATGTCCTCCTTGATATTTTGTCGATCATATCCCGAGACAAGTTCATACTATAGTAAGAGATAAACCACAGACAACAATCTAAGAAAAATAATCATGCCTCATCATAGCTTCTCTAGTCATGGACATCCTTGAGTTGCATAGAGTACATGATTAGCAATAAAATCAAGATATAAACACTGAATCTTGCATGTCATTCACATGTTCTAATGGTTATTAGCTTATATAATCATCTTAATGAATGATATTTGATAATCCTTTATTACTTGCTGATTGATTCTTCATTTCCTAAGTTTCACAATTCAGTTGTTATGAAATGCCTTGATTTTTGTTGGTTTGTTGCTCGTTATTTGTTTCAAAATCCTAGGTGTTTTTTGGATTTTTTGAAGTTTTCCGAATGTTTTGGATTTTCAAAGATTCAAGAGATCACCTTAGCAAAAGGAATTGGAATTTTGCCCCTAGTGGAAGCAAAAATTTATTATGAATATATGAATTGATCAAGATCCAAACCATGGTGGGATACAAATGCAAATATGATCGATTTTGATAAAATCTAAGATAGTGACTACGACAAGTATGTCAAAGATCGATAACTATTGGTAAGCTGCATATTTCTACTGATGGTTCAGAGCAAATGGATGCGAAAAATGGAATGGATAAGCTAAGATAGATGGGAGCGATAGATGCGGTAGGATGGAGTAGATATGTGCGCAAAGTGATCTCATAGATGGAGGAACTTACTCATAGAAGAAATGCACCTCAAAGTAAAATCCAAATTGGCATCCAAACTTGCTAATCCATAAGACCCCTCCCCTCATAAGTCCTCCAATCCTCCATATTCATAATCCATTTTGGGTCCTTATGTCCCAAAATTCACTATCTTAAGTCCATCATCCCCTTTGTCTATTTTGGGTCCTCATGTCCAAAAATCCACATTTAATCCTCCATCTAATTTAAAATCCTCTTCTCTACAACTCCACCACCCTTCAAGGTGTGTGCCAACGCTTATCTTCCCAACATACCCATCCATTTATCCACAAGTCTTTCAAAACCCCATCCATTATTCAACATCCATTTTCCATAATCTCATTCCTTTAGTCCAAACTTTTGCATAGATACTTATCCATCTTCCATGTATTCCATCTCCACATCTATTTCTACCAACATCTATGAGCATACCTGTAGTTATCTTGGTTCAATGAAGCACATCTTTAAGGGATACTAGCCATGGAACTAGATGTTTTAGTCCTTCCCCCATCCCTCTTTCACACATCCACTATCTTCCATATCCACTTATCCTCATCCTTATCCATCTAAATTATTCCAAAAAAAAAAGGAAAGAGAAAAAAATCCATCCAATGGTGAAAACCACTTCTTGTGCTAACTTGGGTAGGTACCATGATGAAAACTTGGTAAAAAAGTGTCATGCATTATCCCCTTATCCTCTTTCACTCTACAGTTGGGGGCAAGCTTCATCTATGTCATCCACATCTTCCATATTCCTTATCCACTATCTGCATCCTATCTACATCCATCCTCCTTTCATATCTTTTATCTTGACTATCATATCCATATCCTCCATATCATATCCCTCATCCTATCCAAATCCATCCTCCATTCATACCTTTGATCTTGATAAAGATAGAGGCAAAATAATATCCATGCATGCTTTGGAAAATATAAGTCTTAATTCTCCCTCCATCCATATCCCTTGCACATTATCCTTTCATCTCATACATCATTATCCACAATTCCTCCATCCTTAATTCCACTACCTCTAATGTGGGGCATTGCACTCCTTTGCAATATAATTCTTGGATCCCCATTCCACCTATCTTTCATCTTGTAGTCCTCCATATCCTATCACCATTCATCTACTTAATCCCTCCATCCCCTATCTAAGAAATCTCCCTATCCATCCATCCATCCTCTTACCAAGCCTTGGTTCTCCCTTTTAATTTATCCCACTCCCTTTATCCTATATCCACAATCCAATCCTATCATACCCAATCATTTATCCTCCTCTTCTTATCCAAACCATTTATGACCCCCATCACACCGAGCTTTATCCAATCAAACTAAGATTTATCCCATTTACTCTGAGTTTTTCCCATCTATTTGAGCTTATATTGACTTGCACGTAATCCAAACACCCATCCATACTTGCTAATCAAATCCCAGTGGCAATCCTCCAATCTATAGACCTTGCACAACCCACTTATATGTTGCCTCCTAGCAATCTATCCACACCCTACCCATCAGGATGCATCCTTCGCATGTCTGGCAGTTTATCTAAATCCATCACCTACCCATCAAGATGTATCCTTCCCATGTACGACAGTATATCCAGATTCATGTCCTACTCTTGGCAAGAGATATCAGTTGTCCACGTGCATGTTGTTTGCATTATTGATCTTTTTGCTTTGATTTTTATCTTGTGTCTCAGGACTATACCTGTTCAGGGCTACCTTGATCATCCTATATCGTGATATGCTCTAGATTGGTGTACATTGGGGCATGTTTTTGTGGTATGGCATGTTTCATGGCTTCTCTTGTACAAACCTATAGTCTCACACTTACACTATCATCAATGTTTGTGAACCTGTGTGCATTGAGATACCTATTGTTTGAGAGTCTAGTCCATGCATCGGATATTCACAACATCTCGACTTCTATAGTAATCGGTGTAGATTATCCATTAAAAAATAAAAATTAGGTTTTCTCTCCACATCTACACAATAAGAAATCCCATCCACTTACTTCATTTTGTTCATCCATTTATCTTGGATACTCCAATTCATTCATTCTCTCTTCATCACTCTTATCCTTTTCCTGTAGTCCTCTAATCCATTTTGAGAGCACACCCCTGTTCTTAGAACCCGCATGTCCTCTCAAGGGGGCATACCACTACCTCCTTATCATCCTTCCTCATATCACCTATGACAGGGGCATCATTCTACTAGCCTTTATCATTTCCATCCACTATGTTTTAATCTTCTTTGATATAACATCACTTCATGATGCTATATCAAAGAGGGGGAAAATGTACACGTCTAAAATTAATAAAATAAATATTTAGTTAATTTAAGTCTCTTCACATAATTAATTTAATTGTGCGAGTCCCTTTCTTTTTAAAATTAATTAAATCAAATTTAATTAATTTTATCAGTATAGTCCTATAATTAATTTATCAAAATTAATTATTCCCCCTTTCTTCTAAAATCAAATATCATTTATTTCTTCTAAACCCTACTTAGTTAATTAATTTTAATTAACTAAGCTAATTATGTGATTCCTACAAATCACTTCTTCTAATCCTCACTTAGCCTAATTAATTGTTCTAGAAGCATGATTATCATTATTCCTCAATTTTAAATTCCTCCATTCATTCTCTCTCCTCATGTCACATCATCCTAACTTTCCCACTTGCACTCTAATCACTCATTAAGCCACCTAATCAATATCCTTAATCATTTGCACATCCATAATCACCTTGATTAGGGATGAGTCAACTCTTTGCCATAATGACTATCCACTTTGATCCTTTCAAGGAAATCCAAATTCTTTGAATCTCCCCATGCCACCTCTTCCCAAGTTATTTTCAATCCCTTTATCCATTTAGTCTTCCCACACATCTCTTATTTTATAATTTTTAATTCCTCCTCCCTTTCCCCAAGGAATTTTATATTCATTTTTATCTTCCCAATGTACTTGGGGAACTCTTCCCCTTGTACCTTGAGAGGTGTGGAGACAACAAATGCCTTTATGGCATATCTCTTGAATCCCACTCCTTGTCTTCTCAATCCTCTCCTCCATTTCAAATAAATCTCAACCCTTCATTATCAAATGAATCTTGGCCCTCCATTTTAACCTCCTCCAATATATGAATTGGAGTCTCATCTCCTCACAGATCATCCACTTGTCATGCATTGTCATACTGTCCATTTTAGTCTCAAGATCATCCATAGCACCATCATAATGCCCAAATATTCCCTCATCTAATCCAAATCCCTCTCATCCATCATAATTATTCAAATCAAATCCCAACTCCATCTTTTTTTGTAGTGGAGATCAATCCACATCCTATGTTGGACCTAATCCAATCAAGTAGAGATAGGGCACTTCTCTACTTCATCAAAGGCTCAATCGGAGGACAAGAGAGCTTCACATGAAGGTGCAATGGTTTTTATTACATTTGATTATATGTTCTATGCTTATTTGCTTTGAATATAGCCATTAACCCTCTTGTGGGTTTTCCCTTGGTTTATGTTCTTGTATAAAGGATTGCTGTAGATTGTGAAGGATCTCAAGGATGTGTTGAGCAGATTCTTTGTGTTTGATGTCTACCATCTTAATGTTGATATCTAACATACTTTGGTGGCATGGTTGGCAGTACTGATATTTGGATGTTTCTTTATGGAGAGAGTTTATAAAGATATTTGTTAATATATGATTTTGATATTTATCCTATCACATATGCACTGGTATAGAGATGACTGATTCTTGATTAGTGTATTAAAAAGCAATGATTGTTGCAGTTGTTGAGCTAGTGTTTGTTGGTAGTAATGATGTAATTGACACGAGTATCTATACATATATGGTGGAGTATATTATTGAGGATGAGATGACGAGACTACGTTGGCTATTGTTTGTCATGACTACTATTTGTTTATGGTTGTTATTATTTACTTAACTTGCATGAATAAGGTTGCAGATGGTTTGTGGATGCACACCTCCTTGGTGTTTGATGTCTGCATTGAGTTGGTTGTATTGATAATGTTGATAGTGTTGGTCTATTAAGATTTAGATGGGTTCATATATTAAGATGAGGATTAGATGCATGAAAATACAATGAATATGATGCACTAAATGAGAAGGAGATGTTTCTGAGATAGTTTGGTCCCTGGAAACCTGATGGAGGAAGTTGGTATAGAAGTATGTATTGATGTATGCCCAGAAGAATGTTCCACATTCCTCCACATTCCTCCACATTTGGAAATATGGTATTGCAGGCATGCATATAATGTTTATTCTATGTGAACATTACACTTCTATCTTTTCAATTCCTTGGTGTAGCAACTGATATGGTTAGTAATTGATGTTGGTTGATAGTCTTGTTCTGTATCAGAAGTGGTTCGAGAAATGATTTTCATTTATATACATTGATGTTTCTGGTGTTGTGGCTTGGGGGACATGTTAACAATGACTGTGCTATGCCTCAATTCATTTATCAGATGATGGTGTGGTTTGAAAGTAATGATATTGTGTTTTGTGTTTGACTGACTTTTTGAAATGGAGAGTTTAGTATCAGTTTATGTTGTGCCAATATGATCTTGAAGTGAAAAAGTGAAGGAAGGATTTGACAATGTTGTTGGATGTTCATGGAAGTCCAGGTGTTCTCTGCATGATGTCAAGTGGATCGTTTGATGGTGCAATGTTATTGGAACCTATCTTTCAGGGTAACTACTTTAGTTCAACCAATTGGTGTTGTTCCTTGGCATGCGGTGAATCCTTGGATGTCTCTTCTTTCTTACAAGTTTGTGTTGCACTAATTTTGGGTCTTACCTTGGCATGTGAGGATTTGCATTGGGCTTGATCATATAAAATATATATTTTGGATTGACTTGTGGTGTGCTACTTGGTGTATTTACATGTTACCTTGTTTTGATCTATGGAGGATGAATTATAGTGTGTGAATTTCTCCTGCTTGCTTAGAAATAAGTGGTATGATATTTTAGGTCCTCTCTATCTCTTGGATTGGACTGCTTTCACCATAATTATATCTTGGTGGCCGACTTCATAAGACCTCTATTTTTCCTATGTTTTGGCCAACCTAATTGATGTTTTCAATGAAGAATATGGTATGTATAGAAGATAAAATTGATGTTGAAGGTGTGAGTGTAGATGTGTGTGGGGATCAATGTGTGTGTTACACCTACATGACTATATCATTTATGGAAGTCAATTGTTACAAAGTGAGTGTGTGGTGATTGTTGTGGAGTTGTTCCCTTGAGATAGACATTCAAGGACAACTTCATTATTGTATATTGTCAAAGGAAGTATTGCTAAATGCCTACTTATTGTTGATTCATATATTCATTGTTTCGTACTCTAGATAAGTGACCTTCATATTGCAAGATTTTTATCTTTCCCTAGTGTTGTGCACTTTAGCCTACAAGTCCTTTAGGGAGCAGTGTGCTTTCTTGGCAACGATCCTAAAACTGTATTGTAATAATTTAATATATTGTGAGTTGACTCTCACCATGGTTTTTCCTTATTTGGGGTTTCCACGTAAATATAGTGTTCTCTTGTGCATGGTGTTTCATTGTTATATACTTTAATTCTATTTCTAAGAACAAGGTTAGAGTGTTTGTGGATTAAGTAATAAAGTTTAAGTATCAGGTCTAGACCGATTCACCCCCCATTCCTCTCAGTCCTAAGGTGTGTTCAACAAGTGGTATCAAAGCCAAGTCCTCTAGAAGAAGCTTAACTTCTTGAGGAAGATATGGGATAGCACAAGATGGATCCTACAATATTCTTAAGTTTTATGGCACAAACTACTTTTGGAAGATGAGGATGGAATCATATTTGAACTCTATGGTATGTGGAATTTGGAACTCTATTGTAGATGGTTATACTCCTCCCTCTACATTCCATGCTACTCCAAATGAAATTGGAATGCAAGAGAACAATGGAAAGGAAAGGAATGCAATCATAAGTGGATTGTTTGATACAAAATTCTTCAAGGTGATGGACTAAAAATATACCACAAAAGTTTGGGAAAAGCTTAGAAACATATATGAAGGAGACAAGAGGATAAAGCAAGTAAATTTGCAGAATCTCAAAAGCAAACTTGAGAGTCTAAGGATGTTTGCAGATGATAATATTGATAGCTATATGCATCGGGTAATTGAAGTGGTTAGTGGGATTAAAGAAGTTGGTTCCAAACTATAAGAAGATGAGGTAGTAAAGAAGGTACTCAAAACCCTACCTAATATTTTGTTCCAAAGGTGTATGTTATTGAAGAAAGTAAGGATTTGGACACATACAATGGATCAACTCTATGGAGCACTTACTCCCTTTGAGATAAGAGATATTGAGTTGGAAAATTCCAAGAAGGAAGCAACATTCAAAACAAGTAGAAAAATAAAAGACAATGTTGATCTTGATGATGAATTTGATGCAAAAGTCTTGGATGAAAATTTTGTAAACTGATGAAGGGTTACAATATTTGAATTTCACGAAAATACATAAGATAATATTTCTCAAAAGGAAAAATACAATCTCTCCTAATTATAAGGGAAGGTTCTCCCTTTCGACTGCAATTTCTATTTTCTCTATTCTACCTACTAACTTTACACTAATCCAGGATGCTACAACAACTTCATTCTCTTTTTTAGAACAAGTTTTATCTAATTTTCTATTTAGAAAAGATTTCTTCTTTCAGTTTAAACAACTCAAACTTGCAATAATATTAAAACTAGGCTATAGGAAGTAAAGTGTCCATGAAAGAACAAAGTCTTTCGTTACTTCCCTTTTCTAAAAATGACTTAGGGACGAGCCTTGTGTATACAAAGAACTCAAATTTTCTTTCAAACACATAAGTCCTACCAACCAAAAAAACCCAGATGCCAATATATTGCTAGATCAAAGAATTTCAGGTATATTGTAAGACTTTCTACTCTAACAAGATAACTTAGTAAAGCACAAACACTTTACCTTCTTATCCACTAAATATAAACTTTAGAGACAATAAACAAAAGCTCAAATACTTTATGATATTATCCACACCAATTTCCTATTCTTGAATTCTCAAAGTATCACAAAGTCTACCTTTATAAACTCAAGATACTCCTCAATATTTTGCAGCAATAACAATACACAACTTACAACTTCCAAGAACATATAACATAAATGACATAAGAACATTTATGCCATACTCAATATTTATTCCAACACAAATTTTGAAAGGCAAAACTATCTTCTCCTTGATTAAGTTTGCAAATTCACAATATGAACACCAATTTTTACTTTGCTCTTCAATTTGGCAAAGTTTTGTTGCATAAAATAATGATGGAAAAAGATCCTTATTACAATCAAAATCCTCATATATATAGAGAGGTGCGGCATGAAACTAGGAAAGATGCAACTAATTTGTGACTAAGTCAAAAGTAGAGACCTATTTTACTTAGAACACATGTAGTCCTATATGTGCACTGAAGCATATACAAAATGACACTTAAGGTGTCAATTGGCATTACAAAATGCGATTGGAAAATCAAAAAAATAACTAAGTGTGGTTTTCTTCATGTTGACTCCCATTTATGGAATTCTTCAAACTTATACAAGACATCATACATATGAGCTCCATCGGGTCTCTGGGTATGGTTGGTGATGAACTTAAACTATGTAATAGAGTCTTCTAAGTTGGTGCAAAACTTCTAGTGTTTCTTCACAAGAGAATCCAGAAAGTCCAAGATGAATTGTAGATCAACTAATTTATCAATAGAGGACAAAGAATAGTCCTCTCTATAAATTTCAGTAGTCACCAACAAGCACATGGGATCTCAAACATTTTATCAACAATCTCCTCCTTCTTGTCTACACATTCTTTTTGAGCTTTTTGCACATCCTTAATAAGGTTCTCTAGAATATTCATTTGATTCTCCAGTGTCTCTTGTTGCTCAACATACATTTGACGTGAAGAAATCACATTATTTTGTACTGGATTATCTAAATCAAAGTCTTCAAGCTTCAACCATGCCTCAAAATATTTCTCTTGTGCTTCCAATTCTTGGGAGAATATTTCCATAGTGTCGTCCACTTCTATCCTTACAACATAAATATTATTGACAATAGTGAATGTTGAGCTCAATGACCATGTACCTTGGCTTAGCATGCGGTCCATCCATTCTCCCACTTCTCTACTTTGTGATGCTGCTTGCTTGGCCCTTTTCACAACTTGTTCATCCAATGATGAAGTTACTGGCTCAAGGGATTCCAAAGACTTGATTACTTTAAGTAACACAGTGGTGAGTTGTTCAACCTGTGCTTTGATTTTATCCTTTGTTAACCTTGTCTTCATCTTACCTAACGACAAGAGCATCTAATGTTGATTGAGCTTCACCTAAAGCAGAATCATGAGTCTTCTTTCCTAACTCGATCCTCTTAATTACAAAATTTGATTCTTGAATTTGATCAATATCTTTATCAGGAGGAGGAATAGCAATCTCTGCATACTTGTTTCTTGATTTGTCCACCTTAATCTTTGACAAGGTTTTGGCTTTCCTTGTGACCTTTAGTTTAGTGGGGACAAGCTAATTAAAATCAAAATCATCAGGTGAAACAAATTGTTTCTTCCTCTTGGGTGCATTAGAGAATAACCATGGTGGCAAAGAGGCATCATCATCATCACCTGTACCTAAAGCTTGAGAAGGATTTAATTTCTCTTGAGGGGTAGTAGTCACAATAGGTGACGTTGTGGTGATAACTGGGGGGAAATTTTCAAAGGATGACTCATTGGGTCTAGGAATCTACTTTGTCATAAACTTGTTAAAATCATCTAACATGCAGGAAGAAACTTCAAACAAATAAGGAAAAGTGAAGAAAAAATTCTCAATATTATCATGGGGAGTATCTAGGGGAGACTCACTAGCACTAGTGGAAGAAATGTGAAAAACAGATGTGATATTAGAAGGTTCTGATTCAGAAGTAGGAACATAAGCATGTACCATAGAAGAAGTAGGAGGTACTTGGGGTAAAGATTCTTTGGACTTATTTTCTTGTGAAAATCCTTCCTAATCATATTCACCATGTTCTTCATCGTCTTCCTGATCACCTTCAAGCTGATCAACATCAATAGGCTCTGCATCGAGATGTTCATCTTGTACTTGAGATTCATATGTCTCATGAACATTAGAGGTCAATGTTTCTCCTTGGGTTTTTCCTTTATTGGTTCCAACTATGAACTTCAACTTGGGAGCCTTAATGAGAGTGGAGTAATCCTATTTGTTCTTCATTTGGATCTCAGATTTCCTTCCAATGGGTCCAACTGTATCATCAACAAAGCCACAAGAGAAAATTTTCAACTAGATTCCCTTGCTTGAGAGCCATACATTAGTACTCGCAAGAATAATTTGAAATTTATCTCTAATAGAAGTTGATTCCTTCCAAGACCATTGGATGAGGGGCAAACGAGCTGATAAAATTTTATTTTCAGAATAAATGAGGTCTAAGACATTACCATCTTCTAGATCCTCTGGGATGCTAGCAAGATCAAAATCCCTAATTTGATCAATTGTCAGTAAAAAATAATCGAGCTTCCTAATATGATGTTCCGTTTTGCCATCAACTCAAACATCTTCAATAGGATAGACATGAATATAGGCCTTTTTCAACTTATTTCTCATTCCTTTGTAGTCAAAATCTCTCGTAGCCTTGAAGAACCTGGCAGTTACTCTTCTCATCTCCTCCTCCATTTCCCTTACTTTGAAGATAGAAGTGATAGAATACCTACCAATAGTTAAAGAAAATTTTAGACCTATTTTGTGAGAACCTTACTGAACCTCATTGACCACCACCATTTGACGAGCCAACTCCATCAAAACAATTTTCTCTGATGGGTGCCTCGAGAGCATGAAGGGTTCACCATTGAAATACCCTACTCAAAGATATGTGAAGGTGGGGAATTGCAAGAACATGCATCCATATTGCTTTACATCTTGCCTGGCATCATATGATACACTTCTATTGTACAAATCTTTATTCACCATACACATATGATATCTAAAGAAGGCATCATTTACCCTTATGAAATGACTTAAACTATTCTTCAACACCAACTGGGAGTAATATTCATGTACGAAAATTTGGATCCTATCTCCTATTGTAGACAACCCCTGAAAAATGCCTCATTGAAGTTGCAACCTACACCAAATAGGAGGTCATGTAGAGCTTGAGAGTAGGTTGTACTTTGGTAAGCTATTCACATATTGCATCATTGATTTTCTTACCCCAAAATATCCTTTCCTTGTTTTATCTGATGACATGGATATATTTGATACATTCATTTATAATAAGTGTTAGAAGTGGGAAGCCCTTTCACCCTACTCAAGAGAGTTACCAAATCATTTACTTCTTCAATGAGATCATTCTAGGAAAAGTTTCTGGCCATCTGACAATTATTGGCCTCGGGGTCTTCAACTAGTTATCGTTCAGATTCCTCCTACATTTGTTAGAATTCCTATCATACTAGGATTGAGCTAATTGTAAGGTAATATCTGAGTACTTTTCAGTATTAGGACACTTGAAAATAGTGTCAAAGAAATATTCATCGAGTCTATTAAACTTGTTACCAGTGGTGTCCTTTACACTTTTGCTAACAGGAAGAAAGTGACTTGCCATTACCATGAAAAATTCAAGGTCTTGAGTGGAAATGGGTAAAGCTGCAACTAAATGGATACTACTATTGATAATGGACTCCATTTTGTAGTATGAAGGAGGTTGCTCAATCCTCTTGAGAAAATCTATTAGTTCAATTTGACCTATCTTAGTGTTCCTAATATGGTCTACATTTGATGATATTGACGAAGGCGAGAAGACCGGATGTGGGTCTTGCTTCTTGAACTTCATGGCCTTCTTGTTTGGAGATGCCTCTGTCATTTGCACAATAACAACACTCTAAAATGGGGAAAACCATAAGTACTTGAGAAGTGCAATCAACCAATGATTTTTTTCATTTTGATTTGAACAAGCCCCTGAATGAGATGCATTTGGAGTTACTAGGATTTCAAAAACCCTCCTTGTATCATAATAATTTCAAAGTAAATTAGTCCTGTGAACCCTATTTACGCATGTGTATTTGATGTAATTTGGATCCATAGGCCCAAATTACATTTTTGGGCAAAGTATGGTTCACAAGTGTAATTCGGGTTCATAGCCCAAAATTGCACCTTAGGAAAAATCTAAAACAAATGGTGTATATTGAACCTATAGGTCTAAAATACACTAATTTAGTGCATATCAAAATCAAGTGTTAATCGAACCTATAGGTTTCCCATACACCTGCATGAGTGAATTGAGGTGTAACGCAGGTTCACAAACCCACTATACACTTGAGAAAATGAGATCTCAAAAAAGGTGTAAGGTGGGTTTGTAAACCTATCATACACAATGGCTACAAAAGATGGTGTAAGATGAGTTTGCAAACCTGCCATACACTCATGTTATGGAAATGAAGGATTGGCAAGGTGCAGGGCGGGGTCACAAACCTGCCATGTGCCAAGCAAGGTCTTTGGTGCATGGTGGTCCTACGGCCTCACCACGCACTGCTCTCACAAAGAATGACAAGAGAGGTGGAGTGCGGGTTGGTGAACCCAAACTCTGCCAAAGTTTGGTGTAGTTTGGGTTTACAAAACCGAAATCCACCTCAACAAGGTCAATGCAAAGATTAAAAAACACAGCAGGGTGAAGTCTAAGGCGAGGTCCCAGACTCGCCATGCACCAAAGTCACCTAAGGTGCATGATGGGCCTATAGCCCCACCTTGTACTATAGAGACAACAACGCTAAAGAGGAAAGGTGGAGAAGGGTTAATGAGCCCGAAATCCACCAAAATTTGGTGCAGTTTGGGTTCATGAATCCGAAGTCCATTGAATTAAGGGTAGTTTGAAACATAGAAAACAATGGCCAATGATGGGTGTCACTCGGGTGTATTGACCCAAGAAACACCACAAATGTGATGTTGTTTAGGACAAAAAACTTGAACGACACCACGATATGGCTATGCATCGAATGAAAAGAAAAAAAACCAGATCATACTATTTTGGAAAAAAGACCAAGAACCAAGGGTTTCAAAACCTAATACGATGCATCAAAAGAAAGAACAAAAAGGGAGGAAACTTACCAAAAAATAATGAGGAAAACTCTTGTGAACTTTGAAATGAATTCTCTCCTCCACGATCTTAGCTTGGCTTGGAAAGAGAAAAAAAAAGTGAAAATGCAAAGGAGATGAATTTAAAACCAAGAGAAAGACTGCAAATCAAATTACTAAAGGGAATAATTAATAACTCAAAGTGCCATAAATACATGTAAATCAGGTTTGTAAACCCGATTTGCACTTGCTAAGGTGCATTTCGAGTTTACAAAACCGATTTGCACCCTAGGGAAAAATATGTAAAGAGGTGTAAATCGGGTTTATAAACCTGATTTGCACCTATAATTCACATTTGGTGTAAGTCGAGTTTATGAACCCGATTTACACCTAGAATTCACATAGTAAAAAATGGGAAAAACAAGTGACAATCTCGCTTATGATGATGAAGATGTCTCATAAAATGTGCATAGGGAAAAATGTAATGTTCTCTTTTTGGGACATTAGAAAATCAATTAAATAATTAAGTTTTAAGTTGTCAAAACATAATAACTTTAAAGACAGCTTAATTTAATTATTTATTAAAGCATATTTAAGTGACTTTTATGTCAACATCAAATTATTAAACAAAGTCACTTTATTATTATAGGGGAATTCTAAGAGATAGGAAGAGGTTATGCAAAGAGTCATAGGGATGTGCTTTTTAAGAGCATGGAGAGGCTCATTTTGTAATTCTTGGTTTATGCTTTGTTATTTTTGTCTCTTGGAGAATTATAGGAAGCTTGGGCTTTCAGCAGGTTTGAGGACACAAACCATTGAGCTTGGAGATAGTGGATGGAATCCCATTGTCAGTGGGAGATATCACTTAGGTGTCTCACTTTGTGCTTAAAATTCATACTTGTTGGTAATCCAATCTAACTGTAATTTCTATGTCTGAGGTTGGATATTTCTATTATTTTTCTATCAAAGATATAATGGTAATAATCATAAGGAATTTAAGATTATTCTAAATTGGGTTAAATGATTTATTCATTGTAAATTGTTTGCAAAATATTGGATGTATAGAGATTGAGTTAATGCAGATTTTAATGAAAATTCTTGTGAAGGATTTTGTTAAAAACTGGTAATATCCATGGGGGGATATTATAGTGGTATCAGAGTTGTGCATCCTACCAGTCTACTGGGTAACTATGTTTCCTTGAAGGTATTTGTTCCAAGCTTGATTTTCAGTTGAAGACAAATTTGTGGTAATAAAATATTTGCAGAACTAAAGATTTAAGATATTTGTATCTATTTGAGAAAATAAAGTTATCTTTCTGAATATTAAGAATGTTGTTTGTAACATTTGTTGGTTTAATGGTTCATGACAACCGTTTTAATATTTCAAATGTTTGCAATAGAAGTTGATATATAATGGTGAACATTTGAAAGGATCTTTATTGAATAAAATTAGTTTGTGGTTTAATTACAAGTGTTGGTGTAAAGATTGATAATCACTAGAACTACTCAGGAAGCCATCTTAAACAAGATCGATACATCAAATTAACATTATCAACTTTTTTCCATCCCAAAAAGAAATATATTGATGGACTAATGTTTGCACACGTAATTATTAAGGCGGTGTTGTGAATCAAAGGTATATTTTCGCTGGAAAATATTGATCCATGTTTTGGAATGAACTGTGGTAGAGGCCAGGAGCATCCACAACTATTACGAGAAGAATTACTTTTGCAATAACGGGGAGAAGGAGATGATTCATATCATCCCAATTTTCCTTGTATTCAATTTGTAGGTCTTCATTAGTGTTTTTGATAGCAAATTCTGAAGAAGAATTATCCTTGTGTAAAGATCATTTGTCTAATTAAAGCAAACATTAAGCTGAGTCGGGAATTTCTAAAGTCGAAACAAACTTCATTGTTTGGTGGGAGGACTCCTATTTGGCCACTTCATCTTCTTCAAACATGACATGACTCCCATAAGCATAAAACTTCATTTTGGGAGGAGAATAGAAGCAAAAGACAATTTAGGTGAGAATTATGAGTTGAGCGCAACCTCTAGATGATGGATGGAATTCCTTCATGTGGTCACAAAACTTATTCCACATCGTGAGGTTTCCATGATTAGTGTGGGCCATAATATATTATCTAAAAGATAAATATAAGGTGGAACCTATAATATTTCATGGCATGAAAAAATTGTGGGAGGAATTATGACAAGTAGAAAAATTATTTGAAGAGCAAATGTCTAGTTTTAACACAACGATTATGTTTCCTAAGTCCAGTTTATCTTTCATGGGAGCTGGTAGGAGTTCTACTTGTATTTGTAGTGAGACTATGGGAATGGACCTTTGTTTGAACTTCCTAATTTGATGTTGTGGTTGGTGATTGAAGACTGTTGTGTGTTCATATAACATGATATTCCCTAGCCAAGAGAAGTCATTTATTTGCTGAGTGATTTGGGTCGTTTGAACCCAACTCTGTGAACGATGAAATATGAAAATCATGAGTCTTAACACAATACAAGTAGGATGAAATCATGGGAATGTTGAGTTTAATTTGGGTACCACTGATGTCGTGAAATAGGATAAACAATAGCAGTGGGTTAATTGGAGACTATTCATGCAATTGATAGAAGTATGTATGTACAAGAGATGACCATTGAAAGGGGAAGAAACAATTATTTATATTATTCACTATTAATCACACTACAAATAGAAGGTAATGAACACCTTAAGGAATGACACTGATATTGTAGAGTGTCACTATTAGTCAAATCTAGCCTCATCACCTTTCTTAGACATAACATAGCATTTTCAGAGCAAATTGTGCCCTAGGAATTTTGAATGAATGCATAACTTGTTGGTCGTGTTCTGCCCAGGACTAATCTGTCTTGGTGTGAGGAGTGTTGGAATGCTGCATCTCTAATACAAGTTTCAACAATGTTATATCAGAAGAAGGTACTAAGATATTTGAATTGAAATCTGCAAACAATTCTGTGTGTTAAGAAAACACATTTCAAAACACTTAACAAAACCTTATATGAATGTGGGAATAAATATTCTTGGTTTCAAGAAACTATTTGACAGTATGGTTGTTATAATTTGGTCTAGGACAGGGGGTGTTCACTACAGTGGTTAAGAATACAAATTGGTTGAAAAAAGGGATTGGCCATTACAATGGTCATCTTTTAACAAATTGTCATTGGGAAAGAGTGGAATTTTTTTACATTTTCAAAACAGGGGTTACTCCTTACAGTGGAATTAAAAAAAACAAAAAGAAAACAATGGCAAAATAGAAAACTGATTTTTTCTCAAAAGCATTTAATGATACATTCAATGGGGAATAGTTAAGGGATTTATAAAAAAGAAAATGAAGTAGGGAATTGGCTTTATGTAATTGGATTACAATTGAAGTCCATGAAATTACTAGATGGTATTCTTTGTAAATTAGAGGAATTAGATTCATATATGTCTCATGTAGATCAGTCAGATTGGAGACTTTTGAATTGGGATTTGCAACCCTCAATGCTTGTTTTGGTTCAACATAAGTTCATATAACATCCTTATGAAGAGGTGAGACTTGCAGTTGCTTCTTGTCATAGTGAGATCATAAGAATAATAGCTCATGTAGCACCTTATAATAATGACATGTTGAAGAAGGTTCTATAGTTGATTGTGGAGAGCCTACAAGGTTTACAAGATATCCAAGCCCACTTTTGGTAAGAGGGCTAAAATTTTAGAAATTGTGGCAAGGTCAAGATCATTCGTCCTTATGTTGGATCTCGAATGTAATAAGTTGATTCTTCAAATGTTTCATTGTTTCATTATTGTAATTAGGAAACGCCACTTAGGCAAGGTGAAGACATATATGTTCAACATATTATCCATGATCCTAGTTGAGAATGATAAAGTTTGTAAGTAGTTGTGAGTTGATTTAGTAGGCATTTGGAGAAGAGAGCTACATGTTTCAACTGTAGCCTACAATCTCTCAAGAAGTTTGGTTGAACAAAAAATTGAGAAATTCAAGGAAGTATTGACTAAAGAGGAGCTAAGTTCATTGGGTTTTCAGATTTTAGGATCTCCAAAAAAGAGAAAGAACCAAATGAGAAGAGAGCAGATTTGTTTCACATGTCATGAGGCTTGGACACTTGATCACATTTGTAAAAATAATAAGGAAATAAATTTATCACAATGAAATGGAGGTGAGGACAAAGTTACAGATGAGTAGGGGATCATGACTCATAAGGAGTAGGATAAAACTACAGATTTGAATACAACAGTTACTGTGCATGATGAAAATAAGAGGGATAATGACTTCCAATCAGCTAAGGTTTATATTATGGAGGACGAGTCAATCACTATAGGTGAGGGGTATTCAAAACTCTTCATTGGTGATTTGCAGGTCATTATTGATAAAATAGAAGAAGAGGAGAACTTTTTTGATACCCACTTATGATCACATTATTGTCCTAGTAGAGCTTCATGAAGAGTGCATGTCATCATCTAGTAAGATAGTTGACTTCGTTAATGTTTCTTCAGTTGATAACCAATCAAAAAGTTTAATGTGTGACAACTCATGTGCCTTAGATGAATATGAATAAAAGTCTTTAGCATTGCACGATATTAAGGACAAATTATTGGTCATAGAGGAGAGAGTTATGCAAGTATTAACAAGGGCAGATGAATCTCACAAATAAAGTGAAGATGTCATTTGGAAAACTCAAATTGATGAGAGGCAAAAAGGGATTGCATGTGGAGTTACCAATACTCAACTGTACACAATCAAAGAAGAATTTGAAAAGATGAAATCGTATTACTTGCATCTTATAATGGATAGGGATCTGGTTACCAAATTTGTAGAAGACAAGGAAAGAGAGGTGGATGAGCTTTGTCTACAATTGAGTATGACTCAGTACTCATTATACAAGTCTAAAAATAAAACTTCTATTACAACCACTCACAAGAAAGATGGGTTCAATCCTAAAATCTAGGAGATCATATAGATTGTTGAAGGAATCAATATCCTTTGTCATAATGAAAGTAAGCATAATTGTAGTACCCCTTTCTCGATCAAACTTTTAGACTCATGTTTGACTTCTATTGACTCTTTCAGTGGATACATTATTGTGATATTTTGCTTAGACATTATGCAATATGGTGATATGCTTTAATTTGATTTGCAGTATATGTTTCATGCAATATTTCCTTATGGATGTTTAATGTGATTTTTATTGGATTACTGTCATGGACTGACATATTTACTTTATACATGCAATTCGTTATATTCATGTTTCATGTTTGTAAGTGTATGGGGTGCGGGGGGATGATTTTCCTTCACTCACTCCGGTGAGACAGGGAACGTCATGATTCTCCTCCATCCGTGTGCATGTCATGTTATATATATATATATATATATATATATATATATATATATATATATATATATGCACATGTGGTTCTTTGATGTAGGACATTGCAGGTACAAGTATCGGGTAGGTACGGGGTATCGACTCCACCTGGTTTCACAGGTCTAAGCGTACCTTATTTGTCCGATGGGAGTGGTGGAGATAGTGGCTAGACCCTAAATTGACCCGTAGTTACACTCATGTGAGTGTTGTTAGTTAGTTGTCATTTCCCATTTTACCGGTATGCGAGTCTTGGTTCTTTGACATTTTTGTTTTGTGAGTCATCTAGTGGTTATTTCTCATTTTGCGTGCCTCCTGCCAGTTAGAAAAGTTAGTTTGAATGAATTCTATTATTTCATATTGGTGTATTTAAATTAAATTAATATGCCTTTCTTATTTCATGTTGGTGTATTTAATTAAATTAATATGCCTTTGTTATTAATGATTTAGTTAAATAAATTGATTTATTAAATTTGAATGACTTAAGTGCATGTTATATTTAAGAAAAGTAATTGTATTTATTTGAGAAATGTATTAAGTTTTTGATTATGCGAAAAGCAGGTTTTGAAGGGATCCCGAAACCCTTTAAAAAGGATCCTTAAAAGATAATAGCATTAAGAAATATGAAAAGACAGACAGCCAAAAAACCAACACAGTTATGGGCAAAAATCAACAACAAAGCCCAACAAAACTAGCCACATCCAACCAAAACATAAAAAGACAGAAGACAAATTACTTAATGTTTTTTAGGGCATTAGCCAAATTTTCACTAATCCATTGCAAATCTTTAATATTATCCCTTAGCTTAGGGATATCCTTGGAAGAGGCCACAACAACTTTTTTTATGCTCGCCCTTGTTCTTTTTGCCGCACCACCAGGAGCACTTTCCACTGTCCCTGCCTCGATAGCATCCTCATCAATATCTAGGTCCACGATAGGTTTGGAGGTGCTGGAACCATCAAGGAACTTGGTAATTTCCTCTAAATTCTTAGTCATAGAGGTAAGGATATCCGAAATCATTACCAGCTTCCTCCAGATTACCAATCTGAGCTTTCAACTTCTCCTCTTTTTCCTCCATACCCTTATTCCACTGTTCCTGGTTCATTTCAACTTTCTTCCCTTTCTCTTCCTGCTGCTTATCAGTTTTTTCTAGATTCTTAATTCCTTCATAAACCCACCTGTCAAAACCCATACGAGCCTCAGACTGGTTTTTGAGTTTATCCGAAATTATCCCCTCTCCAACTTTATCCTGATCCCTGCTCTAATTCTCCTTGTCCTTCTCCTGCTCAATTTCCATTTCCCTTTCCTCATTAATCTTATTGTCCTGCTCCTCCATTGGCTGACTGTTAACATTTCCTATACTCACACTGTGGGTAGGACTATTCTAATCAGAAACATCCTCAACTCCTCCTTCCTCTTCCCCCACTTCCTCTTCTTTCTAGCTCTCCTCTCCTTTAGACTCATCGGTCTCCATCTCACTTCCATCTTTTCCAATGTCCTCTGAATCGATCTCCGTATCCTTTTGATTATCCTTGTCCTCTTGATTTTTTTGCACAGTAGCTATTTTATCCTTTTTTCTCTGTGTCAACTCATCCTTGCTAGGCCCGCCTTCCTCCATCTTCCTCTTTCCTTTCCCTGATGACACCGGCAATCTCTTGTTTTCCTGGATAGCCAGATTCTTGCAATGCTCATAAATGAACAAAATAAGGCTGCAATGAAGCACATACGAAGAAGGGTTCTTGCTATGCTTATTCAGAGACCGCGACAGAGACCTAAAGAGGTAATAGGGTAGAGAAATCCTCTTCTCATGTCTAAAATTATTTAAAAGCACAAAATGGTATGTGTGGACCCTGGTAAAACAACCCTCCACAGTAATATATTCCATAATTGTATTAAGCACACAAACCTAGATTTTCTTAATATTGGAAGCATCATAATACCCACCATAGCTTTTCCTATTTTCGCTCTCTCCTTCTCTTTACGCAGAAAAAGATTAACTGCATTATTAGACACTTTCAGGTCTCTAAAGAAGTCAAGACTAGAATGGGGCATACCTGTGACCATCGCAATGAGATCCACATCCAACTTAAACCTAACACCATGAATCTTGAAGGATCCATTTATCCAGTTTTTAGTGACTTTGGTGACCGCTAGATTAACTCTGCCTTTATACTAGTCGATCAACTTTTCCATGAAATTCGTCATGAATCCTTTCTCCAGCTTTGCCCAAACCTTAGGCATCTCCTTCCATGTGGAAATATTATCAGGGTCCTCTCTTCTTAGATCCCCCCCATTTTAGATTTTGTTTTACAATTTCTCTTCTTTTGCAACTTCAGAGCTTTCTTCCAAATGAGACTCAAATTTTTGAAAATGCATACCCACAAAGTTTGCAGAAAATTAATATTCTTGATTAGGACTCCGCCCTTCTGACGTGTCATCATTACCTTTCTAAAAATTTGAAGATTACTCATTAAAAATTTCATGATTAATCGTGCGATCCATCTTTCCCCATAAATCCATCCTTTCTAATAAGTTCTTTAATATTAAAATCAATATTAACTTCCCCATTCCATATACATTGAGCTTCAAAAATTATGCCAAGGTTCGCTAATCCATCCACAACCCCATTTTTTTCTCTAAAGGCATGTTCAATGATAATAGATTTAAAGCTAGCAATAATTTCTCTAGCTTTAAAAATAAATTTTTTTATAGTCCACGAAGGCTCAATTTCTCCCTTAAGGCATTTAATTATGTTAAGTGAATCTCCCTCCAACCATAGATTGTCATGATTAAGATCATTTGCTATAATCAAAGTATTCAAACCCGCAGAGGCTTCAACATAATGACTAGTTTGATTACCCAAAGGGCCAGCAACTGCCACAAGGCTGATGAATACTAAGAGGGGGGGGGGGTGAATTAGTATACCAAAAATTACTGAACTCAAACACTTAAACAATTTAACAGTTAACTGGTATAACAAATTTACTAACAAACCGATTAAGACAAATGCAAACCAAACAACAAATAAAGCATTCACCCACAAGAGAACAATCACCATAACACAAGAGATTTTGACATGGAAACCCAAATGGGAAAAACCACGATGAGATGAAACTCACAAGTAACTATCTGCAGAATAGTAACCAGACTGGTTAAGGTCAGACCGGTTAAGGTCATACAATGTTCTTCACCAGAACAGATCCTGTTAGGAATCTAGATCTCTATTAGGAGATAAGTCTGGTTAAAGACTACCTAGTGAGAGGATTTCAGATCCACAGTTGTGAACCACCTTGTTAGAGGATTTACAAAGGCTTTGCTAGGCCTACCTGGTTAAGGGTTTCAGACTTGTTGAAGATGTGAGTAATCAACAAGTGAGTGATCTAAATACTAGCATAGTATGCTTGGTTAGATCCTTGATAGCTCATTGTTAATGCATTTCAACATTACTTTTGTCTTTAATATCTCCACACTCTGTTTCTTCACACAGACCTAATCTTCTTCTATGATCACACATACAAAACCCTCATTAACCACCCAAAACCTTAACAACAACTAAAACCCTAGACATGATGTCCTTATAAAGGAATCTGATTTCATGTCGGTCCAATATGATTACATTGTGAGTTCCTATGTTCAGTGGATCTAGACACATTTGGTAACACGACACAAAATCACTGCCAAAGTGTCGGTGGATAATAACTCATCACAAAAATACTGGTTGGTAACTCATCACAGAGTAATACCGGTTCATACATTTACTGATTACCGGTTCACACATTTTACCAATTACTGGTTTGTCAAAATGAAGATTGAGAAAAATGATAACTACCACTTTGTTCCTTCGTACTGCTTTGGGATCCTCGAACCACTTGATGACTTCATACCGCTTTGGTTCTTCATACCGCTTGAGATCGGTAAACACTTTCTGCAAAACACCAATAGTGTAAAGACTATAATACATAATACTGGTTGGAACAAACACCGGTTGAGCATAACTCATACATACAAAAAGTGATCTCAAAGCAAGTGTGTGTCCATCAATGACAATCACAACATCATCATAAAAAATCCAACAATCTCCCCCTTTGGCATTGATGGCAACACTTAGGAAAATTTTGACATCTAAGCGTTTTACAAAAAAAAATGCCATAATCAAAATTACTCCCCCTAAGCATATACACTAACCCTTTTGCAGAAAATACAATGTATACTACTCCCTTAAAGAGATAACATGAAAGTATATATTCATCAAAATTTTAAAAGACAAAATACTACTCCCCCTTTGCCAACAATGACAAAGTACTGCAGAATAACCCCTGTTTCTCATTATCATTAATATAATAAATGTTTATGACAATAATGAGTGAAACTTATCAAAAACCAATTTAAAATCCTGCATAAAGGTCTTCATGGACCTATTCTTCCATGGCATCAATTGTGCTCATCTCTTGAGTGACCGTTAAGGCATCCAAATTGAGATAGCATTTCTGTAGTATTTGTGGCCTGGGTAGTAGAACCAGTTGAAGTTCCTGCAAATCTCTGGTCTGGTTGCTGATCTCCAACTCAATTCTGGCTGACTGGAGCTGAAATCGATGAGCAATTTGCCCATATGTAGTGAAGGAATCATAGGGCATCTTGAAGGTGCTTATAAATGCCTGCAAATAAGATTGCAATTTTTCTTTCTATGCAAGCACATCATCACAAAGTAGATGGGATTGGCTTATCTTACTGAGCAACAGTTTTCCCTCATCCATAACATCTCTTATGTCCTTCTGTTCTTTCTGAAGTTCAGACTGGAGCTTGTTTAGTTTCTTCACTAAGGCAGTGTTTAGTGCCTTTTGATGCTTCTTCTGTGCGTTAGCTTCAACCACCTCTTCCAAGCATTGTACCTGGTCCTCCACAATTGTACATAGAAGTTTTAGTTGGGCCAGAGAGGAATTGGTACTAGGGAGGTTAGTACCGGGAATCAAACTGGTAAGTGTTTCAACCGCAGTTTGAATAACATCTTGCTCCTTTTTCCTCCTTAATGCTTCCAATCGCTCTTGTGCAAGCTTAATGCTTTGGAGAAGCTCCGATTCATTTGCAGATTGGAGGTCAATAGGACTGGTAATGTCAACCGGCTTGGCTTGACTACCGGTTGCCTTTGGTGTCTCCACATGTGTGCTCTTTGTCGCTTCCTTCTTCGCTTCGGTTCTTTGCTTTTCCTCTTTTGCCTTCTTTTGTTCCTCTGCTTCTTTCTTTCTCTTCTCTTCATCCTTCTTCCTTTCTTCTTCCTTCTGCTTCTCTTCTTCTTTCTTCTTCTCCTCTTCCTGTTTCCTCTTCTCCTCTTCCTTTTTCTTCTTCTCCTCTTCCTGTTTCCTCTTCTCCTCTTCCTATTTCCTCTTCTCCTCTTCCTATTTCGTTTTCTCTTCTTATTTTCTCTTCTCCTCTTCCTATTTCCTCTTCTCCTCTTCTGCTTGTTTCCTCTTCTCTTCTTCTTTTCTCTTCTCCTCTTCTTGTTTCTTTTTCTTCTCTTCTCCTTGTTTCTGCTTCTCTTCCTCTTGATTCTTTTTCTCTTTCTCTGCTTGCACTTTATTAGCCTTTTCTTTGTCCTATTTTTCTTTGTCCACTCTCTCTTTATCAGCCTTTTCCTTTGTTGCATCCAGAGTGACATTTTCACCATCCAAAGCATCAACGTCAATTGTGTCCATCTATTTAGTAATTTGTTCTCCTTCACTATCATATACCTCATCCGGTTTTCTAGTTTCTGGTTCTTGTTCAGGCTTCTTGTTGGCTTCAGACACTTGGTGCAATCTTAGAGCGGCTTTGGCATGTGAGTGTGTATCTTTCACCACTTCAGGGACTTTTCCTTCCAGTAACAAGAGTCTTCTTCTTCTCATGAAGAAGAGGCCTTTGTACTTATCCATAATTTCATAGAGCTCTGAATTTGACACATCAAGAAAATATTGTGCAAAAATTTCTTCTCTTATTTCCTATTCCTTTTCTATGGCAATGCACCATTTGTTATCTAAAGAATTGTATAAAGAATTCGGTGTCACGGATATAATTTCTGATGGCGACCGGTCATTAATATATAGATATTGAATAACGTCCTGTTCGACTTCCTCCTTTTCATTGTCATTAAAATCATCAAAATGATCTATTAAATCACTTAGCACTTTTCTCCTAATATTCTTGATAGTTCTTTGACAATGTGTCAATGGTTTGTAAGAGGAAATGTCTATATTTACCGGTGCTGACGATGTCGGTTCATTGCTGGTTGTCTTTGCTTTCTTCCTTGTTTGCCTAGTCTTTTTAGGCTGCACTTTAGATTCTGTATCCTCAGAATTTGGTGAGTTGTTCTTAGTTTTCCACTTTCTTTCAAAGACCTTGGCAAGTGCAACTTCCAGTTTCTTCTTGGCCGGTGACCGCTTGGTCACTTTAGGACTTGCTGAAGTAACCGGTGCCGATATCGATGGCATTGCCTTTCCCTTCTTCATTGAAGGTTCGTCAACCGGTGTTACCCTTTCCAAGTAGATGTCTGTTCTCTTCTTCTTTGGATCAAGAGGCGAGGCAAGTAGGGTAGAGGCATACCCATCTAGCATGTCATACATCACCTCATATCCCATGGGCTCCACTTCTTCCTTTCTGGGCTCAACCGCCTCCATTATGCACTCATCTACTCTAATGATAAAGTAGATGTCCTCTTCATACTTCTTAACAATATCGCCAGATATTCTCATCCTCTGGCTCATCTTGTGTCTGAATTCATCAAAGTATTTGTTCAAGACTTCAGGATAACCGGTTCCCACTGCTTGAAGACTTTCTTTGATTTATTTGGTAACCGGTTGGTCAACAGACCATTGAATATCACCGACTCCCAGAAAATAGCCTTGAAAGTAGAAAAATAAACCTACCAATAGTTGTCCAAATTTAAATCTTAAGGCATTGTCCTATTTGATAGACTTCAGGTTTAATAGAAGTTGCCTCTGCATACAGGTGCATAGATCAAATGATGCATCTTCCATGATCATTCTATAGGCGACATTTACCGCAGTAGCAGAGATAGAGTTAATTCTGCTAGCATAGAACATCCAGTATCCGATCACCATGAAGGCATACTTGACCAACTCATCCTTGATGGTGTTAATAGTCATTCCCCGTTGGTTGCTCATAGAACTGGTGAGCTTGGTCATTTCCGTTTTAATAACTTTCCTTAGGGCTAGCACTTCTCCAATGTTACAGAAACCGGTGACGACATCAATCACTTCTGGTGTGATGTCATGTGTCCGCTCAAGATACATTTTGTCACCGTGCACTTTACTTAGGATGATGCAGATGTGATCTTCTATGAATTCTTCAAGAAAATAGACCGCATTGTGAAGTTTCTTTCTTTCCAGGATGTTGTATTCCGATTTGATCTTCTTGTCATCACCGTAGAATAAACCTAACTGAGAATGGATCACTAGGGATCCTAGGTCTTCTATTTTGTAATCAATATAATCTGAAATACCTTCCTCAACTATAACACCAATGGGTATCTGGGATAGGGCATTGTATTTCATCTTCCTTTGTATGAAATCTGATGAATCAATAGGTGCACTAGAACTAGAGTGCGATGTAGAAGCCATGATAAATAGAGAAACTCAAAAAATACCTTTGCGAATCAAGATTTAGGGCTTTGACACTGTAGCTATCAACACACCACTTCGATTGCTTGGAACACCACTTAGTGTTCTTCACTAATAAGTTGCAAATATCTCAGAATTCTTCTGCTAGATTTCAATTCACTCTGAATCGCAAGTTAAATCGCCTTTGGTCGCTTTGCACTTGAAAATTTATTCACTCGCAAATTGATAAGTGAAAATGACTTAAAAATCCCTTTTAAACAAATTCTTCACCTACCATAATAAATGCTCCACCATTAGGTTATAAACCCTAATTTCTGGTCTTCTGCCAATTGACAGGTAACACATACCGGTTAAGGTCTTTTACCGGTGTAAACCGTGGGTTCGAAACATTTCACTGATTTGTTCCCCCTAAGATTTTCTGAAGCTTAGTTTGCCGGTTCAATGACTTCCACACTAGGTGCAGAAACTGGTTCTTCTTGTGACACTTCTTTAGGTTTCTTCTTCCATGTTGTCTTCATATCTGCTTGAACAGTTTCAACATCAATCTTTCCTTCTGGAGTGACCGGTATATCATCTGATATGTTCTTTCTCATTCTGCAGGTTCTAGCAGGGTGTCCCAGTTTGTTGCAATGATAGCATACCATTACAAGTGTTCTCCATGGTCCATTGTTCATTCTACCATTCTTCCTCCTTCATGTTGCAGTAGTGTGACTGCTATCATAGCAAATCAAACAGGTTGCTCTCCAACCGGTTGCCGCTTGATAGCCACCACCACTTGACTGATGGTCATAGGAATTATACCGGTTTGGATTCAGGTTCACAAAGGATTCAGGAAAAACTCCCTGACTCCTTTGAGGATATCTTCTAGTGTTGTGTATAACAAACCTGCATTCAAATTCTTTATGCCCAAACTTGTTGCATGCATAACAATTACCATTTAATCTATTGGATCTAGGCTTATTGTTTAGAAAGCAAGGAAAATTATTGTATGCCTTATTTCTACATACATTAGCAGTATGTCCTTCCTTGAGACAATTAAAGCAAACAGGTTTAAACTTTTGCTTACCTTTATCCTTTGGTGCCGGTTTTTTCTTTGATGCTCCATCTTTTGTTCCAAAGGTCTCACCTTCCTCATAACCAGAAAAACCAAGTCCAGTGGTATTCTTTACCAGTTTTACTGATTCAAGCTTTTGTTCTAGCTTAACAGTACTCTTATTGAATTTGGCAAGTATTTCCTTTGACTCAGTGAGATCCTTGAAAATAGCAGCATTGGATTCCTTCAAGGTTGCATTCTCAGAAATAACCATGTTTAGTTCACTTTGCATTTCTTATTTTTCCACTTCACTCTCTTGGAGATGAGTGGTAAGGGCACTGGTTTCTTGCTTCAACTTGGATATCTCATGATCTTTGTCTTTTACCAGGTCTTCAGCTTTCCTCCGGTTCTCAAGCTCTTGACACATTCTGATAGTCAGTCCTTCCAGTTCCCTTCTCAGATTGGCATTAGACTCATTTAGTTTTTCAACTTCTTCAACTAGGGCTTCCATGTCCGCTTCATCAAAAGAACTATTTTCAATAAGATCCATCAGTTTCTCAGCATGCTCTCTTCTTTTTGCCAGAGAGGCTTTATATTTGACTTTGAGTTCATCAAAGACTTTCTCAGTCTGAGTGAGATGATGAGTAAGCTCCCTCACAGTGTATTCCCCCATATCTCCTTTCAAGTGGTTAAACTTATAGAAAGGTTGGCTCTGATACCAATTGATGAATACTAAGAGGGGGGGGGGGTGAATTAGTATACCAAAAATTACTGAACTCAAACACTTAAATAATTTAGCAGTTAGTCGGTATAACAGATTTACTAACAAACCGGTTAAGACAAATGCAAACCAAACAACAAATAAAGCATTCACCCACAAGAGCACAATCACCATAACACAATTTTGACGTAGAAACCCAAATGGGAAAAACCACGGTGAGATGAAAATCACAAGTAACTATCTGCAGAATAGTAACCAGACTGGTTAAGGTCAGATCGGTTAAGGTCATACAATCCACTTCACCAGAATAGATCCTGTTAGGAATCTAGATCTCTGTTAGGAGATAAGTCTGATTAAAGACTACCTTGTGAGAGGATTTCAGATCCATAGTTGTGAACCACCTTGTTAGAGGATTTACAAAGGCTTTGCCAGGCCTACCCGGTTAAGGGTTTCAGACTTGTCGAAGATGTGAGTAATCAACAAGTGAGTGATCTAAATACTAGCACAGTATGCTTGGTTAGATCCTTGATAACTCACTGTTAATGCATTTCAGCATTAATTCAGTCTTCAATATCTCCACACTTTGTTTCTTCACATAGACCTAATCTTCTTCTATGATTGCACATACAAAAACCTCATTAACCACCCAAAACCTTAACAACAACTAAAACCCTAGACATGATGTCCTTATAAAGGAATCTGATTTTATGTCGGTCCAATAGGATTACATTGCAAGTTACTAGGTTAAGTGCATCTAGACACATTTGGTAACACGACACAGAATCACGGCCAAAGTGTCGGTGGATGATAACTCATCACAAAAATACTGGTTGGTAACTCATCACAAAGTAATACCGGTTCATACATTTACCGATTACTGGTTCACACATTTTACCAATTATTGGTTTGTCAAAATGAAGACTGCGAAAAATGATAACTACCGCTTTGTTCCTTCGTACTGCTTTGGGATCCTCAAACCACTTGAGGACTTCATACCGCTTTGGTTCTTCATACCGCTTGAGATCAGTAAACACTTTCTGCAAAACATTGATAGTCTAAAGACTATAATACATAATACCTGTTGGAACAAACACTGGTTGAGCATAACTCATACATAAAAAAAGTGATCTCAAAGCAAGTGTGTGTCCATCAATGACAATCACAACATCATCATCAAAAATGCCAACAAAGGCAACTTCTAGCAAAATTCCTGACAATTCCCCCATAACCAGCTTTCCCCGGGTTCCCCTTAGAAGCCACATCAAAGTTGGCCTTAATCCATCCTTGAGAAGGAAAGCACCAGACAAGACCATCCCTACCCTTATCCATTTTGATTCTATTATTGGATAGGTTCCATCTTTCATTAAAATCTTCTTTAGCAGCTAAACCATGATCAATTCCATTTAAACATTCAAAAATCCCTCTATAGATTTTATCCACCACCACTTCAGGGTTAGCACTTTTATCCCTAAAAATCCAGTTGTTACGCTCCTTCCAGATGTTCCATATGATATTAGGGAGAGTAAGTTTCCAAAGATCAACATTCTTAGAATTGGAAATAGGACAATACCATTGCTGCCAAAACTCTTCCAGAGAGTTCGGGAAAACCCAGCTCAACTTCCACCTACTAAAAATAATATTCCAGATTTCCCGACTGAAAATACACTGGTAGAGGATATGACAAGCAAACTCCTCCTCCCTGCAACAAAGAGAACACCTGTTAGGAAAAAAAAATCCACACTTATGGAGATTATCAAGAGTTAGCACCTTATTTTGGATAAGAATCCAAAAGAAGATATTAATTTTTGGCATCAACTTCTTTATCCACACTTTAGCCCACAAAGGGATCTCGTCTGGAACTTTGTTGTGGATAGACACCGTTGAAGACACAAAATATTTCCCATCTGAAGTTTCCCTCCAAATAAAACAATCCTCAACATTGTCCATAAAATTTTTAGAAGAAAGCAAAATCTCTAGAAATTTTAATCCCGGACAAAGCTGGCTGAACTCAATCCACTTCCCATTTCTCTAGTAGTCTCTAACAAAGACTCCATACCTACTTTTGAACCAGTCTTTCCATTCCTTAAGGATAGGAATTTCCTCTAGAGGTTCATCCATAAGCCATCTGTCCTCCTAGAATCTAATAATTCTCCCATTCCCCAATTTCCATGTTCTTCCAGCTGCTACCCAAGCTTTAGCCGTTTGAACTGCATTCCAAATTGCAGAGCCTTCAACAAAAAAATAATTTTCCATAAATTCTTCCTCAAATGGTTGCATATAAAGGTATTTATTTTTCCAAATTAAATTCCATTCTCTTTCCTCCCCTTTTATTCTCCAAATTTGTTTAGCTAAAAAGGCATTATTCATAGTTATAATATTCCTTAATCCCAAACCCCCATAAGCCTTAGGAGTATAAATATTATTCCATGAAATAAGGGGGATTCTATTTTTATCTTCCACTCCCAACCATAATAATTTTTTTTTTATTCTTTCAATTGCCTCCACAAACTCTCTGGGGATTTTGAACAGACTAAAGGCATAGATAGGCAAATTTTGAAGGGTAGCTTTAAGCAACGTCACCTTACTTGCTTGGCTAAGGAGGGTTCCTTTCCATCTAGCCAACTTGGAATTGAGTCTATCAACCAACTTCATCCAAAAATTCTCTGAAGGCTTCAAGCATAGAGGGAGACCCAAATAGGTTGAATGAAACTCAACAATTTTGCATCCAAGGATTCTTTCTATCCTTCTTTGTCTATCCACAGGGGTATTGATGAAGAAAAAAGAACTCTTATCCCAATTTATTTTTTGACCAGAAGTAGTTTCATAGGAATCCATAACACTCTTCATGTTTCTCACTTCACCAATGGTAGCTTCTCCCATAGTGATCGAATCATCAACAAACTGTTCATGAGTACATGTTATGTTGGAAGATGAAGGTTTAAGGCCTTTGAGTTTCCCTTCTTCCACATTTCTCATAATAAATCTACCCAAACTTTCAGCCAAAATAGTAAACAAGATGGGAGAGATGGGATCCCCCTGTCTTAGGCCTCTAGAACTTTTGAAGAAACTGGAAGGGGATCCATTAATAATAACTGCAGAGGTAGAAGTTCCAATCAACTGAGAACAAAGCTGAATCACCTTTTCCCCAAACCCAAAAGCTTTCATAATTTTGAAAAGGAATTGCCAATTCACTCTGTCATAGGCCTTAGACATGTCCAGCTTAAGAAAAAAGCCCTGTTTTTTAGCAACAGTTAAAGAATGAATATTCTCATGAACATAAATAATATAATCCAGAATCTGTCTATTAGGGACAAAACCATTCTCCTAAGCCAAAATAATGCGAGGGAGAATATCCAACATTCTAGAAGTAAGAACCTTAGATATAATCTTGTAAATAGAATTACAAAGGCTGATAGGTCTGAACTTATTAAGAGAGTCAGCTCCAAATATCTTAGGAATAAGAACGATAAAGGTAGCATTGACTTCTTTTAGAAGCCTCCTTGAACCAAATAATTCATTAACTCCATTACAAATATCAATCTCCACAATATTCCAAAAGTTTTGGAAAAAGAACATAGGGAATCCATCCGGACTAGGAGACTTATCTCCATGAAAGGAAAATACAACCTTTTTGATTTCTTGATTCAAAGGGATCCGAGATAGATTTTTGTTGTTATCCTCATTTAAAATGGGAGGGATTGCTTGAGCAAGAAGGTCTTGATTTCTAATATCCAAAACGTCCACTCCTCCCAATAGATTGCTAAAAAATTCCATAGCTTCCTTTCTTATTTCATTTTCATTTGATAAAATCCCCCTATTGGAGGATAACATGGAAATCCTATTGGCCGCCCTATGCTTAAGAGCAGTCAAGTGGAAAAACTGGGTATTTTTGTCATTTCCTTCAAATACAAGGCTCTTGATCTTTGTCTCCAAAAGGTTTCTTCATTAGAGATAATTTCATGGTATTTAGACAACAACCCATTTTCCACATTTCTCAAATCCTCAGAAATCCCTTCCTCTTGGATTTTATCGTGAACTTCTTTTATATCAGTCTTAATTTGAGCTTTACTTTTAAAGATATCTCCAAAAGTCTCTTTGTTCCAGATTTTGACTTTAGCTTTTATGATGTTAAGCTTTTTGGCAACTCTGAATAAGGTCGTTCCCTCAATCTCTGAATTCCACCATTCAACAACACATACTTCCAACGATGGGTGGGATAACCATGCTTTTTTAAATCTAAAAGGAAAATTTCGCTTTGCAGAAGTTGAATTGGTAGTGAAATAAATAGGGTAATGATCATAGCCAATCTTAATGATTGATGCCAAAGAACAATTATACTTAGAAAGCCAATTAGGAGAAATCAGGGATCTATCCAACCTTACTTGAATAAGATCAGAACCAGTTCTTTGATTGGTCCAAGTGTAATTAATCCCTTGGATATCCACATCCATCAAAGCTTGATCATTAATAAAATCCATAAGATCTTGTCTTCCCTCCAGCTGCAAAGGGAGGCCTCCCATATTTTCATCCTCTTTTAAAGGAGTATTGAAATCTCCCATGATCATCCAGCTTTTATCAGCAAAACTTAATCTGTCTTCAGCCAAGCTCCTCCAAAATTTAGTTCTTCTAGCTTTAGAATTAGGCGCATAGACATTAGTGATAACCCATACAAAGTTATTCTTAATATGCTCAAGCAAGATTGAGGTCCTATGACCCCTGAAGCAATTTCCTTACCTATAATACTATTCTGGTTCCAAAAGATAGTTGTACCTCCAGAGGCACCCTCCGAACTTGTTCCAATTACCCCATTACTTTTGAATATTCTAATCCTTCCACTTTATCCTTACACATCTTAGTTTCCTAAATAAGGACTACATCTGGTTTATGATCTCTAACAATATTACACAATACATCTTGCTTATGGGGGGCATTCAAACCTCTAATATTCCATGAGATTATCTTCATACTTTAACTGGGGATAAGGCTGACTCAATGGAGCTCTGTGTTCCATCAGCACGGTTCTTCCAACTTTCCCGTTCCCTCTAATTCTTTAGAGAAGGTCTCCCCTGCTTTTTGCTGTGACTTCCAACATTAGCCCCTTTCTTATTCTTGCTTTTGGTTGAAATACCTACATTGGGTCCTCCATTATTTGACTTGCCTTCTTTAATACTGAAAATCCTAAGATTTCCCTCAAGAACCACCATTTCCAAACTTTTAGGAGGAGTTTTACATTGGGAATTCAGGATCATATTTCTAGTCTGCTTAGGACTTCCATTGGTTAATAACAACAAAGGCTCAAAATTCAAAATATTATAGTCCCGCACTTCATTAAAGTCTTCCTCATTTTCTTTATTATTAGATGAAGCAGAAGCATCATCATTGGAACTCTCACCAGCTTTACCCTGGATGATAGGACCAAGCTTTTGATCCTCTGATTCAGATTTTTGAGCCTTTTCTTCTTTCCCATGCTCTTCCTCCTTGTTACTTTCTTTTTGACTGTTAGAACATGCACAAATAGATTTTTCATTGTTACTATTCACACCCTTCTTTTCCTCATTTTCCATCTCGTTCACTTCCTTTGCAAGGACAACCTCTAAAGGTGGATCATCATTCTTCCCTTTCATTTTCCATTTCTGCTTCGAGTTGCTATCATTTTTACCAATCTTACTCTTCTTAAGCGGGCAAGATTTCACCCAATGACCCAACTTTTTACAATGAAAACAAACAAATGGGAGAGATTCATATTCAATCGCTTGGGTCCATTTCCCCAATTTAGACAGAATCTCAATAGATTTAGGCATATCCATCATTTGATTAACATTAACACAAATACGAGCAAAAATCAACCTTGATTTAGTTACTGTCATCGGGTCGATCGAAAGAAGTTCACCAAATGATCCCGCGATCCCTTTAAAGACCTCCTCATTCCAGAACTCCAATGGAAGGCCAGGGAGACGCATCCACATAGGTGCTGACACAAAAAAGGACTCACCCAGAGGGAGGTTAGGAGCCCATTTATGTAAAGCCAAGGTTGACTTGCCGAACATCCATGGCCCTTCACAGAGTGCTTTATTCATATCTTCTTCATTATTAAAAGCAAAGGAACAAAAACCCCTAGGCAAAGCCGCCACATCCACTTGACCTTTAAAAACCCATTTCCTCCTTATAAAGTTCCTTACAACATCAATGTTAGACAGGTATACAGTTAAAAAGTATGCTTTTTGAATTTTTATTTTGTATGTTGATTATTTTCAATTTAAGAAAAAAAAAAATGAGAAAAAGAAAAATATCTCCTTCGACCTTTTTGAAGGAGATAAGATTTTACCTTTATGGGGAAAATTTTCTATTGGTTGAATAATACTTTTAACCTAAAATTTTTAGGTTAAAATATTTCATATATTACCTGAGAGTTCACAGGAAGGAGAGGAAAATTTTGGAAGCCAATTTTTGAAAACAAAATTGGAAATTGGATTTTTGGATTGAGGATTTGGTGCAGGTTGAAGCTCATCTCCAATTTTCTTCTAGGAGTGCATTTAAGGTTGGGTAGATTTTATTCCTTCCTTTTTGTTGCAAAAAATTGAAATGTTTTAAACTTATTCCTCTGTGTGTGTTTGGGAATTCATGGAATTCTTTTGGAAATTTTAAATTTAGTTTGAGTTGTGGGAATAGAGTGTTTTATGTTTGAGTTTATCTCTTCCCAACTTAGTTTGTTAATTTTGAAGAAATTAGTTTTTTAGAACCATAAAAAAATAGTTTTCTGTGTGTGTTTTCAAGTTGTTTAATTTGTGTTAAATCTCTTCATTTCTAGTTTGGAAATAATAGATTTGTTTCTGTTTGTTTGGAGATTTTCAAATTGTTCAAAAACAAAGGTTATGCTGGCAAAAAATTACAAATTGGCCTCCCTATGTGTGTACTTGATTTCTTTTCATTTGTGCAAGAACAATGGAAACTTGGATTAAATCCTCTCTATTTTGGTTAAATTTGTTATGGATTTTGCCCAAAATCTTTTGATTTGGGTCTTATTGGTATCTATTTGTAAACACAAATTTTTATTAAGAATTTTTCTTTAAAAAAAAAATAAAAAAAATAATGTTTCCTCTGTTTCATAGAGTGCATTTTGGTGCAAGAAATTTTATCAGTAAATTTTATTCATTTTTTTTAAAAATAATAAAATTAAATAAAAATTATGGACCCACGTGGCAGGGGACCCACCTTCCCCCACCACGTGGGATGGTAGAAGCTACTACCATTGGTAGTCACTGCTACCACATGGTAGCACCTGCTACCATTGGTAGCAACTCTACCCACATGGTAGCACCTGCTACCATTGGTAGCAACTCTACCCACTGCAAAATAAAATAGCAACCCGCATTTTCATCAAACCCTCCTGCTAATAAATGTGTTTTGCTGTGCTTTTTGGTAGCGTTTAAAAAGATTAAAATTTTTTCGCCCAAACTTTATTTTATTTGGATTTTTTATATATATTTTTTGATCGGTAATATTTGTGTTTTATTTATTTAGAGTTAAACATTACAACTTCACCAAGATAATAAACTATCAAGAAGTTCCTTAAAACCACCCACAAAAAAACGTCCAAACCACCCACCCAAAAAACTGGAATTTCAGAACCAGTAACCAATGGCCACACTATGCCCAACCCCCATGATATGAGTACAAAAAATGACATATTACATCTTGCCACTCAAAATTTAGGCAGATTTTGGTTAAAGTGTACTAAATAGAAACCAACAAGTTTAAGTTTTCCAACTGAAAATTTCACTGAAACAAACAAAAAAGCAAAGGAATTTGGCACCTAGAGGTACCATGGTTTGCTGTGACCAGTTCATCACTCTTCCTTCATGTCTCTTGCAGCGGAGGCACTCGATTCACCAACCACCCTAAGTCGGCGAGAGCCTCCTCTTCCTACGTATGGATCTCCTATCCTTCCTTCTGCATCCTTGCCCGTAGGCTCTCGTGAGACTGGTTTTATCAACTCACCACCACATCCACCCGCTGCATCACCCCCCGTGAGTTTTGCCAATTCTATAGATAATCTCCTTGTTATCAACCTCCTAGGGCTCAATTCCTCCACCACTCTCTCTCCACCCTCCTTCCTAATCTCATTTTCTATGTCCATAATCTAGACAAACATTAGCAGCCCTTCCCACCCTCACTTTGTATCATCCTTGAAGCATGCTTTGGCTTCTTCCCGATGATGAAGAAACTGAATACGCGAGTGTCTTGCCCTCAATTATTCATTCTCCTTCAGGATACCTTTTGCGAGATTAAAACCCCACCATGGCACCGCCCACTCCAACAGGGAGTCCAAATTTAAAAGGTACTCTCTTGGAATTATTATCTGCATGACTTTTTTCACTTCTTCACAAGTGTGTCCCAGCTCCAAAACCCATGCTGCACTTGTAACGGTGGTTGATAACAACCACTTCTTCTCCTAAAACCAACTGAATTGCTTTCAGGAGTAGAGGGTCCTTAGCCAGAAACATTTTCTCAAGCTTCTTGGGAGGAACAGGTCCTCAAAAAGCCGACATAAGCTTGGATGATTCCAACGTGAAATTCGCTTCCATTTTTTAGCTTGCTAAAAGTTGCAGAAGCGTTTGATGAAACCATATTTAAATTTGGTTTCACTAGCTTCCCAAGCCTATTGATTACCTGTGTGGGCATTACAAAATTTGCATATCACTCCACCATCGCTGCCAATTCAGAGCATGTCGCAATAACTATTCATTAACTCAACCTTGCGCAGGAAAAAGATGGCCTCTGACAGGAAATTTGAATTAATTGTCATACCAACTTGGCAAGCGATCTTAGTTTCATTTAACGGTTTATTTTTTGCTATTCCATTACCTCACCTCCTTTGGCACGAGACCACATGCGTCATTTGACAACCCATCCACAATAATGTTTCCATCTTGTTTCACATGCAAGATGTAGTAATTATTGAACACTTTTAGTTTTTCACTTATATTATATACATATTTGTTCAATTTCTAGCACGGTGTATGACCTTTAACCAGAGCTTGGACAACAATTTGGGAATCACCCTCTAGGTGTAACTTCGTCACCTTCATATTTGTTTCTAAATCAACTGCTAGTAAAGCCATTTGAACTTTGACCTCATTATTAGTGCCACCTTGAAGCCTTTTAGCACCCATACATAGGATCTTTCCTTCATCATCACAAGCCACACATCCTGCACCTGAAATCTCTGGATTGCCTTTTGAAGCTCCATCAAAATTTATTTTCACCCACCCCTTCTCTGGTTTTGACCACTTTACCATCTCTCCATCCAAAGGGTCTATTGAAGGATTAACCCTAGGGAACCCATGAACGGGTCGGTTTTTTATATTTTAATTTTATATATATATATATATATATATATATATATATATATATATATATATATATATATATATATATATATATATATATATATATGTATGTATTTATTATTTTAAATGTAAATTTTCCTTTATGATTATTTTCAATAAATCAACGTTATCTGTTATTTCAGTTAACTTTTTTGATGTGATATATATATTCGACAAATACATATTTATATGCATATATTTATATTATTATATATATTTAATGTGATTTTTAATATTTTTAGAGATTGTATTATTTGAGAAAATTAAATGATGCTTTTGTGGAAAATGTATTATTTAATATGGTATGTTTTATACATTAAGTTATTATGATTATTGGTTGTTCAAAATTGAAAGGGGGAAAATTGGCTATTTGTGATTAGTTTAATTTCTAGCCTTATTAGATTAATGACAACTTGAATTTCTTTTAATCAGTGTGGTTGTGTTTTATTAAATTTTAAATATTGAATTGCAAGTATATATGATTTTATTATTTTCCAAAGATTGTTTGAAATATGATCTTAGTGAATTTGGTATTCCTTAGCATAGGGCTTATTTCGTTGCAATTCTTGTAAATGTTTAGTCGTCCTGTTGTAGTGTTCATTGTACCTCTTGATCAAGTGTTGTCCTTATAACCTTGTCATTTTAAACCATATTGTGCTTGTTCCTTATGGTTAACCAAGGGTTAGTAAGACTATATTTTCATCACCTATATTTTGTAGTGGTTTTATGGTTGTCAGTATCGCCATAGGGTTCTTGTAGAGAGATCGTGTTTGTATAGTGTTCTATGGCAGAGTGACTTTCGAGTGGGGACCACGCCCGAAGTGGTTGGTTGGATCAACCCTCAAAAGTGAGTTAATAAGTGATAACCTAATAATTGATTAGGGGGTGGGTAGTTGTTAACATTAAATAAGATATTCTACACCACGCATGGTTGAGTGCTCGTATAGACTCAAGATGTAGTGGGAAGGCCTAGAATGGCAAACCGACCACCTTGTCTTCACGAAGGGTTGGTAGGGTCTACATGAGTCTTGGATGGAACCGGGGGTTCGGGAAAGGTTACCAGGATAACCAAGGTTGGGTCCGGGACCTATGGAGGCCTACCTAGGGTAACCATCATAAGCTATGTGATGACACTCTCTCTTTAGGGTCACTAGTGTTTTGTGATGTTGAGTTCACTTGAAGTATTGTGGAGTCACACTTGTACTGTCGATCATGTTTATCTTGTGCTTGCTTGAGGGTCTTCTGCTATCTCCTAGCATGGTGGGGTAATTCCATTTTGGGATTGTAGTACCCCTGCCCTAATCAATTTCTAATCTCGGTTTAATCTTGGTCAGTTTATCTTAATATAATGTTATAGTCAGATGTTTGATTTAATGTATAGCTGTTGATGTGGTTTTCGCACTAGTTGTATGCAAGTTGTTTAGTGTTCCTATTTCGTGGTATTAATATCGGGCTAACGCTTTCATTAAGTTTATATATGTATGCATGTATGACTCTTGGTTGCAGGAGATTTCAGGTACAACGCCGCATGAGTGCGAGGTTCGTCTTCACCTGGATTTGCAGGTTTGAGTGTACCTCTTTAATCCTTAGAGTTGGATTAGGTGGTCGTAAGACCCTAGTTGACCATAGTCGTGCTCAAGTGAGCATTGTCAATTGTCGTCGGTATCCCCTTTTTGTTGGGTTTGCGAGTCGTCTGTCTGGTTGACTTTCTTGGTTTGCGTGCTTGGTGTGTATGGTTAAATTGATTAATTAGTCCTTAGTATTCAATTTGATTAAATATGTATTTGTGCATTAAAGATTATTGGACTAGATTAATCGGGATTTCTTTATGTGAATTATCGTTGATTTGAATTGCTCGATTTAAATTGGGAGCAAGTTCAATTAAATAGTTAATTTTAATATTAAATTTGTTATGTTTATGTTGTTGAAAAAGAAAGATTTAAATTTAATTGCAATAGAATTAATTTAATCTTTTGGCATTTTTGAAATAGAAAGGTTAAATTTCAGTTGAGTGAGAAAATCAATTTTGAATTGAAAAACAATTTAATTTGTTGATATAGTTGGAAAATAGTAATTTTTGGGAATTATTTTTAAATAAAAATTTTAATTCCAAAAAAATGAAATTTTGGTCAACACTTCCTTATAACCTAGACTTTTGGAAAATTTTGGAGGATGGATATTTTTGGAAAAATGTTTTGTTGGAAAAATATTTTTGGGATGAAATTTGGGGGTTTTGGAAGGAGAAGGATTCCTTGAGCTGCAAGTTGGGGCTCTTCATCAGATCCCTTCCAGGAATGCTTACTGAGGTAGGAATTCTGGTTATCAGTTAGTTATTGTTTAAATTTTTAAAAAAAAGGGCATTGGATGTTCTTCATGCTATTTGGTTTTAATTTCTCCATTGATTGCCTCAAGGTTATGAATCATTGTGGAATTAGTTGGTATTGGTTTATTGTTTGCATCCTTGCATGGAAAATGAGCTTTCTTATGCCCAAAAGAATTATCCTTTCAATTTTGAAAACCTCTCGTATTCTGGAAATTTCTGTGTTGTTTTAAAAATAAAATAAAAATTAAGTTCCATATGAATACCTTCAACTTCATGCTTTAAATCAGAGATATCTGTTTATGGTTGAATATATGGAAGTTAATAGATCTTATTTGGCAAATATGCTGTTGGTTTAAGAGAATCTGGGTTTTCTTTGGAATTGCAATGGAGAATAAATAAAAATTTAATTATTTTAGTCTCTGCTGAGACTGGCTGGAACTGTTTTTTTTTTTTTTTAGCAGTGATCTTTTTAAAATTTAAAAAAAAAAATTAAATAATTGTTAATTTTTTTTGGGGAAACCCCAAGAGGGAGCTGCGTATCCCATTGGGATAGCAACGCACTCCAAGGGGTGCTGCGTGCTTCCCTTTGGGAATAGCAGCGCTCCCTTTGGGGATGCTGCGTGCTCCCTTGGGAAGCAGCGCTTCCCCTTTGGGGCTGCGTGAGCTCCCATGGGGACCACGTGGGGTCCACGTGGAAACTCCCCCCCCCCCCCCCCCCTTTTTTAATTTGTATTTTTTATTATTATTTTTTTTTTGTAAAAAATAAATAAATTAATAAATAAATTTATTATTTTTAAAAGTTTTTTTTATATAAAGTGTTTAATTAATTATTAATTAATATTAATATATATTTATCAATGGGAATAAATGTATATATGTTGATTAATACTTAATTGGTTTATTATGCAATATTAAATATTAATTATGTATATTTTATTAACCGTAGGGTTATAAATATTTATGAATTAATATTTAATCCTTTTGGACCTATAATATTAGGGGAGCATCTTTTGAAAAAGATGAAATATTGTTTATATTGGAAAATTTTTCAAGATAAAACATACTTTATTCAAGAATATATATTTTGTTTGAAGATTTTAATGATATAGGCCATTTGGAAATGTTAGAAATGAATATTTAACCCTTGGACATTATGGATTTAAATGATGTGCTTTTGGAAATTTAATTAAGTATCATTTGGGAAAATTGTTTAGTTACTGATATTCTCATTTAGTAAAATGAATGGTTAATTTATATTTTTCCTCTGTTTGAGAAATAGACAATGGTACTATTGCAAATTGTGATATTGTATTCACCTTGCAATGATGATTTCCTGCTAGTGTATTTTTGGAAACATAGATCATGTAGAAAACTTGATCGACTTTTAATGTTTAGATCAATTCGGAAAAGATTGTATCTGCTCAATATTACCTATGCGAGTTTAATTTCTGTATTCGCTTTTGCTTGTGTAATGACAAGTCGTGCTTTGTTTGATAGGTCCCTATCATATGGATTGATTTGGGGTACCTGTTCCAGTCCTTGGTCTCGAGTATGACCGTTGTTTTATAGGTGTGTCGTAATTGGTCATAACCTTTATGTGGGTGTCGATGATGATTCGTGGTTGACCATAGTTGGTCAGGTCTCTGGTTAGAGTACCGTCAGTAAGTGTACCACTTTTGAGTCGTGTTTGACCAGATGGTTGTTCCCTCCCTCTTGAACTCCGTTCATCTGACCATGTGTATTCATTGGTTTTTTGAGTTCGTCCGAGTTTAGTCTAGTGTCGTATGGGAAAGTGGCTTTCGATTGGGGGCCACGCCCAAAGTGGCTACTGGGTAACCCATCGAAAGTGAGTCTAATAAGTGTGTTAGAATATCCAATCACTCTTGAGTGAGCTTAATGGTCTGCAACAGCTCCGATTCATTTGTAGACTGGAGATCAATAGGACTGGTAATTGTAGCCGGTTTAGCCTGACTACTGGTTGCCATTGGAGTCTCCACCTGTGTGCTCTTTTCTGCTGCTTCCTTGTCCTTGGCTTTTTGCTGGACTTCTTGAGCCTTCCTTTGCTCCTCTTCTTCTTTCTTGCTTTTCTCTTCTTAATGTTTCTTCTCTTCACCTTTTTGCTTCTTCTCTTCTTCATCCTTCTTCTTTTCCTCTTCCTTCTTCCTCTTTTCCTCTTCCTATTTCTTCTCTTCCTCTTTCCGCTTCTCCTCTTCTTTCTTTTCTTCTTCCTTCTTCTTCCTCTCTTCCTCTTGTTTCTTGTTTTCCTCTTCTTTTCTCTTCTTCTCCTCTTCTTTTCTTTTATCCTCTTCCTCTTTCTTCTTTTTCTCCTCTTTTCTCTTATCCACTTCCTCTTTCCTCTTTTCCTCTTCTTTTCTCTTATCCTCTTCATCTGTCTGTTTCTTCTTTTCAGCTTCCTGTTGTTTCTTTTCTTCTTCTGCCTTCTTTTCCTATCCTATTCCTTCTGATGGTGCATCCTGAGTAACATTTTCACCATCTAAGGCATCTACATCAATGGGGTCCATTTGTTTTGTGACTGGTTCTTCTTCACTGTTATACACCTCATCCGGTTTGCCAGTTTCTGGTTCTTGCTCAACTTTTCTGTTGGCTTCAGCCACTTGATGCATCTTAAGAGCTTCTTGAGCGTGAGTATGTGTATCTTTGATCACTTCTTGACCCTTTCCTTCCAGTAACAGGAGTCTTCTTCTTCTCATGAAGAAGAGGCCTTTGTATTTATTCATAACTTCAAAAAGTTCTGAATTTGATACATCAGGAAAATGTTGAGCAAATATTTTCTCCCTTATTTCCTGTTCCTTTTCTATGGAAATGCGCCATTTATTGTCTAAAGAATTATACAAAGAATCCAGTGTCTCAGATCTAATTTCTGAAGGCGATTGATCATTAACACATAAATACTTAATGATTTCCTGTTCAACTGCTTCCTTTTCATCATCATTGAAATCATCAAAACAATCAATCAAATCATTCAACACTTTTCTCCTAATATTCTTTATAGTTCTTTGACAATGTGTCAAAGGTTTGTAAGAAGAAATGTCAATATTTACCGGTAGATGATGCCAGTTCATTCTTTGTCTTTTTCTTTGTTTGCATAGTCTTCTTCTTAGGCGGTTCTTCTGACACAGTTTCTTCTAAGTCAGGTGTATTGCTTTTTGTCTCCCGCTTCCTCTTGAAGACTTTTGTAGGTGCCGCTTCCGGTTTCTTCTTAACTGGTGACTACTTGGTCACTTTGGGACTGGCTACAGTAACCAGTGCCGATGCTGAAGGCATTGCCTTTCCTTTCTTTTCAAAGGGTTCTACAACCGATGCAACCCTTTCCAAATAGGTGCCAGTTCTCTTTGCCTTAGGATCAAGGGGTGAGGTGATTAGGGTAGAAGCATACCCATCCAACATATCATTGATTACCTCATAGCCCATAGGCTCTACTTCTTCCTGCCTAGTCTCAACGGCGTCCATTAAGCATTCATCCACTTTGATGGTGAAGCAGATGTCTTCCTCATACTTTTTGACTAAATCACCAGATATTTTTATCCTTTGGCTCATCTTGCATCTAAACTCATCAAAGTATTTGTTCAGTGCTTTCGGATAGCCGGTTCCAACCACTTGTAGGCTCTCCTTGATTTGTTTTGTTACCCATTGGTCGGCAGACCATTGAATATCACCTACTCCTGGAAAGTAGCCTTGAAAGTAAAAGAACAACCCAACTAGTAGTTGTCCGAACTTGAATCTTAGTGCATTATCTTGTTTGATTGACTTAAGATTCAACATAAGTTGTATTTGCATACAAGTGAATAGATGAAATGATGCATCCTCCTTGATCATCTTGTAAGCGGCATTTACCACTACAGCAGAGATAGAATTAATTCTGCTAGCAAAGAACGTTTGGTAACCAATCACCATGCAGGCATACTTGACCAGATAGTCCTTGATTGAGTTGACGGTCATGCCATGTGAGTCGCTCACTGAACCGATGAGCTTGGACATTTCAGTCTTGCTGACCTTCCTTAGGGCTGGCACTTCCCCTGTATTGCAGAAATTGGTGACGACATGAATCACTTCTAGTGTGATATCATGCGTCCGCTCTAGGTACATCTTGTCACCATGTACCCTGCTTAGAATAATGTGAATGCGATCATCCAAAAATTCTTCAAGAAAGTAAATTGCATTTTGGAGTTTCTTCTTTTCCAGAATGTCAAATTCTGGTTTAATCTTCTTATGCTTTCTGCAGAATAAGCTCAGCTGGGAATGGATCATAAGAGACCCTAGGTCTTTGATTTTGCAGTCTATGTAATCAGAAATCCCTTCTTCTACTATAACACTAGCCGGTACTTGAGACAAGGCATTATATTTCAACTTTCGTTATATCAAGTCCATAGAATCAACAGTTGCACTAGAACTATCATGAGATGCGGAAGCCATGATAAACGAAGAATTATGAGAAATACCTTCGCAAATTGAAATTTAGGGCTTCGCAATTTGAACTTCACTTCACACTCCTTCGGTTACTGAAATACTGCTTTGCATTCTTCACTCTTTCAATAGATGATAGCTTTAGGTTCTTCTCCAGATTTTTGATAAACTCTTTGATTCATAGTGTAAATCGCTTTCCTTCGCTCTGCACTTGAAAAACTTCTTTGCTCGAAAAATGATAAGTGAGAAATGATTTGAAAATTCCTTTTAAACAGGTTCTCCACCTACCATAATAAATGCTCCAATATTAGGGCATAAACCCTAATTTTCCTTTTGCCATTTCTGATCTTCTGCTGACTGATAGGTATCTCATACCGGTTAAGGTCTTTTACTAGTGTAAACCGAGGGTTCAAAGTATTTCGCTGTTTGCTCCCCCTAAGCTTTTCTGATGCTTAGTTTATCGGTTCCGTGATTTCCACACTAGGTGCAGAAACCGGTTCTTCTTCCAACACCGCTAGTTTCTTTTTCCAGGTTTTGTTCATATCTGCTTGAACAGTTTCAATATCAATCTTTCCTTTCAGAGTGACCGATATGTCATCTGATATGTTCTTTCTTGTTCTGCAGAATCTGGCAATGTGACCCGGTTTGTTGCAATGATAGCAGACCATTCCAGGTGCTCTCCAAGGTCCATTATTCAGGTTACCGTTCTTCCTCCTGGATGTTGCAGCAATGTGACCTTGACAATGACAGATCAAATAGTTTTCTCTCCATCCGGCTGCCGCTTGATAGCCACCACTTCCTGACTGATGATTAAAGGCATTAAACCAGTTGTGATTCCGGTTCACAAAAGGTTCCAAACCAACTCCTTGAGTCCTCTGAGGATATCTTCCAGTGTTGTTCATAACAAACTTGCATTCAGATGCTCTATGCCCAAACTTGTTGCATGCATAACAATTACCATTGAACTTATTGGATCTAGGTACATTGTTTATAAAGTAAGGAAAATTATTGTAGGCTTTTCTCCTACACACATTGGCAATATGTCCTTCTTTAAGACAACTAAAGCAAATAGGTTTAAACTTTTGCTTACCTTTATCCTTTGATGTCAGTTGTTTCTTCGATGCTCCAACATTTTTACTAGAGGTACCTTCCTCATGACTAGAATAACCAAGTCCATCAGTATTCTTGATAGGTTTGGCAGATTCAAGCTTTTTCTCTAGCTTAACAGTACTCTTGTTGAACTTAGCAAGTATTTCCTTTGACTCAAAGAGTTCTTTGGAAATAGCAGCATTTGTTTCCATCAAGTTTGCATTCTTGGAGATGGCCATGTTTAGTTCTCCTTGCATGTCTTCCTTTTCCACTTTGCTCACATGGAGTTGAGCAGTTAGGGCACTGATCTCTTGCTTTAGCTTGGAGATTTCATGAACTTTGTCTTTTACCAGATCTTCAGCTTTCCTCCAGTTCTCAAGCTCTTGGCACATTCGAATAGTCAGTCCTTCCAACTCTTTTCTCAGGTTGGAATTGGATTCATTCAGCTTTTCTACTTCTTGAATCAGGAATTCCATGTTCGCTTCATTAGAAGAACTATTTTCAGATAGCTCCATCAGTTTTTCAACATGTTCTCTCCTTTTTGCTTGAGAGGCCTTATATTTGACCATAAGATCATCATAGGCTTGCTCAGACTAAGTGAGCCGATGAGTAAGTTCCCTCATAGTGTATTCCCCCATATCTCTTTCCAAGTGGTTAGACTTATAGAAAGGTTGGCTCTGATACCAATTGATGAATACTAAGAGGGGGGGGGGTGAATTCGTATGCCAAAAATCACCGCACTTAAACACTTTACTAGACTACCAGTAAACCAGTAAAATAGTTTAGCAGATAAACCGGTTAGCACACATGCAAACCAAATAGCAAATAATGCATTCACCCACAGAAGCACAAACACCATAACACAAGAGATTTTGACATGGAAACCCAAATGGGGAAAACCACGGTGAGATGAAAATCACAAGTAACTATCTGTAGAATAGGAACTAGACCGGTTAAGGTCAGACCGATTAAGGTCATACAATATTCTTTACCAAAACAGATCCTATTAGGAATCTCAATCTTTGTTAGGAGATAAGTCCAGTTAAAGACTACCTTACTAGAGGATTTTAGATCCACAGATGTGAACCACCTTGTTAGAGGATTTACAAAAGGCTTTTGGGCCTACCCGGTTAAGGGCTTCAGACTTGTCGAAGATGTGAGTAATCAACAAGTGAGTGATCTAGTAAATAGCACAGATTGCTTGGTTAGATCCTTGATAGCTCATTCCTAATGCATTCCAGCATTACTTCAGTCTTCAACACATTCACTCTCTGCCTCTTCTTGCAGACCTGAACTTCTCTTCTATCTTCACACTCACAAAAACTCTTCAACCACCTTAAAACCCTAGCTACAACCTAAAACCCTAGACATGATGTCCTTATCAAGGAATTCAATTTCATGTCGGTCCAATAAGATTACATTATAATTTCCTAGGTTCAATGCATCTAGACATATTTTGTAACATGACACAAAATGCATTGTTAAAGTGTCGGCACCGCCAAACAATCGATGGATGGTAACTCATCACAAAATGCTGGTTGGTAACTCATCACAGAGTATTACCGGTTCAAACAAAATATCGGTTAAAGCAAAATACTAGTTGCCGGTTTGACAAAATGAAGACTGGGAAATATGAGTTGTGCCACTTCGTTCCTTCATACCGCTTGAGATCCTCGAACCGCTTGGGGTCTTCATACCGCTTCAGATCGGTAAACACTTTCTACAAAACACCAATAGTCTAAAGACTATAATACATCATACCAGTTGGAACAAATACCAGTTGAGCTTTAACTTATACATACAAAAGTGATCTCAAATCAATTGTGTGTCCATCAATGACAATCACAACATTAATCATCAAAAATGCCAACAACCTCAATATGCCACAATGAATTACCTGTTATAATGGATTCTAGGGGTAGATTTCAAAATTGTCTTTGTCATGGAACAAAAAAGATTAATAGTCTCCCTATATTAGAAGAAGTTGGGCATGAGGATATTCTCAAGCAAGACAAATATAGAAAGGACTATGTAAGTTCAAACAATAGTTTGTTGATTGGTATTGATAAATAGAAGGAGATTGATATGCTCTATGTAAGTAATCTTGGTAAGAAGCACCTCTTGCTTCAAGAAATAATTGCTATGAATGAAGCTGTAATTATGAATCCTTTTCCTTCAATAGTTTTTTCAGTGAAGTTGGGAGCTGATAGCATGAGGGTGAGTGCTCAATATAGTCATTTTTTGTATTTGGGAAGTGAGCATGGAAAAGTTGTTACTAGTAGATGACAAGAAATGCATTCCTAAAGTTGTTAAAAATTAGATTATCAATTTTAATAGTGTTGATACCATTTGTTACAACGGGCTTGCAAACTAGTCTTCATGTGATAATAGGCTTCCAAACTTTAGTTTTGACAAAGTAGAGCAACATAAGCATGATGGGTATGCATCCAATATATGTGAGCATTAGTCTCTACAAAAAGATGGGAGTTTTTATCAACTTGATTGCATTGTGAGGAGTATATATCATTTCTCTTTCAACTAGCAAGTTGATGAGTTGTATATGTTTAGGATCCCAAATGGGAAGAGATTGATTGAGTGGTATAAAGAGAACCATATTTCTTCATGGTATGAAATGTCCACTTCTTTGGAGGGTTTGCAACTTGCGAGATTGTCAGTTTATATCTTTTAGATGGTTGTTATGTTGGGTTACAAAGAGGAGAAATAAAGAATGAATCGACTTATCTAGACAATGAGGGAAATAGATTTTAGACTTGGCCATGGGATCCAAGAAACATATGCACATTGGTTTTCTCTTTGTGGATTGTTCAATGGTTAGCAGAATTCCACAGGGATGCCGAGTTCAGTTGTATCATGTAGATACATCACAGGAGTGTTGAAACTTTTTCAGATTTGTTTGGGATCCTGGTATTGCTTAAGGACAAGCGATTTCTAAGGAGGGAGGACTGTAATTTCCCCTTTTTGGGACATTAGAAAATCAATTAAATAATTAACTTTTAAGTTGTCAAAATATAATAACTTTAAAGACAACTTAATTTTAATTATTTATTAAAGCAGATTAAAGTGACTTTATGTCAACATCAAATTATTAAACAAAGTCACTTTATTATTAAAGGGGAATTCCAAGAGATGGGCATAGGTTATGCGAAGAGTCATAGGGATGTGATTTTTAAGAGCATGGAGAGGCTCATTGTGTAATGCTTGGTTTATGTTTTTTTTATTGTTCTCTCTTAGATAATTTTGGGAAGCTTGGGCTTTCAACAGGTTTGAGGACGCAAACCCTCGAGCTTGGAGACAGTGGATGGAATCCCATTGTTAGTTGGAGATATCACTTAGGTATCTCATTTTGTGCTTCAAATTCATAATTGTTGGTAATCCAATCTGACATTAATTTATGTGTTTGAAGTTGGATATTTCTATTTTTTTCTATCGAAGATTTAATGGTAATAATCATAAGGAATTTTAGATTTTATTCTAAATCGGGTTAAATTATTTTTTCATTGTAAATTGTTTGCAAAATATTAGATGTATAGAGATTCAGTTCATGTAGATTTTTATGAAAATTCTTGTGAGGGATTTTGTAAAAAAAATGGTAATATCCATAGGGGATATTATACAAAAGTCCACAAATAGGCCAAAAATTTGTGAGGTTATATCAATTTTACCCAATGTTAAAATTTAGGATAACAAGAAGCAAACTTTGTAAGAAGACTGAAGAAAGGCACTAGCAAATATAAACATAATTTACCCTTCAAATTCTTTAATTATGGAAGAAAAGGTTATTATGCTTCTAGGTATACTTTCAAGGATAATAGAAAGAGGATAGAAGAAGATAGAAAAAAAAAAAAAGAAGACAGAGATAGAAGAGACACGCCTAAAATAAGTTTTTACTCCAAAGGGCGTTACTCCTTTAAGGATGAGGATTGTGAGGATTCAAATAATATGGTATTTGTTCATGGCTATAAAAGTTGACAATGTTGAAGAATGTAAGGAATCTGGTACTCTACATCCTAATGAAAATAATGAAAGATCCTTAATTGTCTAGAATGATCTTCATGCAAAAGAAGAACCAAATTTTTGGTTGATTGATAGTAGTTGCTCCAATCACATTGTGCTGCTAAAAATTCATGTCAATTGTAATAAACAAGCACATAGATGAGACAATAATAAGAACTAGGAAGCATAAATTGAAAACTAAATAAAAGATGCAAACCAATGGCCTCCTTTAAGATGTCCCATCTTCCTCTATTTTTGAGGACCTTGAAGGTGTTGGATTGTTGGCTCTCACCAAGCAATGACCTCCAAAGTTGCAACTCAAAAGTTGAGTAGCTATATGATCATGATAATGCAAATGCATGAGGCTAGGATGATTTAGTGCATGATTATAACTAGGATGATTGATTAGCTAAAATGAGAATTTAAGCTACACAATTTGATAATTGAAACTAGATTAACATGATAAAAGCTATTCTAAACATGCTAATATTTGATCTAAATGCTAACTATGCTAGTTTATTAGAATGTAAATGCCTATAGTAAGTATGCAAAAACTATGAATGTGAGGTTCTCTATTGCTCCAAAATGAGGGATATTTATAGGATTTCCAAGGCCAAAGCTAAGGTGGCAGGAATCAACGGTCTGGACTCGATCTAAAGATATCAAGGGCTAGAATTGAGGAAGTTGGAGAAGAGGTTGGAGGGAGGGACACATGTCATCTCCGTGGTGACAAGTGTCAAGGAACCTTGCTCATGAGAGGGCAAGTGTCCAAGGAGAGAGGACATGTGGCCAAAGTGCCATGTGTCTCAAGGAGGGGATATCCAACCCATAGGAGGTTAGAATAAAAGAGTTTAGGATGTGCAACATAGGATAGGGTTAGTTAAACCCAGGATTAGATAGAATGGGTTAGGTTAGGGGGTGGTTAGAAGTTAGGAGCCATGTGTTCATATTTGAATTTAGAAAATTCAAATAATAGGAAAAAGGTAATTAATCTCAACAAACTTGGATTTGTTAATTTTAATTATGGGATTAGAAGAATTGATTTAAATAGAGGGAATTAATTAATTAAAGAACTATATAAATAAATCATTTAGATTTATTTACAAGTATATGAATAGGGAAATTAATCAAATTACTTGTGAATTCAATTAATTGGAAAGACTTATTAATTAAATAACTGCGTATTTAATCAATTATCTTCAGACCATTTTTAGGTGTATACATTTTGCCCCTCTTTGAAGTGATGTGTGACGATGCATTGGTTCAAAGAAAATTTGATTTGATGATGTTGATGCGATATGATTCTATGCAGATTTGATCTTGATATGATAAATTTTGATTTGATGCAGACATGATTTGATATGATGCCACATACACTGATTGATAGATTAGCATTTCTAGCATGTGGGTTTTAAATTTTTTTGGATATTCGAAATAGGTTTTCGATTTGCTAAAATGGGTTTTTAGCGTTTTTGAAAAAATTTAAATTTTTGGTATTTAAAAAAATAAATCAAATTTTGGGTGGAGGGCTGGGGGGGGGGGGGGGGCGCGGCACAGGACTGCGACTGCCACCACGGGCGTCACCGCGATGACCACCGTGGGCACCATAGTGGGAACCACTGGTGACACAACAGCTGTCGTGGGCGCTAGGGTGAGCGCCACAACAGCTGCCATGGGCGTCAGGGTGAGTGCCGCCAGTGTCATAAGGGTCACTATGGGTGACGCCACGAGGGTCACCATGGGTGCTGAGATCAGTGTCATGCGAGCCTCTAGGGGCATCACAATGGCAATCAAGGGCACAACTGGGACGAGTCAGGCCGTTGAGGCCAAAATGAATAAAAAAAATCTGCCAACTGTTAGGCCCAATATGGAAAGCTAATGTACTAAGAGGGGAGGGGTGAATCAGTACTTCAAATCATTTTCTCAACAATATCTTTACTGTTATGCATAAACCAAAAAATACTGTAACATAACATAAAGCTAAAACAAATGAGTAACAATCATACATGATTCACTCCATAACACATATAGTTTGGTCACGCAGAAACTCTTGGTTAGAGAGAAAAACTGCGATGGGGATGACACCCACAACTTCACTACTGCAATTATAAAGAGTGCTCGGTTAGAGCTACATTTAGCTATTTCTGATAGCTTATCCTATTAGGAGTATTAAGATCAGTTAGATCTACCTTACTAAAGGATTTATACAACACTATATAAGTGTAGCACCTCGTTAAAGGATTTACAATTTATAGACTTGGTTAGAGTCTTTTACCCTGTTAAAGGTTTCTCTTACAACTTCAAAATATTACAATGTAATCATTACAAATATCTACAACTTTACATTTGAAATGCTAAAGCAGATTCTATGTGCTTTGAATAAGATTACCTTGCCTATAGCATACCTCGGTAACTCATAAAGTAACTCGGTAAACCCTTCTGTTTACTCTGTTCCTTGACTATTCTCTGATAACCTTCTCGGTGACCTTTGTGTCTCTATAATAGTCATAACACTCTGTGATTTCTCGTGTATCATATAAGTCTTGCTTCATACACATATGCACACACATTTCTCACATTCACATCTCTTTCTAACCCTAAATTCATGCTGTATAAATAGACTTCTTATGTCGGTGATTTGATTCATTGCTTCGATCTTACAAACATGATTTCTTGAATAAATAACCATGCAAAATATTTCATTGGTTAGATGACCTCAAAATTATACAAAATCTGTATGTACAATTTCCAATGTGATAATGGTTCTGTGTGCCTCGATCTTGTAACATGTTTTCATATGTGTGTCCAGGTTCAATGAATCTGGTAACACGTTTCACTCAGTGTATATCAACTTGGTGTATTATCTTTATTGCTCGGTAGACATGAAATAACACTCGGTAGACAGCTCGGTGTATACTGGGCTTTGTGACTATTTTCCTTCTGTAATCGACTAGGTTGTTCATACCGACTAAATATTTCGGTAGTGGTAACCAACTAGAGTATATAGAATGGCTTTGTATATAAAACTAATGGAAATTTGATAAGTAGTAACAATCTCCCCTTTTGACATTAGTTGAGATGTTTGACAAAACTACTTTCAAAGTCATTACTCAAAAATCTGTATACTTTACAAAATTTGACTAAACATGCAGTATATACATTAGTCATTGAAATAGTATAATCAAATATACTCCCCTTATCAATATGCTATACAAAACTCTGTAATCACTATTCTTTCCTCTGTTCATTGCTCGGTTCACTGCTCTTGGATATTCTGCATATTCTACTCATTCTCTGCTCAGTATACTCCCCCTGTATACTACACTCCAGTTGTTTGATACTTTGAATACTATACACTCTCCCTGTGTACTTTGATGCTATATATACTCTTGATGATATACTCTGATATACTCCTCCTTTTTGACAAACATCAAAATTTAGTTACCATTGGGAGGTGGCAACTGATCAAAAATGGATTTGTACTTTGTCTTGGCTTCGGTGAGAGCAACAGAGAGTGCATCCTTTACACTGTCCATTAAAGAATTATGTGCATTAATATCAGCCAATAATGAAATTAAGCCATCTAAAGTGCTTCCCTCTTGTGTAGTAGAGAGATAAGTGGCTCTGTTTAGCTGCTCTTGAATGGATGAAAGATGAGGAAGGAATAATGTTTGAAGTGTCATTATGTCCATCCTGATCTTGTGTTCTTCATTCCTCAGTTCCAATTGTTGAGCCATGAGCTGTTGTAGCTTAGTATAAAATTTTTGCACTGAATTGGGCTCGGGGGTCAACTTATTTGAGAGATCAGTGATCTCTTTCTCAATTGCTTCTATTTTATTCTTAATGTCTTTAAGAAATAAAGAAAATGTGCAGAGTTTCTGAAATAATGAAAGAATGTGCTTGAGTTGAGGGGACAACTCAGCAATAAATTTGACAAGTTTTACCTTGCCAACAGAAATGGATTTCTATACTTCCTCTATCATTTTAGCAGTTAACTCCTTGTCTTTTAGTTTGCTCAAGTATTCGGATGCATCTACTCCAGATGTCTCAATCTGATTTAGGAGTTCATCCAATTGAATATGGATGGCTGCATCGGTTGATACTGTAGCTGAAGGTAGCATATCTGATAGTAAGGTCTTTACCTTCTGAAGTACTTTATTCTTCTTTTGTATGGCCACTTGCTTCTCTTGTTCGGCCTTTGCTTTGCATAATTCACTGAATTCAGTGAGTGCTTGCCCTTTCAATTTGGAGATGTCTACATTGGGCAACACTATCATTTTTGATAAATCAATTTTGAAACTATGCTTTTTCAACTTCTTTTCTTTACCTTTCATCGGGTGAACCACTACAATAGCTTGAGAGGCTTGAGGACCCTCGGTAGGTTGCTCGGTAGAGACAACACTTTTGTCAGTTTCTTTAGCCTCGATAGTGTCCTTTGGTGTCTTGGTGCTTGGTGTCTCAGCTGTAACATTTTCCGTGCTAGAAGGTGCTTGAGAGGTTTGTTCTTGTGAAGTACCTTTTGCTGTAGACTTTTGACCTTCACTGCCTTCACCTGTAGCTTGAGGAGCTTCGGTTGTAGCAGGTTGATTGATCGGTGGGTAAGGCTGAACTTGTTTCAAAACAAATTCACTGGAGACAAGTTTTGCATAAGCATTGCCTTCTATCATTTCTTGTTCAGGTGCCTCTACATCCATGATATCTTCATCTGTTTGAATGGTGTCAGCAGGGTCTTGCGCGGTGACACCAGGCTCTTGGTCGATGACATCCACTATTTCCATTGTAGATTGTTCACCAGCATTCTTTCTTCGAAAGATGGTCTTCCATTGCTCTTTTGTTTCCTTCTCCACTTTTATATACAGGCCATTCATCAATTTCAAGGCCTTTTGTTTTACTATAAATTGAGTTTGGCTATTTGTCAGATGTTCTTTTATTTCATCAACTGACATATCAGGAAAGAGATGCACCAAACTTCTTTCTCTAATTTGTTTCTCCGAGTCTAGGGCATATTGCCATGTGGTTTCAATATGTGCATATAATTCCTTAGGAATAGAATTACATACTTCTAATGGGACCACTCAAAATTTGAGAAGTGTGCAAATGACAGCTTCTTCAATTTGCCTCTTTTCATCAGCAGATCTGGATTCATATTTGACAAATCTGAATCCACCAAATCCACCATATTCCTTTAGATTATTACAAAAAATTTCTACACTATGTACATCTACCTTCTTGCTTTTCACAATCTAAAATTTATTTGCATCTTCAGATTCGGTATCACTCGACTCTTTTAGCAAAATGAGTCTCCGAGTAGATTTCTTGTAAGTTCTAGTTACCTTAGGAACGACAATAGTCTTTTGTTTCTTACTCGGTGATGCAGTAGATGCCCTTGTGTTAGGTCTCTTGGAGGGGTCAGTAGGGCCATTGAAGTGTCTTGTTTCTTTCTCTTCAGCACTTTTCCCTTAGGCAATTCGGTGCTAAGTGTTATGGCTGCTTCTTGGGCTTCTGTCTCCTCTTCGGTGATGGCTAGAACTCCTTTGACAGGTGTGGAGGAAGACTCTTCTCCAAATTTCTCAGTTAATGCCTTAATCATCTTTGTAGCTTTTCTTGTAGCCTTAGGTACTACAATGCTCATTTTTACTTTTTCCTTTATTTCTTCATAGGTTCCATACCTCAGCTCGGTAGTATGCCTTGGCAATGATACATAGGCATCAATTTGCTGTTGTGTGATATCAAAATCAATCTCGTAACCCATAGGTGACAAAGATTGAGTCCTTGGTTCCACAACATTCACATAACAGTAATCGATGTTGACCTCAAAACATATTTCATCTTTGTATTTTTCTACCAGTTGTGGTGGAATCCGGTACCTGTTATGCATTTTCTCTTGGAACTTGCTGAAGTAATCATCCATTATATCATTAAAATTATCACCTAACTTCTTGATGAAGTCATTGATCTGATGGATGATTGGTCGGTGTAGTTCCCAAACAACTTTACTGACTATTGGAAGAAACTTCTCAAAGTAGAAAAACATACATACAAGTAGTGATCCAAATTTTAGAGTATTTTCCATGTTGTTCTTCTTCAGCTTCCTGATTGTGTTCAGATTTTCAAACAAGTTCTTTGTCATGCCCACTTTTGGGCACGAACGGAATTTTTTTTTTTTTTAAATACTTAACTAATTAATGACCTACTTAACTAATATAATCAACTAAGTGCGATTATCTTAAATAAAATAATGCATTTTGGGTTAGGTCATAACTATATTTGTATATAATGGGTAATTAAACTCATTTGGGAAACATGGTTTACTAAGTTATCAACGTGCTAATATTTCTCCAAAAAAAAGAAATCACTAAGCTTCATTAATAAATAATCAAAAGCTCAAGTGTAATGATTAATTTAAGCGTTTAAAATTTATCTTATCTCCTTATCCACTAGGATTCTAAGTTTAATTGTCCCTGTTATTAAAACACTTTATTAAATTAAAAACCTCATGGAATAAAATTACTTTATAACCTTAGACTTAATTGGCCCTCTTGGCCCTACAAGAAACTTAGTGTTTACCCCCTTTTATTTTAAATCTAATCTACCTAAGTATTTTGAAATTCCTTGTATAAAAAAAAATCCTTCTACATTTGTCAAATTTTGAAAGACTTAGTTTAACATCTAGCAAAATTTAATTCTTATTAAATATCATTTTAAGACTCCTCTTCATTTATAACATAATTAATTCTTCAATATTACTGCTATTTCGATGAATTAATATTATCTAATTTAATAAAATTAGAGGGACGATGTCATAATATTAATTATTTAACAAGTTCTCAAGGTTCAAGATCATCATCTTATTTTAGTAATAAATAAAATTCCACTACGATATCCTCTTAGTGATGATCATTTAATAACCTTTATAAAATTCTTCCCTTTTATTATGAACATCATTTAAAAAAAATTCCTAAAATGTTTTTATATAACTTAACTCAAGGGGTTAAATATTACTTCTTGGTTTAATTTTTCATTCTTATCTTGTATAAGATTTCTTACTAATGAACCCTCTTAATAAATTTAAACAAAAATGAAGATGACATTGCTACATAGGAATTAAGTCTCTTTTTTTTAAAAAAACCATCTCTAAAGAAGTCAATAAAATAATCCTTCTAACCCTATCTAGGGTTGTTTTATTTTACTTAAAACTTAACCCTAACTCGAACTTTTTACTATCAAACCCTAACATACTTTTCTTTGTTATTTTTCTTGGTATGCAATGTGGGTGTGTGCAGGTGGGATGGTGCGAAGGGAACTAGGGTCGAGGAAGAAGCAGCCTTAAATGCTCGCAGCGGCCAAAGGGAGGAAAGCTGGAGTACCGTGGTGTTTTATCGCCCACGGCCGAGCTAGAAAACGGGGAGGGGAGCCGGGGACTGAGCGGACGCGGCGCCACCAGTGGGTCTCTCCACTGCGTGGGTTGCGGCCCGCACAGTGGGCACAACCCGCTGTGTAGGTCGCTGCCCGCATAGTGGTGCGGCCCACTGTGTGGGTCGCGGCCTGCACAAGGGGTGCAACCCACCGTGAGGGCCACGGCCTGCACAAGGGCTGCTGCCGTGGTGACCTCTTTGAAACCCTTCTTTGCAATATGGTTTACGATGCTTATTTTTTTTAAAAAAGGATTTATTTATTTATTTAATATTTTTTTTTTCTTTAATATATATAACAATATATATATATGTGTGTGTGTGTGTGTGTGTGTGTGTGTGTGTGTGTGTGTGTGTGTGTGTGTGTGTTCTGGTCTTTTTTTTGAAACAGGGATTTAATATAGACTGCCCAATAAATAAATTAGCCTGCATTAACAATTAGATAAATACTTCATTTACAATGGATTTATGTTATACAAATGTATATACCTATATTTCTCTTTTTTTTTATAATCAAGGCATTTAACACTTAATCTCTTTTGCATAGCAACACTTATATTTATTTTTCCTCTTCTTAAAAACAGCCACTAGTTAGAGTAAAACAATAGCTAAATTGGTTTTTATTTTTTATATATATATATATACAGACCCCTTTTTTTTTTCTCTTTTAAAAACAAAAAATATAACTAGATTTATTTTCCACATTTACAAAATGGAAAGGCAAGCAGAATTTAATTTTATTACAGCTGCAACTAATGTTGCCTAAATTTCATTTAAACAATAACAGATATGATGTATTTTCAGAATCACTCTTAAAATACCCCTTTATGCTTTCTTGGGGTTTGAATGGTAATGAAGACCAATATTTCACTTCTTATTCCAAGAAACTACTATATTATCTTCTAGATTTACACTAAATTTTTTTTTTTGCACTACACTATTAGCTTTTAACAATTTTCATTTCTTTTCAAAAGCTTGATAAGACATAAACAAATTTTCTATCATAATACAGTCCAGCAAGTAAACATAAACTTTATCTTAATACCTATAAGGAAATATTTCTATTTCTTCATTCCTTTGCAATACTAACTAGAGTGAGAACAACATACATATATTTTTTTTTTGCAATCTAAATACAAGTAAATATGAACACAAAGATTTGGCAATAAAACATTTACATTTTCCTTTCCATGGAATAGGTATACATAGCTTTACTTTTTGGAAAAATAAATACAACATTGACTATCTCGTTCTTTTACAAGCTAACATTGAATATATAATCCTCTTTCCTTATAAATAACACAAACTAGCTCTTTCTTTTTCCTTTCCTTCACAACTCCAAAAGAGAATACATTGTCATATTAACTTTTTTTTCTTTTTCTGTAACATAAAACAGCCACATAACTCTTTAATCCATCTTTTCCCATTCCCATGCAACCTGCAATAAAACACATTTTTGACCATGGAGAGCTCACCACCGAGCCTAGGCTTACTAGAAGCCACCCCCGAGCTTGGAGAACCAAGCACTAGACGGGTTACAAACAAGCAAAACCCCACAACAAACATAGGAAGACACTTACATACAAATTTCCCTTCCCAAGCTACACATTCACCACATTCATGGTGACTCTTCCATGGGTGGAAGTGGACCAAGTACCAATGGGGAGAATGCATGCCAAAAAAAAAACAACACAAGCCACCTCATGGCAATACAAATGCAACAAAATACTTCCACAATCCTTATGCCCCCCAAAAAGGCTCAAGGCCATATTTACTCCCCTTATGACCCCCAAATGCATACACAAGGCTATGCAACAAGGGTCACAAAGGACAACCTTGAGATCACTCTCCATAAGGAGAGCCTCTCACCCATGGCTGTCATACTCCTTCCACCCCAAGATCTTCCTACCCTCCCAAGAGTAGGAGATCTTGGACACTCCCAAAACAACAAGAACACAAAACAAAATACATAGAAAAGAAAACTACACATCCTTAACTTCAACAAAAAACTTCATAAAACACTCTCTTTACAAGCAACTCTTTTCTTTTACAAACTACATAAACTAACACATACAACATAACAAGAGGAGATAAGAAGAAAACCAACCTTATCCTGCCAATAGGTTTGCTAAAATTAGTTGGGGGTGAGCTGCCCAATTCCACACTAACTTTTCTCCAAATTCCACCAAAAGTGCTAATCTCCTACTAACTTTTTCAAAACAAGCATAATCTCCAAGAATGGAGAGTGGGTGATTACTCACTAAGTCTCCAAATTCTTGCCTAAGAAGGCCTCTCACACACTTCCCAACCCCTTGGGTGAGGTGTGAGTTCCCATTGGTTGCCCTTCCCAAACTCTTACACATTACCAAAATTGGAAAGGGAAAAGGTGGAAGAAGATGGGGAAGAGAGTTTGACTTCTAAAGGGAAGGTTCTCTATCCTAGGAAGAACTTTCTAAGTTGAATTTTCGTTCATCTTGGAAACACCACTTTTTGAAGTGACTAAATAGTCACATGGGAGAAGCCACATGTTGCAAAATACCCTTAACCCATAGGTATACCCTTTGGACCTTTGGAAAAGCCTAAAAACTTACCCTAGGAGTCCATTAAACCCTTTGGAAACCCAACTGAAGTTTACCTACGGGTCAAACTTGAGTTGACCACTCCCAAGACTCCCTACCCAAGGCAAATTTGGGACCACACTCATGTTTTTGAATGGCTTTGGTAGAAACAAAACTCCCTCCAAGAGACAAGTCAAAATCAATGACACTTAATCAGCACATGTGTCAAGTGACACAATAAAAATACAATATAAAAATCACACATGGAATTTGTCTCTTGTAGGATTACACATATACATATAAATTAATTTTTAACACTCAAGCATTATACACTTCACAAATAAAATACATTACAATGGGGTGTTGTCTCTCCAAATAGACAACTCCCAGCTTAACAAACGCACATAGGTCTAGGCTTGGTTCTCCATATAAATTCCATGGTCACATGGATAATTTCCCTGCGCATCTCAATTAACACATTAGTAATTCCAATAATCACATTTATACATAATCAAATACATGGATTCCATTGCACATCAAACACTCATACATTTGGCAACCATAATTCAATATCTCATTCGTTCAAATTCAATTTCTCATAAGCAATTAGCATAATTTTCCAAAATTGGACCACTCATAAATAAGCATCATTTTTCTATCATCAAAATAAAATCTTGCAAATTTCCAATAATGACATTCACCATCATAATGTAATTCTATTCTAGTAACATATCTAAAGTTTCATAATCATCATGCATGAAATAAAGCATCAACATATGTCAGTGTGATCCAAATCATGGAATCATATAAGTTCTAAGTCCATAAAGCATAAAATAAAGCATCCATAATAGTCTCAATATGCAAATAACTGAAAATGTCAAACTGAATCGGGGTAGGGCCTCACATTCTTCAACAATACTTCACACAAGTCAATTTTCATGCCTTTCTTAACAATTTTGTATGCTAAGTCCACTGCTGCACAGGGTACACTGTTTTCCCTTGCCGATTGGAAGAAATAGTAACCAATTACTCTAATGAAAAATTTGAGTTCAGGATCAGTGACATTGTTCAACTTCAGACCTCTGTAATCGGATTCAACTCCAATCAAATTGATCAATTCCTATTGTGATATCATTTTCTGTGCTTGGGCATGATCATAGATAGAATAACCGGTGATCAGATGAATGATTTCTTTAGTGATCTTAAACGGTTGCTCTTGTAGCCACATGAAATCATCATGCACTCAGCTTAGTACAAATTTGACCCACTGGGGTTTGAACACACGGGGATAGGTTAGGGCTTCAGTCAATCCCTTGATTTTGATATGCTCATACTTACTATCCATTTTACCATCTGTGCACAATTCATCATATGCATCTTTGATCTCAACATGACTGAGTTCTTCAACATGACATTTTGTGAAGAATCTCACATCCTCGACTAACAAAACTTGATCCGGGATGAGTGAAAAAGCAGTTTTGTGATCCGATTCAGATGCAGTTTTGGGAGTCAAAGAGTATTTTAGTGAGGGCTTTTCTACATTTGTGACAACAATGGGGTCTTGGATCTTAGATGCCATTTTGATTTCAGATAAAAATTGACACAAGAACCTTAGGGTTTGAGAACTTAACAAACAGTAGACACTTCACACTCAGCAGATAATAACAACTTAATGAGTTCGGTAAACCAGCTTAGCAATGCGATGAGATTTGATGTAAATACCTTAGATTTTGCTTTGAAGTTGGTTTGATCACCTTGATTCGCTCTGCTCTGCTTCTCGAAAACTTAGTGAATGAAAATGACCGCGAAAAACCTTTTAAGTACTCAAAAATACCTTATTGGGCTCCGTGCAAGTTAGCTCAAAGACATTAAATGCACTCAGTTCACTTAACTTTCTTTCCCTTTTTTTTGCGCTTTAACCGAGTAACTAGATTTCCTTCATATACCGACTTGACAGGCTTCCTAAATTCACCGACTTAACAATTTTCCTGTAAAGTGCTCTAAAAGACTTTGATAGAATTTCAAACTTACTACTACATCTTACTATGCAGATTTTGAATTCAGTACATACTAAAATAGGAACTGTTTAAGATTTAACCTTGTGAGAATGCAGTCCCTTCATACCTTTACCGATTAATTTGGAGTGGGAGCACCTAACTCGGTAGGTAAGGTGCTTTCTTTACTTGACACAATTTCCTTCTTTCTCCAAATCATCTTTAATTTCTCTTTTATTTCCTCAATGTCTTCTCTAGGTTGATCTCTACAATCTCCAGCCAAGTGTCCAACTTTGTGACAATGAAAACATGCCATACCAGGATTTCTCCATGATCTTCGGTTATTCATTCCAAACCTTATAAAGCAGTTGGCACTTATATGTCTAGATCTTCCACAACATTCACACCATATCCTTGTATTGTAATCCCATGGTAGTGCATAATATTGTCGGTAAGGATCTATGTGAGTTCGGTAACCTCTAATATTTGCTCGGTGTGTAGACCACATGTGGTTCTTTTGCTTAAACCAACACTTCTCGGTACTATGTCCATATCTATTGTAGTTTTTACAAAACCCTTTGAATTTTGCCTTCTGATAATTGTTAACAGACTTTGTCCTACATTGATTAGACGTGTGACCATATTTATTGCAATTGTAACAATAACCATTGGTCTTAGTGGTATTTGGTTGCTTACCTTTTCTGATTTGACACATGTTGGCAGTATGACCTTGATTTCCATAGTAGTAACAAATAGGCTTCTTCCTTTTGATGTTATTCCTTTTTCCAGCTTGTTTTGATGATTCTCCTCTCTCGGTAGTGCAAATTCCCTTCTTGGTAGAGTCTTTTCCTTTGTAACTGAGTCCTCCTTCTTTGTAGGGTCGTCTTGTGTTCAGTTGCTCATCCAACATATTTGATGCTTCATAACTCTTCTTCAGTGTTTTCTTGGATTTCTTCTCTGTTTCAAGTTCATTGCTCAACCTTGATACTTCAAGTTTCAATGCTTCATGATGTGTATAACCTAGTTGATCTGTCATATTTTGTTGAATACCAGTTAGCCTTATGATTTCATCATTCTTATAAGATACTAAGACTTCAAGTTGTTGTTTCTCTCTTTGTAGATCTCTTACTTTATCCTCGGTTATCCTTAATGCATCTAGATTTTCAGTCATCTATGTAGTGTACATGTTCATGTTCTCTTTTCATTTCTTTTAGTTGATCAACCAATGCTTTGTTCTTTTCTTTCAGCATTCCAATCATTTCTTCAACTTCTTCAGATATACTATTCTCAAATGATGTCTCGATTTGTTCCTCTAACTCTTGAGAATCCTACAAGTCATCAGATAATCTTCTCCTTACTTTTAGAGATTTTTGCATTTGCCTTTGCATGTCTGCAATCACTTGATTTGCATTATCCAACTCTTCTTGTAGATACACAATCTTTTGAGATTGTTTATAGCCTTCCATTGATAAGATCTTTCTCTTTAGGTAGTTAAACCCTTTTCCAAGATTCAAGCTTTGATACCAATTGTTAGGTCCAATATGGAAAGCTAATGTACTGAGAGGGGAGGGGTGAATTAGTACTTCTAATCCTTTTCTCAACAATATCTTTACTGTTATGCATAAACCAAAAAATACTGTAACATAACATAAAGCTAAAACAAATGAGTAGCAATCATACATGATTCACTCCATAACACATATAGTTTGGTCACGCAGAAACTCTTGGTTAGAGAGAAAAACTGTGGTGGGGATGGCACCCACAACTTCACTACTACAATAATAAAGAGTGCTTGGTTAGAGCTACATTTAGCTATTTCTGATAGCTTACCCTGTTAGGAGTATTAAGATCAGCTAGAGCTACCTTACTAAAGGATTTATACAACACTATATAAGTGTAGCACCTCGTTAAAGGATTTACAATTTATAGACTTGGTTAGAGTCTTTTACCCTGTTAAAGGTTTCTCTTACAACTTCAAAATATTACAATATAATCATTACAAATATCCGCAACTTTACATTTGAAATGCTAAAGCAGATTCTATGTGCTCTGAATAAGATTACCTTGCCTATAGCATACCTCGGTAACTCATAAAGTAACTCGGTAAACCCTTCTGTTTACTCTGTTCCTCGACTATTCTTTGATAACCTTCTCGGTGACCTCTGTGTCTCTGTAACAATCATAATACTCTGTGATTTCTCATGTATCACATAAGTCTTGCTTCATACACATATACACACACATTTCTCACATTCACATCTCTTTCTAACCCTAAATTCATGTTGTATAAATAGACTTCTTATGTCGGTGATTTGATTCATTGCTTCAATCTTACAAACATGATTTCAAGAATAAATAACCATGCAAAATATTTTATTGGTTAGATGACCTCAAAATTATACAAAATCTGTATGTGCAATTTCCAATGTGATAACGGTTTTGTGTGCCTCGATCTTGTAACACGTTTTCATATGTGTGTCCAGGTTCAATGAATTTGGTAACACGTTTCACTCGGTATATATCAACTTGGTGTATTATCTTTACTACTCGGTAGACATGAAATAACATTCGGTAGATAGCTCAGTGTATACTGGGCTTTGTGATTGTTTTCCTTCTGTAACCGACTAAGCTGTTCATACCGACTAAATATTTCGGTAGTGGTAACTGACTAGAGTTTATAGAATGACTTTGTATATAAAACTAATGGCAATTTGATAAGTAGTAACACCAACATGATTGGGCATTTCGATAAGTGAAAATTTTTGTGTACACCGTACGCCGCAATTTTTGATAAAGGCGACTAATGCTATCGAAAAATTTGATTTTGATGTCGATAGGGTAAAGATAATCCAAATTTGATGCTTGGTATCAAATTGATGAAATTTTTTGATTTAGATACTCTTGATTGATTGCGATTGTTGATCAATTTTGATTATCTCCATTTGCACGCATGATAAGATAGGATTGATAACAACCTCATGATAGATGAGAGTCATTGATGGGCACTCAATGAGTTTTGATAGAAATCTCACTTGACCAAGATAGATTGATAAATTCATAGATAAATCAAGTTACTGATATGTTGATATGATTTGATTTCAGAAGCCCTTTAGTCTCGGGAGCACTTCCCAAAGGCCTGGATGCTGATACCTCACCTTAGCCAGGCAGAGTGAGACCACATCGATAGGTGTGGCTTATCTTCCCTTGTTGATATGCCCTGACCTTTGATTAACTGATGTTTACTAATAGCATTAGCTGAGCGGTGGTACAACGAGCACAATACCTTCCATCTACCGATCGATGAGATGACAATTATACATGAGAATGTATATCGAATACCAAACATCCTTGTGATGGGAGAGTTGGTCTTCTATGATCTCAACTAGCAGGGTGGTACTGATGTACTTCACATAGTATTAGATGATGAGGATATTGAGGGCTATGATATTGTATGGCAGGAGATGCTTGATCTGGGTTATGTTAAAGGGATTATCTGTAGGCTGGGGTTGTCTCCTTGAGCAGTTGGTTACACAGGGGATGTGATTTGCGTGGGGATATTTCATGTTGGCCCACCTATATTATGATCTACACCAAGTGGTGTACCAGGGATTAGCCACTTTGTCAGCAGGGGTGACTGTTCTCCAAATATGGGCCTAGGAGCGTCTGCCCATCACATGACCACTGGCAGATAGGGAGAGACCTATAGGGAGGCCCTAAGCACATGGATATCCAAGAATTATTTTATAGCAAAAGATGGGCAAATTGTAGTATTGGAGGAGAGCTTTAGATGACCTGGACATATTGGTATGGAGACCTTATAGAGATTGTGAGGTCTGGCCAAAGGATGCAGTTGAGATGCTCTTCGTATACTCTTCTCGATACCTGATTGGGTGCACCCCATATGTTATTGAGTGTTTCATCATGAATAGAGTGTAGAGACAGCAGAGCCGAGTGCAGGGATTTCTGTAGGGTACAACCCACTATGCGCGTTGGAGACTTGATGTGTCCACTTGGGGGCCCACCATATCATATGAGTAGGCATACATTGAGTATCATACATTAGGAGCTCATTCTTGGGACTACATGTAGGATGTCATGGATGGTGGGATGTATGCCGAGTATGAGTGAAATTTCTCATCACATAGAGTGTTGAGATTGTCATGTCCTGACGAGCCAAAACCAACTTTTGATGATGACAAGGAGAGACCACAATGTCGTGATCCAAGACGGACGAGGGATGGAAGGAGGAGAGGAGGTGGGGGTGGAGATGATGGTGGAGATGGAGGGGATGGTGAAGATGGATATGAAGGAGATGGAAGAGATTATGGTGGTGGAGATGGAGATGGAGGGGATGATGATGGGGAGATGGAAGAGCAATGGTAGTGGTACCGATAGGCATGCTAGGAGCCAACAATTCTAAACCTTCTAGAGAGTTATCTATGGATTGGGTGACCCAAGTGGACAAACGGAGGAGGTCAGGTCTAGCAGACCAAGTGCAACATGCCCCAGAGTAGGAGGTCCCCCTAGTTGAGTAGATACAGGAAAGGGTACCGCATGTTGAGCAGTCACAAGTAGAGGCACGACGACAGATTTGATGATATGATGAATCAATAAGGATCCAAACAATTACTGAGAGGGGGGGTGAATCAATAGATAGAAAACTAACTATGCTTTCACCAAACTCAAAAACAATCTCACAAGTCAATCACTAAACTAATTGGTTTAAACAGCGAGTAATAAACTGTAATAGCACTAACAATTTACCGATTGACTGGCATATCAAAATAATAGTATAATAGATATGAAAATCCCAAACCATTTAAACCAATACATCAAAACACTTTACTAACAATAGTAAAAGCACATTTCAGATAACTGTCGGTCATCTTAATATAACTAAGTGGATTTAAAGTTAAGCAAATTAACCATATCAAAACATAACCACAAAAACTATTCACCTCTTGACCTAATGATTTTTGATGTGGAAACCCAAATGGGAAAAACCACGATGGGGATGAATACCCACAAGTATTCTAAACTCTTCTGAAGTTCTCCCTATTAGGAGCCAAGCCTATTAAAGCTTTACAAAATGTCCTATTAGGAACAGATCCTGTTAGGGACCACCCGGTTAAGGGATTGACTATAATGCCATATTAGAAGCAATACCCTATTAGGAGTAACCTCGATAGAGGATTTGAAATCCAAACTAATGGATCACCTGTTTAGAGGATTTAGATAGAACTAAGCTTATTAAAGCTTACTCGGTTAAGGGATTTCATTGTTGTAATTGTTAGAGAACAACAAGAGTTTGTTGATCTGGTAAATAGAACTACTCTACTTGATCAGATCCTTTTCATGCTCCTATCTGCCTTCACACATACTATAGATACTCCTTCTGGTTCGACAATTAATCACACTAACACTTAACCATAATTGCCAACACTACTACAAAACAACTCATCGACCTTATAAACAAAACAATAGGTCGGTAACACATCACAAAACTAAGATCTCATAGAGATTACAAACAAATTGGTTCAAGTATGACCATTGGATTACATAGCAATCATTTCACATTGTACAAGACAACCTCAACCGCTCCTTGATCACTGTTCATCGATTCTTATAACTCATCATGCGGTTTCCTCTTCATGCAATGTACTCGCTCATTCCCAAGATAAAACCGTTATCTCTACGTGCAAAAAACAACTTGAAACTCATCACATGCAACATGCATACGTGGCATAAACATTACTGATCACCTTTTGATCATAAACCAATACAACCGATTCACCAAGCTCCATCGATTAGGGTTTGGCATATCAACAGGTAGGGTTACCGGTTGATCTCACTGCTTCTAGACTAATATCGATTTCCTTCACTTGCTCAACTACCGGTTGCAAAATAAAATCATTATCGGTTACAATTGGCATCAATTATAACACAATAGGTCATCAATGTAATCTTGAATCAAATGCCAATAATCTCCCCCTTTGGCATTGATGGCAACACACATATCAATACCCTAGATTGTGATGATTGAGAGTAATGCACATACATAGGTATAGGAATCCTGGTTTAGATTTTACCATGTACTCTCCTTCAACTAAGTCTCCATGTCTTCAGCTGGTAACTAGCTACAGTTCTTCTCTCTATCAATCATACAGTTATTCTCCCCCATAATCATATAGTTCTTCTCCCCCTTTGACAACAATGTCAAAGTGAAAGTAAAATATGCAGTGTCATACTTCACTGTTCTGCAACAACGTTTTGCATCTTGTTGCTCCCCCTGTGGAGCAGCTCCACTCTATAGCAATCCTGCTTCAAGATTCTTCAATTTGCTCCCAGACTGATGTATTCCACATCTGCTCAATTGACCTCATGTAGGGGCACAACCCCTAGTTGACCTCTAAGATACTCAAAAGTAGTCATAGGCAAAGGTTTAGTAAAGATATCTACTACATTCTCCTTAGTAGATACATGCTCCAATAACACATCTTTACTCTGTACTTTCTCCCTCAAGAGATGGTATTTCAGCTCAATATGCTTAGTTCTAGCATGCAACATTGGGTTCTTTGAAATGTTTATTACACTGGTGTTATCACATAAAATCTTTACCGGTTATGTGATCTTCAACTTGAATCCTACTAGAATGTCTTTCATCTAGATTGGCTGGGTACAATTCATATACGCTACAACATATTAAGCATTAGCAGTGGACTGTGATATACAACTCTACTTATTTCTGCTCCAAGATACAAGTCTTCCACCAAGAAAGAATGCACCACCGGTTGTGCTCTTCCTGTCATCAACATTTCCTACCCAGTCTACATCTGTATAAACATTCAAATCAAAGTTACCTGCATATGGATACCATAATCCATAATCAATAGTACCTTTCAAATATCTGAATATCCTTTTAGTTGCAATCGTGTGTGTCTCCTTTGGGTTCTTCTAAAATCTGGCAACTAATCCAACTGCATGAGCAATATCCGGTCTGCTGTGAACAACATAATGCATTTTCTCTATCATAGACTTGTACTCCTTTTCATCAACGGATGCGAAATCATCCTCCTTACACAGTTTACAACCTTTAACCATTAGTGTCCCAACTGGTTTATAGTCTCCCATTCCAAATATCTTCAATACCTCTTTCACATATTTAGATTGTGTTGTAAAAATACCATACTTCATCTGTTGAATTTTCAAACCTATGCAGAATTTTATCTCTCCTACCAGAGACATCTCAAATTCACTTTTCATCTCATTTGCTAAGTCATCACTCATGTCATCATTGCCTCCAAAAATGATATCATCCACAAACACTTCACTAACCAGTATCTTATCTCCTTCACTCTTGAGATATATATTGTTGTCTTCACTGGTTCTCTGGAAACCTATCTTCATCAGGTGTGAATGTAGTCTTTCATACCATGCTCTTGGTGCTTGCTTCAAACCAAATAGTGCCTTGTGTAGTTTACACACCATATCCTTTGCATCAGTCAAAGCATAACCATCTGGTTGTTCAATGTATACTTCCTCTTCCAGTATTTCATTTAGAAATGTTGACTTCACATCCATCTGATATACTTTGAATCCCCTATATGCTGAAAATGCAAGTAGACTCCTAACACCTTCCAATCTAGCAACTGGTGCAAATGTCTCGCCATAGTCTTCTCCTTCTTCCTGTGCATAACCTTTGCATACCAATCTTGCTTTGTTTCTGACTACTACTCCATCTTCATTCATTTTATTCCTGAATACCCATTTAGTACCTATCACATTTTTATTCACCGGTCTGGGTACTAGGGTCCATGTATTGTTCTTCTCAATCTAGTCAAGATCCTCTTCCTAGCCTTGATCCAATGATCATCTCCAAAGGATTCCTTAGCAGTTCTTATACTTATCACGCTTATGCTCATTGTCACCATTAGGATAGTTAGCTGCAATATGTCCAATCTTGTTACATGCAAAACACTTCAAAGTTAATTTACCTCTGTACTTATCGGTACCTCTGGGTAACTGCTTGGCCAACAATGCTTCAAGCTCAATCAGACTGTCTTCATCATCAACTTCTTTGCTGGATCTAGACTCATAACTGTGACTGACTTCTCTACTTTTCCTCACAAGTGGGTTAGAGACTGAAGCTCTAAATGCAAATTCAGATTTCTGAGAACTACCATCATGACCATTTAATTCAAATGCAACAAGTTTACTAATGATGGAGTCAAGAGTTACCTTTATTTTATCAATAGACTTTAGCTCCCGAATGGATGCAACTTGGATAGCGTAGACTGGTAGAAGGGTTATCAACACATTACTAACCACTATGGCATCCTACACCTTACCACCAATACTCTTGATCTCATTGACTATCTCCTTGATCCTCTGACCATACTGTTGGATATTCTCACCTTCAGCCATCCGCATGTCATCAAATTTACCTCTCAAACTCTCTTCTTTGGCAATATTCGCATGCTCATCACCGCTATAGATATCCTCAAGTTTCTTCCATACATCATAAGTAGTCTCCAGACCATGGACATCAACATACTCTGAATCAGACAAAGAACTGATAATGGCCTCCAATGCTTGATTATTCTCTTGTTGCTCTTTCTTTTGATCGTCAAACAAAATCCCACTAGGTGCAGTATATTTTGTAACAACATGTTCCTAGTATTGAATTCCTAGACTCTTGATATAGATTTTCATCCTATCACTCCATATTCTGTAGTTTTTCCTATTAAACTTCTAACATTCTTTCTTCATCATGTTCTTCTAGATCTTTACCTCAAGCTGTTAGGCTTAGACACTAGAGGACCTCAAATGCTCTGATACCAATTGATGATATGATAAATGAATAAGGATCCATACAACTACTGAGAGGGGGGGGTGAATCAGTAGATAGAAAACTGACTATGCTTTCACCAAACTCAAAAATAATCTCACAAGGCAATCAATGAACTACCTGGTTCAAACACTAAGTAATAAACTGCAATAGCACTGACAGTTTACCGGTTGACTGGCATATCAAAATAATAGTATAATAGATCTGAAACTCCCAAACCATTTAAACCAATACATCAAAATACTTTACTAACAATAGTAAAAGCACATTTCAGATTACTTTCGCTCATCTTAATATAACTAAGTGGATTTAACAGTTAAGCAAATTAACCATATCAAAACATAACCACAAAAACCATTCACCACTTGACACAATGATTTTTGACGTGGAAACCCAAATGGGAAAAACCACGGTGGGGATGAATACCCACAAGTATTCTGAATTCTTCTGAAGTTTTCCTTGTTAGGAGCCAAGCCTGTTAAAGCTTTACAAAATGTCCTGTTAGGAACAAATCCTGTTAGGGACCACTCGGTTAAGGGATTGACTATAATACCTTGTTAGAAGCAATACCCTGTTAGGAGTAACCTAGATAAAGGATTTGAAATCCAAACTAATGGATCACCTTGTTAGAGGATTTAGATAGAACTAAGCCTGTTAAAGATTACCCAGTTAAGGGATTTAACTGTTGTAATTGTTAGAGAACAACATGAGTTTGCTAATATGGTAAATAGCACTACTCTTCTTGATCAGATCATTTTCATTCTCCTATCTGCCTTCACACATACTATAGATACTCCTTCTGGTTTGGAAATCAATCACACTAACACTTAACCAAAATTGCAACAATACTACAAAATAACTCATCGACCTTATAAACAAAACAATAGGTCGGTAACACATCACAAATCTAAGATCTCATAGAGATTACAAACACATCGGTTCAAGTATGACCGTTGGATTACATAACAATCATTTCACATTATACAACACAACCTCGACTGCTCCTTGATCACCGCTCATTGATTCTTATAACTCATCACATGGTTTCCTCTTCATGCAATGTACTTGCTCATTCCCAAGATAAAATTGTTATCTCTACACCAAGCTCCATCGGTTAGGGTTTGGCATATCAACAGGTAGGGTTACTGGTTGATCTCACTGCTTATAGAGTAATACCAGTTTCCTTCACTTGCTAAACTACCGGTTACAAAACAACATCATTATGGGTTACAATTGCCATCAATGACAACACAATAGGTCATCAATGCAATCTTTAATCAAATGCCGATAGGATCCTCATTAGGATGTCATTCCATCAACAACAGGCTCAAAATAGTGATTTGTAGGGTCAGGTTTAGCAGTTAGAGGGTCGACTAGTAGAGAGAGATTCTCAGATAGTCCAGTTACAAGAAAAAACATAGGCCTAGATGGCCTAGGTACAGACACGGGCACAGGCACAAATTGCCCAAGCATAGGTTCAGATGGTTTCTCTCACAACAGAGAGAGATGTAGCTAGGGATAGGTCCCGACTGACAGAGGCACATGTCACATTGTCAGGAGGATCTAGTTTAGGGAAGGTTGACCTGAAGGTGATGCGTCAGTCAATCTAGGAGGCTAAGTACTACATGAACTTATACTATAGATGAACAAGAGATCAGGATAGAGCCAGTCTGAGAGCCGAGGAGTGACAAGGCCACTTCATAGAGATCCCCCAGGTGGGGACCCAGGTACAAGGGTATCAGTTGGTGTTACCAGACCTGTCGCATCAGAGCAAAGTTTTGCTCTTCATCCCAGTGGTCACACTGATATGGGACATTGATCCATTGATGTACACACCTTTTTGTGATGAGATATTGATGATTCCCATGATGTATTATTGTGATGTATGTCAGATTTTTTTGTGATGTTATTGTACTTTAGACATTGATCCTTTTTTATGATATGATATGCAGTCAATTCTATTTTCTCTATATGACCTATGAGATTATGGATGCATTTTACTTTTTATATGATTATGTTGTGCATCTATTTACATGTTGTATTCTTTTACTTTCTATTTGGTTATGGATTCTAGATGATGGATGTATGTGGTATTTACACGATGCATGCTACCTTCTATATGGTTATGGATTCTACATGATGGATGTATGCAATATTTACATGATGTATGGATATGTGAAGATGCATGATGATGCTATATCTACTATGCGATGTATGTGCAATGAAATTCTTTCTATTTTTATGATGTTTTTATGATTTTATCTATGCATATTTATGATGATGATGAATGCAATGCAATGTTGATGCACTATGATACATGATTGATATGAGATGGTGTTAGGCCCAATATAGAAAGCTAATGTACTAAGAGGGGAGGGGTGAATCAGTACTCCAAAAATTTTCTTTTGTAATAACCTTATTGTTATGCATAAACAAAATAGTGCAGTAACATAAAACAAAACTATAATCAACAGATAACATTCATACATGATTCACTCCATAACACATATATTTTGGTCACACAGAAACTCTTAGGTAGAGAGAAAAACTACGGTGGGGATGGTACCCACAATTTCACTACTGCAATAATAAAGAATGCTTGGTTAGAGCTACATTTAGCTATTTCTGATAGCTTACCCTGTTAGGAGTATTAAGATTAGTTAGATCTACCTTACTAAGGGATTTATACAACACTATATAAGTGTAGCACCTAGTTAAAGGATTTACAATTTATAGACTTGGTTAGAGTCTTTTACCCTGTTAAAGGTTTCTCTTACAACTTCAAAATATTACAATATAATCATTACAAATATCTGCAACTTTACATCTGAAATGCTAAAGCAGATTCTATGTGCGCTGAATAAGATTACCTAGCTTGTAGCATACCTCGGTAATCCATAATGAAACTCGGTAAACCCTTCTGTTTACTTTGTTCTTCGACTGTTCACTGATAACCTTCTTGGTGACCTCTCTGTGTCTCTATAATAGTCTTCCTTCATGCATACACACTGCTATCTCATTGCATCTCTTATCACATCATATCGTGTCATATATCTAACCCTAGAATCATGTTGTATATATAGATCTCTTAGAGCGGTGATCTGATTTATTACTTTGATCTTACAAAAAGATTCTTCAATTAAACAAAATATCTCATAGGTTAGATTGATCTTGTAATCATACACAATCTCCTAGTGCAATTTCCAACACAAAAATGGTTAGATGTGCCTCGATCTTGTAACATGTTTTCATGTGCATGTCCAGGTTCAATGTATCTAGTAAGATGTTTTACTTGGTGAATATCAACTCGGTGAGTTAATTATACCACTCGATAGCCATGAACCTTTACTCGGTAAACAACTTAGTGAATACTATGTTCTGTGACTGCTTTCTTTAGTAACAGACTAGACTGTTCATACCGACTTCTCTGTGTGTATCGACTGCATGATTCGGTAATACTAACCGACTAGAATATAGTATGACTTTGGATATGAAACTAATGGCAATTTGATAAGTAGTAACAATCTCCCCTTTTGACATTAGTTGAGATGTTTGACAAAAACTACTTACAAAGTCATAACTAAAAAAAATATACTTGACAAAATGACTATACTTGAAAATATGTACAATAGTCAATAGTATATGTAGATATACTCCCCTTATCATTATCCTGTACATAACTTTGAATTTGCATGTTCGATTCAGTTCTGTACTGTACTCGTGTACTCTGAATGCTCTGTATATTTTGCTTGGCAGACTCCCCTTGTATATAATACTCAAAATTGTGTTATCAAAACTGTACTAGTCTCCAAGTGTAGAATTACTCCCCCTTTGTTGGGCTTTCCTCTCCTGTGTAGTAACATAAAATTACTCCCCCTTTTTGACAAACATTAAAAACTTAATTTGCATCCGATGGCGGTAACTGATCAAAAATAGTTTTATACTTGGTCCGGGCATTAGTGAGGGTGACTGAGAGTGAGTCCTTGAGACTTTCCATTAATGAGTTTTGTGCTTGAATATCAGATAAGAGTGATATCAATCCATCAAGAGTGCTTCCCTCTTAGGTAGTTGATAAGCTTGTAGCTCGGTTAAGCTACTCTTGGACTGATGAGAGATGAGGAAGGAATAATGTTTGAAGGGTCATTATATCCATCCTAATTGTATGCTCTTCATTCCTCAGTTCTAACTATTGAGCCATGAGCTGTTGTAGCTTTTTGAAAAAGGCCTGAACTGAATTAGGCTCAGTGGTCAACTTGGAGGAGAGATCGGTGATCTCTTTCTCAATTGCATCAGTTTTATTTTTGATGTCTTTAATAAATAAAGAAAATGTACACAATTTCTGGAATAAATAAAGAATGTGCTTGAGTTGAGGGGTCAACTCAGCAATGAATTTGACAAGTTTTACCTTGCCAACAACAATTGATTTTTGGACTTCCTCTATCATTTTTGCTGTGAGCTCTTTATCCTTGAGCTTGCTTAGGTATTCGGATGCATCAACTCCAGATGTTTCAATCTGATTAAGGAGTTCATCCAACTGAATATTGATGGCTGCATCGGTTGACACTGTTGCTGATGGTAGCATTTTTGTGAGCAGTGTTCTAACCTTTTGAAGTACCTTGTTCTTTTTTTGTATTGCCAGTTGTTTCTCCTGTTCAACCTTTGCTTTGCATAGTTCACCGAATTCAGTGAGTGCCTGCCCTTTTAATTTGGAGATGTCGACATTGGGCAACATGATTGGTTTAGATAAGTCAAATTTAAAACCATGCTTTCTCACCTTTTTCTCTTTTCCTTTTGTCTGGGGCACTAAGAAAAGTGCTTGTGAGGCTTGTTGTCCGTCGATAGGTTGCTCGGTAGATGTAACACTTTGCACTTTTCCTATAGTAGTTGCAGTGTCTTTGGATGGCTCGGTGCTAGGGGTTTCTGCTATAATATTTGTTGTGCTTGTCTGTCCCTAAGACGATTGATATTTTGTTGTGTCTACTGTAGCTTCAGACTTGTTACCTGTATCTTCTGCAGCTTCAGATTTGTTACCTTTGGTAACTTGTTTGGTGTCCTTGGGGGCTTTGGTTGGTACTGTTGGCTTCACCGGCGGATAAGGCTGAACTTGTTCTAAGACCGCTTCACTAGACACAAGTTTTGCATAAGCGGTGCCTTCAATCATTTCTTGCTCTAGTGCGGCTTCATCCATTACATCTTCATCAATTTGTATTGTGTCAACCGGGTCTGGACCTTGCTCAGTGACATCTGGATCTTGCTCGGTGACATCAACAATTTCAATTTGAGATTGTTCACCGACATCCTTTTTTTTGAAGATCTCCTGCCACTTGGCCTTAGTCTCATTCTCCACATCAATATATAGCCCATTCATTAATTTTAAGGCTCTTTGTTTCACAAGAAATTTTGAATTGTATGTGGACAAATGCTCATTGATTTCAGCTACGGACATGTCAGGAAATAAGTGGACAAGACTTCTTTCTCTTATTTGTCTCTCTGAATCCATTGCATATTTCCATCTGTTATCAATATGTGAGTAGAGTTCACTTGGAAGTGACTTTGCTAGTTCCAATGGTGCTAACCGAAACTTCAGAAGTGTACATATGACAGCTTCTTCAATCTGTCGTTTCTCATCATTGTTCCTAGACTCATACTTAACATATCTGAATCCTGCAAATCCATCGTATTCTTTGAGATTGGAACAAAAGTTTTCAACATTGTGAATGTTTTCCTTTTTGCTCTTCACACTCGGTAGACACTAGCAATTTGACTAGATTAGAAACCAGCTAAACAGTGTGAATAGATAAATGTAAATACCTTGAAAATTCGCTCTGAATGAAATTTGGTCACTTTGATTCGCTCTGCTCTGCTTCTCGAAAACTTGGGTGAATGAAAATGACCGTGAAAATACTTTTAAGTACTCAAAAATACCTTATCGGGCTCTATGCAGGTTAGGTCATGGTATTAAATGCACTCGGTTCACCTTTTACCGATTTACTTCATTTTCTATTTTCACCGAGTATTCAACTTTTCTTTGATAGCCAACTTGACAGGTTTCCTGTATACACCGACTTGACAGGTTTCTTGTATAGTATACTAACTAACTAATTGTATCTTAACTATGCAGATTTTGAATTCTTGTTCATAATAAAATAGGAGCTGTTATGATTTATCTTTTAAAGAATGCATTCCCTTCATACCTTTTCTTGGCTAATTTGAAATAGGTGCACCTAACTCGATAGGTAAGGTGCTTTCTTCATCAGACATAATTTCTTTCTTTTTCCAAATCATCTTGAATTTTTATTTTATTTCCTCAGTGTCTCTTCTCGGTTGATCTCTGCAATCTCCAGCTAAATGTCTAGTTTTGTGACAATGAAAACATGCCATACCGGGATTTCTCCATGATCTCTGGTTGTTCATTCCAAACCTTATAAAACAGTTGGCACTTATATGTCCATATCTTCCACAACATTCGCACCATATCCTCGTATTGTAATCCCATGGTACTTCTGCATATTGTCGATGAGAATCTGTGTGAATTCGGTAACCTCTAGTGTTTGCTCAGTGTGGATACTTCATGTAGTTCTTTTGCTTAAACCAGCATCTCTCGGTACTATGTCCATATCTATTGTAGTTTTTACAAAACCCTTTGAATTTTGCCTTCTGATGGTTGTTAACAGACTTTGTTCTACATTGATTAGGTATGTGACCATATTTATTGCAATTATAACAATATCCATTGGACATAGAGATATTCGGTTGCTTACCTTTTCTGATCTGGCATATGTTGGCAGTATGACCTTGATTTCCATAGTAGTAGCAAATAGGCTTCTTCCTTTTGATGTTATTTCTTTTTTCAGCTTGTTTTGATGATTATCCTTTCTTGGTAGTATTATTTCCTTTATAACTGAGTCCTCCATCTTTGTAGAGTCTTCTTGTATTCAGTTGCTCATCCAACATCTTTGATGCTTCATAACTCTTCTCCAATGATTCTTTGGATTTATTTTCTATTTCAAGTTCACCAGTCAACCTTGATACTTCAAGTTTCAATGATTGATTTTCATCATTCTTCAGAATTGCTTCATGATGTGCATAACCTAGTTGATCTGTCATATTTTGTTGAATACCAGTTAACCTTATGATTTCATCATCCTTATTAGATACTAATGCTTCAAGTTGTTGTTTCTCTCTTTGTAGATCTCTTGCTTTATCCTCAACTCTCCTTAATGCATCTAGATTTTCTGTCATTTGTGTACTGAAATGTTCATGTTCTCTTTTCATTGCTTTTAGTTGATCAGCCAATGCTTTGTTCTTTTCTTTCAACATTCCAATCATTTCTTCAGTTTCTTCAGATATACTGTTCTCAGATGATGTTTTGATTTGTTCCACTAGCTCTTGAGAATCCTACAAGTCATCAGATAATCTTCTCCTTACTTTCAGAGATTTTTGCATTTGCCTCTGCATGTCTGCAATCGCTTGATTTGCATTATCCAGCTCTTCTTGAAGATGCACAATCCTCCGAGATTGTTTGCAGCCTTCCATTGCTAAGATCTTTCTCTTCAGTTGGTTAAACCCTTTTCCAAGATTCAAGCTCTGATACCAATTGTTAGGCCCAATATAGAAATCTAATGTACTGAGAGGGGAGGGGTGAATCAGTACTCCAAAACTTTTCTTTTGTAATAACCTTATTGTTATGCATAAACAGAATAGTGCAGTAACATAAAACAAAACTATAATCAACAGATAACATTCATACATGATTCACTCCATAACACATATATTTTGGTCACACAGAAACTCTTGGTTAGAGAGAAAAACTGGGGTGGGGATGGCACCCACAACCTCACTACTACAATAATAAAGAATGCTCGATTAGAGCTACATTTAGCTATTTCTAATAGCTTACCCTGTTAGGAGTATTAAGATCAGTTAGATCTACCTTACTAAAGGATTTATACAACACTATATAAGTGTAGCACCTGGTTAAAGGATTTACAATTTATAGACTTGGTTAGAGTCTTTTACCCTGTTAAAGGTTTCTCTTACAACTTCAAAATATTACAATATAATCATTACAAATATCTGCAACTTTACATCTGAAATGCTAAAGCAGATTCTATGTGCTCTGAATAAGATTACCTAGCTTGTAGCATACCTCGGTAACCCATAATGAAACTCGGTAAACCCTTCTGTTTACTCTGTTCTTTGACTGTTCACTGATAACCTTCTCGGTGACCTCTCTGTGTCCTTGTAATAGTCTTCCTTCATGCATACAAACTACTATCTCATTGCATCTCTTATCACATCATATCGTGTCATATATCTAACCCTAGAATCATGTTGTATATATAGATCTCTTATAGTGGTGATCTAATTTATTACTTCGATCTTACAAAAAGATTCTTTGATTAAACAAAATATCTCATAGGTTAGATTGATCTTGTAATCATACACAATCTCCTAGTGCAATTTCCAACACAAAAACGGTTAGATGTGCCTCGATCTTGTAACACGTTTTCATGTGCATGTCCAGGTTCAATGTATCTAGTAAGACATTTTACTCGATGAATATATCAACTCGGTGAGTTAATTATACCACTCGGTAGCCATGAACATTTACTCGGTAAACAACTCGGTGAATACTATGTTCTGTGACTGCTTTCTTCAGTAACCGACTAGACTGTTCATACCGACTTCTCTATGTGTACCGACTGCATGATTCGGTAATACTAACTGACTAGAATATAGTATGACTTTGGATATGAAACTAATGGCAATTTTATAAGTAGTAACAGATGGATGCAATGTAATGATGATGAATTATGCTACATGATTGATATGAGATGGATGCAATGCAATGCAATGATGACTATTTTACATGATGTTTCATGGTTTTATCTATGCATATTTATATGAGATGGATGTGATGCAATGATGATCTAACTAAATGAATGAATGATTGGATGATATATATGAATGATGTCTTATTATGATACAGTGCCAATGCACTATGATACATGATTGATATGAGATGGATGTAATGTAATGATGATGACTTATGGTACATGATTGATATGAGATGGATGCAATGCAATGATGACTATTTTACATGATGTTTCATGGTTTTATCTATGCATATTTATATGAGATGGATGTGATGCAATGATGATCTAACTAAATGAATGAATGATTGGATGATCTATATGAATGATGTCTTATTATGCAATGCTTGCATGTGATGAAATGAACTAAATTATCATGCAAGATGAATGAATTGATTATTTTTGTTAATTTCCAATGTACTCAATCATTTAATAAGAGAGATGACACCTGCTTTGAAGCTTTTGGCCTTGGAAAAGATGAGCTCTTATGATCCCATGAAAAATGAAATGCAATCTACTTCAAATATGCAAATGCAAATGAAAAGCAATGCTTCAATCAAACCAGTTATTTTTTCATTTCTTTTTGTCATCATTGAGCCTTTAAAATATGGGAAGTGAGTGCGAACATCGATGGTATAATTGAACCATGATGATTAGAGAATTACTTTCCTAGGTTTTGATATTGCAAGTTAGCACAAGCATAGAGGTATAAATGAACCAAGATGACCTGAGTGTTGCTTGCGTAAAATAGGCAATATTAACCATTCCTATGTGCAAATCTAAAATGTCTTAAATGATACTTAGATGATCATGTCCTGAGACAAATTTGTACATTATTAATGATTAATTTACAGATAGTAGACAAGAAAATATCATGTTCCTTCCTTGTTCCTCTAGTCAACGATATTCTTGAGTAACTCAGGAATCATGATAACTAAAATCAAGATATAGCAGTTGAGCCATTGTTATCAAAGTGTTAAAGTGATTAGTCAAATATATCATCCATTGATATGTGTTTGCCATGTGTAGATTGATAGTTGATGGTGTTAATGATTTTATCTTGTGTTCAACGTTGGATGTATCTCAGTTTTCACTTGACGGGTGTGAAGAACACAAATGAACACTGAGAGGGGGATGAATCAGTGTATTTAAAAAAAAATTAACTGTGTTCTAATAGTGAGACTGCAAGTTAATCAAGAATACACACACACACATAAAAGAAACCACAACACCAGATTTATGAGGAAAACCCAATATGGGAAAAACCTCGATGAGAATAGTTGCTAGAGTCTACTGCTCTAATCTAGCCTCATAGTAAATAACAATTTACAATGTTTAGGGCACCAACCCAAGGAGCACCAACCCCTAATTTTATGAGCACATACTCAAAGGAGTACCTACCTCTGATTTGAGCACCCACTTAGTGATTTAGAGTGATCGATCAAGTTTACAATGCAATGATAAAGCCTTATTACAAATTAGTTTTATAACAATTACAAAATTCTCATATCTTTAGAATGACTTTCTCTTCTTGTTGAAGTTTCTTCTTTGTTTCTTTTTCTTCCTCCGTCTCTTCTTTGTCTGTCTCAATGGATTTCTTTCTTTCCTCTCTCTGTTTCTAAAAATTACACTCTGTCAACTCTCTTTAGCAATACACCTCTCTTCAGTACTTCACTTAACTCCATAATCAATTAGTGGAGTTTTCTTAATTTCCCCCTCTATCTTTGTCTCAACCGCCACACCTACTGATGTCAAATCACATTTACAGTCCTGTATCATCAACTCTGCATTGAGAAATGTTTTTTCCCTTTAATATTGCAATTAATTCATTTGCCTTTCTGGGATTCGGTCTATAGTAGATTGTATTTCTTTCTTGGATCGACCACCTGCATTAAATGACTCTTCTCTGTTTTTCTAAAAGTTCCCTGTACTAAGTTGCTATTTTTAGCAACCCCAATTTGTCTAATAGATTTAATTTTTCCTTTGTTTATTTCTTTGATCCCATTAACCATTTGTTGGCATATGTGCAGAGCTTGATGACATGATGATATTGTATGTTGTCAGTGATGTCAATATGCTGAAGTATGAACCGGTATATTGAAGTAAGCAAATTGGCAAGAGACCTGATATGATATTGTGAACTGGTATATGTGAGAACCGGTATGATATTATGAATCGGTATATGTGAAAAATTGAAGCAGTATGTTTAAATGAGAACCAGTATATATATGGGAAGTTTTGTATCGGGGTTTCATTTGACATGACTACCGGTTGGTAGTCTCAGCTTCAGGGTTTCCAGTTGATGCATTCCAAGCCTATGTGATTCAACCGATGACATCTTGTGATGAAGTTAGCATTGTAATGAAGATCAGATCATGTTGCCACATCAACCTTGTGCGCGTGAAGGATTTCCTTGAAGATCTTTCATGGAGTTTGATCCTATCTACCTCGGGAATGTGCAAAGTCTCTGTAAACGGTGGAGAGTGTGTGATGGGTTATCAACTTCCTGAAGTGGAAAAGAATGAACGTTGGAGAATGTCTTGAGATCTGTTTAAGACAGTTGTATTCAATTTAGTATGATTAATGGTCAGGATTGAACCGATTGAATTGTTAAACCTACATTGTTTAGGGTTTAGGGTTTATGCTACCGACCTATCTGTTTCCTATAAGGTCGATGATGTTTTTCATTTTGAAGTTGTTGGCAAATGCTATGTGTGTATCCAAGTGAAGAGATACTTGATTCTTGCCAGACCGGAGAAGTGTGTTGATACTTGCAGAGTGTGATTATAGAAGCAAAGGAGCTAAAGAGGATCTGCCTTGGCATTGTGTGCTGTTATTAGATCAGTGTATTACCTATTGACTTCTAACCATTTCAGCAGTTGGAAAATCCCTTAACCAAGTAGCTTTAATAGGCTTTTGTGTAAATCCTTTAACAGGGTGACTCAATTCAATGAGTTCTTCAAATCCTCTTGCGAGGTAACCTTTAATAGGGTTCTAACCTTTAACCAGGTATTTAGGCATCCCTTAACCAGGTGATCCCTAGCAGGATCAGTTCCTAGTAGAACCTATTGTAAAAGTCTTTAACCGGACTAGGCTCCTAACAAAGCGGACTTCAGAAGAGTTCAAAGAACAGCTTGTGGGTATTCATCCCCACCATGGTTTTTCCCAGTTGGGTTTCCACGTGAAAAATCAGTGTGTCATGTGTGATGCTTTTCATGTGATGCTTTAATATTTTCTGTCAAGTGGTAAAGCATGTTGAAACAATAGTCATTATATTTTTGATGATATATTACTTGTTTATGTATACGGGTGAAGTGGAAATGAGATATTAGATTTTGTGGAGATCTAAGTGTTACCAGTTTATGTCTTTCACATTCTCACTGTGTTTTACCGGTAGTGCCCTGATTTAGACCGGTGTTACTATTTACCAGTTAAGTGCAGTCTTTGCAGTCAAACTGGTTCAGGGAAAGTTTTTTGTCTGTATTGATTCACCCCCCCTCTCAGTACCGGTTTGGTACTAACTGTTCATCATTATTCATCACCTTCTACAACTTGGTCACCATTAATGCATTCTCCATCCTTTGTCGACCTATCTAGACAAGATCGACAATTACCATACTAAAATCCACCGTCACCAACTTTTGCATATCAGACTAGTTCTTTGTCCACCAAGAAATCACATGTCTTCATATTCTTCATCTAGATCACTCAGTCAAGGTCGATTGGCCTCCATGTAAAACCCTTGTGTCAATCGACATGTGTAGGTATTGTCAAAACTCTTCAGAAATGACATCCAAGTCACCTGGTCAGCCATAGTCAACCATCACATGGACAATTGTCCTTATCAGGCTGCCAATGTGTTGACTAAAACACCTCAAATGGTCATGATGACCTTAACCTCTGTCGCTGCGGGATGGCAGGATGCACCATCTTCCTATTTTAACTTACCCTGCAAGACCCTTTTACCATCCTTCTATAGGCTGCAGGATAGCAGGATCCTTCACTCACTTCATTGTCTTATATCATGCAACCATCACCCATTCATCTTGAATGGTGCGAGATAGCGGGGGCCATCCCTTACATCATCTCTTGTTTCCCCATGAGCTCATTTTACTTCAGCTTCTCTTCATGCGTGATAGTGGGAGATATCTCTCCCTTTACCTTTTTTATCCCACATGACCAATTTGCTTTGGTCATCCATGTTGTGAGATAGTGGGGGATGCAACCGCATTATCTTTTCTTAACCCCATGTGACCCTTCTTCTTTGGTCTTCACTGATACGAGATAACGAGAGACATTTATCATTTAGCCTTTTGTGTTATCCCTCGAGGTAACCACTCTTTCATCCTTCACGGTGCGGGATGGTGGGATAGACCATTTTCCTCTAATTTTGTTATCCCTCAGGGTCATTTGGCTACATTCCAACTCACTGTGGGGTAGTGGGATGCCTGCTCATACATGATGGGTCTCACATGAACACAACTCAACATAAGTGAACCACTGAGCCACCAACACGTGAACATATGGGGACCACTCAAATCCGAGATGGACTTTCAAATAAAATACGATGCCCTGATAAGCGACTGAGGCCATTTAGTCAAACTGCCATATGGGTCGAACTGCCATGAATGAACAAAACTAACTCTGCAGTTCTCTTGTATCAAACCCAATGGGTCCAGCACACTATGTGGCATATAAAGATCAGTACCAATGTTGACTTGTACTCTGTAACCCATGTTCATCTGCAACCTATAATATTCATAAATTTGTATAGCATAACTTGCATGTTATGCACATTACTTGCTACCCGCTTCTCTGCAACCTCTTGACATCCCTGTAACATTGATTGACATCAATGACAATAATGCTGACAATCTCCCCCTTTGGCATCGATGTCAACACACTTGCACACTTTCAATCTGACAAGTTTCTCCCCCTTTGACAACAATAGCAAATGGTGAGATGTCTAACTCCTTGGACACCAACTGTCAATTGTGCAAGTTCTCTCCCTGTGATTTTCTATAGTAATGAATGGAACTTCCAGGTTCGATCATGACACATCTGCAATACACTAGAAATTTCATTTACAACTTCTTGACCTCTACTGCCTGTAGCTAGATGAACCATTATTATAATATAAAGAGCAGTGCTATTACTACTTACAAAAATTCAAAAACTCCCTTTGAGACTGTACATGAGATTCAAGGTGGAAAGTGCTCCCCCTAAACTATAGACCTCAAATCATTCCTTTAAGTGTAGAAGGAGGGTGAGACGACACCCAATTTTTGTCTCAAGTACTCAAAGCTATCCTTGGACATTGGCTTAGTAAAGATATCAACTATTTTCTCATTGGTGCACACATACTCAACTTTTACTTCTTTCTCTGCAACTTTTTCCCTAAAAAATGGATATTTAATTGTAATGTTCTTTGTCCTCGAATGCATGACAGGGTTCTTTGATATATTGATTGCACTTGAGTTGTCACACATTATGGGAATAGGATCCAAAAACTCTATTTGAATGTCCTTGAGAGTTTTCTTCATCCACAAAACTTGAGAACAACATGTAGTAGCTGCAATATACTCAGCTTCAACAGGTTATAGTGAAATGGACTCTTGTTTCTTTCTATGCCATGACACTAACCTATCTCCAAGGAAGAAAGCTCCACCACTGGTGCTTTTCCTATCATCTACACATCCTACCCAGTCTGCATTAGTATAGGCTTCCAAAGTGAAATCTCCTTTCTTTGGATACCATAGGCTATAAGTGAGTGTTCCCTGCAGATACTTGAATATCCTCCTAACATCATTGATATGTGATTGCTTAGGAACAACTTGAAATCTTGCAACTCTACATACAACTTGAACTATATCAGGCCATGAAGTTGTAAGATATAACATGCTTCCAATCATGGATCTATAAAAAGGTTTGATCTAGACTAGGTGACTCATCATCTTTGCTTAATTTGCATCCTGTTACCATGGGGGTACTAACCGGTTTGTTGTCTTCCATTTGAAATTTATTCAACATGTATTTAACATACTTGGTTTGAGAGATGAATATGCCTTTATTCTACTATGATATTTGCAAACCAAGAAAATATGATAACTCTCCAAGAATGGACATTTCAAACTTTGACTACATCCGATCAGCAATTTTTTTGCATAGAATATCTTTGTTACCTCCAAAGATGATGTCATCTACATATACCATAACTAAGATTTTATGTTCACCATCTACCTTGATGTATAAATTGTTGTTAGTATTTCCCTTTTTGAAACCTTTCTGATAGAGGTACTTATCCAACCTAGAATACCATGCTCTAGGTGCCTGCTTTAGACCATATAATGCTTTCTTCAATCTACAAACAAATTTCTCATCTTCATGTAGCTGCAATCCTTCAAGTTTCTCAATGTAGACTTCTTCTTCAAGATTGTTGTTCAAGAATGCAATTTTTACATCCATTTGATATACTTTGTATCCTTTATAGGGTGAGATGCCAAGAACATCCTTATAGCTTCAAGTCTTGCAACTAGTGCAAACGTTTCTTCAAAATCTTTGCCCTCTACCTGAGCATATCCCTTGCACACTAGCCTTACCTTTTTTTTTATTACCTTGCCTTGTTCATTAATTTTGTTCCTATAGACCCATTTAGTGCCAATAACATTCTTGTCTGCTAGCCTAGGAACCAAAACCCAAGTCTTGTTCTTCTCTATTTGCTACAACTCTTCTTCCATAGAATTTATCCACTTCTCGCTTTTGCTAGCCTCATCATACGTTCTGGGTTCCATCTCAATCATAAGACAAAAATTTAATTGCTTAGTGTTCCTTGCTCTCCTTCTAGTTTGCACACCATCATTATTGTTGCCAATAATTTGATCCCCAAGGTGATTTTTCTGCACAATTCTGTTAGGGGCTTTGCTTTATGCTTCTTCTTCTTGTTCACTTTTTGATTGATTTTCATCTTCACTGTGTGATTCTTCAATCTGGTTTATTATAGTCTTTTTATCATTATGTAAATCCTCATCAAATCTCACATGTACACTTTCTACCACTTTCTTCAACCTTTTGTTAAAATATTTGTAGGCTTTGTTGTGAGTAGAATAGCCTAAAAAGATACCTTCATCACTTCTCGATTCAAAGCTACCTCATCTATCTTCATCTCTTTTGATGAAGCATTTTCTGCCAAACACTTTAAAATACTTGACTAAGGGTCTCCTATCATACCATAGTTCATAAGGTGTGATGTTGTTGTTTACCCTTAATTTTACTCTGTTTAAGGTGTATACAATAGTATGGACTGCCTCCTTCTAGTATACATTAGGTAGATTATCTTCATTCAACATTGTTCTTACCATCTCCTTGACTGTCCTATTTTTCCTTTCCACAACACCATTTTGTTGTGGTGTTCTAGGGGATGAATATTGTCTTTTGATTCCATGCTTCTCATAGTAATCTTCAAACTCATTTGATGTGAACTCACCTCCATGATCTGACCTCGGGCATTTTAGCTTGTATCCACTTTTCTTCTCAACCATTTTATTGAAGACCTTGAATCTCTCAAATGCTTGTGATTTGTCTTGCAAGAAGGTGACCCATGTCATCCTTGAAAAATCATCTTTGAGCAGCATGAAGTATCTTTCTCCATTTAGGGCTCTTGTTCTTGTAGGCCCACACAAATTTGTATGCACAAGTTCTAGTGGCCTTGTAGTTGAATATTCCTTAGTCTTAAAGCTTACTTTAGTTTGCTTCCCTCTTTGACACTCATTGCAAAAGATGCTTGCGGGTTTGATAATCTGTGGTATGTGTCTTACATATCCTTTCTTGCTCACTTTGACCAAATTTTCAAAATTAATGTGTCCTAACCTACTATGCCACAATAGCTCTCAACTTGTCCTGTCATACATTGAGACTCAAAGCATTCCTTAAGATTATATACATTGCCATATGTCCTTTTTCCTTCATCAACAAGTTGACCAATGCTCTCTCTTTTCTGATTTCATAGCCCTTGGAATCAAATGTGAACTTATATCCTTTGTCACACATTTGACTCACACTTAGCAGATTGTGTTTCAGACCTTCCACATAATTTACATCATGAGCTTTCAACTTGCCATCAATGTTTAGTGTACCTTTGCCCTTGATCTTGATTGATGAGTTATCTCCAAACCTCACAGAACCACCATTCCAATCTTCTAAGTTGATGAATTTCTTCTTATCACCAGTCATGTGGTTGGAGCAGCCACTACATACTACCCACAAGTTTCTCCTTTCAACATGTAGGGTAGTTTGAACAATCAAAATTGACTCGGCCTTGTCCTTTTCTTTTTCTACCCAAACTTGATTTGATTTCTCCTTGTTTTCTGTTGTCTCATTTTGTTTTGGTTTGCATTAGGTTCAGATGTTGACACTGTCTTCTTTTTCTTAGCTATCCTAAGCTTACAATGTTTTGTAATGTGGCCCAAGTTTTGATAATGATAGCATTTGACATTTATATTGAATGATGAATTTTAAAATCTATTGTAGGATTGAAATACATTTCTCCTACATTCATAACTTTTATGACCATACCCTTTACAATGATAACATATAACATTCATCCCTAAGATTAGGAAATTTATTTCTACTTTCAAAACTAGGAGGAGACCTATGTGTAAGCCTACAATCAGCAATTCTATGACCATAAGTATTACATTTGTAGCAATAGCTATGAAATTAAGGTAGATACCATTCATTGTTGAAGTTGTTTCTCATTTGTCTCGTTGGAGCAACATAGATCGATCTTCTTGAGCACTTCCCTTTTGTATCCTTGACTCTAGTTAAGCCTCCATCATTTATCTTGGCTTTTCCTTTAAGATTAGTATGCTGGTTCATTGACTGATTCTTTGTAGCAGCAACATGTGTCTTCTTTTTATTTGGCTTGCTGATAGTGAAAGTTTGTTTGACTTCACTTTCACTTGAAGAGGTGAAGAGTATCTAATTGCCTGATGAATCTTTACTGTTTGAACATTGTCCCTTATCAAATCCAACTCCATTGATGTCCTTGTTGTGCTTCTGCTTACTTAACATTTTGTCTAATGCTTCGGTGCTTCCATCATACTTAATCCTCATGGTTAGTTCATCTTTCTTATTTTCCAATTCCTTTCTTAAATCTACAAGATCTTGTTTCAAATTTTGACTCTCCTTATCTTTATTTTCTAAATATAATTTGGTTACTTCATACATCCTCTTTTCTTCTTCCAGCTGAATCTTCAAATTAGAAATTGTTCTCTTTGATTTCTCAAGAGATTTGTTCAGCAGATCTTGTTCTTGAGTAACTGCATTCTTGTACTTTTTATATTCTTTTCTTACCTTTCTAAGCTCTTCTAGTGCACTCACAAGCTCACCTTCAAGGTCTACTACAACTTCAATTTCCTCTTCTTCATCATCAAAAAATAACCCTTCTTGTGCCATAAAGAGATTGACTTCTCTTTCACCATCACTGGAACAACCTTCAGAGACACTTTCTTCATCAGAGACATTATCTTGAAATGTGTAAAGACTGCTTTTTCTCCTAAAATTTATTCTCCTTGGCATATAAGAATTCTTCATCTTTTCTTTGTCAAGAGCCTTCATGTTTTTCTTTTCACCTTCATCCTTTTCTCCATAAGGGCATTTAGAAGCAAAGTGTCCAATCTTGCCACAATTTAAACATTTGAAAGGCAGTTTACCTTTTTACTTTTTTGAACCTCTTTTGAGATTCCTTACAATTTTTTCTACAGTATCATCAAAGTCATTTTCATCCTCATTTGTAGCTTGTTATTTTCCTTTCTATGTGGTATTGAAGGCATCCTCTCTCTTTGACATTTCTCCTCCTATTGTTCTCACTTCATAAGCTGATAAGGAACCAAATAATTCATCCATAGAGAATATCTTTAAGTCTTTGGCTTCCTCAATAGCAGAGACCTTTGTGTCATACTTTTAAGTTAATGATCTCAAAAATTTCTTGACAGTAACTTCATCTTTAACATCCTCTCCAAGTCCTCTTATAGCACTCATAGTCTCATCCACTCTTTGCAGATAATGAGATATCTTCTCTTCTTTCATTTTTAGATTTTCAAACTGAGCTCTTAGATTTGGCAGTTTGTCTTCTTTCACTTTGGTATCCCCTTCATATACACTCTGCAACTTGTCCCATGTTTCTTTTGCTAATGTGCAATGCATGACTTTGACAAAATTTGTATCTAATAGACCACTTAAGATTCCATTCTTAGCTTTGGCATTGTTCTCGTATTCCCTTTTTGCATCAGGATCGGTAGGAGGAATTTGAGGAGCAGTATATCCATTTTTTACTGACATCCAGACATCAAAACCAAAGGAAGATAAATATGTCTCCATTCTTCTACTACAAAAGGCATAGTTGGTGCCATAAAACATAGGTTATTTAGAAGATGAGGATTCATTCCTATCCATTTTGTTCACTAACTAGAATCTACCCAAGCTGGAGAAATATTTTACTACAGGGGAACCTGGGCTTTGATACCAATTGAAGAACACAAATGGACATTGAGAGGGGGGTGAATCAGTGTTTTTTTATTTATTTTTTAACTGTGTTCTAATACTGAGACTGCAAGTTAGTCAAGAATACACACACACACACATAAAACAAACCACAACACCAGATTTATGAGGAAAACCCAAAATGGGAAAAACCTATTGGCAACAATAATGAGGGAGAACTGAGAGGGCGGGGTGGGGGGGGGGATGAATCAGTTTTCACCACATCTACTAACAGATCTGATAAACTACAACAACAACAAAGATAAGCAAATAAATAACACAACACACAACAACAAGGATTTGATGTGGAAAACTCAGTTAAGGGAAAAACAACGGTGGGAACCTAACCACAATAAGATGATACTATGTAGTAGTATGTAAAGATATTATAATAGGGAATGCACATGCATTCAGGCACACTTCCTAGAGCTCACTGCTCAAAAGATAATGACCCGAAAGGCTACAAACCTTAAAGAAGTCTCACTAACTTACAACAAGATTTAGACTAGAATCCAGAAGGAATGAACTGGAATAATAACATCTCCAAATGCTTGATGACAGTTCCGGTTATGCACAATTGTCTGCTTTGCAACACCAATCTCTCCTCAATGCACTACACCAAAAGATGAATCCTTTTTCACACATACACCACTCTCTGATAATGTAGACACAACCTCAATATCTAATTTACATGATAATATCACATATTTATACAATTCATCAACCTTGACAACAAGGTCGGCTAAACCCTCAACTCACAATTACAAAATTATATCACACGATACAAAGATTGACCACCAGACCAATATAATGATTTATATAATATAAAATGGACCTAAATTAAATCTCCAAACATGCAACACCACCGAAAATCACACCAAGATCAACTGCAACACGCTACACCACCAGGAAAAATTGCATAACACAAAGAACATCACCGGTTCAACAAAATCACCAAGAACTCACACAACAATTGATGCAAATCATCAAAATAAATAGGACAAAATTAGGAGACACTAACAAACATGTTAGAATCATTAGCAACAACTGCACCAACACCACTTATTAAATCTTCATCTGTCAATGTTTGAAACTCAAGAACACTCAAACCATAGCAACTGTCATGAAAAAAGATAACTTGTGGAGAACCAAATTATGAACCATCTAAAATAAAGATACACAAGACCATCCCAAACAATATCCTAAAATATCAATACAATATCTCATCACATTAGAATATACCAGAGGAAATACAAAACTCTACAAAGCACTGATCAGATAAACAAACTGCAAAATCGGATCATCTGATATGATCAATTTAGCTTCCCTGATCACCAACACCAGTACAGAAGAATATAATGATACTAGAGATACTCCATATACCAAACCATAATCCCAACAAACCAATCTGCAATCACCAGAGCAGGAATATGTTGACATCAATGACAACAACATATCCTAGCAGCAACAATGTCCAACAAAACCTCAGTGAGAATAGTAGTTGGAGTCTACTGCTCCAATCCAACCTCATAGTAAATAATTGTTTACAATGTTTAGGGCACCAACCCAATGAGAACCAACCCCTAATTTTATGAGAACCTACTCAAAGGAGGACCTATCCCTGCTCTGAGCACCCACTCAGAGATTTACAATGATTGATCAAGTTTACAATGCAATGGTAAAGACTTGTTACAAATGAGTTTTATAACACTTACAAAATTCTCATATCTTGAGAATGACTTTCTCTGCCTGTTGAAGTTTCTTCTCTGTTTCTTCTTTCTTCCTCTATCTCTTCTTCTTTGTCTGTCTTTGTGGATGTCTTTCTTTCTTCTCTCTGTTTCTAAAAATTACACTTTGTCAACTCTCTTCAGCAATACACCTCTCTTCAACACTTCACTTAACTCTACAATCGACTAGTGGACTTTTCTTTATTTCCCCCTCTATTTCTATCTCAACTGCCACACCTACTGATGTTGAATCACATTTACAGTCCCACACCATCAACTTTGTATCGAGAATTTTTTTCCTTTTAATATTGAAATTAATTTGTTTGCCTTTCTGGGATTCGGTCTATAGTAGATTGTATTTCTTTCTTGGATCGACAACTTGTACTAAATGACTCTTCTTTTTTTTTCTAAAAGTTCCCTATACTAAGTTGCTATTTTTAGCAACCCCAATCTGTCTAACAAATTTGATTTTGCCTCTGTTGATTTCCTCAAGCCCATCAACCATCTACAACTCAGTCATCATTAATGCATTCTCCATCCTTCATCGACCTACCTAGACAAGATCGACAACTACCATACTAGAATCCACCGTCACCAACTTCTACATATCGGATTCATTCTTTGCCCACCAAGAAACCACATGTCTTCATATTCTTCATCCAAATCACTCAGTCAAGGTCGGTTGGCTTCCATGTAAAATCCTCGTGTTAATCGACATGCGCAGGTATCATCAAAAGTCTTCAGAAATGACATCCAAGTCACCTGGTCAACCATAGTCAATCGCTACATGGACAATCGTCCTTATCGGGATACCAATGTATTGACTAAAACACCTCAAATGGTCATGATGACCTTAACCTCTATCGCTACGGGATGATGGGATGCACCATCTTCCTATTTTGACATACCCTATAAGATCCTTTTTCCATCCTTCTACAAGTTGTGGGATAGCAGGATCCTTCACTCGCTTCATTTTCTTATCCTATGCAACTGTTGCCCATCCATCTTGAATGGTGCGGGATAGCGGGGGCCATCCCTTACATCATCTCTTATTTCCTCGTGAGCTTATTTTACTTCAACGTCTCTTCGTGAGGGATAGTGGGAGACATCTCTCCTTTACCTTTTTTATCCCACACGACCAATTTGCTTTGGTCATCCATGATGCGGAATAGCGGGGGATGCAACCGCATTATCTTTTCTTAACACCATGTGATCCTTCTTCTTTGGTCTTCACCAATATGAGATAGCGAGAGACATTTCTCATTTAGCCTTTTGTGTTATCCCACGAGGTAACCACTCTTTCACCCTTCACGGTGTGGGATGGAAGGATAGACCATTTTTCTCTAATTTCGTTATCCCTCAAGGTTATTTGGCTACCTTCCAACTCACCACAGGGTAGCAGGATGCCTGCTCATTCATGATGGGTCCCACATGAACACAACACAACATAAGTGAACCACTAGGCCACCAACACATAAATAGATGGGGACCACTCGAATCTGAGATGGCCTTTCCAATAAAAAACGATGCCCTAAGAAGCGACCAAGGACGTTTAGTCGAACTGCCATACAAGTTGAACTGCCATGAATGAACAAAACTAACTTTGCAGTCCTCTTGTATCAAACCCTATGGGTCCAGTGCACAATGTAACCCAATTTCATCTGCAACCTACAATATTTGTGTAGTTGTATAGCATAACCTGTGTGTTATGCACATTACTTGCTACCTGCTTCTCTGCAACCTCTTGACATCCCTATAACACTGATTGACATCAATGACAATAATGCCAACAAGGTGTTGCCTAACTATTGTTCTACTTATTTGATTAAGCTCAAAGTGAAATTTTGCCCCTAGCTAGGTTCAGGATTTTTGCCCCCAGTCTAGAAACAAACTTTATTATGGATATACAACGATGATCCAAGCCATGGTGAGATGGCATTGCCCGATTATGTACAAAAGGAATTATGATGAATATATACAAATTCGACGGATGGATGCAGAAAGAAAGCATGAACTCATACATGAAAGAGCCAACTGACATACAACACCTATTGCCTGGTTTTCACTATATGTTTTTATTGCATTTTTCCTCATATTTAATTTTTTTTCTTTTGTTTTCGTTGTTTTTGTATTTTCTTTTTTTTCATTGTTTTTTGATTTCTGCTTTTTCATTGTTTTTGGATTTTCTGCTTTTCCACTGTTTTTTGATTTTCTGCTTTTCCACTATTTTTGGATTTTCTACTGTTTAGACATAAGAGTTTTTTAGATGCATTGTGTTGATAGGTTCTTCAAACCACTCACCTTCTAGCATTGACAATTTGTAGGCTTTAGATCCATATGCAACAACCACGACAAATGGACCTAACCAATTTGGGTCAAATTTTCCCATTTTCTCTCGATCTTGCTGGTTGCGGGGATTTTCTCTTAAGACAAGATCTCCCAACTATAATACTCTTGGATTGATCCGATTATTGTAGCTTCTTGCCATCCTTTGCTGATATGCTTTTAAGTGATCAGAAGCATTTTGGCGACACTCTTGCAGCAACTCTAGTTCTTGTAATCTGGACACTCTCTACTCCTCATCTGGAATGAGTCCCTTTAATGACACCCGTAGAGAAGGTATCTCTACTTCAATTGGTAGGATTGCTTCTGACCCATACACAAGGAAATATGCAGTTTCCCAAGTGGGTGTATGGATGCTAGTGTGATAAGCCCATAGAGTGGGATTCAACTAAACATGCATGTCCTTACCAGCTTCATTGATTGTTTTCTTCAAAAATTTTAGGATCATTTTGTTAGATGCCTCAACTTGACCATTCCCTTGAGGATATTAGGGTATTGAGAATCTATGTTGGATTTGGAATCACTCACATAGTTCTTGTACATCTTGATTCTTAAAAGGTCTTCCATTATTAGTGATAATAGAGATGGGAGTGTCGTAGTGACAGATGATATAGTTGAGGATAAAAGAAGTTATTTGTTTCCCTATCATTGTTGTTAAAGGCACTACTTCAATCCATTTAGTAAAGTATTCTGTAGCAGTCAAAATGAATTTGTGTCCATTTGAAGATGAAGGATGAATCTTTCCTACCAGGTCTAGACCCCATTAAGAAAATGACCATGATCCTACCAAAGGATGTAGCTCTTGTGATGGTGCATGTATTAGATTGCCATGAATCTGACATTGTTTACATTTCGTAGCATATGTTAAGGAATCTTTTTCCATAGTGGGCCAATAATAACCCAAATGTATGAGTTTCTTAGCTACTATAAGACCACTTGAATGTGTGCCACAAATAACTTCATGGACTTTGTTTAAGGCTTTTTCAAATTCATCGCGTTCAAGGCACTTGAGGAGAGTGTTATCTAGACCTCGTCTATAAAGGGTATCAACAATATGGTATAATGAGCGGATTGACGGATAAAGTTTTGTTTCTAGTTTCATGAGAGACCTGGGGGAAGCATTATCTTTCAAGTAAATGTATGTTGGCCATAACATGAGGATTCAGTTCTGGATATATTGCAGACAATCTGTGTGTCGGAGGAATCATTGGATAGATAAAGTTCTTCCACTAGGAATTCATAATGCTCTTGATTCTCTTGAGTTTGTAAAAGAGATGCTATCATTGCCATGACATCTATTGCTTTATTTTCATTCCTTGGGACTTGAAAAAAAGTGATCTTTGCAAAGTATTTCTTGAAATCATCAACCAATGTCTTGTAGGGCATCAATTTATCATCCTTGGTTTGGTACTCATCATTTATCTGGTTGATAACTAGCTAGGAATCACCATAGATATGTAACTGTGATAATCCATTCAATGGCCATCTTGAGACCAACGACTAGTGCTTCATATTTTGCAGTATTATTTGTACATGGGAAGCTCAGCCTATATGATTTAGGGATAGTATGGCCCTTGAGAATTATGAATAGGATTCCTACACCTAATCCATGTTGTGTGTAAAAGCCATCAAAATACAGTTTCCAAGTCTTCTTGCTGACAGTGAGAACATCTGCATCAGGAAATTCAATTTGTAATGGAGTATCATCGTGCAGGGGTGCTTCAACTAGTTGATCCATAGTTACTTGTCCTTTTATAGCTTTTTGATCAACATACTCAATATCAAATTCACTCAGCATCATGACCCATGTATCTAGTCGACCTGTTATTGTTGCCTTGCTTAGCAGATACTTTAGAGGATTGATCTTGGCAATCAACTTAACTGAATGTGTGAGCATATAATGCCGTAACTTTTGGGTTGCGAATACAATTGCTAGGAATTTTTTCTCCATGGTTGTGTAGTGCAACTCATATCTAACTAGATTTCTCTTGATATAGTAGATTGCTCGTTCTTTTCCTTCATTGTTGTGTTGCACCAATAGAGCTCCTAGTGATACTTTTGTAGTTGAGATGTAAAGCAACAATGGTTTTCTTCAATCGGCGATGCTAGTACTGGTAGCATTATCAGATATTCCTTGATTTGAGTGAAGTATTCCTCACATTTGTCATTCTATCTGAATGGAACATTATTGTGCAATACGTGAGTGAATGGGTGACAATGATCAACCAATTGTGTTGAACCTTCTTATGGACTGCAATCTCCCTTGTAGAGAACACAACTGACTGATGTTATTTGGTAATTCCATTTCCATTATAGCTTTTACCTTTGCTGGATCAACTTCTATTCCACAAGCAGATATGATATATCCCAAAAGCTTTCTTGATGTGACCCCGAAAGCACACTTCTTTGGATTTAGTCTTAACTTGCATTTCTCTAACATGTCAAACATTTTGTCTAGAATTTCCAGGTGTCCTTCTCTAGTATGCGATTTTTCTAGTATATCATCCACATAATCTTCCATGCAAGTATGCATCATATCATGGAAACTGGTGGTCATAGCTCTCTAATAAGTAGCCCTGGCATTCTTGAGCCCAAAAGGCATGATGTTCCAATAGAAAGTACCCCAAGGACACATGAATATTGTTTTCTCTTGATCTTCAGGGGCTAACTTGATTTGGTTGTACCTTGAGAAACCATCCATTAAAGAGAACATTTCATGTCCTACTGTGAGATTTACAATTATATCAATGCTTGGTAGTGGAAAATCATCCTTTGGGAATGCCTTGTTCAGGTCCTTGAAGTCTATGAAGACTTTGATACTCTTATCCAATTTTGATATAGGTACAATATTTGACACCTAGTTTGGATATGCATCTGGTCTTATGAATCCTACATCCAATGGTTTGTTCAACTCTTCTTTGACGAGAAGAGAAATGTGAGAGTGCTCTTCCTTAGTTTTTGCTTGACTAGCTTAACTAATAGAGCAACATTAAGGTGATGCATGATAAGGTCTAGATCTAGTCCCGACATATCTGCATATGACCAGGCAAAGTTGATTTTCCTTCTCTTGAAGAAGTCACTCTAGTATTTTCTCTCTTGTTTTGATAAAGATGTTGCAGTGTGAAGAATGTTAGGATTATCTGAAGTACCAATGTTGACTGCTTCTATAGATTCAATCAGGATAGTTGATCTCTCTTGAAAGTGTTCTGGGATGGTGTCAAATCTTCCATCTTCAAGAACCTCTAGGAGGTTTTCACCCTCAGATATGCCCTTTATTTTATCTTTTGATTGGTCTAATGTTGCCATTAAATAGTTTTCAACATTAGACCTTCTTTTTAATTCTTTAATTTCACTTTTGCGACTGGAAGATTTGGCACCCCCCTGACTAGAAGATGACTTATTAGATTCACTGGTGGAAGCTCTTTTGGGTGTTATGGGTTCAATGGGGTTGAGATATATGGCTATATCATGGTCATTTGGAAAGGTGTCGACGTTACTGATTTTGATGGTCTCCCAACCTATAAGTTCTAGGTGTATTAAGGGTAAAGGATCGTCTGATTGGTTAATTTCAAAGACTTCAACGGTCATGATAGATTTGTCAAAATTTGTGGTTATTTCGGTCAAGTTAAGGACATCACTCTCCTCAGGATACGATCTCTCAATCACCCTCCAATTGGTCTCAGTGAAATTAGAATCGATCATTTGTGATTAACATTCAAGTGACCTATAATCTGATGTTTAGCCCCCATACAAATGGATTAGATTGATATATACATCTTTTATATCACAAGATTCTTTAGAATATATTTCAAAACATTTATCAAATTTCCACTCATGCGAGTCGGTTTCACTACTAGCTTGTAATCTACAGATTTTTTCACATAGATTGTGGGTTGCTTCTTCTGTTTCCTTTTCCATTTCTTTTCTCCTCTCATATTCTACTTCTTCTAGACTGATAGTTACATCTGTTAGTCTGAATATCAAGTCTTCTTGCCTTACATGATTTTCTTGTTGTTGATTGGAAATTGATTTACTATTTTCTCTTGTTTTCTTCTTCTTGTTTTCTAGAAGATGTTTCCTCTCTTTATATTGCAAGTTCCTCTTGTCTTCTGTCATGCTCCTCTTTTTATTGTCTAGAATATGTTTCTTCTTTTGGAGTAACTTGTCCATATGTTAAGCTTGATTTATCTTCATTTTCTTCACTTGACAAATTAGATGGTGAGACTGGATCCCACTCATACTCATGTGAGTCTATTTTAGATTCACTCTCTAAGATTATGTTGTTGTATCTGACAGGGATATTATATGGTGAGAAGAGTTTGCTGATAATTGATACAAGTTTTGTTGCCTGTTCTGATTCAGGTTTTGTACTTGCTTGCACTCTTTGGATCTACTTATAAGAAGCCTCTTCCCTTTTCTTTCTAACTGCTTCTTCAACTACTTCTTGTTGAGTGAATTCTTGTGATGATTGTTCCCTTTGTGTTGTTTTCATGTTCTGTTGGTGATGTTGATAGTAATATCAACTTTGTGTAGGTTGAGTATGTTGGCCATACCCAAGTCAAGATTTGTCCTTAGCCTATTGAGAGTGAGGTTGGATCGGTTCTATGATGCCTTCTTGATGCTTTCCAATAGGGACTTCTCCTTTGTATCCCATTCTTTGCATGACTCTGAATCCATTACCATATTTATCTATGGGGATAGTGATCTCCAAAGTTGTTGCTCTAGTTTCTTCTTCATATTTGTATAGCCAATTAAGGACTTCTTTGTCTTCAGTTTCTTCAGATAATGTCCCAACTCTAACAAATGCTCCATCAAATATTTGAAGAGGTTTTTGTGGGGTTTTTGATTTTGAACTTGTCGGTTTTCCATAAGATTTTGGGGAAAGTGACATAGACTATAGAGAATACTCTCTCATTCCCTTGTCCTTCAATTTCAGCTTCTTATCAAAATTTTCTAAGGTTGATGTCAAATATTTCTCTTGGGATGATGAGATGGGAGAGAATGGTTCTCTATTGTGAGGAACTTTGGCATCCTAAGCTGGCCTCAGATTGTTGCAATACTAAGTTGAATTTGCTGAAATTGTTACCTCTTGTCCATTATGAGGGAATTTAACACATTAGGGATATGTCAAAGGGATTGCCTGCATATCATGGATCCATGGTCTGCCTGGAAGAATGTTATAGGAGGGTAAGTGCACAAAGTTGTGTCCACTTAGTGTGCAAGTTTTACACTTAGAAAAAATTAGTAAATCACACGGAGCGCATGAGAAACGAAATGGGATCCCATTTCACATCGGGATCTCGAGCCAAAATTTGAAACGGGATCTCGTTTAGTTGCGTTGGGATCCCAAGCCTAGATCTAAGAAACGAGAACACAAAATGGGATCCCGTTTCAAAAACAAAACGAGATCCTGTTTCCCTTTTTTTAATTTTTTTTTTAAAATTTAAAATGAAAAGAAAAAACTATATATATATATATATATATATATATGAAATATACCATTTAAGTATAAGTCACATTTCTCTTTGTATTTTTCCTTTCTTATACTTTAAGTTATATTTCATGTATATATTGGCAGGATGCGGGAGAGTGGTTTCAGATCTCTAAGAGTTATAATGCAAATTCTAGATTTTAGAAGATCTTATAAATTTTCAGACAGTCAAATTTCAGTAATCAGCAGTTCAATATTTGCTCTCTTTTTATCTCAATCTCTTAATCTTCCTTGAGCTCTAGACTCGTCTCCCTCCATATCTATATTGGAAAGATGTTTGAAAGTGATTTCAAATCTCCAGGAGTGATTTTTGCGAATTCTAGATTTTAGAAGATCTTATAAATTTTTATACTTAGTCAAATTTTAGTAATCAACAGGCTCCTATCATCATTTTCTAGCTCTGTTTATCTTTCTTGAGCTCTAGACTCATTTCTCTCCATAACACTCTTCCTCTATCTCCTCTCTACCTCTATATCTCACTTTTTTCTCTCTCACATTCCTAACTCTCTACTATTCATCTCCTCTCTCTCTACACACCTCACCTCACTCCCTACCTATCTCTCTTTTTCTACATATACCTCTCTCTCTCTCTCTCTCTCTCTCTCTCTCTCTACGTACCTTTGTTACTCTCCCTACCAAATTATCTTTCTCTACATACATCTCTCTTCCACTCGAGATCTACCTCTCTCTAACCCTCCCTCCTTCCTTCTCTACTTTTATCTCCCTACTATCTCCTCTCTATCTCACTCTCTCCTTTCTCTCCCAAAATATAGATTTATCTCTACCTCTCTCACACATACTTAACTCTCTACACTCTATCTCATCTCTCTCTACACTTCCCCTTACTCCCTACCTACCTTTATTTCTCGAGATATACTATCTCTCTCTCTCTCTACATACCTTTCACTCCCTCCCTAACAACATCTCTCTCTCCCTATATCTCTTCACCCTTCCCTCATTCCCTCTCTACTTTTATGTCCCTTCTATCCCCTCTCTACCTCTTTATCTCACTTTGTCCCCTCTCTCCCAAAATATAAAACTATGTCTCTACCTCTCTCTCACATCCTTAACTCTTTACTCTTTATCTTCGCTCTCTCTACACACCTCCCCCTACCTACCTATATTTCTCTATATATACATCTCTATCTCTCTCTAAACGTGTCATCTCTCTCTCCCAACCAACTTATCTTTCTCTACATATGTCATAATAGGTCCTACTAAGGGGTCTTATGTCATAAAAGGTCCTAATAGTAGGTATAATGTCATAATAGGTCATCTTAAGGGGTCTTATGACATAATAGGTCGTATTATGTCATAATAGGACCTATTATGTCATAATAGGACCTATTATGTCATAATAGGTCCTATTATGTCATAATAGGACCTATTATGTCATAATAGGTCCTATTATGTCATAATAGGTCCTATTATGTCATAATAGGTCCTATTATGTCATAATAGGTCCTATTATGACATAATAGGACCTATTATGACATAATAGGACCTATTATGACATAATAGGACCTATTATGACATAATAGGTCCTATTATGACATAATAGGACCTATTATGTCATAATAGGACCTATTATGTCATAATAGGACCTATTATGACATAATAGGACCTATTATGACATAATAGGTCGTATTATGTCATAATAGGACCTATTATGACATAATAGGTCGTATTATGACATTATAGGTCCTATTATGTCACAATGGAACCTATTATGACATAATAGGTTGTATTATGACATTATAGGTCGTATTATGACATTATAGGTCCTATTATGTCACAATAGGTCCTATTATGTCACAATAGGTCCTATTATGACATAATACCCCTTAACAGGTCCTAGTAAGGGGTATAAAGTCATAATAGGTCCTCTTAAGGGGTTTTATGACATAATATGACTTATGATGTCATAATAGGACCTATGACGACATAATAGGACCTATTAAATCATCATAGATCCTATTATGTCATTATTAGTCCTATTATGACATAATACCCCTTAACAGGTCCTAATAAGAAGTATAATGCCATAATAGGTCCTCTTAAGGGGTCTTATGACATAATAGGACCTATTATGACATGACGGGTCCTCTTAAGGGGTCTTATGACATTATAGGACCTATTATGACATAATAGGTCCTATTATGTGATAATCGATCCTATTATGTCATAATAGGTCCTACTAAGGGGTCTTATGTCATAATAGGGCCTAGTAAGAGGTATAATGTCATAATAGGTCCTCTTAAGGGGTATTATGACATAATAGGTCGTATTATGACATAATAGGTCCTATTATGTCATAATAGGACCTATTATGACACAAAATGACCTATTATGTTACAATGGGATCTATCATGACATAATAGGTCGTATTATGACATTATAGGTCCTATTATGTCACAATAGGTCTTGTTATGACATAATACCCCTTAACAAGTCCTACTAAGGGGTATAAAGTCATAATAGGTCATCCTAAGGGGGTTTATGACATAATATGACCTATGATGTCATAATAGGACCTATGATGACATAATAGGACCTATTATATCATCATAGGTCCTATTATGTCGTAATCAGTCCTATTATGACATAATACCCTTCAATAGGTCCTACTAAGGGGTATAATGTCATAATAGGTCTTCTTAAGGGGTCTCATGACATAATAGAACTTATTATGACATGACAGGTCCTCTTAAGGGGTCTTATGACATTATATTATGATATAATAGGTCCTATTATGTGATAATCGATCCTATTATGTCATAATAGATCCTACTAAGGGGTCTTAAGTCATAATAGGTCCTAATAAGAGGTATAATGCCATAATAGGTCCTCTTAAGGGGTCTTATGACATATAATAGGACCTATTAAGACTTAATAGGTCATATTGTGTCATAACAGGTCCTATTGTGTCATAACAGGTCCTATTGTGTCATAATAGGACCTATTATGTCACAATAGGACCTATTTTGACACAATAGGACCTATTATGACACAATAGGACCTATTATGTCACAATGGAACCTATTATGACATAATAGGTTGTATTATGATATTATAGGTCCTATTACGTCACAATTTATAAGATCTTCTAAAAATCTAGAATTTGCATTATAACTCCCAGAGATCTGAAACCACTCTCAAACATCATGCCAATATATACATGAAATATAAATTAAAGTAGAAAAAAGGAAAAAGACAAAAGGAAGTGTGACTTATACTTAAATGTTATATTTCATGTATATATAGCTTATTTAAAAAAAAAAAATTAAAAAAAATTTAAAAAAGGGAAATGGGATCCCATCCCGTTTCCCGTTTGTTAAATGTGTTTTTAATTATTTTAAAAAACTAAATGGGATCCCGTTTCTAAAAATTTCAAACTTTGAATCGGTTGTACCTTCAGTTTTGGCTTGGGAAATGGATTGGAGAGCCAACCCTTTGGCTTGGACCTGGTTTGACCTGCAACTTGAAGGCAAAATCAATCTTCATATAAAATAATGACTTCAAAAATATATTTGAACACCAATTTTTCAGAATTTTGTTAAACAATTAAAACCCATTATAGTAGAGACTAGCTAAATTTTAAATATGTTATTTTTAAAAAAATGGATCAATATTACAACACCTCCAAAGAAAGAGCGGTTTGCAACTTGTACGGATCCAGGAAGGATGCACTGTCACCCTCCTCAGATTTTGAACTGGTTTGTTGGCGCTCGTGAGGTCATCTTGGTGTCTTGTCGTGCCGAACTCATTTTCTTCCCCGTGTTGCCTTGGTGTTTGAAGGATTTGATTGTTTTTGCCTCGTGTGTGCTTTATTCATTCTTCTTTTTCTCTTCTTTGATTTTCTCTCCCTCGACATGCTTGTTTTTTTTTTCTTGGCAAACTACCCCTGGACCTAGGTTTTGTTCGTGCTCTTTCCTTGAGGCCGCTCGTGCGTGTTGGCATTATACACTCAAATGAGAATAGTTGATGTTGACATTGATGGCAACCAACTGGTAACCTGGTTCCCAGGTTACACCGGCATTAGACATCATCTATCGGCACCGGCAAGCACTACAGGTTATTCTCAGTGGCATCTAGTCTACACTAACAAAAGATCTTACCGGCACCCTAGCCAATATGGAAATTATATTGTTTTGTATTGTAATATTATTTGTATAGTCGACATGATGTATTATAAATATTCATATATGTATGAGATCTTATAGGTCATTTTGTAAGTATGAATGGTATGTAAGCAAAGTAAGGATATGTAATTAGGTAATGAATATGAGAGAGAATATTTGTATATGCATTTTGATGTAATAATTTTATGAGCGAATAAGAGAAGAGTAGAGCGAAGAAAGGTCTATGAAAAAGGTATCTAACAGAGCTTAAACTGGTACTGAATCCAGCATTGCAGATGCTATTTTGAGCAGTACATTGTCATTAGATTTAATCATCCAATTTTGTAGTCAGTGTGGCTCCTTTTTGTGATTGAGCAGTGAGCTCTAGGCTGTTGGCCTTCCTGCATGTGTAGGCCCCTATTGTATAAGTAATATTTATTCATATTGGCCATTGAGTAAATATTATGGGTTACAAACCCCACCGAGATTTATCCCCTACAGGGTTTCCTCGCCAAAAATATTTGTGTTATGGTTTGCATTGATGGTTATATTGTTATTTCTCTTTATTGCTTTATTACTTGTTTATTGGTACATTAATTTGAGTTGTAAAGTTGCAAACAAGTTTAAATCTTTCATCAACCAGTTAGACATTGATTCACCCCCCCTCTCAATGTCTTTGGGATTGATCAAGTATCTAACAATTGGTATCAGAGCCTAGTCCTCTATTTGCATAAGCCTAACAGCTTGAGGAAGATTTTGAAACTGGTACCAATGGAAAGCTTGAGACAACAGTTGGAAGGAGCTCTTGAAGGTTTTGATGCAGAAAAATTGAAGAATTTCAAATTGGAAGATGAACTCAGAACTGCTCAAGAATTTATCAAAGCACTTCAAGATAACCTGGTTATAGCAAAGAATAAGAGAAAAGAATTACATATGTGACTGCAAAATCAAGATGATGAAGAAAAAGAAACTCTTAGAGATATTGCAGACAAGTTGAGACAAGAGAACAGTAACATGAAGAATGAGATGCAAGATTTAACCATGAGACTATGCAAGGATATTGAAGATAGGAAGAGGAATGAAGAAGATTTGGTCAAAAGACTTAATGAAAGATCAGATGAATCTCAAAGGCTTAGTTATAAAAATGATATGCTTAAAACTAATTTGATTCACATGCAATATGACAAAGAGGAACTTTTGAGACAAGTTAGCACTTTGGAAAGTGAGTTGATCACTGCAAATGAATACAAAGATATATTCAAGAAGAGTTCAGATAATCTTGATGATATGTTTTGAACATGGAGAAAGTTCTGGCACTGCAAACAATCATGATCACAGCAAACCGGTAAGGCAACCTAATGCTTATAAATTTAATGGAAAATGTTTTAATTGCAACAAATTTGGTCATAGAGCAAATCAGTGCAGATTTAGGAATAATCAGAATACAAACTTATCCACTGGTCAATGTTCCAAATGCAATAAAAATGGTCATAACTCAGACAATTGCAAAATGAAAGTGAAATGCTATGTTTGTGGTAGATTTGGACATTTATCTAATCAATGCAGAACTCAAACCGGTCAAGGTTATGGAAAGGCTATTAAGAGAAACAATGTAACTTGTTATGCATGTAACAAGATTGGGCATATTGCAAAATTTTGTAGAAGCAAGACTATAGCAGTGAACAATAAAGGATCTAATAACAAAGGCAAAGAGAAGGTGACTGAAATCAAGCAAGATTTTTCTAAACAGTGGATTAGAAAGAGAGATCAGAGAAGTGATGAATCTGTCACTGCACTAGCAAAATAAGGTAGTCTTGCACTGGTAGGAGATTCTTCATCCAACTAAGGAATAATCCTTAGGGGTAAGGCAACAAATTGAAAATCATGCATTCACCCTTGATTGGTGGTAATAAGTTATATTTCTTCTTTATCGGTAGATATGTGGAGTTTTTCACTTCACCGGCGAAACATTTATTGCGGTTGTAAGTCAATTTTTGGTTATAAAGGCATTGTAACCTCTCATTTCAATCCACCAAGCATCCAAGCACTCAAAGAGAGAAAAATTGAGAAAGGGAATTCTAAAGGCGAAGAAACAAAGGTATTTTCAGAGCATTCAAGGATTTCACAGTTAAAAGGTATTTATCTTTGCAATGGCATCTTCATCTTCTATTCCTGAATTCGTAGCAAACCCTACCATCGTGGAAAACATTAAATGACCTAGACCCATTTTCAAGATCATTCATAAGATAGCAAAACTGGATGATTCTATTGGTACATTTTCTAAAATCCTGAAGGGAGTCGTGTTTACTGAAGACCCCAGGGCATACATACATTGCAACATAGAAAGTTTAGGATCTGAAGATTTGATGAACATGTACATGAATGTAATTACTGACAAGGATGGGGTAGTGAAACCAGAACATAAGGTAGTTGAGGATTTAGGTTTCATAGACATCCTCCATATGCCATAATTCTTAGATGAGGTCATCCGCTATGTCCTTAGCAGGGTTCATGGAGAATTTATGTGGTTGGACTCAGCATTTAAGATTACCAAGGAAGCTATGAGGGTTGTTACTGGTTTACCCTCCACCGGTTCTAGACCTAAGAAGAAGAAGAAAATCCCTAACAAGGAAGTTACGAGCTTAACTGGAGCTACATATGACAACCGGTCACTTAGGGACAATGACATAAAGGATAAAAATGTTAAATTTGCTAGCATGGTCATTGGATATAAAGTTAGTCATACAAATAGGTTGAGTTCTGTATCTAGTTCATTCATTCATAGTGCATATGAGATGATTGTAAACAATGCAAAGATTGATATTTGTGAATGGTTAAAGGATGAAATTCTAGAAAATTTGGATAAGATAAAAGGTGATAAGAAAGGAAACTTCAAATTTGGAAATATGTTAGTGTGTCTAATTCTGTACTTTTCAAAGGAGATCCCTGGTATGGGACATAAGGATCTTTTACCATTTTAGTCAAGGTTTAATGAAACTTAGTGGTATTTTTGCTAGTGTGATAGAAATTCAATTAGAGCAGATACCGGCAACTCACATTTTCCCTGTGGCTACTTCTTCTGATTCTGACAGTGACAGGGTAGCTGAATTCAAGAGATTGGATAGGATGAAAAGAAAACCCTCACCGACACCTGCTCCATCTCCCAAGAAGTCAAGGACACAGAGAAAGAAGCAACAGGTTATAAGAGATCCTACTGGTCCGAAGAAGAAGGTAAGTCCAAAGAAGAAACAAGAACCTAAGGCACTAGATACTCTTACACCGAAAGAATTGATCAATGAAATTACACAAGAAGGTAACTTTAGCAATGTGAATAAACTTTATCATTCTTTCAAGGATTCAGATAAAGACACTATAGAGGAAAGCATTATTTTTGCACCTTGATATCTACAAGAAAGTTCTTATTGAGGTTGTGGATGATTTTCCTAATGATTTGTACTTGAGGTTAGAGGCTAAAAGAATGTTGGTAATGGAATTAGATAAGAAATTAAAGGTAGAGGCTCTACTTGCTGTGCATCTTGTTAAATCCAAACAAGAAATTGATGACTTAATTTCAGAGGCAAATAGAATAGTTTTTTTGAGTGGTCACCGACAGGTTAGCCTTATGGCAAACAGAGTAAAGGAAATTGCAGATGAAACGACAAACAAGTGGGATATATTTTCTGTGGAAAAAGAGAAGAAAGAAGAGAAGGATAGACGGAAAATAGATAAATCATTTACCAAGGTATATCAGAAGGATAAGGGAAAAGGTAAAATTGGTAGTGTACTTGATATCATGGTCAAGGATAACCTTCCTCCCTCGGCACAGGACACCTGACCAATAACTACAGAGGCACCGGTACAAACTGATAGTCAACCAGAAGAGAAGGCAGAGGAAAGGACACAAGATGACACTATCTGGATTCAAACATTCTTTTTACCATGAATGTGGACACTCAGGACTTCAACATTGTCATGAATAAGGAAACTGGAGAGGTTAAGACAACTGAAGCTACAAATATTGAGATCTCTAAGTCACTGGTCAACACTATTGACTCTCAAAACATTGAGATACCAGCTGAAGTTAAGGAAATAGATACCATCCCATATGCCTCTCAACAGTACATTGAGAAACTGGTAGAAGCAGAAATAGAAGCACAAACTAAAGCAAAAAAAGGACAAGAACAAAGTATAGCTGAACTGGGCGTCAACAAGGTAGAAAGTAAGGATGACATTAAGGTTGAAAACAAAGTTGAAACATAGAGTGAGAAAAAGGAAGAAATAGTGGAGAAAGAAAAGGTCAATGATGGAAACAAGATAGCTGAAGTGGTTAATGTGCAGACATCCGGAGATGAGAAGAAACCAACTGCAGAACCTCACACTCTGCCTAACACTTCCACTATGGATTATAGACCTACTAATGTGACTGATGTACTTTTGAATTCCATAAAGAGGATCACATATTTCAACACCTTAGCATTTAAGGCCATTGATGATACTTTACCTATTTTGAAAATGATCACACCGACATGTAAAATTGATCATATTGATGGATCTTTAGTTAAATTGAACACATTGTCCAAATTCATTGATTCAAATATTCTACATGTAGATAAAATTAATGAAGAGACTATTAAGGAAAGGGTGAATAAGGAGAAAAGTGAATTCTTTGATAAGACTATCAAGGATTGTACTGAGAATATTGATTCTTTATTACCGTTACTTAATTCCACTATTTTGGAATATAAAGAATTGTATAAGGAAGCATGCAAGCCTCACAACCTGACAGAAGACATTGATGAGGAGATAAAGAAAACACAAAAAGAGATTGATGATATAGCAGACAACATGATAGGTTCTTTGGAACTTACCTCAGTTTTTTATCAAGAAATTGAAGTTTTGAGGAAAAAGATTGAAAAACTAGAAAAATAAAAAGCAAGGATAAGAATGAAGGCACGCAAGATGAAAGATAAATTTGGTCCTAGATTGGACAACCTTTTAACTCAACGGATTGAGCTGTCTAAAGAAAAAATTCAAGGAGAAAGATCACCAAAGAAATTGATGCATTATCTGATCGATATGATCCAACACACTGAAACTATTATTTCTGACAACACTAAATTCATGCAGAGTCTTAATCTGATTTTGGCGGATATCTTTCAAATTTTACATAACCGGTTACAGGCTATGAGGTAGAATTTTGAATTCTTCGATTCTTTTTGACATCCTTTGTCATTGATGTCAAAGGGGGAGTATTAGTATGGAGAAAAATGTACAGAAGAAATCATTTGCTCAGGGGGAGCACTCTTATTTTTGGATCAGTTTTTGGACTTCATTTTTGGATATCAGTTTTTGGATTTTTCTCATGAGTGTTGCCATCAATGTTAGAGGGGGATATTGTTGGCATTATACACTCAGATGAGAATAGTTGATGTTGTCATTGATGGCAACCAACTGGTAACATGGTTCATAGGTTACACCAACATTAGACATCATCTATCGACACCAACAGGCGCTACAGGTTATTCTCAACAACACCTAGTCTACATTGACATAAGATATTACCGACACCCTAGCCAACATGGAAATTATATTGTTTTGTATTATACTATTATTTGTATAGCCAACATGATGTATTGTAAAGACTCATATATGTATGAGATCTTATAGGTAATTTTGTAAGTATGAATGGTATGTAAGCGAAGTAAGGATATGTAATTAGGTAATGAATATGAGAGAGAATATTTGGCCAAGCATGAGAAGATTTCCTACAAAGCAGTGGTTATAGAACATTCGGCCATAGTTTGTCTGCCGTCTGCATGTTTTAATGGATCTTTCTACAGGCCCGAGCACATGGATAGTGAGACTGCCTCAGGAGGGACTGTAATCGATGGAGATAGACTTGTACATGAGGATGCTAGAGTGACCGAAAACCCCGGAGGAGGAGGAAATGGTAAGTCTCATCCTATCGGGTTGAAGACCCTCTCCTTGTCACCTAATGAGGATATGGTTAAGGCTATTAGGGTCGAGTAGTCGCACTTAAGAAATATTGCAGTTTTCTTTGTATGCATGGATAGAGAATATTTGCCTTCAAGGAATTTTTTTGATGATTGGATTGCTAATGTGTGGGGTAAAAAATTAGGAATTCATGTTCATTTCTACAGAATGATTCAGAAGGGTTTATTTGTAATTTTTTTAAATTCTCATAACATGCAAGATAGGGTTTTGAAGAAGAATTTTTGGAATGTTGGGCGTTCTCTATTTAGGGCTTTTCCTTGGTCTCCCAAAGGAAATGTAGAGCAGGTTATTGACCGCTCCTCCCCCATTTGGGTCGAAATTGAGAATCTCCAGCCCGAATTTTGGACTTTCATCTCTCTAATTTTGAAGCCACTAGGCTCTGTCCTGCAAGTCAAGGACTCGAGAACTACCCTCCCTCACTTGAATGCTCGGGCTCTTGTTGCTCTTGACCTCGAGGTAGTGTTTCTTGACATTATCTCTCTAGAATTTGAAGGAGAAATATTTGCTTGGGAATTGTCTTTGTTGGGTAATTTGGGGGCATGTTTTTTCTGTAAAAATGATGGACATATGAGAAAGGATTGCCCTTCACTAAAGAAACATCACAATGCTAATTTTAATATTGAGGATACAAATAATTTGAGAAGTGACAATAGTAGAGTTCCAAAAGTTGTTTCTTCCTCGAAAGAGGGTGTCTCTTTATCAGTGGATACTCCATCGGATGTGGGCAAAGAGAAGGTTAATTCTGGCCTAGAGTTGCTAATTGGCAATAATAGTGGAAATAAATTTGTTAGTCTTTCTAATCCTCTGTTTGAGGATGAATATGAGGTTGTTCAAACCCCTCTCATAAATTATCCCCCCAATATCTTTGTCGGGTGTCAATCATTACAAACTAATCCTCTTTTCTCTGATCAAGTAAGGGTTTTGAATTCTCCCCCCCCAACCCAGATTGAATGCTCAACAACTTGCTCTTGAAAGTATTAAGGAGAAGGCTGATCTTGTAAGAAATGCCACTTTAGTCCCATCTGAGTTGGGGCTAAGCAACTCCTTACCTGGTATCATGAACTCCGTGGTGGATGGCTCCTCAGATAAGTAGATTGTGCCCTTTCGCTCGGATGGTTTAGTTAGTAGCAATGTTGAGCAATTCATAGAGGTGGCTAGTAAAAAAATGAGAAAGAAAAGAAAAACATCTGATAGACAATCTCTTTCCAATGATAATATTAAAAAAGTTAATGAGGTGCCTGAGTGCTTTAATAGACTGTACAAGAACCAAAAACCCTCTTCCAAATAAGTTTCTATGATGATGCACATACATAGCTAGAATGTTAGGGGTCTGGAGATATCTGATATAAAATATGTGGTCAGAAAATGGTGTAATAGCATCAAGGAAAAAGACATTATATGCCTTCAAGAGATGAAAGTTGTAGGGTTTCAGGCTTATACTATGTTGAAATTTCTATGGGATCAGGCCATAGAGTTTCATTCCAATCATGAAAGAGGTAAAGGTGGTACTACCATTATGGTTGGCCCCAAGTGAGCAAATAAGATCATTTCTAATGGTGTCTCTCGCTACCAAAGAGCCTTGTGGGTTACCTTTAAGGAGAAGGATTGTGTTTTTGGTATTTGAAACATTTATGCTACTAATGATTACAGAGATAGAGCTAGACTTTGGGGCTAGTTGACAACCAGATTGCCGAATGCCTATTGGAACTTTGTTGGTAATTTCAACATGATTGAACATGGTGAGGATAAAAGTGGTGGTAATAAACATTGTTGGAAGGGCAATGAACATTTTTTCTGGGCCAAATTCAAAAGGAGATTTAATCTAATAGATCCCATGGAGAAGAGAAAGGGTTCCTTTTATGGTATCTGGTTCACATGGTGCAATAACCAAAGTGGTAAACATAGAATGTATTGTAGGCTGGATAGATGTTATGCAGATGCCTCTTTCTTTTCCTTCCTCCCTCAGATGGGGAAAGCCCCCATTTGTGTCTCCCCTGCTAGCATCTCAGATCATTCTCCTATTTTTGTCACTGTTTATTTGGACCTTGACCCCTCCTCTGTGATTAGACATAAAAGGGAAAATGGTTTCAAACTTAATATCTCCTTGCTCAATGATGAGGATACTGGAGAAGATATTAAGATGGTCTCTCAATTGACTAAAGTTTGTTCCTCCCATCTCAGATGTAGGGAGCAATGGGAGGCCCTTACTACTTCTTGGAGTAAAATGTTTTAGATTATTGGTAAGAAATATGCTATGGACAGGTCTAAGGAGGAGTCCATTATTCAAACTAGGCTCAATGAGATTGAACAGGAACTTCAGGGTAAGGGGAATGACCTTAGTCTAGAGGGAGAGTTGTCCTTGGTCAAGAACCTATTAAGGAAACTGCAAAATTTCAAGATCAAAGGGAAGAAGGTTAGAGCTAGAATGAATTGGATTAAAGGTGGTGATAAGGGATCCAATTATTTCTTCAATCTTATCAGAGCTAAAAATAAGAGAGAACTTATTGAAGACATTCAAGTCAACAATTTAACCACTAATGATCTGGTAGCCATCAAAGAGGCATTCTTCAATTTTTACAATGGTCTCTTCTCTTCTGAGCATGGGGATAGTAATCAAGAAGCACTAGAGAAATGCTTATTGTTAGTCCCTAAGAAAATTTCTTGTGAGGATGCTAAGGCTTTGAGTCATAAGATCTCTCTGGAAGAGATCAAAAGTTCTATCACTTCATTAGCCAATGGCAAGTCTCTAGGGATAGATGGTTTACCTACTGAATTCTATAAGAATCACTTGGATTGGATAAGCCTGGAACTATTTGCATTATATGAAGATGTTTTTACATAGGGTTCCCTTGGAGAAAATATCAATAAAGGTGTTATCAAGTTGTTACCTAAAGGTGGGGATAAGACTCTGGTTAAAAATTGGAGACCTATCACCTTATTGAATATCTCATACAAAATTATTGAAAAGTATTGGCAAGGAGAATTGTTGGATTGTTAGATAAGTTCATCTTTGCCACACAGACTGGATTCACAAAAGGTAGATATATTCTAGAAAACTTGGTTACCAGTTGGGAGGCAATGCACTGGGCTAAAGCTGATAATCAGAATGTTGCAATGGTCCTTTTGGACTTTGAGAAAGCATATGACAGAATTGAGTGGTTGTTTGTTAGAGGAATGTTACAAGCTTTTGGTTTTCCTTCATATTTTTGTAAATGGATAGACATTCTTTTTAAAGACTCCTCCACAGTCATTGAGGTTAATGGTGATATGTCTGAGCCTATCCCCCTAAGGAGGTCTATAAGGAAAGGGTTCCCCATTGCCCCGACCCTATTTGTCATTGTTGTTGATGCTCTTTATTACATTCTAAGGGCCCCAGAACTTGGGCCCTCTATTAAAGGTCTTACTCTCCCTAATGTTGATGATCTGATTAATGCTCAATTTGCTGATGATACTGCTTTATTTTTAGCCCTGAATGAGGATAACTTTGATAATGCCATGGAGAGACTTCAGTTTTTTTGTTTGGCCTCTGGTGCTAAGATACCTCCTCACAAATCTACAGTGCTTGGATGGTCTGAGACTCCTCCAAATTGGATTCCATGCAAAGGTTGGCAATGGGCAGGACCAAACTCTATTGTAAGATATCTTGGTATCCCCTTTTCTATTAATCCATCTACTCAAGATATGTGGCAACGGATATACTCTAAAATTGAAAAGAAACATCTTAAATGGTAGACTTGGAATGATAAGGGTATCACTCTGATTAGCAATGTATTGATTGACAACTGACTTGGCTCTTGGGTTGAGATTAAGTCTAAATATGAGATCCCTGCTTCACAATTGAAAACATACTCTCTCATTGGTAAGGCTACAGGTTGTTTTTTCCCTGGTAAGATATTGGATACTATCTCCTTCTTGAAACAACTTAAATGGCTAGATGGTTCTCCCTTCTTGGAAATTTCTACTAAACAAATTTATTTGATGTTGAAGGGGGATTACTCAATCTTCTCTAGATTTAATCAAGGTTGGGGTCTAGACTGGCCTAAGTCCAGGTGGCAATTTGTTTTTTTATTTCTTTTGGAATTCTCCCATTGACCCTAAGAAGTCTTGTTTTAGATGGCTCCTTCTTTTAAAAAATCTAGTTGTTGGTTCCTTCTTACCTGCCAAGGGTCTCATGTCTATTAAGTGTGTTGTGTACAATGTCCAAGAATCCTTTGAGTACCTATTTTTTGAGTGTGATTTTTCCCGTGGTGTGTGGTCCATTTTTCTTGGCCATTCTATTGTCTAGAACCACCATCATGGTCCTTCCTGGAGTGAGGTCCTTGCTAGTTTTGTAGAATCTTTTGACCTTAAGATGAACCGGTTCTAGTCTGTCTTTTCTTGTGAGGTGTTATGGTTTTTTTGGAAAGAAAGAAATGGAGAGGTTTTTCAGAACAAGAGGAGGCTTACTAAGTTTAATAATAAACTCACACATTTTTATATTATGTCATAAGTTTCTGCTGTCTTGGAGATCTCTAAAGACAAATTCATAACTCTAGTTCGTGAAGGTTCTCTGTAGATTTACAAGGAAGATATCCAGTTTGTCCAGTACTTCAAGAAACATATGGATATGTTGGATCCGAAGGAGATCGAGGCCTTGGTTAAGTACATGCAGAAGCTCAAACTTGAAGACTCAGATGTGCTTTCTCCTAGAACTGGGGAGAAAGGCACAGGAGAATAGTGAACAGGGTGGCTTCTTTTTGTTACCTATAGACTGACCTATGAGGCATTTTTTATTAATCCTCTTTATATGATGTTCATATTGTAATACAAAGTCATCTGACACAGGGCTACGACCTGTTTTGATATACATGCGAAAAAAATATTGTACAAAGCAGGAAATAGAAGAAGAACAAAACAAAATATATGTAAAAAATGGGGCACCTGATAGTATGATGTATATGTTTTGAACTATTTTAATATAAAAAAAAATGGGTCAATATTTTTATTTTAAAAATAATTACTAATGAAAGAGGTCCATAAACTTGAAATAACAGGGTTTTTTAGTTTTTTAATAACTTTTTTGTCTCTAAGTTTTTTGGAAAAAAAATTATATGGCATCAAACTAGAGATAATTATATATAGTTAAAAAAAAAAACCAAAAAATGTTAAGTTTAGGTCAAATTATGCTTGCTGTACACGAGAATTTTTCAAAACAATGATTATGCCCAATAAAAAATTAACAAAAAAAGAAAAATGCAGAAAAAAATATAAAAAAATATTCTCATCAATGGTGAGTGAGTTACAAATCTCTTCCCAAAATGATTTATAAAAATACTTTCATTTAGGTCCAATTATGCTTGTCGTACACGGACATGGTATGGTCTTGAAAAGTGACTTGTAAACTATATGGTTTAGTGATGCCTATTCAAACTTTACTTTTAAGATCTGGGTATTAAAATAAATTACATATTTGGAAAGTAGACTTTGAGCACTACATTTTCTGTTACAAATTTTTTTCAAGATTCATTCTTTAAGTGCCTCAAATATGTAAGTCAAATAGGACCAAATAAAAAAAAAGGAAAAAACTTCCACTTTTTGGCCAAAAAGTGGACACAACTTCTTGCAGGCACCCAGGATAGATTCAATTCTAGTAATTGATAGACTGTATCTCTTTGAACTGGTCCTTTTTTGAGTGGTAATACCATTGTTCCCTTAGAGGATCGCTCTTCTTCATCATATGCTTTGATTGTTATTTTCTTTCTGGGATCCACTACTTCTGAAAAACCTAAGGCACATACTAAGCTCAATGGACAAATATTCAAGCCTCCTCTTGCATCTATGAGAACACGTTTGACACAAGTTTTGTGGATAATAAATTCAATTTGCAGTGGAGCATTGTGGGGATGTTGTAATGACATGTCGTCATGTTCTGTGAATGATAGGCAATGCCGAGCTATTAGATGTCCCACCATGGTTTGGAACTGATCAACATCCAAGTCTTTAGAGACTTTGGTTTCAACTAGAGCTTTTTCTAATATTTCCTTATGCGTTGGTGAGAGTTTTAGGATCTCTAGGATTGATATCTACGTGGGGGTTTTCTGCAATTGATCTACTATGTTATACTGCCTCAAGTTAAATCTTGCATTATTTTTCACTCTTGGGAAGGTTACCTTAGCCTTACTTTGAGTAATAGCATGTGTTGATTCTGTTGGTGTTTTCTCTTTGACGATAACAACATTTACTACATTAACGTAGGTGTGAGCATTGTTAACTTTTTCTGTCCCTTTGTCATTTTGAGTATTTGATGTTTCACCTTTTTCATAATTGGGCAGTGGAGTTTTGAAGGCCACATGCGATTCATTTGTTTTGTGATTATCATTCCACCAATTTGGTTTAATTTTGGGCTCAAAATCTCTTGCTTTTGGTAATGTGATTAATTTGTTCGCAAGAAGAGTTTTTAAAGCTAATTACAATGGTTCACCAATGTTGGTAAATTTTTTGCACACATTGGGAAAGAATGATTTTGGTTTAGTGTTGTTGTCTTGATTACTCATTGGTTCTCTACTTGATAGATTAAAAATAGGTTGTTGTGGTTTAAAATTATTGTCAACTACTCCATCATTCACAACATTTTTGTTTCTTATCCAAAATTTTGGTTTATCAATATTGTGATTGTTGTTTTTGTTATTGTTGAAGGAGTTTGAGGAATTGTTTTCTTCTTTATAGAGCTTCAATTCTCCTTTCTTAACCATACCATCCTCAATTTTGAGGCCATTTTCAATCATTGTTGCAAAACTAGGAGGACATTGTAACTTAAGCCTATAACTCATTTCGCTTGTGAGATTATCGATGAATGTGTCCATCTTGTCATGATCAGGCACTAGTCTAGGATATTTGTTGAATAAAAGCCTCCATCTTTGTAAGAAGGTCATGAAAGACTCTCCATCTAGTTATCTCATGGTGTATTGTGAAATGAATTTGTTTACCAGCTCTTCAAGTGATCTAATCCCAGGTGGTAATTTGGAAAACCACTCCATTGATTGTCCACTCAAACTTTTGGGGAATAATTGCATGAGATATGTTTCATTATGAGAAAATTTCATAGCCATTATGCATAACTCTCTGATGTGATCTTGTGGATCAGTTTTTCCATCTTATTTATCATATTTTGGGATCACACAATGTTGTGGAAATGGTACCTTGTTCAAACTCTTGTCAAAAGGATATGGACAAATGTCTTTTAATGAATATCTTTTGGCACTTGTTCCATTTTGCATATCCTGAATCTGTTGTTGTAGAGTTTGTATTTATTGAGTGAGATTTAAAAGAGGATCATCAACACAATTTCTTCTGGTACCATCTTGAGTTCTTGTGTTATCATGATTCCTTCTTTCATCATCATGAGTTCCTCTTATGTCATTATTAGTTCTTCTTGTGTCCTCAGTTCTTCTTGTGTCCTCATGAGTTCTTCTTGTGTCATTATTAGTTCTTGTGTCATCATTCCTGCGATTAAGAGTTTCATCATTTTTCTCATTGTTGTTGTGAGTATCATTTGATCCTTCCTTTTGTCTTAAGTTGTTTATGTCAAAATCTTGGGGAAGTTTAGCACCAGATTGTGCTAACATTAGGAAATATTTCTCTTTTTCACCCTCCAATATTTTCTCCATGAATTTATCAAATTTAGGATTTTGTTGGATTTCTCTGATGTGTTGTTCAGTTATCTCTTCTTCTATTTCATTTCCTTGTACCATTCCCTCGTAATATTCTGCCATTCCAGGTGTTTCTATTTCTTCGATTTCTCGTCTTTGAGCCCTAGTTAAAACGGGCATACACGTGATCTGAATTCTTTGCGAGGTTTCAATTTTTAATAATATGTCTCAATAAGTGATCAATTATTGAGGTAAATATGATAAATTGATGCGATCACCTCTATTGAGAGTTGAGACAACCCTGATCTTTGTTGCAAGGCCCATGTTCTCAAAAGTTCATTATCAAACTCATTTCCATGACCACGTATATAATCAGGATAGCAGTGTAAGAATATGCGATGTTTCAATAAGAGTTTGTGGTTTATGTAAGGAAATATTCTCTTTCTCAAGATCGCTTTCTGACTAAGCTTCATCTTTTTCAAATGACACGAAATGATCATTCAAGTATTTGTGAATTTGCAAGTTTTTCGATCCTAGTTTGGAGTGTGAATTTTTGTGATTTTGATATGACCAAGTTCAATAGGAAAGATATATCCTATGATAGAGAACAAGGTTAGTCTGATCAAGTGTTCTAGTTTCATGATAAAGGACGATAGCTCCTGATGAGAAACTATGTTTAAGAGATTTGTTTATCAAAGAAAATATGATTATGCACTTTGAGATGTTAGATCTTAAACTTGTTGGAGATGGATACTTGAAAACCTTAGTGTGACTAGTTTTGAATCTACTTTGACAGAAGATAACCTAACTAAGTGCCCTGAGAAGATGACCTAGTCACTATGTTTGATTCCTTGAGAAATGGGTTGTTCTTGTTTTATGATTCTGATACAATTTACCGAAAACGCTGCTAAGCTGACTAGGAACTCTATTCTATGGACTGAAAACGCTGACAAAATGACTATAAATGCTGAAAAAATGACCAAAAACACTATTAGACTGACCAAAAACGCAATAGAAAGGATCAGGAACACTAAGATAGGACCCAAAAATGCTATTCTACAAATCAGGGACTCTAAAGTTGAAAATAGTGATGTTTAGACTTAGCAAATGGTTGTTTTGACCCAAAAATTCAATGTGCAGACTAAGACAACTCATGTTTTGACCTAGAAAATCTCAGCCTTGGAGAGTTAATGTTGAAATATGAAAAAGTTAACATTCGCATCAAGAGAGCAGAAGTTTAGACTAAAAGAGATAACGTTTGGATGAGAAGAGCTAAAGTTTGGACTAAAAGAGTTGATGTTTGGACTAAGAGAGCTACCGTTTGGACCGAGAGAGCTACTATTTGGACTGAGAGAGCTAACGTTTGGACTAAAAGTGCTAAAGTTTGGACGAAGAGAGCTACTGTTTGGACCGAGAGTGCTACTGTTTGGATTGAGAGAGCTACTGTTTGGACCGAGAGAGGTACTGTTTGGACCAAGAAAGCTAATTTGCTGTGAAATGTGTAAAACTGATAGTTTGAAGTTTGAGTTTGAAATTTTTGTTGTTTCAATGGATGATATCAAGCTATTGTTTGGACCGAGAGTGCTACTATTTGGATCGAGAGAGGTACTATTTGGACCAAGAAAGCTAATCTGCTGTGAAATGTGTAAAACTGACAGTTTGAAGTTTGAGTTTGAAATTTTTGTTGTTTCAATGGATGATATCGAGCTACTGTCTGGACCGAGAGTGCTATTGTTTGGACCGAGAGAGGTACTGTTTGGACCAAGAAAGCTAATCTGCTGTGAAATGTGTAAAACTGACAGTTTGAAGTTTGAGTTTGAAAATTTTACTGTTTCAATAGATGATATCTTAATGCAATTCAAAAACACAGAAGCCAAATTGTCTTTGTCCCAAAGGACACATAAAGTTTATGTTCAAGAAGATTTAAAGAAAGCCCAAGTTTTCACGGGTTTTGAACAATTGAAAACACACCATTTAGTCTATCCTAAGGAAATTGGCTTCATTCTCAGCCCACATCTTGGTACCCTATCAGCTCACACAACCTTGTCACCCCCTAAAGGGTGCCCATGTTTTTGCCTTTGCGAGAGCTACTGTAGTCCCGTTATGAACCTAGCAATAAGGTCTCAAAAGGGGAGTTCACACATAAGCTCAAGAGGGACATATGGTGAGTGTCTTCAGGAGAGATTCTTCCCCCTCCCTACACTGAGAAGATAATAATGTTTGGAGGTAAACCGGGTAGCTTTTAATTTTAATTGGAACTATTAAGGGATTCATTTGATGCGTCAGGTATAAACTCAATTAAGAGATCTCCCAGCTTTGAAAACCAAGGTTTGATATACCCGAAGGTACAAAGGAGAGCTATTCTCGAGCACTGTCGTTGACTTGATTTTCATCAAATCACATTTATTTTATAGTGGTTTGGAGTACTTGGCGTTAGCGTTCCCACTTGGGTTGTTCCCCTCTCATCGGCCTCATGGGCTTCTCAGGAGGGAAAGGCCGCTAAAGATATGCACTATTGAAAAGAAAAGATGCGTCTAGCTTTCTAATCACCTAAGAAAGGTGAGAGCATACTCGCCTATCATCAAATACACATAAGACATGTTTGTTCAATCCCATTTATAATAAGTCTATGTGCCTAATTTATCAAAAACAAGTGCAAAATCCAGCAGCTGCAAACAAAGTTAGTAGTTTATTATGCATTCTTTGGTGGCAAAATGGTTTATAACTCTGGTCTTTTACAATGAAATGGGTACTTGCAAAATCAACAAACTGCAAATTAGGTTCGGGAAAATGATAGTTTAGATGCAGAAATGAGAAATGCAAAACATAACATTAAATCAGTGATGAAAAATGCAGAACGTGGCAAACACTACTAAAAACACTATCAAATTACCAAAAACACCATTTTGGAAACCAAAATTGCTACTCTGCATCCCAAAAACACTGACATAGACCAGAAACGTTGTTCTGTGGCCCAAAAGTGTTGCCAAACAGACTAGAAACACTGACAAACGAACCAAGAGCACTGCAATACAGACCAAAAATGATATCAGATAGACCAAAAATGCTAAAGTACATGAAAATATAGAAATAGAGTTGAAAAACCCCCTAAAAACACCATTTAAAGTGTCGAGATGCTAAAATAGAGATTGAGAACACGAATCTAGAAGTCGAAAGAGCTAATATATGCACCCAAAGAGCTATTCAACCTGTCAATGAAATTTCCTGCAAGCAAACTTGTTGAAGATTAAAGGGGCTATGCCCCATGGTGGGCGCCAATGAAATTGTTGCTAAAAATTAGTGTCAATTGTAATAAAGAAGCACATAGATGAGACAACAATAAGAACTAGGAAGCAAAAATTGAAAACTAAATAAAAGATGCAAACCAATGGCCTCCTTTAAGATGTCTAATCTTCCTCTATTTTTGAGGACCTTGAAGGTGTTGGATTGTTGGCTCTTAGCAAGCAATGACCTCCAAAGTGGCAACTCAAAATTTGAATAGCTATGTGATCATGATAATGCAAATGCATGAGGCTAGGATGATTTGATGCATGATTATAACTAGGATGATTGATTAGCTAAAATGAGGATTTAAGCTACATGATTTGATAATTGAAACTAGATTAACATGATAAAAGCTATTCTAAACATGCTAATATTTGATCTAAATTCTAATTATCCTAGATGATTAGAATGTAAATGCCTATAGTAATTATGCAAAAACTATGAATGTGAGGTTCTCCATTGCTCCAAAATGAGGGGTATTTATAGGATTTCCAAGGCCAAAATTGAGGTGGCAGGAATCAACGGTCTGGATTCGATCTAAAGATATCAAGGGCTAGAATTGAGGAAGTTGGAGAAGAGGTTGGAGGGAGGGACACATGTCATCTCTGTAATGACAAGTGTCAAGGAACCTTTCTCATGAGAGGGAAAGTGTCCAAGGAGAGAGGACATGTGGCCAAAGTGCCATGTGTCTCAAGGAGGGGATATCCAACCCATAGGAGGTTAGAATAAAAGAGGTTAGGATGTGCAAGATAGGATAGGGTTAGTTAAACCCAGGATTAGATAGAATGGGTTAGGTTAGGGGGTGGTTAGGCTAGGTAGTTAGAAGTTAGGAGCCATGTGTTCATATTTGAATTTAGAAAATTCAAATAATAGGAAAAAGGTAATTAATCTCAACAGACTTGGATTTGTTAATTTTAATTATGGGATTAGAAGAATTGATTTAAACAGAGGGAATTAATTAATTTATAATTAATTAATTAAATAACTATATAAATAAATCATTTAGATTTATTTACAAGTAGATGAATAGGGAAATTAATCAAATTACTTGTGAATTCAATTAATTGGGAAGACTTATTAATTAAATAACTGCGTATTTAATCAATTATCTTCAGACCATTTTTAGGTGTATACATTTTGTCCCTCTTTGAAGCGACATTTGACGACGCATTGGTTCAAATTTCTTATTGGGAAATGAATCCGATTTGATGATGATGATGTGATATAATTCTATGTAGATTTGATCTTGATATGATAAATTTTGATTTGATGCAGACATGATTCGATATGATGCCCCATACACTAATTGATAGATTGCGATATGAGGATGCCCCCTCGAGAGATTAATTTTTTTTAGTTTTACAATGTCTTTTATTTGTAATGATTTTATGATTTTTAGATATTTTCAGAGTCGATCTGATTCATTTTCCAATAAGAAATTTGAAAACGCTGCCCTGCCAGGCTGATTAGTTGATTAGATGATAAAAAATAAGAGATAAATTTCCCACTTAAATGCCCCACTTTGAGTTTAAAAAGTGAAAATGATTTTTACCACTCCTCATTTCTACATTTAAGTTTGTTGAAAAGTTTCTCTAGAGAAGAAAATGGCGATCCCCTACCACCAGCACAGATTCGAGTGAGTTCGGCGATATGAGCATCCACAACCTACGATCCACCAATAGGTACCCCGACAAAACCCTCCTTTGTTCATTTTTAATTGATTTTTTAAATAAAATTAGCTAGTTTTTTTTAGCATTTCTAGCATGTGGGTTTTAAATTCTTTTGGATATGGGTTTTTGAGTTGCTAAAATGGGTTTTATGCATTTTTTAAATTTTTCAAAAATTTTGCATTTAAAAAAAAAAATCAAATTTTGGGGGGAGAGGGGGGCGGGGGTGCCACCGATGTGGTGACTGCCACCGTGGGTTTCATTGACACTGCGATGGTCATCGTGGGCACCACAACAGCTTCTGTGGGCACCACCAATGCCATGATAGCTGTCGTGGGTGTCAGGGTGAGCGCTATGACAATTGCCATGGGCATCAAGGTGAGCGTCGTCGATGCCACAAGGGTGGTCGTGGGCATCGAGACTGGCATCGTCGGCGCCACAAGGGTTGCCATGGGTCTTGAGACCAATGCAACAACATACGTTGTGGGTGCCAAGGTTGATGCTGAGGCAGATGTCGTTAGCACCATAGAGGATTGTGAGCGTCGGTGCCATGTGAGCCTCTAGAGGCATCACAATGGTAGTCAAGGCTGCAACTGGGACAAGCTTGGCTGTTGAGGCCGAAATGCATAAAAAAAAAATATGCCAACATGATTGGGCATTTTGATAAGGTAAAATTTTTGCGTCAACCGTACGTTGCAGTATTCGATAAAGGCAACTAATGCTCCCAAAAAATTTGATTTTGATGTCGATCGGGTAAAGATAAGCCAAAAATGATGTTGTGTATCAAATTAATGAAATCTTTTGATTTAGATACTCCTGATTGATTGCGATTGATTATCAATTTCAATTATCTTTATTTGAGTGCATGATAAGATACGATTGATAATGACCTCATGATAGATGAGAGTCGCTAATAGGGGCTCAATGAGATTTGAAAGAAATCTCACTTGAGCAAGATAGATTGATAAATTGATAGATAAATCAAGTTACTGATATGTTGATATGATTTGATTTTAGGAGCCCTTCAACGTCCTTTAGTCTTGGGAGCGATTCCCAAAGACTTGGATGTTGATATGTCACCTTAGCCAGGCTGAGCAAGACCACATTGATAGGTGTGGCTTATCTTCCCTTCTTGATATGCCCTAACCTTTGATTAACTGGGGTCTACTGACAGTGTTAGCTGAGCGGTGGCACAACAAGGAATATACCTTCCATCTACTGATTGGCGAGATGACAGTTACACCTGAGGATGTATACCCAATACTACACATCCTAGTAATGGGAGAGTTGGTCTACTATGATCTCAGTGAGCAGGGTGGTACTGATGCACTTTGTAGAGTATTTGACGATGAGGATATTGGGGGCTATGATATTGTATGTCAGGAGATGCTTGATCTGGGTTATGCCCCACTACCTACCATTCTTGTAGGATTTTTTGGTGGCTTCCTTTGTCCCAATCATAGGTCAAAGGGATTATCTGTTGGCTGGGGTTGTGTCCTCAAGCAATTGGTTACACAGGGGACGTGATTCGTGTGGGGATCTTGTATGTTGGCCCACCTATATTATGATCTACACTAAGTGGTGTACCAAGGATTACCTGTTTTGTCAGTAGGGGTGATTGTTCTCCAAATATGGGCCTATGAGCATCTGCCCATCACACGACCACTAGCAGATAGGGAGAGACCTATAGGGAGGCCCTATGCACATGGATATCCAAGCATTATTATGCAACAAAAGTTGGGCAAATTGGAGTATTGGAGATAGGCTTTAGATGACCTAGACACAGTGGTATGGAGACCTTACAAAGATTGTGAGGTCTAGCCAGAGGATGCAGTTGAGATGCCCTTCATATACTCTTCTCGATACTTGATTGGGTGCACCCCATATGTTATTGACTGTTTCATCGTGACTAGAGTGCAGAGACAGTATGGCCAAGTGCAGGGATTTCTATAGGGTACAACCCATTATGCGCATTAGAGACTTGATCGATGTGTCCACTTGAGGGCCCACCATATCATATGAGTAGGTATGCGCTGAGTATCATGTATTAGGAGCTCATGCTTGGGACTACATGTAAGATGTAATGGATGGTGGGATAGTTGTCGAGTATGAGCAATATTTCTTGTCACACAGATTGCCAAGATTGTCCTATTCTGATGAGCCAAAGCTGACTTTTGATGATGACGAGGAGAGATCATGATGTCATGATCCAAGATGACTGATGGATGGAGGGGGGAGAGGAGGTGGGGGTGGAGATGATGGCAGAGATGGAGAGGATGGAAGAGATGGATATGGAGGAGATGCAGGAGATTATGGTGGTGGAGATGGAGATGGAGGGGATGATGATAGGGGAGATGGTAGAGCGATGGCAGTGGTATCAATAGGCACACTAGGAGCCAGCAGTTCTAAACCTACTAGAGAGTTATCTATGGATTGGGTGACCCGACTGGTCAAACAGAGGAGGTCAGGTCTAGCGGACCACGTGCAACAAGCCCTAGAGTAGGAGGTCCCCTAGGTTGAGCAGGTATAGGCAGGGGTACCACATGTTGAGCAATCACAGGCAGAGGCACCACAACGGATCCTCATTAGGATGTCATCCCATTAGCAACAAGCTCAGATCAGTGACTTGCAAGGTAAAGTTCAATAGTTAGAGGGTTGATTGGCAGAGAGAGATTCTTTGATAGCCCAGTTATACGCACATGCATAGGCCTAGATGGCCTAGGTACAAATACAGGGACATGAATAAATTGCCCATGTAGAGGCTTGAATAGCCTCTCTCATGACAGAGAGAGATGTAGCCAGGGATAGGTACTGCTAGGTAGAGGCACAGGTGACATTGTCAGGAGGATCTAGTTCAGGGAAGGTTGACCTGAAGGTGATACGTCAGTCGATCTAGGAGGCTGAGTACTATAGGACCTTATACTACACTACTTTTCCTACAAATCAGAGGGCTCCTAGATTTTCACAGATGAGAAAGAGATCATGACATAGCCAATCTGAGGGTCAAGGAGTGACAGGGCCACTTCAGAGAGATCCCCCAGGTGGGGACCCAGGTATAGGGGTATTTGTTGGTGTTACCAAACCTATCGCATGAGGAAAGAGTTTTGCTCCACGTCCTAGTGGTCACATTGATATGGGACATTGATCCATTGATGTACACACCTTTTTGTGATGAGATATTGATGATTCCCATGATGTATTATTGTGATGTATCTCAAATTGTTTTGTGATGTCATTGTACTTTGGGCATTGATCCTTTTTTAATGATATGATATGCAGTCCATTCTACTTGCTCTATATGACCTATGAGATTATGGATGCATTTTAATTACTATATGATTATGTTGTGTAACTATTTACATGATGTATGCTTTTACTTTCTATTTGGTTATGGATTCTAGATGATGGATGTATGTGGTATTTACACGATGCATGCTACCTTCTATATGGTTATGGATTCTAGATGATAAATGTATGCAATGTTTACATGATGTATGGATATGTGAAGATGCATGATGATTCTATATGTACTATGCAATGTATGTGCAATGCAATGCTTTCTATTTTTATGATGTTTTTATGATTTTATCTATGCATATTTATGATGATGATGGATGCATTAATGCAGTGCCAATGCACTATGATACATGATTGATATGAGATGGATGTAATGTAATGATGATGACTTATGGTACATGATTTATATGAGATGGATGCAATGCAATGCAATGATGACTATTTTACATGATGTTTCATGGTTTTATCTATGCATATTTATATGAGATGGATGTGATGCAATGATGGTCTAACTAAATGAATAAATGATTGGATGATCTATATGAATGATGTCTTTTTATACAATTCTTGCATGTGATGAAATGAACTAAATTATCATGCAGGATGAATGAATTGATTATTTTTGTTAATTTCCAATGTACTCAATCATTTAATAAGAGAGATAACACCTATTTTGAAACTTTTGGCCTTGGAAAAGATGATCTCTTGTGATCTCATGAAAAATGAAATGTAATCTACTTCAAATATGCAAATGCGAATGAAAAGCAATGCTTCAATCAAACCGGTTATTTGTTCATTTCTTTTTGTCATCATTGAGCCTTTAAAATATCGTAAGTGAGTGCAAACATTGATGGTATAATTGAACCATGATGACCTGAGCACTACATTCCTAGGTTTTGATATTGCAAGTTAGCACAACCATCGAGGTGTAATTGAACCAAGATGACCTGAGTGTTGCTTTTATAAAATAGGTAGTATTAACCATTCCTATGTGCAAATCCAAAATGTCTTCAATGATACTCAAATGATCATGTCCTGAGACAAATTTGCACATTACTAATGATTAATTTATAGACAGTAGACAAGAAAATATCATGTTCCTTCCTTGTTCCTCTAGTCAGCGACATCCTTGAGTCACTCAGGAATCATGATAGCATAAATCAAAATATAATAGTTGAACCATTGTTGTCAAAGTGTTAAAGTCATTAGTCAAAAGATATCATCCATTGATATGTGTTTGAATATTTAATCAATTATCTTTAGACCATTTTTAGGTGTATACACACATCACTGGTGATAAAAGAAAGTTCATTAATTTTATAGAATGGGATGGCAAATGAATCAAATTTGGTAGAAAATAAGTTGCTCAAATATGTGAAAAGGGCACTATTACAATTGATGAAAAGCGCAAAATAGAGGATGTTCTCTATATTGAAGGTCTGAAATATAACTTGCTTAGTGCTAGTCAGATGTGTAGCAAAGGATACAAATTTATATTTTATAGGAGTGATTCTGAAATCGGAATAGGTAGCTCTAAAATATTGGTTGCAGAAGGAACATGGACTCATGGAAACATCTATCAACTAAAAGTGGCAAACTCTTTCTTAGCCTTGAAAATAATTACTCAATAAAACCCTGTGGAAACTAAAATGATGAAATCTCGTAAGGATGATTGCAAAATTAATGATTGGGATAATATTGATCTTGATGAATATGTAAATAATCTCCAGTCTACTCTTGATGACCTTGTTGTTACAAAGATTGAATGTGAATAATAGAAGTTAAGACCGAAAAAGATAGAAGATGAAATTATCAAGTTGAAGTTAGAAATTGGAGAAAACAGAGAATATGAGGACACACTCAAAAGGGATAAAATTGTCAACCTAAAGATCTAGATTGAAGAAGACAAGATGATTGTCGATTGTTTAGACTCCAAGCTTCATGACAAAGTCACTGAGTGCACCAGGTTTTAGGAAGGACTTTCTACTTTGAAGAAAGAATTGGACAAAGCTAAAAATACCTTTATATCAAGGATGAGGAAGAAAAAACACATGAATTCGAGAAGAATAATGCAGATGAAAATGAATTCAAATAGGTCTAGAGCCAAAGGAAGAACTTCAAAAGACTTATTCCAAATTAAACTGCTCCAACCAAGTATCTTCAATCTTTTAATGACAATTGCATCTCTTGTAAAAGTCAGACTAGACATAAGGCTACAAAATGTAGAAGTAGAATGAACATAAGCTCAATTAGGGCTTCTAGGCCTCAATCCTTTAATTTTTCAGTGATATGCATACAACAAATATGGTCATATAGCAAGTGAATATAAAAGTAGAATTGTGAGAAATGATGTTGTGTATATGAGCATTGTTAGATATTTCATTGGATATTGTTGCATGTCTAACATGTTTGGTCATAAGGCTACAAACTATAGATCTAGTGTAGGAAGAAGGCATGTCTCACAATAAAATATCATCTACTATAATTGTAACAATTCGGAGCATGTTGCTAGATTCTAGAGAGGAAAGAAAATTAGGACAACTTGTTCATAAAAGAAGGTTGATCAAATAAAGAGAAATAGAAAAGATGTGGGTAAAGAAGACATTAGATAAGGAAGAAGACATTGTTAAGAATGAATCTATAGCACAGGATGGTGCAGATGGTTCTTTTGAAAACTAAAAAATTAGGAAAGGGTCAAGGGGAAGTATCCATTGTATATATCTTATCCCCCCTTAAGTGTTGTGGCTTCTATTTGGGAAGCTTTATGGTCTGGATATGTTTAGCATGATAATGAAGGAAAGTTGTTTTAGAACATGCCAAAGACTGGTTTAAGTTGTATATCAAATATCTATGGTAATATGTGTTGATGATTTGGCTATCTTAGTAGAACATGTAGGAGGATGATAATAAGAGTATTGATGTTTTCCCCTTAAGAGGGGATAGAAGTTTATTGGATTAATATTGATAAGGGGAGCATATGAAAACTATGTGCATAGAGAAGAAAAGAATTCAATCCAAGTGAAGAACTTCAAGGTATATACTTTGTTCTAGATTGATGTTGATTGTTGCTCTCAGGAAAAGTAGATAGTTGGTTAGTAGTTGTGAAAAGGGAAGAATATAAATTAGAGATTGTGCTGCTAAATACGAATCTTGAATCATGTAATGTCATGCACCCTTCACCCTTTATTTCAAAGGGGGAGAGATGTTGTGGGAGATGTTGATATGGAAGGAGAGAACATTGCATTATGTGTTTTCAATAAGTGTTATCATTAATGAGAAAGAGAGAGATTGTTGGCAATATGTGTTGCAATTGATGTCAACCTGATGTCTAACAAGATATGTTTTCTGTATATGGTCCTTTTTTGGTGACATATGTCGAGGTGGCACTAATGATGTGGTTCATGGCTAGTGATAGATGATAAGGTATCTTTGTGGATATGGTAATTGTGGTTGCTTGCTTGCCAACTTGCTTTCCATAGTAACAATGAAGTTGTATGGTGTCTCTAGAGACCTAAAAAATATCTCATTGATCATGTACTAATTATTCCTCTAATTGATTAAATAATTCTTTAATTCTTTAATTAAATCAATTAATATTATTCTTCTAAATTCATATTTCCACACCATCTTACTAATTATTCTATTTCTATTTTTAATCAATTAATCATTCACCCTCTTCTAAATATTAATTAAATACTCATTAATTTAATTAATTATGATTTTAATCCTTTAATTTAAATAATCTTAATTATTTAATTAAATTCAATTTCTAAATAATTAAATAGTTTCTTTAAATTATTTAATTAACTAATTAATTCTTCTAATTCCATTTCTAAATCCCCAAATTGTAATTTCGTTTAATTTCATATTCCTCTAATTCAAATTCAAATTCTAATTCTTCTAATTTCATTTAATTTCATTAATTCTCCAAATTCAAATTCAAATTCACATTTCTCCTAATTTCAAATACATGTGCATGATTTCAAAAATCAAATTGAAAATCAAAGTCAAGTTCAAATATATTCAAATAACAAATTGAATTTAAAATAAATTCAATATTAGAATTAAATCTCATGCAAATATTAAATTGAAAGTCAAAGTTAAAGTATAAGCACATACTAAATTAATTAATTCAAGTAATTAATTAATTAAGTCAATTATCTTTTCAATTCCTATTTCTATCTTCCACTTTGCTTTTTTTCCCAAAAAGCATTCAATCAGTCATCTCTGTTAACTATTCCATCTATTTTAATTGATCATTTCAATTAATTGATTAATTGCATCATCAATCAATTATCCTCCAATCATTCTTTTTCATCTTTCAGTCAACTTTTTCTCAATTAGTTAACTCAATTAACTATTCAATCAATTCTATTACACCTCCAAATCAACAATTCAACTATCAATCAACATATGAGCTCACCTGAGTTCCACCTCTTGATCATTTTTTTCCACATCCTCATTCAATCCTCTTCAAAAATCTATAAATTGAGCATTCAATCTCCATTTTCAACAATCACAAACTTTGAATCTTTGTGTCAATTGCAGGTTGCCAGCGCAATATCTGAGAGCCATCATACCACAAAGAAGAGAAGAATAATGGAAGCCACATGCAGTCATGGAATAGGGAGTTTTAATTGATAGATTTTATATTCATATTGCTTGATTGTGTCATTTCATTGATGTTTGTTTTGAATTCTTTTGATTAGATAGGGATTCATGATTTCCCTTTGTTTCTAGCTAAATTAATGATGAATTTTAGCATACACAGTGTCTACATTGAGATTGGTTGATAATTATCTATGGCCATTGTCTACCTACTTGTTGTTCATGTTCTTGGCTAATTGTTCTCACTTAGACTAAGGATAGTACAAAGTGTGTCTGATATGTTCTTGTGCAGGGGATTGTTGTAGATTGTAAAGAATCTCAAGGATGTGTTGAGCAAATGCTTTATGTTTGATTTCCATCATCTATGGAGAGAGTTGACGAAGATATTTGCTCTTATATGATTTTGACATCTATCATATCAGATATGCAGTGGTATATAGATGTTTGATTCTTGATTAGTGTATTGGAAAGCAATTATTGTTGCAGTTGTTGAGGAAGTGTTTGTTGGCAGTAGTGATGTAGCTAACATGAGTATATGTATGTATGGTTGAGTACATTATTGAGGATAAGATGATGAGATTGCATTGGCTATTGTTTGTAATGGATATTTTTTGTCTTTGATTATCATGAGTTGCTTGACTGACATGAGTAAGGTTGTAGATGGTCTATGGATGTCTACCTCGATGGTGTTTGATGTCTGCACTGAATTAGATGTATTGACACTTTTCATATTGTTGATGGAAGTGACGGTATATTGATGTTCAAATGGGTTAAGATATTAAGGTGAGGATTAGATGCATGACAATATAATGAAGATGATGCACTAAATAAGAATGAGATGTTTCTAGGATAGTTGGTCCCTGGAAACCTGATGGAGCAAGTTGGTATAGAAGTATGTATTGATGTATGTCTAGAAAAATGCTTTGCATAACTCCGCATTTGCAAATATGATGTTTGTAGAATTGGATATAACTTTTATGCTCTAGGGACATTGCACTCCTATCTTTTCAAGTCCTTAGTGTTGTAGCTGATATGGTTACTAATTGTTATTGGTTGACAGTTTGGTTCTTTGATAGAAGTGGTTCGAGAAATGCTTCACACTTCTTGGCTTTGATGTTTCTAGTGTTGTGTCTTGGAGGACATGTTTACAATGTATGTTTAGTGTCTTAGTTCATTTATCAAAGGTGGTGTGGTCTACAAGTAATAATATTGTGTTATATGTTTGACTTGTCCTTAGAGACTTTTGATGCCTTTTTGCCCTTGGTCTTGATTTCCTTCCTTGCTTCATCAGACTCTATTTCTTCATCATCCTCAATAGTGACATATACCCTTGAGCTTTTGTCCTTCTTTCTCTTTTCACCTTTTTCAGGATGATTTAGTATGTGATTTATCTGACCTGGATGACTTATGAGAACCGGCTGAGGGTGTAGAGCTTCTAGTTTGTCTTGGATTGGGGGTGAAGGCTTCTGAATTGACTGATTCAACTTTGACTGGCCTCTCCTCTGCAGCTTGTTGGGTTCTCTTCCTAGCTTCCCATACTACTTCTTTTGTAATGACAATGCTCTCTGCGTACTCTACTTCTTTCTAAATTTCTAGACTATTTTAGTCCTCTTGAATTGCCTATGCAACTGCAAGTCCTTCTCTTCAAGTGTGCCAAATCTATCCTCTGAGGTATCTAATGGCTTACTCAACAAATGTTGAGCATACATATCCAATATCTGAGCATCCACTTCATACCCCATGGGCATGATCCATAATTTCCTTGGTTCTACTACTTCCATCAAGAATTGATCAGTGTCAACCATGAAACATATTGTATCTTTTTACTTTTCAACAATTGATCTAGGGATCCTTTCCCTATCCTGCATCACACTTTGGAAATTCTTGAAATAACCCCAAAGAGTAGCTTTTTGGGCCTTATTGTCACCAATGTTGTAAGCAAGTTCTCTGATTTGAATTGCTATCGGCTTGTCATTTGCCCATTGAACATGACCAACACGTAGAACCTCATTCATGAAGTAAAAGAACAGTCATAGGATCAAAGTGCCATACTTGAATGTGTTATTCTCGTCCAGCTTTATCTTGGCTAGATTCCTCATTAACTCATTCCACAACAATTCACATAGGTCATATTCTTTGTTTTCCTTGATCATTTCATAGGTTGCATAAATTGTGGTACCAAATACAATTTTTTCTTGGTTGGAGTGATAGATCTTGTATCCAGTCACCATTGAAGAAAATCTCACATCATGCTCAAGTATATCATTGATTGTCATAGCTCTTTTGTCAAATCTTGATCCGGTTGTATCAGTAACAACTTGGTTCTTAATAGATTTCAATGTAGGCAAGTCACCGGATGAGCATAGACCCATCACAACCCTGATTTCTTCCTTAGTGATCATAAACAACTTTCTCAATTGTTGGAGATTGCTAGTAGTATGCTGCAAATATGTGCTTGAGAGATATTTTGAGAGATGTGTTGTCATTGATGTCAACATATTTCTCTGTCTAGATGATAGTGATGTAGTGAAGTTTGGTGAGTTGGTTTTTTCGGCATGATGATGATCAGAGTTTGTGGATTAAAGGGTATGTAGAAGGTTGTGTATAGGTGATTCAATGCAATTTTTAGTGGTTCGCATGAATATTTGAGTGAGTAATTAGTATCTGTGTTGTGGTTGGATTTTTTGTTGTTCAGTGATCACAGTGTTCAGTATTTTGATCTGTATTGCTCCACATTGCAATATCTTGATCTATAGATTTGTAATTATGTTTGGGACATTGATGTGTATCTTCAATTCAGTTGGTTTGTGGTTTGGAGCTCAGCAAGATATTTTTCTAGGTTGATAGTCATTGCAGTTTGTGTTCTTGAGGTTCAATATAGTGATAATGATGATTCTAGTAATTCGAGTTGGTGTGGATGTTTATGTGGTAATTCTTGATGCTTGTGGATATTTCTAGATCATGTGCCTTTTGTGTTGGTGGTCCGCATTGATTGTTGAGCTTGAAATTGATATTTTCTTCGGTATGTTTGTATTATTCGGTTCTTGGCTGACCGAATGATTGTAGTGTGTTGTGGATGTTCGATGCATAATTCTTGGAGGTATAGCATGTTTGAGGTGATATATTTGGGTTCTTACTATGTCTTAGCTGACATTACTTGGTTCGCATGTGATATTGTAGCATGTGTGGTTATATTTTTTGTAATTAAGTGGTGAGTGTTGAGGCAACCTTGATGATCTTCACAAGGTTGATGTCATGTATAAATAAATGTAATATCTTTGTAATTGAGTGTGTGTATGGATGAGAATCAGAATGTATGTGCGCTAAATGTAAACATTTTTCAGAGGCAAAGAAGAAATGTGAGAAGAAGAAAGTTGTTATTTTCTTAACCAGAACTGTAACCAGGCATTAAGGAGATCCTATTTTTCAATTCATAATCTTCTAGATGTGATCCAAATCTATTTGTAAGACAATGAGTTTTCCATAGGTTGTAGAGCTTGTTGTTTTTGAGTAGTGAGCTCTAGGCAGTGTTCCTGAATGCATGTGCATTCCCATTGTAATGTTTGTAATACTTCTAGCAAAGTATCATCATATTGTGGGCAGGTTCCCATCGTGGTTTTTCCCTTGACTAGGTTTTCCACATCAAAAATCTTGGTGATATGTGTGTTCCTGATGTGTTGCTAATTTATGCTTTCATGCTTAATTATCAGATCTAAGAATAAGTTTAAATTGTGTAAGTTTTTGAGACAACTGATTCACCCCCCTCTCAGTTGTCTGCCCGAAATTAGAGCTATTTCATCACCAACCACATGAACTCATCATGAGTCCTGCTTAACACATACCAAACCCATTCATTTTCATCAAACAACTAGAATTGACAAACTGAACAAATTTCTTCTCCTCCAACACCTTAAATTCTGGATTGAGCCTGCAATCATCTCCTAACAATTTCTTGGATTACAAATTTAATAGATGTGAGCAACCTAATTCTTCAATATTTGTGTGAATGTAAGCCCCAATATCCTCAACATGCAGAATACCACGGAACTGAGGAAAATGCACCTAGCGAATCTACTTCAAATGATTTGAATGGATGATTCTTAAACTAAGGGTGAGATCTCTCGATGATATCAACAACCAGTGAAGTAGCCATTTTCAGAAATATGAATTTGAAAAGTTTCATAGACAAATACCTTTTTCGCTTGATTAGGGTTTCACACGAGAATCTTCTTGCGGCTTCGATCTCTAGGAAATCTGCTTGCAGAACACTCTAAACCTCTTTCTCTTCAAATGCAAAGTGAAAAATGAGAGGGTTAAGTTGTCTTTTGTCATTCCCATATCTAAATTTTTGGTGTAATAAATGTGCTAGCCCTAAACCTTCTGGATACCCTATTTTCTTAGACTGCTCCACAAAAATTCATTTGCGGATCTTCAATATCCCTCAAATTCTTTCAGAAATCATCCCAAATCATTTGCAATATCCCGATATAGGGAAAAAACTCAAAGATGTGTCACACTTCTAAAAAGGAAAATGCTAATGTTGATTCAAATTTTTAAATTGAATCAATAGAAAGTGAAATATATGTTTTGAATTTTGAAATAATGTAAGCTAATAAAATGTATATTTTTTTGTGTATTTTATGTTTGTATTTTTTTCTTAAATTTAAAAAATTATTTGAATACACTTTCTTATAAAGTAAACACTATAATTTAGTTGCTGATAAAATGTTGAAATTGAAGTTATGCGAGGCATCACACTTTATATAGTAAATTTTACCTTTTGTTCTTCAATTTTTTTGTGTATTGATAACTTGAAAATTTAGTGCAAAAATATTTTTTTACTATTTTTTATGTATATATATTTCAATAAATTTGAAAAGTTGCATGTACTAAAATATAACTCTTTCCATTTGGCGTCACCTTTTTTCTTAATTATTTATTCAAATTATAAACGGATTATATCATCTTAACATAGACTCTTTTCTCTAGTGCATATATTTTTTTCAAAAAAAAATTCAATTTTTTTTGTATTTTTCTTTTACAAGATAATCAACCTTGTATTTTAGTGTTGATGACCTACTTTCAATAGAAATAAAATATAAAATATAATTGTAATTAAAATATAAAAAATATATGTTTTTTGGAAATTCACTCATAGATCTATAAAAGGGTATTTATACATTTCAAAAAAATATTATTTATAAGAGTAGGAGTTCTTGAAACATCGAGTTTAAAAAAAAAAATGGTAATTAGACCCAAAGTGGTTAAAAATGTACATTTAGTAGATAATTCCAATTGGAAAAGTTGTGGCCCATATATAATATAGCTATAATGAATCTCTATAGACCATATGTTTGACTAAAATTAATTTTTAGTTAGAATTACTTAAATTCACTTGCGCTGATAAGTTGGCCTGAAACGTGACACAATTTTCTACTTTTACCCTACAACTTGTGCCAACCTTCTGGATTCACATACCAACTACTACCAGGAGAAATAGGATTTTATTGAAAACTCCCCCTAGGCCAGAGGCCTTAAATCAATTCCTGGAGGAATTTCCAGCACCATATTTAGATGCAGACCCATTCCATGCATTAGTCTCACTCTTCTTTACCCATGTCTTCTTCATTTGATTCCCGGTCTCATCCACTTTCCCTTTTCCTTTATCATTTGTTTGCACATTCTTGTTCTTATCTGTTGGACCCTTCCTATTCACATTCTTGATTCTACAAAATTTTGCAATGTGATTGGATTTGTTGCAATTATAGCACACAACATTTCCTTGTCCAAACATGTGATTCACTTAATTTCCTCTTGATCTCCACTGATTAGAAATGTGACCAAACCTATTTCATGCATAACATCTAACATTCCTTCTATTGAAAGAGTTATTCATCATACTTCTTCATTCACTTGATTTATGTCCATACTTGTTGCATTTGAAACATTGTTCGGAGATAAATGGACCATTATGATTCATTCTACTTTTGCATTGAATAACTTTATGGCCAAATTTGTTGCAAACAAAGAAATTACCATTTAAGGATGAATACCTTCGAGCATTAGGTTATCTTACCAGAGACCTTCTAGGTTTGTTCTTCTGATTTGTCGGCTTAGGATTGCTTTGACTAGATCCAAAGCTTTTACCTTTCTCAAATCCAAGACCTTGCTTGTCATCTGCACTCTTCTAGATTTCAAGTATCATATCAAGTTTAGTTAAGCTAACCTTGAACTTCTCCTTGCACTCATTTGTAGTCACAAGTTCATCCCTAAGAATGACAATCTGCTTTTCAAGTTCTTCCCCATGGTGTTTGGATTCTTGTAGGTCAAGCTTCAGTTGGCCAATCACAATCAAGTCTGCAATATTTATCAGTTCTTTCTTTCAAGGATTGATTGAGATTCTCTTCCTTCTACTTTCTTCCTTCAATTTTCTTGGTCAACCCCATCACTGTAGATTCCATCTCATGTTTTAGGCCTACATTTTCTTTTACAAGTTTCTCACATTCTTCTATCTTCTCTTTCAAGGCTTGACTCAAGTGACCATCTTCCATGCTTTTCCTTTCTTTCTACTTTATCTTTTCACAAAGTTCCTTTCTCTTCTCCCTGGACTTGTTCATTTACTCTTTCAATGAGTGAATAGAATTTTCAGCATCCTTAAGACTTCCTTGTGATTCTTGGACCTCAGCTTTGGACTAATCAAGATCATCTAGTGCAACTAGGAGTTGTTGATGAAGACCACTAGAATCCATTGACTCACCTTCCCAGATCTTCCTCAAGTTGTTAAACTTCCTCCAAGGAACCAAGCTCTGATACCAATTGTTGGAATCAAGAAACACTAAGAGGGGGGGTGGATCAGTGTTCTGCAAGTTATTTGATATTGTTAATCTATTTCTTTATCCATTTAATGCATTCAATCAAAAGAAAAATGCAAAAACATAAAATGAACAACCACAACACCATAACACAAGGATTTTATATGTGGAAATCCCGTTAGGGGAAAAACCACGGTGGGGATGAACCCACAAAATGAGTATACTCTGTTAAAAGTATTACAATGGGAATGCACATGCATTTAGGCACATTGCCTAGATCTCACTGCTCAAAAGGAGGCTCACTGCCTACAAAATCATCAACAAAAGATAACTGAAATATTTGAACTAAAAAACAACATCTACAAATTCCAAAGTACAGTTCTAGTTAAGCACAATACACTGATTTATTACACTTCATCTCTCACTGCTCTGTTACACTATTCTACTATGAATCTAGAGCATAGATCTTTGTCCTGCAGACATGAAATTGTGCACAATCGATCACCAACACCTTATTCATACTTAAAATGATTAAAAACATTGATTATATATATCTGCAACATGAAATCATATACATCGCTAGTCGACTCAAGAACACTTAGAACATTACTGAAACATGTATGAATTGTCGACTCAATTTGAATTTCAATGCTTATGCAGACCAAAAATAATTGTCCACATGCTTCCCCAAATGTCGGCCAACCTTCCTAGATCACAAAATCAATCACCAAAACTTCTCCATCAAATCCATACAATGATCAACTACACAAGTCGGCTTGATACTCATTGGCAAACCAAAAACCGGTAGTCACAAACTTGTACCATGCAAACTAATCACAATTGACGACCAAAACTATGGTATAACAGTTTTCCAAATATCTATCTACCTTCCTTCAGATCTGCAACACAAAATATTAACTTGAAAATAAATTCGGACCAAAATATTGAAGACTGACAAATGATCTATTCAAGGCTTTCTAGACTTAAGTAAATCACCAATCTGACTTTCGGTATGACCAAATCATGCAATGCGTATGAGAGAAATGAATTGAGTTGCCATCAATGAAAACACCTAATAACCTATGCAGTGTCTCTTACCAACAATCCTTTCCCCCCAAGCGAGGAAACAAGGAAGAAATATGTTGCTGCCCCAAGATGTTTGTTATTGAAATAAAATCACCACTCATGAAAAAGATCCCCTGATAAACTTAACTACTAGTGTCATGGGGTGAGGAGAAACATGAAGGGTGAATGGAGTTCTAAGGCACTACCTCTTCACCAAGAAAAAGTGCAAGATCGGTTGTAAGAGCTATCTAAGATCTATCGTATTGGTCTTGAAAAAATGTTTTAAATGCTTTACAATTTCCAAGCGAATGAGAGTAAATATGATGAAAAAGACAATGTTAATCACCTTCCTTATGCTTGTAATGATAATTAAGTCTAATGAAAGGAAAAACAACATTCTTATCATACTTCAATCTCCAAAATATTCTAGTAGCTAATTTCTCTTGATCATCAATAGGAGTAGGTCTTGTCTCTTGAGATGTAGGACAAAGGAAGATGATTGTCTTATTCCAATTTAATGATTTCATTATCAATGAGTCTTTGTATTCCTTTTTGAAAATCAAGACAATCATTGGCATGATGGTCATGAGTTTGATGATTTGAGGAATAAGCACATTTAGATGGAAGATAGTTTATGTGCCTTGTAAGATACTCCTTAAACCTTTGAATTCTAAGGAGATCATCCATAGGTGAATGATGAGGATGTCCTAAACCTTTATACTAGCTTAGGAAGGAGGGTTTATAGGGACTTTTTTTTTCTTCATATTTTTCAAGTCCTTGTCCTCTATAATATTTTTTTGATATTATGTTATAATCACTCTTATAAGAACTTTTTTATTGTGCAAAAGGACCATTATCATGAATCTCTTTGCAATTTTTAGTGTAAGGATTTGGTCCTTCCATGTGACCTTACACTACAAATTACAAAGAGAATCATCATCATTCATATTCTCTTCGATAGGTTGGGAGGGAAGATCATTATCATCTAAGGCTTCATCTTTGCTTAATGTTATATGAGGAGATAGTTTATGAATAAAATACATAACGTAATCTATTGAAATGTGGTAATTGATCAGCAAAGTACTGTACACTCAGCACATAACCTTGAAAAAAAAAATTGGTATTTTTTTTGATGAAAACCGACATTGTAATAAAACCCTAAAAAGGCCGACTTTGTTTTTGCCCTAAAAACACATGTTATAAGCGCTTGAGATGCTTAAGGCATTGGAAGGTTGATGTACTATTTTTGTTGGATAATAAGAAAGATTGGACGGTTGTGTATGGTGGACGTAACCCATTCTGGGTGAACCACATTAAATCTCTGTGTTATCTGTGTCCTGTTTTATTTCTTTATCTTTTGTATTTAAATCTGCATATAATTGTTAGTTCATATTTGCTTCGAATCTGCTTGAAACCCTAACAAGTGGTATCAGAGCGAGGTATTCTGTAAATTGGCAGGACTCTCAAATTTGAGTGGGAGAAATGGAGGATTCCAAATTCAAGGTCGAAAAGTTTAATGGCTTGAATTATCAGTTATGGAAAATGCAGATGGAGGATTACCTGTATCAAAAGGATTTGTGGTGGCCATTGGAAGGAAAGGCAAAGAAAGTGACCACAATGTCAAATGAAGAGTGGGACATTTTACATATAAAGGCACTGGCATCCATTCGATTGTGCCTTGCGCCGTCTATAGAATTCAATATAACAGAAGCAAAAACTGTTGTAGATTTGATTGCAACATTGGCTAAGTTGTATGAGAAACACTCGGCTTCAAATAAGGTATTTCTTATGAAGCGTTTGTTTAATTTGAAAATGAGTGAGGGAGAATCTGTAGCGGAGCACTTAAATGAATTTAATACAATTACCAGTCAATTGTCTTCGGTAAAAATTACCTTTGCAGAAGAGGTTAGGGCTCTCTTGATTTTATGTTCTTTGCCAGAAAGTGGAATAGCTTGGTTATGGTTGTAAGTAACTCTATCTCTGGTAAAAATACTTTGGTATTTGATGGTATTGTTGGTGTTATCCTAAGCGAGGAAATGCGAAGGAAAAGCATAGGTGAGACTCCAACATCATCAAGTAGTGTTTTGAATGTGGAGAAGAGAGGAAGATCAAAGGAAAGAGGAAAAGGCCCTTGGAATGAGAAGTCACAAGGGAAGTCAAAGAAAGGACGCTCTCAATCTAGAGGAAAGAAAGATTGTTGGTACTGCAGAAAGCCTGGTCATCTAAAGAAAGACTGTTGGTCTCAGAAAAACAAAGGAGACAAAAATGAAAATGATAGTAAGGAAGCTAATATTGTAAGTAATACTTTACAAGATGCTTTAATCTTATGTTTGGATAATGTTAATGATTCCTGGGTAATAGATTCTGGGGCTTCATTTAATGCTACACCCCATAGAAAATATTTTCTAGATTATGTTCAAGGTGATTTTGGACAGGTATATTTGGGTGATGATGAGCCCTATCAAATTGTTGGAAAAGGAAAGATAAAGATCAAGTTGCAGAATGGAAATGACTAGTTTCTGCAGGAGGTAAGACATGTTCCTAACTTAAGAAGAAATTTAATTTCTGCAGGGCAACTAGGTAGTGAAGGTTGCATAGTTACCTTCTCAGACAGTATCTAGAAGGTCAGTAAAGGATCATTAGTAGTAGCTAAAGGTGCGAAGGTAGGCACATTATATCTGTGTATTGGTAACACTTACTCTACCTTAGCTGCTATAGATAAAGTTACTGCAGGGACAACAACAATAGATGTTGCAAGAACATATTCGATAATGTGGCACCATAGGCTTGGGTATATGAGTGAGAAAGGGATGAAAATCCTTCACTCCAAAAATATATTTCCAGGACTAAAGAAGATTGATTTAGAGTTTTGTGAAAACTGTGTTTATGGCAAACAGAAAAGAGTCAGATTTCTCAAGGCTGGGAAAGAGAAGAAGAGTGAGAAGTTAGAGCTTGTGCCTTCAGATGTATGGGGATCGGCTCAGGTATCATCTCTTGGTGGCTCATGTTATTATGTTATTTTTATTGATGACTCAACCAGAAAAACATGGGTATATTTCCTAAAACAAAAATCAGATGTTTTTGAAACTTTTAAGAAATGGAAAGCTTTGGTTGAGAATGAGACAGGAAAAAAGTTGAAGTGTCTCAGATCGGATAATGGAGGTGAGTATTGCAGCAAAGCATTTGAAGATTACTGCTCCTTAAATGGGATTAGAAAGCAAAAGACAGTTCTAGGAACTCCACAAGAAAATGGTGTGTCAGAGAGAATGAATAGGACTATCGTGGAACGCGTGAGGAGCATGAGATTGCATGTTGGATTGCCCTTACATTTTTTGGTAGATGTTGTACATACTGTTGTCTGTTTGATAAATAGAGGACCTTCAACCCCTTTGGATGGTGGTATTCCAGAGTAGGCATGGATTGGTAAAAAGGTAAATTATTCTTTTATGAAAACTTTTGGTTGTGAAGCTTTTGTCCATGTTGATAAAGAAAATAGAACCAAGCTTGATGCTAAATCTCAGAAATGTACCTTCATTGGATATGGGATAGATGAATATAGCTATCGATTATGGGATTTTGAAAATAAGAAAATAACTAGAAGTAAAGATGTTATATTCAATGACAAGGTTATGTATAAAGAACAGATACAGGAAAAGAAGCATGAACAGGACAAGCAAGAATATGTGGTGTTGGATGAGATTCCTGAAAATGAAATGCCACAGGTACCTGATGCTCAGCAACAATAGAATGTCCCACAAACTCCTACAAGTGTTAGACATTCTACAAGGTCAAGTAGACCCCCTAAAAGATTTTCTCCTTCTTTGTATTCTATATTATTAATTGATTTTGGTGAACTAGAAGAATATGAAGAAGCGATGCAGGTGGATGCCAAACAATAGTGGGAGCTAGGCATGAAAGAGGAGATGGACTCTTTGATGAAAAATAAGACTTGGGACTTAGTCCCTTTACCTGCAGAAAAAAGAGCCTTGCCTAACAAATGGGTTTATTGACTGAAGGAGGAGGAAGGAGGTCAGAAAAGATATAAGGCCAGTCTTGTGGTAAAAGGTTTTGCACAGAAAAAGGGTATAGATTATGATGAAATATTTTCTCCAGTTGTAAAAATGACTTCAATTAGAACTGTACTTAGTCTTGTGGTTGTAGATGATTTACATCTTGAACAATTAGATGTGAAAACAACTTTTCTCCATGGAGTTTTGGAGGAGGAAATTTACATGTTGCAACCATAGAGATATGAGGTCAAAGGTAAGGAGAACTTGGTGTGCAGGTTGAAGAAAAGTTTGTATGGCCTAAAGCAAGCACCCCGATAATGGTATTTAAAATTTGATAGTTTCATGGCTGAACACGGTTATCATAGATGTCATTCTGATCATTGTGTATATTTTAAGAGATTGGATAATGGCAGTTATATTATCCTGTTGCTTTATGTTGATGACATGCTTGTTGTTGGGTCTAACATGGAACACATAAATGATCTTAAACAAAAATTAGCCAGGTCATTTGCTATGAAGGATTTGGGTGCAGCTAAGCAAATTCTGGGTATGAGGATTACGCGGGACTGAAAAAATAGAACCTTGAATTTGTCCCAAAGTGAGTATATAAAGAAGGTGTTGAAAAGATTTAACATGCAGGATGCAAAAGTAGTTAGTACACCTTTGGCTAGTCATTTCAAATTGACTAAGGAGATGTGCCCAAAGGCACAGGAAGAAGTAAAGAAAATGTCTAACATCCTATATTCATCAGCTGTTGGCAGTCTGATGTATGCAATAGTGTGCACAAGGCTAGATATTGCACATGTAGTGGGAGTTGTGAGTAGGTTTATGAGTAATCTGAGTATGGAACATTGGAATGCTGTGAAATGGATCCTTCGGTATTTGAAAGGAACCACTACGAAGCCATTTTGTTTCAAAGGATCTAATGCTGCTCTGAGTGGATTTGTTGACTTTAATCTAGCAAGTGATATTGATTCACAGAGGAGCACTACAAGGTATGTTTTTACTATAGGGGGAATTGCAGTCAGTTGGATTTCTAGGCTGCAAAAGGTTGTTGCACTTTCAACCATTGAAGCTGAGTATGTTGCTGCTACAGAAGCCAGCAAGGAGATGATTTGGTTACAATATTTTCTGGAGGAATTGGGTCAGACATAGGAGGATAGCCCATTGTATACTGATAGCCAAAGTGCCATTCATATTGTGAAGAACTCTGCTTTTCATTCAAGGACAAAGCACATTCAGCTCAAGTACCACTTCATCTGGACTATTTTGGAGGAGGGTCAATTACAGCTTGAGAAGATTCACACAAGTGAGAATCCTGTCGATATGTTCACGAAGGCAGTTCCACAGGAGAAGCTGATTTCTTCATCAATTTCTATTGGTCTTCTTGATTGATAATTGTGGAATTTATACCAGTCGAGTCCTAGTGTTTTATCCAGCGGATGTTGCATGTACAGTGGTGTCGTGTAGTATCAGTCTCCAAGTGGGAGATTGTTGAAATGTGGTGACTGATCAACAAAGTACTGTACACTCAGCACGTATCCTTGCCGACATTGTAATAAAACCCTAAAAAGGCTGACTTTGTTTTTGCCCTAAAAATGCATGTTATAAGCGGCTGGGATGCTTAAGGCATTGGAAGGTTGATGTACTATTTTTGCTGGATAATAAGAAAGATTGGACTATCATGTATGGTGGACATAACCCATTCTGGGTGAACCACGTTAAATCTCTGTGTTATCTGTGTCCTATTTTATTTCTTTATCTTTTGTATTTAAATCTGCATATAATTGTTAGTTCATATTTGCTTCGGATCTTCTTGAAACCCTAACATAATCTTCCCTATAATTTTTTTGATGACTAAAGTAAGTTCTCAAAGAATAAGGAGGATCTCAAGGGATTGCTAAAGAAACATTTTAACATTGCCCCCCTTGTGCTAGGGCATGCCTATGAAAAGAGGATAGTGTCATGTTGCTCTCCATTAGAGAGATCATTGATAGGAGTATTGAATTTTTCCTCATTCACATTAGATATCCTAGGAGAGGTACAAATCTTAGTTTTTCCAATGCCATCTTTAGGATTATCATTGTCTGCAAAAGCCTTTATTTGATCTACACATGTAATGCATGTACTTAAAATTTCATCATATAACAACACATAACATGGATAAAATCTTTGAGATATGATTTGCAAGTAGGAAACATTTAAGAAACCCTAAAAATGCAATATCAAAAGGTGCTATGAATGAAAAGAAGCAATGTGAAACGAAAGAAACCATTATCCAACACATGATTATGATAAAGATAACTAAGAAGCAATGTAATCATATGTGAAATAGAATTTAAAAAAAGATTATTTAATTTATATTATGAGTCCTTTAAAATCAGATCTAAAAATATAATTGAAAAATTATGCAACCCACAAGCCAAAATTAGAAAAATAAATTAGGGTTTTGATGAAATTAACCACTAAATGTATGTAATTATGATCTATGGGAGAAAAATTAATTTATCAAATTCCTAAAAATCAGATCTAAGACCACAAATCAGAAATAAGCATGCAAGGAGTCGGGTTCACCAAAATGTAATGTGGGGAAAATTAGGAATTAGGGTTTAAGATAATAAAACCAGTAACCTAATTAATCCATATACATTGAAAGAGGATTGAACCAAATAGATCTAGGCTCAATCCTAATAAAAAAGAGACTAAGATTTTTTATTGGATTCAATTGGATTGATATGGTTAGTCCTCTTTCTAAGTTGAATTTGATTAATTATGAAATTAGGGTAAAATGAGGGATTGTTTAAGTGATCTAAGGGAAACAGTTAGCTACAGGTATCCCACAGAGCCACCAACCTAGATCTGAGAAAAATGAGATGTTTAAAACTTGTCCTCTGAAGTTTGGCTTGATTTTTTGGGAATAGGTAGCATAGATCTTCCTTGGTCCTCCAAATTTTCCATCATCAAAAGCTAACATGTTTGTCACTGTTGACTCTGTCAAATTTCTCTAGTATGGCTCTGCACTTGTTTCCTACACACAAAAATAAAGGGAAAGATGTTGGGAATAGGGGTTTAGCTTAGCTCAAAACCTAATTTTGGAATTAACCATGAATGAAAAAATTCAAATACTGAAATAAATATTAAGGAGATATGCCTCAAATCTGCAATGGGTGATGATGATGCAATGATTTTTGAATGTAATCACAAATGTTGAATGTAATGGCATTACAAACACATCGAAATGAAAAAGCCCTAATCACACACACATGCTTGCATGAATATTGATGTCACTTTAGTCCACAATGGTTGATGATGAATATGCAACCCTCAGACTTTGAAGATGCTTGATAATGAATGCTTCATGGATGCATAAATTATGGGGATGGAGTCTTCTATTACTTCTTCTAGGTCTAAATTAATTGATATAATGTCTTTATATAGGGTTCCCTAGGTAATTTATCAATTAGGCTGACCTCCAATGGTCATGTGTAGCCCCATGGATCAAATGTTGGTGGGGAGATATAGCACCTACCCCATTCCAAATTGGGGCCCCTTTGATAGGAATCAGGGTGTTTTGGGATGCCCTAGTCCTTCTACAAAGAGGACCAAAATAAGCACTCAAGGGGGTGGTCATCTCACAGTGGGACCCACAAGAGGGTGTACATGACATCAAAGTTCGATAATCGGGCTTGAATGAACCTGGATAGGGGATGAGGTCAGAACATGCTAAAGTGGGAGCGTAAAAATGAGGTGTAAATTAGACCGGTGACAATTTACAATGCTACAATTTTAAATCTACTCCTCCCACCCATAACCCTTTCATTCAACCACCCATTTCATCCCATCATCCATGGCTTCAACATTTTCTTAGATACCAATTTTGCATTTTTTCATGCTTTTGACTATTTAATTTCTTATTTTAATATGTGTTTGCGTCTTTGTCCTTTTGTGTCACTTTTCATTTTTCATGTTTTTTGTTTGTTTGTTGCATCTAGTCCTAGTGATCCATACCTCAAAATGTCATGGCCACTCTCATCATTCATATGATATTGTGCCTATGACATTGTGTTTTTAGGTCACTAAGTTATTTGTTGCTTCTTTTCTTTGTTTTCTTATTGCTTAGAGTCATAGTGTTTCATCCATCACACCATCTTGGTATCTTTCATCATTTATATGATGGCGTTCTAAACAACAAAATGTCTTTTGGATCACTATATACTATTTGCAAATTATTTATTGGTGTGTTAGTCCATATGCACATGGTGCGTCATCATCATGATCCCTTGTATCATGGTACATAATTCTAAATGCTATAGCAAAATTAAGGTTGATCCTCAATTGAAGTTATTATGATAGCATGCTTTCTTTGTCTATTTTCTCATTAATCCTCACCCATCCATCATCCCAATTGTGTTGTCTTGTTGCATTAAATCATTTTGAGATTTCAATATCTTACATGTACATCAATGATATATAGACTCTTATCATCTAGTCATCCTAACGACACCAATCAATATGTCCAATCCTAATCCATCATCCAATCTATCCTCATGGAATGTATATTATCCCACATGATATCTCTCAAGTCATCTTCTACACATTATGACACATATTTTTCTTATCTTTTATCTTTTCAAGATGTTGTCCTCATTTTTGTTTTAAATAATGAAGGACCATTACATAAAAATTTTATCAAAAAATGAAAATTTTACTCTATGACATGCTTCCCAAGGCTAATTTCACCTAATCTTTGGACTGTCTTAATCCTTAGTCCATCCTCAAACCACGTTTCAAATTTCATCGCATTCTGGGTTCGTTTACTATGTCTTTCCTTCAATTTTGGGTTTTTTCTCCCTGACTGCAGGTGGGAAATTTTCCTTGAATTGTAAGTTTTAATGATTTTCTTTGTTTTGGTCTTTGTAGGGAAATTTTTGGCTAATTACAAGTGCACTTTATTGAAAAAAGAACTTGTAACTTACTTTTTATATCCCCCTTGATGCTTTTTGACTTTTTAAGTCATAATAGAGATTTTTTGGATAAGTTACAAGTTAATTTTAAATTGCATATTTAAAAGTCACTTGTAATTCTTTTGAAAAACTCCTATTTTAATGTCTTTTACTTGTAATGGGGATTTTATTCCCCTATTACATGTGTTGAGTTATTAAAACTTGTTGTAGGGATTTTATTTTCCCTTTACAAGTTATTTATAACTTGTATATCTCTCTCCAAAACCCGATTTTGCTTAGAAATGGAATAAAGTGACAATTTTAAACTTGCTATTATGCCCAAAAAACCCGATTTTCTCCATAAAGTGTAAATTGAGGAATTTTAAACTTGCAATTGGATTTCTAAAACCCAATTTTGCCTTGTTGAGAGAAAAATAACATTTTGAACTTGTAATATGGGAATTAAAACCCGATTTTCACTATTACATGTAAAATGAAACTTCTTGTTCTTTCCCAAAAACCCAACCAGCAATATTGGAGGATTTTGTTGACAATTTCCACCAATTTTTGTGGAGAAATCTTGGGAGGAGGAAGGCATTTTGGATTCCTTTCTATTTTCATGCATTTTCCAACTCTCTTCATGCCATTACATTATCGCTAGTTTTATGGTGTTTTAACAACAAAAATGTTTTTGAAAAATGTCATGATTTGCCTCATTAAAGTGCCATGATTGTCTTTCCTAAATCATTTTGGCTTGTCTTTCTTAGGTGTGGAAGTTAATGAATACTAAGAGTGGGGGTGAATTAGTATACCAAAAAATACTAAACTCAAACACTTTATTAGTCTAGCAGCAAACCGGTATAACAGTTTAACTAACAAATCGGTTAACACAAATTCAAACCAAACAACAAGTAAGGCATTCACCCACAGAAGAACAATCACCATAACACAAGAAATTTTGAAATGGAAACCTAAATGGGAAAAACCACGGTGAGATGAAACTCATAAGCAACTATCTGCAGAATAGTAACCAGACCGATTAAGGTCAGACCGGTTAGGGTCATACAATGTTCTTTACCAGAACAGATCCTTTTAGGAATCTCAATCTCTGTTAGGAGATAAGTCTGATTAAAGACTACCTTGTGAGAGGATTTTAGATCCACAGATGTGAATCACCTTGTTAGAGGATTTACAAAGGCTTTTCTGGGCCTACCCAATTAAGGGTTTCTGACTTGTCAAAGATGTGAGTAATCAACAAGTGAATGATCTAGCAAATGGCACAGTCTGCTTGATTAGATCCATGGTAGCTCATTGCTAATGCATTTCAGCATTACTTCAGTGTTCAATAAATTCACACTCTATTACAGCACACAAACTTGATCTTCTCTGTTAAGATCACACATACAAGAACTCATCAACCACCAAAAACCCTAATAGCTACACTCCTTAAAACCCTAGACATGATGTTCTTAAAAGGAATCTGATTTCATGTTGGTCCAATAGGATTACAATGCAAGTTCCTAGGTTCATTGTATCTAGACACATTTGGTAACATGACACAAAATCACCATCAAAGTGTTGGTGGATGGTAACTTATCACAAAAATATACCGGTTGGTAACTCATCACAGAGTATTACCAGTTTATACAACTTTACCGATTACCAGTTGATAACTCAGAGTAATATCGGTTTAACTATTAAACAAATTACTGGTTTGAAAAAAATGAAGACTGGGAAAATGATAACTACCACTCTTAGTTCCTTTGCTATGTTCCGCTTGAGATCCTTGAACCTCTTGAGGTCATCATGCCACTTGAGATCTTCATGTCACTTGAGATCGGTAAACACTTTCTACAAAACACCGATAGTCTAAAGACTACAACATAATATCGGTTTAGAACAAATACCGGTTGAGCATAATTCATACATTCAAAAAGTGATCTCATAGCAAGTATGTGTCCATCAATGACAATCACAACATAATCATCAAAGATGCCAACAATCTCCCCCTTTGGCATTGATGGCAACACTTAGGAAAAATTTTGACATCTAAGTGTTTTAAAAAAATAATATGCCATAATAAAAAATACTCCCCCTAAGCATATACACTATTCTTTTGTAGAAAATACAATGTATACTACTTCCTTATAGAGATAAACATGAGAGTATACATAGCATGCATCAAAATTTTAAATACCAAAATACTTCTCCCCCTTTGCCAACAATGACAAAATACAGCTAAATAAATGTTTATAACAATAAAGAGTGAAACTTGTCAAAAACAAATTTCAAGTCTTGCATAAATTGCTTCATGGATAAGGACCATGACTCAAGTAATGAGGTAGTAACGTCACTCTCTATTTGTATATGGGATACCTGTTCCTCCATAGCGTCCAAGGTACTCATCTCTTGAGTAACCATCAAGGCATCCAGATTGAGATAGCACTTCTGAAGTATTTGCAGTCTTGGTAGTAGAACCAGTTGTAGTTCCTGCAAATCCTTGGTCCGGTTACTGATCTCCAAATCAATTATTGCAGCCTGAAGTTGAAACTGGTGAACGGTTGTCCCATAAGCAGTAAAGGAATCATGTGGCGTCTTGAAGGTGCTTATGAATGTCTGCAAATCAGTTTGCAGTTTATCTTTCTGGGCAAGCACATCATCACATAATAGATGGGGTTGATATATCTTACTGAGCAATAATTTCCCCTCATCCATTGCATCTCTGATGTCCTTATGTGCCTTCTACAGATTAGACTGGAGCTCATGTAACTTTTTCACCAAGGCAGTGTTCAAAGCCTTTTGATGCTCCTTCTTGGCATGTGCTTCAGCAACCTCTTCCAGGCTTTGTACTTGGTCCTCCACAACTGTGCATAAGATTTTCAGTTGGGCCAGAGAGGAATCAGTACTAGGGAGGTTGGTACTGGGTATCAAACTGGTAAGAGTGTCCACCGCAGCTTGGATCACGTCTTGCTCCTTCTTCCTCCTTATCACCTCTAGGCATTCTTGAGCAAGCTTAATGCTCTGCAGTAACTCTGATTCATTTGCAGATTGGAGATCAATGGGGCTGGTAATGTCAGCTGGTTTGGCTTGACTACCGATTTCCTTTGGAGTCTCCACTTGAGTGCTCTGCGTCGCTTCCTCCTTCTCTTTCTCTCTTATCTTGTCTTCTTCTACCTTCTTTTTCTCTTCTTCCTCTATTTTTCTTTTCTCTTCTTCTTCTTTCCACTTCTCTTCATCCCCATCATTTTTCTTCTTCTTCTCTTCATGTTTCCTCTTCTCCTCTTCCTTTCTCTTCTCCTCTACTTGTTTCTTTTCTTCTTCCTTCTCCGCTTCCTTCTTCTTTCTCTCTTCCTCTTGTCTCTTTTCTTCTTCCTTCCATTTCTTTTCTGCTTCCTTCTCTTGTCTCTTATTTTCCTCTTCTTTCCTCCTGTCCTCTTCCTATTTCCTCTTTTCTTCTTCTTTTCTCTTTGCCTCTTCATCTACCTATTTCTTCTTTCCTTCTTCCTATTGCTTCTTCTCTTCCTCTGCCTATTTTTCTTGTCCTGTTGCTTTAGTTGGTGTACCTGGAGTAACATCTTCACCATTCAAGGCATCAACATCAATGGGTTCCATTTGATCAGTGACCGGTACTCCTTCACTGTCATATGCTTCATCTGGTTGATTGATTTCCGGTACTTGCTCAGCTTTCCTATTGGCTTCTGCCACTTGGTGCAACTTTAGAGCGGATTGAGCAAGGGAGTGGGTATCTTTTACCACTTCCGAGACTTTTCCTTCTAGCAACATGAGTCTTCTTCTTCTCATGAAGAAGAGGCCCTTATATCTTTCCACCACTTCATAAAGTTCTATTTTAGGCACATTAGGAAAGTATTGTGCAAATACTTCCTCTCTTATTTCCCGTTCCTTCTCTATGACAATGCACCATTTGTTATCTAAAGAATTATATAAAGAATCAGGTGTCTCAAATTTAATTTCTAATGGCCACCGGTCATTAATACATAAATAATTAATGACAACCTGTTCAACTTCTTTCTTTTCATCATCATTAAAATCATCAAAGCACTCTTTCAAATCACCAAGCACTTTTCTTCTAGTATTCTTAATAGTTCTTTGACAATGTGTCAAAGGTTTGTAGGAGGAAATATCAATATTTACCGATGCAGATGTTGTCGGTTCATTCTTTGTCTTTTTCCTCGTTTGCCTAGTCTTCTTAGGTTGTTCTTCAGACACAGTGTCCTCTGAGTCTGGTGTGTTGTCTTTTGTCTTCCGCTTTTTCTCAAAGACTTTGGCATGAGCAGCTTCCAGTTTCTTCTTTGTTGGTGACCACTTGGTCACTTTGGGACTTGCTGTAGTAACCGGTGTTGATACTGAAGGCACTGCCTTTCCCTTCTTTATTGATGGTTCTTCAACTAGTGTAACCCTTTCCAAATAGGTACTGGTTCTCTTTGCCTTTGGATCAAGGGGCAAGGCGAGTAGGGTAGAGGCATACCCATCTAGCATATCATACATTACCTCATATCCCATCTGTTCCACTTCTTCTTGTCTAGGCTCAACCGCCTCCATTATGCACTCATCAGCTTTGATGGTGAACCAGATGTTATCTTCATATTTCTTGACAATGTCACCTGATATTCTCACTCTTTGGCTCATTTTGCATCTAAAATCATCAAAGTATTTGTTTAGAACTTTTGGATAACCGGTTCCAACTGCTTGAAGACTTTCCTTGATTTGCTTTGTAACCGGTTGGTTGGCAGACCACTGAATACCTCTGACTCCTGGGAAGTAACCTTGGAAGTAGAAGAACAACCCAACCAATAGTTGTCCAAACTTAAATCTCAAGGCATTGTCCTGTTTAATCGACTTCAGGTTCACCAGAAGTTGCCTTTGCATACAGGTGCATAAGTCAAATGATGCATCTTCCATGATCATCCCGTAGGCAGCATTTACCGCTACAACAGAGATAGAGTTGATCCTGCTAGCATAAATTGTCCAGTAACCTATTACCATGTAGGCATATTTGACTAGATTGTCCTTGATGGGATTGAAGTTCATTCCCCATTGGTCGCTCATAGAACCAGTGAGCTTGGTCATTTCTATCTTGCTGATCTTTTTTAGGGCTGGCACTTCACCGACGTTACAGAAACCGGTGATGGCATGAATCGCTTCTGGTGTGATGTCATGCATCCGCTCTAAGTACATTTGATCACCATGCACTCTGCTTAGAATAATGTGGATGTGATCATCTAAAAAAATTTCAAGGAAATAGATTGCATTGTGAAGCTTCTTTTCCAAGATGCTAAATTTTGGTTTAATCTTCTTGTCCTTCCCACAGAACAAACTCAACTAGGAATGGATTACAAGAGATCATAAGTCTTCAATTTTACAGTCAATGTAATAAAAAATGCCTTCCTCCACTATAACACCAGTGGGTATTTGAGATAGGGCATTGTATTTTGCCTTTCGTTGAATGAAGACTACTGGATCAACGAGTGCACTAGAGCTAGAGTGTGATGTGGAAGCCATGGTAAATAGAGAAATTTGAGAAATACCTTTGTAATTCAAAATTTAGGGCTTGCAAATTACACTTCGCCACACACTCCTTCGGTTGCTGAAATATCGCTTTGTTTTCTACACTTGATCAATTGATATTAGCTTTAGATTCTTCTTCAAGGTTTTAAAAATTCTTTGAATCGCAATCCAAATTGCTTTTCATCGCTCAGTGCTTAAAAACTTATTCGCTCGAGAACTGATAAGTGAAAAATAACAAGTTCTCCACCTACCATAATAAATGCTCCACTATTAGGGTGTAAACCCTAATTTGCCTTTTACCATTTTCGGTCTTCTGCCAGTTGACAGGTATCACATACCGGTTAAGGTCTTTTACCGGTGTAAACCGGGGGTTCGAAACATTTCACTGTTTGCTCCCCCTAAGCTTTTCTGATGCTTAGTTTGTCGGTTCAGTGACTTCCACACTAGGTGCAGAAACCGGTTCTTCTTGAATCACTTCTTCTGGCTTCTTCTTCCAGGTTTTCTTCATATCTTCTTGAATAGTTTCAACATCAATTTTTCCTTCCGGAGTGACTGGTATATCATCTGATATATTCTTTCTCGTTCTACAGAATCTTGTTGTATGACCCAGTTTGTTGCAATGATAGCAAATCATTCCAGGTGCTCTCCAAGGTCCATTGTTCATGTTTCCATTCTTCCTTCTGCATGTTGCAGTAGTGTGACCACTACCATGACAGATCAAACAAGTTTCTCTCCATCCGATTTCTGCTTGATAGCCACTGCTTCTTGACTGATGATTATAGGTATTAGACCGGTTTGGATTCCGGTTCCCAGAGGGTTCAGGAAAAAATCCTTGACTTCTTTGAGGATACCTTCCGATGTTGTGCATGACAGACCTGCATTCAAATGCTCTATGCCCAAACTTGTTGCATGCATAATAATTACCATTGAATCTATTCGGTCTAGGTTTATCATTTAGAAAATAAGGAAAATTATTGTAAGCCTTACTTCTACATACATTAGTAGTGTGTCCTTCCTTGAGACAATTAAAGAAAACAGGTTTGAACTTTTTCTTACCTTTATCCTTTGGTGCCGGTTGTTTCTTTGATGCTCCATTTTTTGTTCCAGAGGTCTCACCTTCCTCATAATCAGAGAAACCAAGTCCATTGGTATTTTTTACCGATTTAGCTAATTCAAGCTTATGCTCTAGCTTGACAGTGCTCTAATTGAATTTGGCAAGTATTTCCTTTGACTCAGTAAGTTCTTTGGCAATAGCAGCATTAGATTCCTTTAAAGTTGCATTCTCAGAAACAACCATGTGTAGTTCACCTTGCATTTCTTCCTTTTCCATTTTATTTTCCTGAAGATGAGCGGTAAGTGCACCGATCTCTTTCTTCAACTTGGAGATCTCATGATCTTTGTCTTTTACCAGATCTTCAGCTTTCCTCCGGTTCTCAAGCTCTTGACACATTCTGATAGTTAGTCCTTCAAGTTCCCTTCTTAGGTTGGCATTGGACTCATTCAGTTTTTCAACTTCTTGAGCTAGGGCTTCCATGTCCGCTTCATCAGAAGAACTGTTTTCAGTTAGCTCCATCAGTTTTTCGGCATGCTCTCTTATGTTTGCCTGAGAGGCCTTATATTTGACTTTAAGTTCATCATAGGCTTGCTCAGTCTAAGTGAGTCAATGAGTAAGTTCCCTCACAGTGTATTCCCCCATATCTCTTTCCAAGTGGTTAAACTTATAGAAAGGTTGGCTCTGATACCAATTGATGAATACTAAGAGGGGGGGTGAATTAGTATACCAAAAAATACTGAACTCAAACACTTTATCAGTCTAGCAACAAATCGGTATAACAGTTTAACTAACAAACCGATTAACACAAATGCAAACCAAATAGCAAGTAAGGAATTCACCCACAGAAGCACAATCCACCATAACACAAGAGATTTTGACGTGGAAACCCAAATGGGAAAAACCATGGTGAGATGAAACTCAAAAGTAACTATCTACAAAATAGTAACAGACCGATTAGGGTCATACAATGTTCTTTACCAGAATAGATCTTGTTATGAATCTCAATCTCTGTTAGGAGATAAGTCCGATTAAAGACTACCTTGTGAGAGGATTTCAGATCCACAGATGTGAATCACCTTGTTAGAGTATTTACAAAGGCTTTTCGAGGCCTACCCGGTTAAGGGTTTCTAACTTGTCAAAGATGTGAGTAATCAACAAGTGAATGATCTAGCAAATGGCACAATCTACTTGATTAGATCCATGGTAGCTCATTGCTAATGCATTTCAGCATTACTTCAGTCTTCAGTAAATCCACACTGTTACAGCACACAGACTTGATCTTCTTTATTAAGATCGCACATACAAGAACTCATTAACCACCAAAAACCCTAGACATGATGTCCTTAAAAGGAATCTGATTTCATGTTGGTCCAATAGGATTACAATGCAAGTTCCTAGGTTCATTGTATCTAGACACATTTCGTAACATGACACAAAATCACCGTCAAAGTGTTGGTGGATGGTAACTTATCACAAAAATATACCGATTGATAACTCATCACAGAGCATTACCAGTTTATACAACGTTACCGATTACCGGTTGATAACTCCAAGTAATATCGGTTTAACTATTAAACAGATTACCGGTTTGACAAAAATGAAGATTGGGAAAATGATAATTGCCGCTCTTAGTTCCTTTGCTACGCTCTGCTTGAGATCCTTGAACCGCTTGAGGTCATCATGCCACTTGAGATCTTCATGTTGCTTGAGATTGGTAAACACTTTCTGCAAAACACAGATAGTCTAAAGACTACAACATAAAACCGATTTGGAATAAATATCGGTTGAGCATAATTCATACATTCAAAAAGTGATCTCATAGCAAGTGTGTGTCCATCAATGACAATCACAACATAATCATCAAAAATGCCAACAGAGGTTGGGTGCTTTACTTGACCAATTCTTCATGCTTTTAATTTGCATTTTGATACATATGGCATTTTTTCAAAAACGTGGCTAGGGTTTGAATCTTTTTCTTTTTTCTATAAGAGATTCTTTCTCTTCATGATAGTTATATGTTTTGTTTTGTTCTTGCCTAAAATCGGTTTTGTGAGAGATTTTCCCCTTTGTTCCAAGTTTGCAAAGCAATTTTTGAATTGCATTGATCTTACCCATTTTCCCTCTTTACTTGTATTCGGGATTTTAAATCCCGATTACAAATAGGATGAAAATAATTGATCTTCCCCTTGGCTGGAATATTTTAATCATCTTTTGGTGAAACTCCAAGTTTCTAAATTGGAAAATATTCATCCTTTCAAAATCAGGTTTTTAAAACTTGATTACAAGTAAAAGTTCTTCCCATTTTTCATATGATCAACATGGAAAAGTTCTTCAAAGATCCATTCATAACCATCCGCACTTGTTGTTTTTGGTCATAAGCTTCGTTTCCCTCATATCAAGATCCCTATTCCCACCATTTCATCCACTCATTTCATACCTTCATTCATTTTTCCCATTTAAAGTCTTCACCTGCAGTTAGCCATCCAGAACCCGAAATTGGTCCAAAATGCACTAAAAAACACTTGAAAATGAGTTTTAAAGGTCCAATTACAAGTGCAAACTTGTGTTTACCCATTATGCATATGAAGTTGCACGTTTGTTCTCCATAATTGCAAGTTAATGCTATTGTTTATCCCACACATGTAATGCAACTTCCAAAACCCGAAATTCACTTGTGAGCCCATTTTTGCATCAATTTATCCTTTCCATTGTCAGACTGGTTTGCACACACGACCTACCAAATCAATGAATTAAGGCATGGGCCTTATTTTGCAAGCAGATTTCAAGATTGTAGGATGATACAAAGAAGAGATACAACAACAATTCATGGTTGAAAGCATAGAATACTTTCGAGACAAAGATGGTCATGACATGAAAAGAGGAAGGCAGCCCTTTCCCTCCTAAAAATCTAGTAAGACCCCAAGCAAGAAGATAAGGTTGAAGTTTGTTGGCCAAGGACACAAAGATCATGAAGGATGCAAATTCCTGTTCCGGTTCAAGATGTCTTCACCAATCTAGAATACTTCAAGTTCTAGCATCCGGAAGCAGCATGAAGATCATCACATACAAAGGATGATGCATCTAGAGTCATGTCTTTAGACACATGGAATAGTTTTAGTTATGTATTTGTAATTTTTTTTTGACAAGTTACATGTAAAAAAATAACTTTGTAATTGCAAGTTAACTCATTACTTGCACTTTTGTAATTACATGTAAAGCAACTACAAGTTGTGTTCAATTAGGACTATCGTTGGAATAAGTCATAGTTAATTATTGAATAAGTCTTGGTGGTTGAGAGAATTTCTCAAGTTAGTTGGAATCCTCCCACCTTATTCTCATGACTCCTCTCCTATAAATACTTGAGGGGTCTATTTTAATCTTTATCTTTTTGAAAGCAAGCAAAAACTCTGCCAAATGTGCAACAAAGAAGTCTTTGAGCTTTATGTGTAAATTAAAGAATTGAAAGGAATAGAAGAAAATTGCTCAAGCTTTGAGTCTTTGTGCTAAATTCTTGAGTTTATGTCCCATATTTCCTTTCTTCCAAGTGTTTCTTTGAGAACTTAATCGAATATGATTTGTAGTCTTTGAGCTGCAAGTGTTGAAGATTAATTTAGTTAAAGTAGAAGTTCTATTGGGAAAAAGTTGTAAGACTTTGTTCTTACACTTGCTCGTAACGGAATTTAGAAGTAGATTTTATGAGAAATAGTTGTGAGTCTTTGAGCTTATACTACTTCCCATTATTTTAAGTAGAAAAGAATAAGATATCCCAGTCTTTGAGTTGTTATAATTTGTTCTTGATAGAATTAGTATAGAAAAGGGTAGATAGGACTTCACATAATCAAGTCCTTGAGCTTGATAATGTTGTCCCATCCCAAAGGAAGTGATGGAATTCTTTGATCTTTAAAGAAACTTAATTTCCTTTCTCTCATTTCAATTCAAAAGTTGTTACAGTTGTTTTATATCAAATCGATATCACTTTTCTGTGAAGAGAAAAGGATATTGTCTTTCTTGAAAGAAGAAAGATTGTTGTCCCGTCCTATTTTATTTTTAAAGTTGTAGTTAGATAGGGGGAGCCTTCCCTTAATTAGGAGAGTTTTACTCACACACTGTGGTTGAAACCATAATTTTGTATATTTACCCAAGTGTACAAAACTTTCAACCAACACAAGAGACCTTATTTTGGGCTCTATTTCATCCAACAACTCTCGTAAGGGGACATGACATCACTTCCATCATCATCCCTAAGTGACTAGGGCAACTTGCCACCAAATCTTTATCCCACCCTAATTTTTAATCTTCTTTCATATGATGCCACTTAGTTTCATTATATTAAAGAGGGTATAAATGCAGACACCTAAATATTTACCTAGGCCTAATCAATCAAATCCATAACCTAGTTCATTCCATCACATACTATAATTCCCCTTCACTTGAGGTTCACACATGATTAAATAATTCTTATTAATTAATTAAATGCATTTTCCCTCTCATCACAATAAGTCAAATAAATTAATAAACTTTCATTTATACCTATTATCACCTCACACATGTGGATAAAATATTAGACCTATATTCCTCAACACAATCCAAGAATAATGGGCATTGTAGAACACTTATCCTTATGGTTTCAGTATTCCCTCCAACAAGCCCAAGAATCTAGCCTCACTAGATGCACATGTTTCTTGTTTCTCTCATAGTCAAATCAACTTACTAAATTTAGTAATTTAGTCCTTGTCATTCACATTCTAATTATCTCCATCGCATCCCTCCATTCCCTCCTTTATCCCTAGGAAATCATATCAATAATTCTCCATCATTGAACTCATCCTTAAATATTAGCTATCCATTCATCCTTCTCAAAAATCTATAAATTCAAGCATCTCCATTCATTTCTCATCCATTATCAATTTGATAAGTACATGATATCAAATTATGTAGACTTTAGGCAAAGGACCATCCATATATCAATATTCAAGGAGAATATCAAATCATGTTGGAATTTATGGTAACATTTGAGTTTGTTTGATGTTATTATGTTGTGTATATTGGTTAACAGATTTTGTTCTCTTCAAAATATGGCAATATTGACTCCTAGCCCAGACGACAGAACAAACTATTAACAACAATTGGAGAGCGATTGCTTTGCAACTTTCCTCTAAATTTGAGAGATACAGCTCCCTCTTATGATATAAATTTAATTTTTTCTGGGTATGCTTTTAACCAAAAAGTAGGAAAGGCAAGCTTCACAGACTCAAAAAAGGAAAAATGAAGATGAGATTAACCGTGCATGATCTTCACAACAAAGTACAAAGATCAAACTTCATGTAACATAAACACAAATCATCCACCAACATTCATACAAATATTTCCACTAGTAAATGATCATCACATTAAAGAGATCAATAACAACAACATGCATAACATCAACCTCGAATTCACAATAATGCAAGAAACTATTCTTCACTATATCACAAAATCTAAATCAAGAATAGATATTCCAACATTCAATGGATCACTCAGATATAAATATTGACGATAGCATCAAATATAGATTAGAAATCCAATTGAATAATCACAAAGTCTCCTTCAAACAAAATTCCATTCAAATTTTCTAAACTTGCCAAGTTACTGTCAATTGAAAATCAAATAGTTTCGGAGAAAATCAAAACCCTGAACAAAGGTTCCCACTAGCCTACAATAGGTTAACATAGAACTAGAAAAATTAAGAATTCTTGAGGACATCCAACTAAAGAGAGTTTAAAACATAACTTAAAAATAAACGGTCCACTAGGACCAATAGTTTGAGCCAAAGACTTGAAAAATAAACAAACTAACTAATGAGCAACTAAAGAACCGCCACATCCCCATCTGCTTCTTCATCTTCCAGTTCCACCACATCATTTGTTGCCTCTTGATCTATTATTGTTGTATCCATTACACTGCCTTGGATTTTTTGTGCCACCTGTGGGTTTTATTTTCTTTTGTATGCTCTAAAATTGGATAGAATTGGCGATATCTTCTTTGATGCAAGTTCAGTTGTGGCCTCAACTCTAATTCTCCACTTGGTTATTTTCTGGCTAGCTTCAACAATTTTTCCAATAATATACTTGACTTATTTGTTGACAAGGTTTAACACTAGAATTATATCTTTAAGACGTTCCAGATATTTAGATCCAGCATTAGCTATGGAGAGACTATCTTCCACCTTTTTGGCAAAAAATTCTTCTCACTATCTCCCCTCCTAACAACTCCTTTCCATCATCTCCAAGTATATTTATGCTGATTGTATTGAAAGAGATCTTCAGGTCTCATTGAAGGTTTACATTCTGAACCACTGAAGCTGTAAGATGGGATTGAAACTCACTAGTGACATGGTGTTTCCAATCTAACATCTTCATCCAAATGGCGATGTTATCTGCATCAGGATCCTCAATGATATGCTCTGAAATCAAGACATTAGGGGGCAATTCGACAATTTCTCACATCTCCAGAAGGGTAGCAGATAATCTACGAGTTTCTCTTCTTGTCTTTTGTAGCTCAACGCGATGCACAATGATCATCTCATTAAGTGTATCATGATTTCTCAAACCATGCTCGATAAAAGACAACCCTTTTAAAATTACTTTACTAGCCCAACCATCTATTCCTTTGGCTATGGCTTGTGATCGCTTGATGAGTTCTAACTTATTAGAATTGATAAGTTATGTTATAGACACTCCCAAAGATGAACTAGCTACAAATCCTTTGGCAGACCAAATAAAGGAAGTGAGGGTGTCTACATACTATGCAAGCTCTTGATTCTTCCTTTCTACAACTTTAATTCTTTCTTATAAAACAACAACATAGAGTTTGACATGATAAATATCACCTTCAGTCATCGAGGGACCCATGTCAATTCTACTTATGTTGTATTCACCTTCTGTAATTTCTTGTCCATTTTTGTCTACGCTGGTATCAGCAATCTCTAACACATGATGTATTGTTTGTGGGTGCATGATCATCCTTGTCATTCGCCTTGCCTTTTTAGGTTTGGGTGTTTCCCCTAACGGGTGTGTTACTATATCGACCCTAATCTCAGTGAACTGTGAGTATTTTCTTCTTTTGCATCTCAATTTCTTATTTTGAGCCATGTACTCATTGAACTTTTGATAGCTAGAGTATTGGTGGCAACATCAGGTGATAACACGGGAATGTTAGATGTGGGTGTCTATGGATCTACATCATCAATTAGGGAAACTAGAGGGTTTTGTTCTTGTAATTGATCAAGAAACTGAATATCTTCTTCACTAGAACTAATCTGTAAGGTTGTTCTTTTCTTCTTTGGTGGTGTCGCAGCACCCGCTTCACAAACATATTTTAATTTTTGGTTTTTCTCAGGGGGGTCATCATCTCCACCAGATTGTGAATTTGTTCTAGATACACCAGCTTCTAATATCAATTTCCTTGTTTCCTTCCAAGAGGTTTGAGTTGTATTGGTTTCCTTGGGCGCTTCTTTCTATGATGAAGAGACAGAATGTGTTTTAACTATATGATTTAACCAAACTTGTGACTTATTCAAAATCTGAGAAGTTCTAGCCTTGACATTTGTTTCTTCTTCATTTTCAGGCCACTGGAATGAAGATAAAACAACATCATGATATGATTTATCTATCATGTTTGAATGATCATTCAGAATATTTTTTGGAACATAAGGAATGATATTGAAAGATATCATTTGACTTAATGTCAGTCTCATGAAATTTCTCCTAAAAATTTCTTTTTCATGAAATTTCTCATTTGTACATATTTTATATTTACAAACGTCATCTGGTTGCAAAGTTCCAGGAAGATAAGATAATCAGAGGCATACCTGGGCAACTTTAGAGGTGCCTTTTCATAACCACCGATTCTCAAGTATGAGAAACTTTTGAATTAGATGTAGAAGCTACCGTAATTTTTAATCAAAGCTCTAGCCTCTTCTGAAATTCTATTCTTGGGGTTTCCTTCCATATCCCTTATAAGCGTCATGAGGAAAGCATCATGGACACGGGAAAATTTCCTCATGCCTTCTTCTTTATGTAATTGGGGAAAACAATTGTAAACAAGAGCACCATTTGCAAGATTACCCACTTGCTTTAACCCTGGCCAAAACATCCTTCCAACAGCCAACACATAGAGAAATACACAACATAAATGGAACTGTTTCTGTAGACACCCAAATATGTCCACTTAATTAAATGAATACTTAGCATTTATTTGATCATTTAACCATCGATGAATAATTAATTAAATTAATATTTAATTAAATCATCTTAACCCTCTTCTCCTATTAATTAAATTGTACCTTGTCTATATGCTTTGATCGATGTCCACTGGAAAATGCTCACGTTTTTAGCACAAGGAAGGCGGCCAAGGTCGTGGCATTTGACTTTAAGACTACAAATTACATTTGCTTTAAAGTTTCTAAATCCCTTTCAACAAATCCATTTTAGACATACCCTACAAAATATTCTTTCAAAAAAAATGAAAACCTCTTTCAAAGCCCACGTGGGGGGCTAAAAGAGTATTTTCTTTTACCTTGTTTAAAAAAATAAAAATAGAATAGCTTGTAAAAATTGTTTTTAATTAGTTTCTTTCAATTAATTTGTTTTTTTTGTTTTTTTTAATTAGTTAGTGTTTAATTATTTTTTAAATTTTAATTTGTTAATTTTAGATTTTTTTTAATCAAATTTAAATTTGTTTGTTAATTAGGTCTAATTTTGGTCAGTGTGATTAGATTAATGTTTGGAAACATGTTGCTTTTTTTAGTAGTGTCAATCTATTTTTTAATTTGGAAACTAATCTAGGGCTTGCATCTTGTGCATGACATCAAGGAGCGTTTTTCTAACAATTTGTTGTGCAAGTGTTGAAGACTTTGATTTTGTAATATTTTCTCTAACATGTTTTAAATGGTGTAAATTGATCAAACCCCTAGGATAGGCAATTTTTTTTATTTTGCGCAACAAATGGTCTAAAACGAACAATCATACTTTTCTATCTTGGTTAAAATGAACGATCACATTGTCACTTTGCTACAATCTTGGTTTAAAACGAACAATCACTTTGTGATCTTGGTTTAAAAAGAACAATTAGCTTGTCGTTTGGGGATTAAGCTCACACTTTTATCTTGCAAGTGGTAAAAAGAACACGACGCTTTTCATTCTTCATTTCAAGAAAATGATGTTATTGATTTTATGCTTTCTTACAAATGGTAAAAAGAAGACTCATTTTGTGATGTTGGTACAAAAAGAATCCTCATGTGTGATTGACAACTACAAACTCACATTTTGCAATCTGGTTTTAAAACAAATTCATATTTTTCTATGAAGGGTTACTTGAACATTGTCTACCATGCTTGTAAATTGATAAGCATATGCTCTCCCCTAAAATGAGTGACCAAAATTCCAGACTCACTCTTTCAATTCATTGCAATAAGGATAAATCCTTTAGAAGGCCTACCCTCTCGAGAAGCCCATAAGGTCGATGAGAGGGGAACGACCTAAGTGGGGAACAATGAATGCCAAGTAATCCAACCCACTATAATCAAATGTGGATGTGATGAAAATCATGTCCAACGGTTTTTCTCATTGATTAGCCTTCCCCTAGTATCCTTAAGATATGTAAAGCCTTTGTTCTAAAGGTTGGGAAGCCTCCCGAGGGAGTTTATCATTGAAGGCCGAATGAAACCCTTTCTACGAACCTTAAGCATAGAAGCCAAACTAATTCAATTAGCCAAACATTTGTAATATCATAGTGAAAGGGTGGGGAAGAATCCACTCCCAAGGCACTCACCATATATCTCCCATGAAAATGATCCAATTGAGGAGCAATTCTCTTTGGTTCAAATTTTGGAAAAAGGCAAAAAAATGGGCACACCTTAGGGTGTGAGAGGGTTGTTTGAGTTGTCGGAGTATCAAGTGTGGGCTATTGATATTAGGAATGACCTTTTTGACAATAGTAGATTCGGATTGATTTGTCTTTCGTTTGTTCAAAGAGATGTGAAAACAAAAGGGGATTTGAAAATATTCTTAAGCAAATTGGAAAAGATCTTAAACATACACATTTCATCAACAATTATCATGAGAAAAGAAGTGTGTCTATGTGCTTATGTGCTTATTGTATCTTCTTGTCAAAGATATCATCAAACATTTGAACCAATTTTCACTCCAACAATAATCTAAACAACAATTCAAACATTCTTGAAAAATCCATCAATGCTTCATATGTGGAAATCTCTCAAATACACCAATAAATTAATTAACCAAAAAGAAGCAAAGTGAAAAGAAAATCCAAAAGAGAAGAAGCTTATTATACAAGAACTGTAAACTTTTGTTAAAACATAGCACCTTCCTCCATCGGTATCACAATTTTGATTACGATTTCATCTACAATTTTGAAATAGAACCCCTTACATCACAAGCTTTCTTTGAAAGAAGGGATTTCTCATATAGTCATAATCACAGTCAACGTATTCATCCACCATACATTCCACAACCCACAATAACCTATTAGAGATTCAAAGGTTACACCTCTTCCATATTTCATCTTCTTAAGTCATTCTCTAATCTTCCATATTTCATAAGTTTTCTATATTTCATCTTCACTCATCAAATTCAAATAGTTTCCAAAGTTCATACTTTTAATTTTCTTAACTCATTCACATCTTCCATATTTTTATCATTTTCCACACATATCATCCACATCTCATCATTTCCATAAATCATTTCCCAAATCACAATCTTCTCCAAAATTTCCTCTTCATCCAAACATTTCCATATTTCATATTTCAAATTCGCATTTCCAAATTCACATATCTTCCATAATCACATTTCCAAATTCACATATCCTCCATATTCACACTTCAAATCATTTCAAAATCATACCTCAAATTCACACATCTTCCATATTCCAAAATCAAGACATCCAAACATTTCCATATTTCATATTTCAAATTCGCATTTCGAAATTCACATATCTTCCATAATGACATTTCAAATTCACATATCCTCCATAATCACACTTATTTACATCTTCCATAAATCATTTCCAAATCATACTTAAAATTCACACCATCTTCCATATTTCATCTTCTTCAAAATTACACATTCATTCCAAAGTTCAAAATCCAAAACATCAAATTTTCATTCAACATACAAAGGTTTTGTGCTTAGTTCTTTTGGGATATTGCTAATCACATCAAAAAAAATACTCTCTTGTGTGTCTCTACATCTAGGATCAATCATCCTAAAGGGAATTTCTAAGCATCATAGATAGGTTAAAACTAGTTCATGAGTGCATCCTCACATTACTAGGTAGTTTGGGATTGTAACAACACAACCCTTGCTGCACCTCATCTCACAATTGTTGAAACACCAAACAAGCAATAAAAAAAAGGACTTTGTTAAGATCTGCACCTTGGTAAAAAAGATCACTCATCCATAAAATTTTCATCATCAAATCTTGGAATCATAAAGAAGGGAATCAAATACCCAATTTTCACCCACCTTACTTCCACAAATACAAACTTCAAACATGGCTAGGATTAAATCTCAAAGTCAGAGATGACCACAAAATTAAATATGGAAAGAGGAAGAGGACGTTAACCCCTTTTTCAGGAAGAGGAGACCCCGACACTCCTACACAAGCACAGATAGAAGAAGCCACTAGTAATCCCATATTCAATAGACTCTTTGAGGAAATTCTTAGGGGGAATTCTAACACCCATTTCCTAAGACTTGCTCAAGAAGGAGAAAAAATCCCACCAGACTTTGACATGTCACAACTTAGGGATGCACCAGAATAAGCCCAACATAGCCATCAGCAAGAAATAAATCGAGATGACAGGAGGGCAAGCAATACCCACAACTATGACAATAACTATCAACAAGGGAATGAACCACCTCCTCTCACAGAAATGGATATGTTAAGACAACAAATACAAGACCTCACCCAACAAGTCAATTCAGGAAGGTCACAAAAGCAATCTTCTCTCAAAGATATCTGTCCCTATCCATTTGATAGGCACATGATCATGCCTCCTTTCCCATGCAATTTCGAAACACTAAAATTTGACAAATACAAAGGGAAAGGAGATCCAACAGACTATGTGAGAGAATTTTACACCGCATGCTTAGAGGTGGCATATGAAGAAACATATTTAATGCACCTTTTCCCTCAAAGTTTAGGCGGATCAGCCATACAATGGTTTTCACACTTTCCTAGAAGAATAAGAACATTTGAGGACCTATTCCAAAAATTTATCACTCATCATGCACACAACATAGAACGTGATGTCTCCATGGTTGATCTATGTAATACAAAACAAAAGAATGGAGAGTTATTCTCAACATTATTACATATATGGAAACACCTTTCTAGTAGACATTCTTTCCCCATTCTAGAGGAACAATTAGTTGAAATTTTCATTTCGAACTTAAATGAAGAGATGGAATTCTACTTAGACATCAAATGTTTGGACACTTTCAAAGACGTGATAACCAAGGGGCTTAAGATCAAGAAATCCCTTATCAAAAAGAGACTTGTAAAAATATACAAAGACAACAAGGATGGTCCACAACCAACCTACAACAGTGACAAACCCAAATTTTGGGCCAAGAACAAAAACTTTGTTAAGGATGGTGTTGTACATGAAAGAACTATCAAAATCGCTCAAACTATAGTCAAAATTGTAGGACAAGCAAATAATCATAACAACCCCACTACCAATCAAGCTAATCCCTCAAACAATCAAGGCAATCAAACTCCCAACACGTAGCAAGAGGCACCTAAAAAATAGGTACCCTACCTACAAACCCAATTGAACGTACACACCCTTAGGAGAACCTCTTGAAAAGATATTACGACAACTTATATCTTCTGATCTCATCACATTACCTAAAACATCAAACTATGAACCACAAGTTAAACCTTCATGGTGGAGAAATAATGAGTATTGTGAATTTCACAAGGGAAAAGGACACAAAACAAAGAGTTGCCATCACTTAAAAGATATCATTCAAGACCTCGTTGATCGAAGTGACATAGAATTCGATGGCCATAATGCAAAAACTTCCAATATGGATCATACCATGTTCAAGAATCCACTCCCATTATATGAGAAATGAGGTCCCTCCCATCAAGGTAAAAACCAAGATAGAACGACGAACTATACTTGCATACCATATACCTATACCATCAACAACCTTTTTGATGTCAATGAACAAGTTTCAACCATTACGATCAAAGGCAAAGATCTAGCATGCAATGTTGTTACATGTCGTAGCAATATCACTGTACAAGGAGCACCCTCAAGAGTGACATACATGCCCAAACAATATAGCCTTGTGGATCAACTAGATAAGACACCAGAACTCATCTCCATACTAGAGATTTTGTGCCTATTACCCTCATATAAAACCATCTTAGACCAAGCTCTCCCAGAAGCGTTAGTTCCATCCAACCTCAAAACAGATTAATTTCAAGCCATGGTTGGAAGTCTCAAATCATCACCATGTCTCACTTTTGTAGAGAATGACGACGCGTCCTTTCAATAACCGCATAATGCCCCTCTCCACATTTAGGGATTCATACATAAACATAGAATCAAGTGAGTCTTGATTGACAATGGATCTAGCCTTAACATTTTCACATTACAATTAATAACAACATTGGGGTATGCAACAGGAGGAGTTGATGCCAGAAAGAGGATCACCATCAAGTCCTATGATGATGCATAATGCTCCTCTAAAGGGTGTGTTACTCTACAATTCAAGGTAGGACCTATGGTGAAAATGTGGTTTCTCAAGTCCTAGACCTCCCTCTTCCATATAATCTCCTATTAGGTAGACCATGGATTCATGCCATGCAAGTAGTACCATCCACTTACCATCATTGCATCAAGTTTCCACACAACGAAGTAGAGATTACCATCCTTGGTGATGCCAACCCATTCACCTTTTGCAATAATATAAGGCATCAACCTAATATCATATTCCCTAGCAATAGAGAAGCCACTGCCTCGTCATCCTACATCCACCCCGCAAATATCACCAGGACACCAATCCCTACACTCAAACAGGAGAAGTTGAAAATGAAAGTAAAGGATGAAGGCCCAGGAGAATATAACATTAGCCAAATACCCCTCTCACCTAGGATTCATGGAAAACCACAACTGTCACTCAAGCCACCTATTACAGCCAATACTGATACACTTGATGGATTCATCCCAAGGAGGTCACAAGAGAAAGAAACTATTGATGAAGACTTAGTAGGATGGATCTACATAGACCCTTCTGATAAAGGAAAACAACAAATCAAGATCTCTACAGAGACGTGTGGTAAAGGGTTTACTTTGATGCAAAATATGGGCTACGATGGCCATAGCGCATTAGGATCCCACAAAAAAGTCATACAAGAGCCACTATAACCCTTGTTAAAACCACAAGATAAAACGAGACTCAGATTCAACCCTAGTTTAGGAGGCTCTTCTAAACTCGGGGTTACAATCAAACAAAAGAAGACAGCTTCTAAATTCATCCCTTCTAGAAGCAAGATAATGTCCATTGCAGACCAATCTACAACATCAGAAAACCCAAGTCATGCCAGGACTTCTCACTCACTGTGTCCATAGGCACCAAACATGCAAAAGGATGATATTACACAAAGGTCAATCACTTATAGGTTTCCACTTCTATCCATTTCAGTTATTCAATCAACACCATCAAACCCATCATATAAAACCCTTGAAACAGTTGTCGACAAACCTTTGACACCTATAGACATCCTTGTAATATATAGTGACAAAGTTCTACCAAGTGATTCTGAGAACAATTCAAATGAATATGAATGAGGTTCTTTACATGCCTCTAACAAGGATTCTTTAGATCATAAAGGAGTTGATGGAGATCTGTGGATCAAGACCTTTTGGGATCTAGATACTAAAGATACTTCAAGGACCGATAGGTTACATCTCGAGCCCGAATACGAAGAGGACAGTACTGAAAATGGCCTTGATACCTCCATCTTAACCATAACCAACACATCCTATGAACTTAACCTTACTGATGAGGTAATGCCAATAATCCACCTGGACCTTATCAACTAGAACTAGCAAACTTCCCCATGCCTTGACACCTTCCAAAATGATGAGGCCATCATAGACTTTCTTGAATTACGGGATAACATGCCAAGTGGGGATTATAAATTTGGGTATGCTATTGAACTTAACAGTGTGAATTAATTTGGAGAGAATGCCAAACCTTTCACTCAAAAAATATTACAATCAAAACAGGATCCTCAAGTGAAAACCACACAATGGCACTTTTTGATCCCAAAACAATAAAAACAAATGATGCATCCAAGGGAGAAAACCTCTATAAGGAGCCTGAGGATGAAAGGTTTGACATTCTCCCTTTTAGTACTAATCAAGAGAGATCATCTATTCTCATCAAAGAGACAAAGGAAGTCAATCTAGGGCCACCAAAAAATCCACACATAATACATCTAGCAAAATCATTAACTCCAGCAGAAGATCCTAATTTTACCAAATTTTTCAAGAAGAGATAGATCAATTTTGCATGGTCCTATGCGGACATGCCAGGAATTGATCCAGAGCTAGTAATGCATCATTTGACAGTAGCAGAAGGAGCAAAACCAGTCAAACAAAAACTTAGAATGGTACATCCTCAGATCGCACTATTAGTAAAAGAAGAACTCAAAAAGTTATTAAACGATGGTTTCATAAGACCCATTGATTATGCAAAATGGATCTCCAACATTGTCCCAGTGGCCAAACCAAATGGGGGCATTCGTATATGCACAAATTTCAAATATCTAAACAAGGCATTTCCTAAAGATGATTTCCCTCTACCCAATATTGATATGATCATGGACCTAACAACAGGACATGCAATGCTATCTCTCATGGACGAGTTCTCAAGATACAACTAGATTAAGATTGCCCTAGAAGATCAACATAAAATAACTTTTACATGCCCATGAGGTACATACTATTAGAATGTGATATCATTCAGTCTCAAGAATGCATGAGCTACATATCAAAGGGAAATGACTACCATCTTCCATGACATGATGCATACACTAATGGAAGATTGTGTAGATGATTTACTAGCTAAAGGATTAACAAGAGAGGGTCCACCTCGTGATGCTTGATAAAATTTTCACTCGACTGGAGCAATATAATGTATGCCTAAATCTAAAGAAGTGTGTTTTTGGAGTAACCTTTGGGAAGCTCCTAGGACACATTGTCTCAAATAAAGGAATTGAGTTTGATCCTACAAAATTCAAAGCAATTATGGAGATGCCACCTCCCAACAACATCAGTCAGTTGAGGAAATTACAAGGAAGGCTGCAGTCTATATGACGGTTCATTGCACAATTGGCCAACAAATGTCATCCCTTCACACATCTACTCCATAAGATTGCCCATTTCAAATGGGAAGAGAACTGCCAACAAGCATTCTTGCAGCTTAAGGATTACTTGATGACGCCACCATTGCTATCACCACCATCTCCAAACAAGCCATTATTTTTATACATATCATCTATAGCTATGGCCTTAGGAGTATTACTAGCACAACATAATTCCAAAGGAAAAGAATGTGCAGTATACTACATCTCTAGGACACTAGTGGGGTATAAACTCAAGTATACACCTATTGAACGAGCTTGTCTTATCATGATTTAGCAGCAAGCAAACTGAGGCCCTACATTCTAACACACAAGATATAACTCATTAACAAAATAGATCCACTCAAGTATTTACTCTGTAAAGTAGCACTAACAGGTCATTTGGAAAAGTGGGTTATGCTCCTCGGTGAGTTTGACATAGAATTTGTGGACTGAAAAGAAATCAAAGGGCAAGTCATTGCAGATCAATTGGTTGAAGTGCCACTAATAGGAGACCATCCTCTCATTTCAAATTTTCCAGATGAAGAGATCTTCACAGTCATGCCAGCATAGAAATGGAAGCTATATTTTAATGGGTCCTACACTAGACATGGTTTAGGAGCTAGCATTATTTTTATCACACCTCAAGGTGGTAACATTCTAAAATCATACAGGCTCACATTCCCATGCACAAATAACATAGAAAAATATGAGGCTTTGATCATAGGACTACGAATGGTCATCCAATGGAATTTGAAGGAGCTACAAGTCTATGGCGATTCATAGCTGGTAATTCGGAAGGTTAATGATGACTATCAAACTAAGGATAACAATCTTATGATTTACAAGAAGATGGTGGATAGTTTCAAATAATTATTCATAGCTATCACCTTTGAGTAGATTCCTTAAGATTAGAACCAATCTGCAGATGCAATGGCTACCATATCCTCTCTCCTTGATCTTCCACAAAACTCAACACGCTACTAGTTCTTAGTTGAACAGCTTTGGATCCCCACTTATGATATCTCAGAATCTGAGATGGTATGTCAACTCATCGGTCCTTATTCCCCATGGTATGGTGAGTTCTATGCTTACCTAAGTGACCAAATCCTTCATATGTCAATCTATCCGATACACCATCATTGTCGAAACCCTATATCGATGAGGTCTTGATGTCACTCTCCTCTGATGTTTAGAGAAAGGTGAGGTGACCATTGTTAGGTCTCGGAGGCCACTAAGAGGGGGGGGTGAATCAGTTGTCAAATAAATTCAAACCAAAACTACTTAACCAACTTAATGCTTAATACCGGTAAACCAGTTTAATAAGTCGATAGATAGTTTTAATTGTTAATTGTTATACCGGTAAGGATTAGTGCATGAAACATAAAGACAAAGTCATCCATAACACATAACACCAATATTTGTACGTGGAAACCTTGTAAGGGGAAAAACCATGGTGGGAAACCTTACCCACAATCAGATGATACTACTACAGATAGTAAGTGTACATAAATGGGGTCTGCACATGCAGAAAGTCCAAGCACCTAGAGCTCACTACTCAATCACAAAATGGGAGTCACATTGACTACAGTTGGATGGTTAAATCCAATAAGAATGTACTGCACAAAATAACATCTTCATATGTTGGATTCAGTACCGGTGTAGTTCTGATTGTCTTCACAAAAACCCTCCTTCAATCTTCAAATGATGTCTGTGTGTATAGCTCTACTTATTCTCGCATATACCTTCACACAATCCTTTTTTGCATTCCACACATGATCTTACAAATAAGATCTTACATTTATACCATAACCTAAGACCAATTTGAGTAGGTTGGCTCTATAAGATATTACAATAAAAATATTTTACAAACAATACAATATCTGATGCAATAACCGATTCAACATGTCGGCTTAGTGCATTTACAACAATAATTAATCATCTCCTTAGTGTGTTGTGTTGATCTGGAAAAGATAAACCTGTCAGTGTAACCTGGACCTATTTGCTGGTAACAACAAATATGCAAATGCTAATGTACCAATAAACAAAACTTCAAAACATAGTATCCACACAATGTCTTAGACATAACCAAGTGTTTTCCATATTGTTTCAAGTGTCGATGATCATTATAACTTGCCGGTGTACCAGATACCGGTAATTGTGCATGAGTCACTTGCTTGTCGGTGAATGTTGTTGATTCTCCAAAGTGCCAGAGTTGATAAGTGTTTAGTAGGTGTTGACATCAATGACAAAACCATACCAAAATACCAAAAATCTCCCCCTTTGGCATTGATGGCAACACAAGATGGAAAAACCATCAAAGTGCCAAAATAGAAATGCCGAATACCAAAAACCAACAATCTCCAAAAAGAGATCATAACCAGAAATCAAAATACAGATACAGAGAGTAATAATCTCTCTCAAACAACAATCTCTCCCCTTGGGAGCAACATATGTTTTCCTTGTGTTTTTCCATACCAATCTCTCCCCCTTTGACATCAATTGCCAAAGTTCTTACCAAAAACATCTTACCAAGCCAAGTTCATATACAAAAGACCAATCAATTTAGTATACCAACTACTCCCCCTGAGAAGTAGCTTCCCATCAAAAGCTAGAATAAAAGATTTCTCTGTTAATTCTATCGGTTGATGACAATCATCAACTTCCTAAGTCTCTACCATTGGGGGTATGACCCCAAGCTGATCTCTAAGATATTCAAAAGTCTCCTTAGGCAGAGGTTTAGTAAAGATATCTGCAATCTGCTCTTTAGTATTCACATAAACCAGTTTTATTTCCTTTGCTTCAACATTTTCCCTTAGAAAATTTAGTTTGATAGAAACATGTTTGGTTTTAGAATGTAATACCGGATTCTTAGATATATCAATTGCTGCAATGTTATCACAATAGATAGTAATAGGTTCCTTGCATTTTACCTTTATGTCTTTCTATTACTACTTATCAAGTTGCCATTAGTTTTATGTTCAAAGTTATTCTATATACTCTAGTCGGTTACTACTACCGAAATATTCAGTCGGTATGCACAGTCCAGTCGGTTATAGAAGAAAGTAGTCTCAGAGCGTAGTATACAACGAGCTATCTACCGAGTATCATTCCATGTCTACGGAGCAACAAAGATGACACATCGAGTTGATATACACTGAGTGAAACGTGTTACCAGATTCATTGAACCTGGACATACATATGAAAACGTGTTACAAGATCGAGGCACATAGAACCGTTATCACATTGGAAATTGCACTTAAAGATTGTGTATGATTTTGAGATCATCTAACCAATGAAATATTTTGCATGGTTATTCATTCGATAAAATATATTTGTAAGATCGAAGCAATGAATGGATCACCGACATAAGAGATCTATTTATACAACATGGATTAAGATCAGATATATACATGTAGCATGACAGAAAGGAAGATATAGAAATATATGAAGAAAGACATGTGAAAGCACTAAGTGTTATGACTGTTACAGAGACACAGAGGTCACCGAGAAGGATTTCAGAGAACAGTCAAAGAACAGAGTAAACAGAAAGGTTTACCGAGTTACTATATGGGTTACCAAGGTATACTATAAACAAGGTAATCTTATTCTAAGCACATAGAATCTGCTATAACATTCCAGATGTAAAGTTGCAGATATTTGTAATGATTTTATTGTAATATTTTGAAGTTGTAAGAGAAACCTTTAACAGGGTAAAAGACTCTAATCAAGTCTATGAATTGTAAAGCCTCTAACCAGGTGCAACATTTAGATTAAGTGTTATAAAATCCTTTAGCAAGGTAGATCTAATAGATCTTGATACTCCTAACAGGGTAAGCTATCAGAAATAGATAAACATGTAGCTCTAACTGAGCAATCTTTATTATTGCAATAGTGAAGTTGTGGGTGCCATCCCCATCGCAGTTTTTCTCTCTAACCAAGAGTTTCTGTGTAACCAAAATATATGTGTTATGGAGTGAATCATGTATGATTGTTATCTATTTGTTTCAACTTTATATTATGTTACTGCACTATTTGGTTTATGCATAACAGTAAAGTTATTATTGAAGAAAAGTTTTGAAGTACTGATTCACCCCTCCCATCTCAGTACATTAACTTTCCATATTGGGCCTAACAATTGGTATCAGAGCTTCAATCTTGGAAAAGGGTTTAACTACCTAAAGAGAAAGATCTTATCAATGGAAGGCTATAAACAATCTCGGAGGATTGTGTATCTGCAAGAAGAGCTAGATCATGCTAATTAAGTGATTGCAGACATGCAAAGGCAAATGCAAAAATCTCTGAAAGTGAGAAGAATATTATCTAATGATTTGCAGGACTCTCAAGAGTTAGTGGAACAAATTGAGACATCATCTGAGAATAGTATATTTGAAGAGACTAAAGAAATAATTGGAGTATTGAAAGAAAAGAACAAAGCACTGGCTGATCAACTAAAAGCAATGAAAAGAGAACATGAACATTTCAGCGCACAGATGACTGAAAATCTTGATGCATTGAGGACAACCGTGAATAAAGTAAGAGATCTAGAAAGAGAGAAACAACAACTTGAAGTCTTAGTATCTGATAAGGATGATGAAATCACAAGGTTGACTGGAATTCAACAAAACCCGTCAAATCAACTAGGCTATGCACATCATGAAGCAAATCTGAAAGATGATGAGAATCAAGCATTGAAACTTGAAGTATCAAGGTTGACCAATGAACTTGAAATAGAGAAGAAATCCAAAGAAACACTGAAAAAGAGTTATGAAGCATCAAAGATGTTGGATGAGCAACTGAATACAAGAAGACCCAACAAAGATGCAGGACTTGGTTACAAAGGAAAAGACTCTACCAAGAAGGGAATCCATACTACCGAGAGAGGAGAATCATCAAAGCAAGCTGGAATCAAGAAGAACATCAAAATAAAGAAGCCGATTTGCAACTACTATGGAAATCAAGGTCACACTGCCAACATGTGTCAAATCAGAAAAGGTAAGCAACCAAATGTCACTAAGTCCAATGGTTATTGTTACAATTGCAATAAATATGGTCACACATCTAATCAATGTAGGACAAAGTCTGTTAACAATTATTAGAAGCCAAAATTCAAAGGGTTTTGTAAAAACTCCAATAGATATGGACACAGTACCGAGAAGTGTTGGCTTAAGCAAAAGAACTATATGTGGCCTGCACATCGAGCAAATGCTAGAGTTTACCGAACTCACACAAATCCTTACCGACAGTATTTTGTAGTACCATGGGATTACAATACAAGGATATGGTGTGAATGTTGTGGAAGATATGGACATATAAGTGCCAACTGCTTTATAAGGTTTGGGATGAACAACCGAAGATCATGGAGAAATCCTAGTATGGCATGTTTTCATTGTCACAGAGTGGGACACTTGGCTAGAGATTGCAGAGATCAACCTAGAAAAGACACTGAGGAAATAAAAGAAAAATTACATATGATTTGGAAAAAGAAGGAAATTGTGTCAAATGAAGAAAGCACCTTACCTACCGAGTTAGGTGCACCTATTCCAAATTAATCGGTAAAGGTATGAAGGGACTGCATTCTCTCAAGGTTAAATCTTAACAGTTCCTAGTTTATTATGTACTTAATTCAAAATCTACATAATTAAGATGTAGTAGTAAGTTTGAAATTATATCAAAGTCTTTTGGAGCACTATACAGGAAACCTATCAAGTCGGTGAATACAGGAAACCTGTCAAGTCGGTAAATGAAGGAAGTTTGGTTAATCGGTTAAAGCACAAAAGGAAAGAAAGTTTAGTGGAACCGAGTGCATTTAATGTTTTTGACCTAACCTGCATGGAGCCCGATAAGGTATATTGTGTACTTAAAGCATTTTCGCGGTCATTTTTACTTACCAAGTTTTCGAGAGAGTAGAGCAAAGCGAATCTAAGGTGATCAAACCTCCTATAAAGCAAATTCAAGGTATTTACATCAATCTCAACACATTGTTAAGATGGTTTACCGATCTTATCAAGTTGCTATTATCTGCTAAGTGTGAATCATCTGTCGTTTGAAAATCCTGAAACCCTAAGGATCTTTTGTTAGTTTTTATCTGAAATCTACAAATGGCACCTAAGATCCAAGATCCCATTGTTGTCAAGAATGTCGAGAAGCCCTCACTAAAATACTCGTTAACTCCCAAAGTTGCATCTGAACCGGATGACAAAACCGCATTTTCACTCATCTCGGATAGAGTGTTATTAGTCGAGGATGTGAGATTCTTCACCAAATGTCATGTTGAAGAACTCGGTCATGTTGAAATCAAAGGCGCCTATGATGAGTTATGCATAGATGGTAAATTGAATAGCAAGTATGAGCACATTAAGATCAAGGGATTCACTGAAGCCCTAACCTATCCCCATGTGTTCAAACCCCAGTGGGTCAAGTTTTTTCTGAGCAGAGTTCACGATGATTTCATGTGGTTAGAGGAGCAACCATTTAAGATTACCAAGGAAATCATTCATCTGATTACCGGTTACCCTATTTATGATCATGCCCGAGCCCAAAAGATGATATCACAGAAGGAATTGATCAGTTTAACTAGAGTGGAATCAGATTGCAGAGGACTGAAATTGAACAATGTAATAGATGAAGAACTAAAATTTGTCATTAGGGTAATAGGCTACTATTTCTTCCAATCAGCAAGGGAAAATAGTGTACCCTGTGCAGCAGTAGACCTAGCATACAAAATTGTGAAAAAGGGAATGAAAATTGATCTTTGTGAGGTGTTGCTGAAAAACCTATTTGAGAATCTGAATACCATCAGGAAGCCGAAGATGAACAACTCGGCTAATACACTAAAGTTTGGATCACTACTTGTATGCATGTTTTTCTATTTTGAAAAATTCTTTCTATCAGTCGGTAAAGTTGTTTGGGAACTACACCGACCAATCACCCATCAGATTAATGACTTCATCAAGAAGTTAGGTGATAATTTTGATGATATTATGGATGATTACTTTAGTAAGTTTCAAGAGAAAATGCATAACAGGTACCGGATTCCACCCCAGCTAGTGGAGAAATACAAAAATGACGTATGTTTTGAAGTAGACACTTATTATTGTTATGTGAATGTTGTGGAACCAAGAACTTAATCTTTGTCACCGATGGGTTACGAGATCAATCTTGACATCACACAACAGCAAATTGATGCAATTCTTACATTGCCAAGACATGCTACTGAGCTGAGGTATGGAACCTATGAAGAAGTGAAGGAAAAAGTAAAAATGAGCATTGTAGTACCCAAAGCTACAAGAAAGGCAACAAAGATGATAAAGGCGTTATTGGAGAAATTCAGAGAAGACTCTTCCTCCACACCTATCAAAGGCACTTTAGCCATTACCGAAGAGGAATCTGAAGCCCAAGAGGCAGCTATAACATTGAGCACCGAATTGCCTAAGGGAAAAGTGTTGAAAAGAAAGAAATAGGACACATCAAAGGCCTCACCGACTCCACCAACAAAGCGACCTAACACTAGAGCATATGCAGCTTCACTGAGTAAGAAAGAAAAGAGTGTTACTGTTCCTAAGGTAACAAAAACTTACAAGAAAACTACTCGGAGACTCATTTTGGCAAAAGAGTCTAGTGACACCGAATCTGAGGATGCAAGCAAATTTTAGATTGTCAAGAGCAAAAAGGTAAATGTACATAGTGTTGAAAAATTTTGTGCTAATCTGAAAGAATATGGTGGATTTGGAGGATTCAGATATGTTAAGTATGAAACCAGAAATAATGATGAAAAGAGACAAATTGAAGAAGCTGTCATCGGTACACTTCTAAAATTTTGGTTGGCTCCATTGGAACTATCTAAGTCACTTCCAAATGAATTATATTTACATATTGACAATAGGTGGAAGTATGCAATGGACTCGGAGAAACAGATCAGAGAAAGAAGGCTGGTACATCTCTTTCCTGACATGTCAATAGCTGAAATAAAAGAACATCTGACAACCTACAACTCAAAGTTTCTCGTAAAACAAAGAGCCTTAAAACTGATGAATGGGCTATATATTGAAGTAGAAAATGAGACAAAAGCAAAGTGGTAGGAAATATTTAAAATCAAGGATGCAGGTGAGCAAGTTGAAGTTGAAATTATTGATGTCACCGAGCAAGAACCTGATGTTACCGAGCAAGACCCTGTTGACACCATTCAAATAGATGAAGATATCATGGATACAGAGGCACCGGAACAGGAAATGATAGAAGGCAATGCATATGAAAAACTTGTATCCCGTGAATCAGTCTTGGAACAAGTTCAGCCTTATCCACCGGTCAATCAACCTGTCTCAACCGAAACCCCTCAGGATACGAATAAAGGCACCGAAGGTCACAAGTCTATAGTAGGAGAAGGTACTACTCAAGAACAGACGTCTCAAGCACCTTCTAGCACTGAAAATGTTGAAACTGAGACACCGAGTACCGAGACACCAAAGGACTCTACAGAGGCTAAAGAAACTAACCAAAGTGTTGCCTCTACCAAGCAACCTACCGAGGGTCATCAAGCCTCACAAGCCATTGTCTTAGTTCCATCAGTGAAAGGTAAAGAAAAGAAGATGAAAAAGCATAGTTTTAAAGTTGATTTGTCAAAACCAATAGTGTTGCCCAATGTAGACATATAAAAATTAAAGGGGCAAGCACTCATTTATTTTGGTGAACTATGCAAAGCAAAGGCCGAACAAGAGAAGCAAATGGTGATTCAAAAGAAAAATAAAGTACTTCAGAAGGTGAAAGCACTCTTAATAGATATGCTACCTGAAGCTACAGTGTCAACAGATGCAGGCCATCCACATTCAACTGATGAACTCCTAACAAAGATAGAGACATCTGGAGTAGATGCATCGGAATATTTGAGCAAGCTAAAAGACAAGGAGCTCACTGCAAAAATGATAGAAGAGGTACAGAAAGCTATAGCTATTGGCAAAGTTAAACTTGTCAAATTTATTGCTGAGTTGACTCCTCAACTCAAGCACATTCTTTATTTATTTCAGAAACTCTGTACATTTTCTTTATTCATTAAAGACATCAAAAGTAAAATAGAGGCAATTGAGAAAAAGATCACTGATCTCTCAAATAAGTTGACCACAAAGCCAAATTCAGTTTAGAATTTCTATACCAAGCTACAATAGCTCATGGCTCAATAATTGGACCTAAGAAATGAAGAACACAAGATCAGGATGGACATAATGACACTTTAGACATTATTCCTTCCTCATCTTTCATCCGTCCAAGAACAGATCAACTGAGCCACCTCCTTATCTACTACATAAGAGGGAAGCACTCTAGATGGCTTAATATCGTTATTGGATGATATTCAAGCGCAGAATTCTTTAATGGACAGTGTAAAGGATGCACTCTCTATCGCTCTCACCAAAGCATGGACCAAGTACAAATCCATTTTTGACAAGTTGCCACCACCGAATGGTAATTAAGTTTTGATGTTTGTCAAAAAGGGGGAGTGATACAGTATTAGGGGAGTGATATAGTATTCAAAGTATCAAACAAAAGGAGTGTAGTATACAGGGGGAGTATACCGAGCAGAGTAAGCAGAGTACCCAAGAGCAGTGAATAGAACAGTAAGAAAAGAACAAGTACAGAACACAGAACATTGATCACTGAGCATGCAAAATCAAAGTTTTGTACAGTATATCGATAAGGGGAGTATATCTGGATTTACTATTTCATTGACTATTGTATATACTGTCAGTATAGTCAAATTTTACAAGTATATAGATTATTGAGTTATAACTTTGAAAGTAGTTTTTGTCAAACATCTCAACTAATGTCAAAAGGGGAGATTATTACTACTTATCAAGTTTCCATTAGTTTTATGTTCAAAGTTATTCTATATACTCTAGTCGGTTACTACTACCAAAATATTCAGTCGGTATGCACAGTCTAGTCGGTTATAGAAGAAAGTAGTCTCAGAGCGTAGTATACACCGAGCTGTCTACCAAGTATCATTCCATGTCTACCGAGTAGCAAAGATGACACACCGAGTTGATATACACCGAGTGAAACGTGTTACCAGATTCATTGAACCTAGACATACATATAAAAACGTGTTACAAGATCAAGGCACATAGAACCGTTATCACATTGGAAATTGCACTTAAAGATTGTGTATGATTTTGAGTTCATCTAACCAATGAAATATTTTGCATGGTTATTCATTCGATAAAATATATTTGTAAGATCAAAGCAATGAATGGATCACCGACATAAGAGATCTATTTATACAACATGGATTAAGATCATATATATACATGTAGCATGACACAAAGGAAGATATAGAAATATATGAAGCAAGACATGTGAAAGCACTAAGTGTTATGACTGTTATAGAGACATAGAGGTCACCGAGAAGGATTTTAGAGAACAGTCAAAGAACAGAGTAAACAGAAGGGTTTACTGAGGTATGCTATAAACAAGGTAATCTTATTCTAAGCACATAGAATCTGCTATAACATTCCAGATGTAAAGTTGCAGATATTTGTAATGATTTTATTGTAATATTTTGTAGTTGTAAGAGAAACCTTTAACAGGGTTAAAGACTCTAATCAAGTCTATAAATTGTAAAGCCTCTAACCAGGTGCAGCATTTAGATTAAGTGTTATAAAATCCTTTAGCAAGGCAGATCTAACAGATCTTGATACTCCTAATAGGGTAAGCTATTAGAAATAGCTAAACATGTAGCTCTAACTAAGCAATCTTTATTATTGCAGTAGTGAAGTTGTGGGTGCCATCCCCACCACAGTTTTTCTCTCTAACCAAGAGTTTCTGCGTAACCAAAATATATGTGTTATGGAGTGAATCATGTATGATTGTTATATATTTGTTTTAGCTTTATATTATGTTACTGCACTATTCAGTTTATGCATAATAGTAAAGTTATTATTGAAGAAAAGTTTTGAAGTACTGATTCACCCCTCCCCTCTCAGTACATTAGCTTTCCGTATTGGGCCTAACACTTTCAACATTTGCTTAAGCCATAGTACCTGTGTATAGTTAGTTGTTGCTGCAACATATTCTGATTCTATTGTTGATAAAGATGTATAACTTTGTTTCTTACTCAACCAAGAAACTAGTCTGTTTCCAAGAAAGAATTCTCCGTCGGTGGTGCTTTTTCTATCATCCACATCTCCTACCCAATTTGCATCTGTGTATGCACATAATTCAAAGTTTTCATCTCTGGGATACCATAATCCAATATTTATAGTGCCTTGTAAGTACCGGAAAATCCTTTTTACTGCCGATTCATGATTTTCTCTAGGATTACTTTGAAATCTTGAAACAATACATACTACATTCATAATATCAAGTCTAGTTTGTGTTAAATACAGTAAACCTCCTATCATAGATTTGTATCTAATTGGATTAACAGGTGTAGATTCATCCCTTAGTGATAATTTGTCATTTGTTGTCATAGGTGTGCTTACCAGTTTAGAGTTCTCCATCCCAAATTTCTTTAGTAACTCTTTTAATTACTTCGATTGACTCAAGAATATACCTTTATCAGTCTGTGAAATTTGCAATCCTAAAAAGAATTTTATTTCTCCAATCATAGACATTTCAAATTCTTGCTGCATTTTAATAGAAAATGCTTTACATAATCCATCTTCTCCTCCAAATAGTATATCATCAACAAATATTTCTATACTCAAGATGTCATCATTAGTCACTTTATAGTATAAATTGTTGTCTGCATTACCTTTAGAAAAACCAATCTTCAAAAGATACTTATCCAATCTTCCATACCAAGCTCTTGGAGCTTGTTTCAATCCATACAAAGCTTTTCTTAACCTGCAAACCATATCTTTGTTATCTGTCAAAGAAAATATATCACGTTGTTCAATGTACACTTCTTCTTTAAGATCTCCATTCAAAAATGCACATTTAATATCCATTTGATATACTTTGTAGTTCTTATGTGTTGCAAAAGCCAAAAATAATCTGACTACCTCAATTCTAGCTACCGGTGCAAAGGTTTCATTGTAATCAATTCCTTCTTTCTGAGAATATCCCTTACACACTAGTCTTGCTTTATTTCTGACAACCTTACCATCTTCATTAATTTTTTTTCTGAATACCCATTTGGTTCCAATTACATTTTTATCTTTAGGTCAGGGAACTAATGTCCAAGTGTTATTTTTCTCAATTTGTTCTAATTCTTCTTCCATAGCTTTAATCCAAAATTTATCTTCACATGACTCATTAACTGATGATGGTTCAATTTGAGAAATAAGACATACCTCTTCATTTGCCAATCTTCCTCTTGTCATAACTCCTTCAAACTTGTTTCCAATTATCTGATCTTCAGAATGATTCAGTCTTACATACCAGGGTGTCTTTGTTTGCTATTGTTCCTCAGTTACTGTGGAATCCTCAGATGATACCGGGGTAACTGGATCTTCATTCTGTACTGGTGGATTCAAAGTAGGTTCATTTGTCAAAATTTTTGTTGCCGGTTTAGAGTCAATATAACTTGAAGTTCCTCTGAATTGTTCATCAAACTTTACATTTGTACTTTCAACAATTTTCTACAGTCTTTTGTTAAAATATCTATATGCCTTGCTCTTAGATTAATAACCGAGAAATATTCCTTCATCACTTCTAGGATCAAATTTGCCAATATACTCATCTCTTCTGATATAATATTTACTTCCAAAAATTCTGAAATATTTAAGAGTAGGAGTAATACCAAACCATAGTTCATGAGGGGTCTTACCAGTTTCACCTTTGATGTGAACTTTGTTGAATGTATAGACCATTGTACTGACTACTTCTCTCCAATATACATGTGGTAGGTTTGCTTCTGATAACATACTTCTTGCTGCATCCAAGATAGTTCTATTTTTACTTTCAATAACTCCATTCTGTTGTGGTGTCCAAGGTGTTGATAGTTGTCTTCTGATTCCATTTACTTCACAGAATGTGTTAAACTCCTTAGATGTAAATTCTCCTCCTTGATCTAATCTTAGACATTTGATTTTCTTACCGGTTTCATTTTCTACCATTGCTTTGAATAGTTTGAACTTTCCCAGTGCTTCTGATTTTTCTCTAAGAAAAGTAACCCAATACATTCTAGAATAGTCATCAATGATTAGCATGAAATATCTATCACCTTGTAAGCTTTTGGTTCTAGCTGGACCACATAAATTAGTGTGAATTAAATCAAGAGCATTATTGGATTTTTCTGGAATACTTTTGAAACTAGCTCTAACTTGTTTTCCAAATTGACATTCCTTACATACTATTTTCTGAGGTTTGATAATTCTAGGTAAATCTCTAATTGCCTTAGTAGTACTGATTTTCACCCATGAAATCAAATTTTACATGACAGAGTCTCTTATGCCATAACCAACTTTCATCAATATGTGCAATTAAGCATGTCTTTTCATTGTTATTTAAATGAAAGATATTACCTCTAGTCTGATTATAGGTTGCAATTTCCAAACCAATTCTATTCATGATTTTGAATTTTCCATTTTTGAATTGTAACTGAAATCCTTTCTCAACTAATTTACCAACACTTAAAAGATTATGCTTTAATCCTTCAACATAGTAAACATTGTCAGTATTATGCTTACCATCAAGAGATATTGTACCCTTACCTTTGATTAAACAAGCTTTGTCATCTCCAAATCTCACTAAGCCTCCATTGTATTCTTGAAAGTTCAATAATTTACCTTTGTCTCCTGTCATATGATGTGAGCATCCTAAATCAATGATCCATTCATCCTTTACTTCAACTTTAGCTACCAAGGCCTATACTACCGGTTGAGAAGTAGGTGTCGGTTGATCTTCTGTTATAGGAACAAAAACCCATCCATTGTCTGTTGGATCCTCATCAGAATCATCAGTCACACCTTCATCAGCAATGTAACAAGATTTGTCTTTATTCTTCTTAAATCTGTATCTCTGATATTCAGGGTTAGGCTTGTATGTTCTTCTAGCTTCTTCTCTTCGTCTAGCATATCTATCAGGGCATCTTGAAGCCATATGACCAATCTTATTGCAGTTAAAACATTTAAAGGGTGATTTACCTTCATACTTACTTCCAACTGGACCTTTAGGCATTTTCCTTACAAATAGTGCTTCAAGTTCTTCATTTTCTTTCCTGCTTTCTTCAAGTTCTCTTGCATAAAAGGCTTTCCAATAAGATTTATCAAATGATGGAGCAAATGATGTTGATGCTTTAAAGGCTAAATCTATCTTTATAGTAGCAACAGGACCAAATTCTTCAATTTCAAAAGCTGAAAGTTTCCCAATCAATGTATCCCTAGTTACTGATGTATTAGGCATTGTTCTTAACTCATTTATAGCAGTGACTTTCATTTTATATGCCGGTGGCAATCCTCTTAAGACTTTTGAAACAATTTCATCCTCACTTAAAGTTCCTCCACAACATTTAATACCCAAAACAATCTCATTTACTCTTTCCATAAAAGCATAAATCCTTTCATCTTCTTCCATTTTCAAATGTTCATACCTGACCCGGAAGCTTTCAAGTTTTGCAATTTTGACTTTGGAATCTCCTTCATTCAGTGTTTCCAAATGATCCCAAATAGCTTTAGTAGTAGACCTATCTGATAGTCCCATGATTTGTTGATTTGATAATGCGCTCAAAAGTGCTTCTCTTGCTTTGCAATCATTTTCTTCATCTTTAGTCAAGTTGGGTGGAGTGGGCTGACTTTGAGTAGGATCAATATAACCATTCTTTGTAACATCCCAAATGTCCTTTCCAATGCAATTTAGATGTGTTTCCATTCTGATCTTCCATATTCCATAGTTGGTTCCATCAAGTTTAGGATTGTCCTTCTTGAAATAGTTAGTATACATTGGATCTCCTCAAGCTATTAAACTTCTGCAAAAGAGGACTAAGCTCTGATACCAATTGTTAGGTCCCAAAGGCAACTAAGAGGGGGGGGGGAGGGGGGGGTGTGAATCAGTTGTCAAATAAATTCAAACCAAAACTACTTAACCAACTTAATGCTTAATATCGATAAACTAGTTTAACAAGTCGGTAGACAGTTTTAACAGTTAATTGTTATACCGGTAAGGATTAATGCATGAAACTTAAAGACAAAGTCATCCACAACACAACACCAATATTTGTACGTGGAAACCCTGTAAGGGGAAAAACCACGGTGGGAAAACTTACCCACAATCAGATGATACTACTACAGATAGTAAGTGTACATAAATGGGGTCTGCACATGCAGAAAGGCCAAGCGCCTAGAGCTCACTGCTCAATCACAAAATGGGAGTCACACTGACTACAGTTGGATGGTTAAATCCAATAAGAATGTACTGCACAAAATAGCATCTTCATATGTTGGATTCAATACTGGTGTAGTTCTGATTGTCTTCACATAAACCCTCCTTCAATCTTCAAATGATGTTTGTGTGTATAGCTCTTCTTATTCTCGTATATACCTTCACAAAATCTTTTTTTGCATTACACACATGATCTTACATTTATACCATAACCTAAGACCAATTTTAGTAGGTCAACTCTACAAGATATTACAATAAAAACATTTTACAAACAATACAATATCTGAAGCAATAACCGATTCAACATGTCGGCTTAATGCATTTACAACAATAATTAATCATCTCCTTAGTGTGTCGTGCTGATCTGGAAAAGATAAACCTGTCGGTGTAACTTGGACCTATTTGCCGATAACAGCAAATATGCAAATGCTAATGTACCAATAAACAAAACTTCAAAAAAAAGTGTCCACACGATGTCTTTGACATAACCAAGTGTTTTCCATATTGTTCCAAGTGTCGGTGATCATTATAACTTGCCAGTTTACTAGATATCGGTGATTGTGCATGAGTCACTTGCTTGCCGGTGAATGTTGTTGATTCTCCAAAGTGCCAAAGTTGATAAGTATTTAGTAGGTGTTGACATCAATGACAAAACCATACCAAAATACCAACAACCACAACTTTAGAAGAAGTGCATGAAGGTATCTGTGGGGCTTACTCCAGCGGCCCTTCATTGGCTTAAAAGATCATGAGGGTAGGATACTATTGGCTCTCCATGGAAAAAGACTCTTGCTACTTTGTCAGAAAATGCAATAAATGCCAAGTTCACAGGGACCTCATACATGCACCTACGCAAGAACTGCAACCCATCGCAACACAATGGCCCTTTTGTCAGTGGGGACTTGACCTTGTGGGTAAAATACATCCATCTTTCTCCAATTCTCACAACTTCATCATTACTGCCACAAAATATTTCTCAAAGTGGATCGAAGTCGTTCCACTCACCCAAGTCACCGACAAGCAAATCACCTCGTTCATCCTCAATTACATCATCTGTTGGTATGGTGTACTCATGTCCATCATCACAGATAACAGGCTTCCCTTCAAAAATCAGGATGTTTGTGAACTCTGTGAGAAGTTTCATATCCAACACCATTTCTCCACCCCATATTACCCACAAGGAAATGGTCAAGCAAAAGCCTCAAACAAGAACATATTGAGGATCCTAAAGAAGACAGTGAATGATGTCGGTTGTGATTGGTGCATTCATCTAAATCCAGCCTTATGGGCATATTGAACTAGCATTCGAACCTCTACAGGTGCAACCTATTAGACAGTTCAAATAACGAGAAGACAACTTAGAGGGGGGGTGAATCAATTGTCACCTGATTACCAGAACCTTAAGAAATTAAAACTTTAATACCGGAACCCAAAAGATCAATACTGGAATGCATAAACCAATTACCAAAATAACAGATATATACCAATTAAGCATAAACAACAATTAGAGAATAAATACCATCCACATGACACCAAGATTTGTACGTGGAAAACTCAGTAAAGGGAAAAAACATGGTGGGAAGCCTACCCACAGTCAGATAATACTTTTGTAGTAAGTATGTGATTACAAATTGAGGGGCCTACACTTGCAGGAAGCCCAACAACGTAGAGCACACTGCTCATAACAAAAGGAGTCTCACTGACTACATAAAAATCTAGACTACAATCTAGAAGAGAGAATGAACTGCAATGATAGCATCTCCTATGCCTGAGTACAATTTTGGTTAATCTCAATACCAGAGGACTAAATCCTATTACATAAACCCAACTCGATCACCAATGATTGACCAAATCATCTACATGAATTATTATTATATATTCCCTCCTTACTTCCTTGTCATCCTCACATATGATCTACAATGAGATCTTATATCATATATATACAAACCCTCAACCACAAACAATCAGGTCGGCCATCAAATAATAAACGAATTACATAATTATAAATATGTCGGCCTGAGACCAAACAAATGATATCCAACCCATAAGACATCTCGGAAACATATCAAGAAGTCCAATCAACACGTTACATTAAGTTGTTCCATAACCTAGATAATGTCATGCCCAAATTAGGTCCACACATGCTAAAGCAATGATCCCAATCAGCCAAGTTTGGAACACAATCACCATCAGTGTTCTGAATCTCTACTAGAAGCCACACCAACACCACTTATGCATAATATCAAAATATCTTCAACAAAGCTATGTCAGTGAAACTCTCGCCGGATCAACAAACCAAGCTTACCAACATACAAGATAGCACCCAATCACCAAATCAAAACCAACTGACTGAACATGAATTTGAGTAGCATGAATAGAAGATCTAAGCCAATTCCATAATCCAAAATATACCAGAGCATACCGGATCATCATGATCTAATCCAACCAGAAACCAAACAACCTACCGGGACCATAAGGATACTGGTAAAGAAGCCAAAATAGCTACTATTGACATCAATGATAAAACATCAATGCAACACATAATCAATTCCTCAAAATGGCCAACACAACCCCATACTCACTTGTTTATGGAGCAGAAGCTATCCTACCTATTGAGGTTGAATTACCAACCCTATGGGTCTTCTTACACAACCTAATCAATGATGAAGGATATCGAGTTTCACGTCTTCAAGACTTGGAACTACTTGATGAGAAGCAACAAGCTACCTACAATCACCTAAAAGCATATCAGCAACACATGAGAAGAAGTTGCAATCATAGGGTCAAACCTCGCACATTTGAGGTAGCAGATCTTGTTCTCAAAGAGAATCCTTGCAATGAACCAAATAGAGAACATCGAGGCAAATTTGAATCTAATTGGTTGGGTCCATATGTCATCACCACCGTTTTTGGGTCTAGGGAATATCAGATAGAAACTTTAGAAGGAGAACCGCTGGTAGATCCAATCAATAGCATGCATCTCAAAAAGTCTCATACATAAGTTGTATAGAGCATCAAGCTCATCAAATATCAAAAAATACTAAAAACATTCAGAAAAAGTCTTGAACAAAGTACAAAAAAAAAAAAATCAAGAAAATAGTTAAGAAAAATCATTCATCCAAATGGTGAAAATCACTTTGATGGTGCCTTGGATAAATACGGTGGTGAAAACCTGGAAAATAGGCGTCATTCATAAAGGTTGTAGCTCCATGGTCTTTCAAACTTGTTGTGATCACATCCATTGCATCCACTTATACGTCATATCTATCATGACTTGTTATTGATATGAAATTAAGGTTATTGCCTCATGTGTCCTGCATCATGCTTTCATAGTGACACCTAACTGGGGGAAAATTTGTAACCTAATGATGGGAGTGGATTCTAAATATTGGTGATTCACCAAGTTACTCATTTAGAAAATGTCCTAAAATAAACCAAAAACATTCATAAAACATTCAAAAAGACCAAAAACATTTAGAAAATGTCTTGAAATAATCCAAAAACATTCATAAAATCTCAAAAATACCAAAAACAATCAGAAAATGTCTTAAAGAAAAAGCAAAAACATTGAAAACAAAACAAACACCCAAAAACATTAGAAAACATCAAAATCAATCAAAAACATTGCAATACACTTCTTCATTGTACATAAACATCGATCTAGATGCAAAACAACATTTGAGCTACCTACAAGATGACCATTAGATCAACAAACAAACAAACAAACAAACATCTAAGCGACACATACACGAAACCGTCTTAAACAAGGATGCATCCTTCCTTCAAAACAAGACATGGTGACATATCTCTTTGACAAGAATATTTTGTTTGGCTGATAGGCATTTGGTCAAATTATTGCTTTTTATATCAGGTTCATATGCTACTCTGGGATATCCACAAGTGATTAGAGTGGCCGAGATGGTTCATGATATCTTTTTCTTTGTTTTCTGTATGTGGATTGTTCCAATGAAGTTCTAGGTAAAATACTCATGGTGTCTACGTGGGAAGTTCACTAAGCTACGAGATCCTATGCAAAAATACAAATTCATGGATCAATATAGCTTATTGACTACAGTGTACACCTTAACCATGTGTATATGAACCAAAATGGGGGGAATTTATCTTTGTCTGCAATGTTTATTTACAGGTGGAACGCTCAACCTTGGTTTCTGATACCTCGACCAAGATCGGTACTACCATGTCCAATGATGAAAGAAAGCACTATGAAAAGAACAAGATCCATCCATTTCATTTCATCCAAGCATATCCTACCGTTGCATTCCATCCATCGATGAATCGATATCATTGTATATCATTCATACATAGTCATAACAATGGATACTCTATTTTGATCCTCTTCCATAGGAATGGGTACTAGGTCCTCCATACCTTCTATCTAACATTGACTCCCCCCCCTCTTCACCCTCCCTATCTAGGTCGTCATCATAATTGCATACCTTGTATCATGTCCCATCAAATCGATCAAGACAAGTAATCTAAATCGAGGTTGCATGTAGGTCATCTCGTAAGTAAATCAAGTTATTGTGTATGCCTTTTAAACCCAACTATCAATTGGTCAACCAATCATACACAATCAAACTAGACAATTACATCGATTGTCTAAGTCTCAATGAGTACTTCGATTCAGATACCTTGACTTCATCAAGAAATTACATCAATTTTCTAAGTCTCAACAAGTCACTTTGCTTCAATTACTTAGACTTTGTCTTGTTCGAGTGAACAACTGACATCAACTATCATGCTTTGACTAAAACCGAGGCAATTCAACCAATTTCACTAGACTGTCTAGACAATATTGATCAATTGTACAACATCAATAAAAATCAACACAATCCTATGTTTGCATCGTATCTCCTGCCTAACCAAGGGTAAACGTACATACAAGTTTATCCTTTTCCTCCCTTAGCTCATCCAACATCATTCATTCTACCATGCCTATTTTTTCTTAAAAATTTTGAGAGATCGCCCAAATTTGTGCAATTTCATCCAATCTCTCGAGGGGGCATACCTAACTACCAACCTAGTGTATGTTGGGGAATGTACCATGTTGACTTGTTTTTGTTTGAAATGATGCAATAAACTGCACCATCTCAAAGAGGAGCAAATGTAGACACCCAAATATATCCACTTAATTAAATGAATACATAGCATTTATTTGATTATTTAACCATCGATCAAAAATTAATTAAATTAATATTTAATTAAATCATCTTAACCCTCTTCTCCTATTAATTAAATAAATTATTTATTTTATTTTATTTTATTCATTTAAACCATATATTGACTTTTAATTAAATAAATCATATTTATTTGACTAAATCCCCTTTTCACATTTAATTAAATCTAGATTTAATTAAATACCCTCTTCACATTTAAATAAATCAATATTTATTTAAATATCTATCTAAATGCAAGTTGCACCAATAAATTGAAATAAATTAATTCCAATTAAAAATCCTAAAATATCTCCCACTTGCTTTTTCCTACAAAATCCACTTGCTCACTAACCCACCTTCTAGATTCTTCTAATCCCTTCTAATTAGCCTAATCCCCTCCTAAACATTTGCACATTCCTTGAGAAGGGGTCACTTCTCAAAAACATGCAAAATCCTCAATAACCATTAAACACTATTCCTTCTACAAGATAACCTCCAAAGTCTTCTCAAACCATTAATGGTTAACCCACTTGTAACCCTTGGTTAGAAACTTTCTCTCTAACTTAACCATTCATTTAACTCATGGGTCTCTTCAAGAATTCATTTCTTTGATCATGGTTATCCTTTAACTCTTGCACAAGATTTTATCCTTTGGATAAAAGCTTTATCCACTAACCTAACCCTAACCAAACCACCTAGGGTAACCCTCAAATCTTCTCAAGCAATAAATGTTTTTCCCCTCTCCTCTCAAGCCTTCCCTTGTTGACACTTTTCAACATGTAATTGGCTTGAAGGGGAGCACATGGATTGAGGATCACCACTTCCTCAAGAAATCCTAACCCTTCCTCAATAAACTCAATCTCAAACCTTCATTTTCCCATTTTCTCTATAAATAGATATCATTCCCTCATTTTTGAGACACACACACACATAGCAATTATCCACACATTATCATTGTTACTTAGAATTTGAGTGTTTTGTAGGAAGCCCTTTGTATTATGCTTTAGTTATTCCACTAGTTGGAATTGCTATTTAGCCTCTAATACTTCATTTTCATCCTCATTCAACACTTGACACAATCAGTCAACTTCCATCCTCCATTGGACATCCCTTTCATGCTAAGTGCTCAAACTAAGGGCATACATCAAATAGATGTAGGATCTTGGAGAGGAGGAGGACAAGCAAGAGCCATGGCATATGGAGCATCATGGGGAAGTTCATTTTGTTTTGTTCATATTCTAATTAGCTTCTTGTTTAAATAATATTTCTTGATATATTTTGAAAGGATTTGAGTTCATTATGTTTATGGTTGAGCATGTTATTTAGATGAACTCATATTGGTTTTCTACTAATCAATGTTTTCATGGCATCAGTTTCCTATCATTAAAACGTGTAAGTTGCTCATGAAGTGAGTCACTTATCAATTTTTCTCAATCAATTTGATTCCTATCATCACAGATAGTTAGAATGAACTGCCACATCCACTCCTCAAAATATTATGTCCCAGGTCTACCGACTACATGAAAAAACAAAACAATAATGTCTGAAATGTCATCTCTAAATAATTTTGTTTTAATGTGGGAGGGTAATTTAGACTTGCCTGGCTGAGTAGTTTTCAACCAACCCTGAGCGATGGTATCAAGACACCAATCTATTCAGTTATGAAAGAATTCCCATCCTGATTGTAGAGACAAATTTACTCTGTCTTCTCTCTCAGGAATATGCAACACAAGAGCAACATTATCGGTATCAATTCTAGCTATCAGAGTCTAATTAGTGCCCTTAATTTCATGGGAATTGAGATGATAATGTTGCACCCAGGTGAAGACCAATTCTACACATGCAACAGTAGATGGGTAACAACCAGCTTGAGACAAAGAAAACTCTACAACTTTCTGAGCAATAGGAGATCTTTCTGTGTTGTGCAACCTTCTGTAGATATCATGCAATGCAAATGACCCTATTTTTGTGTCTTTAATAAAGACCATCTTATTTTCAATTGGCTGAGAACTTTTGGGCACCATAGAAACCGGAAGGAGAAAAGCTAGGGTTTCTAATAATTGATGAAAACTAGAATTGGGATAGAACAAGAGAGGAACATAGCAATAGAAGATGTTCATGAATGCTAGATTAACAAATTCTTTCTATTTTATCAATAGAAACAAAAGAAACTAGAAATTTCAACAATTTTGAGTAGAGAAATTCCCTTCTTTCCAAACCTGGTTTTTGTGCCCTTGCTTGAACGCTCCTTTGTATTCAGTAGAGGTTTCAACTGCAAATGACAAGAGAAAAGGTGACATACCTATCCATTCCTGGAGAAATTAATTCATTCATTTCGGTGGTTGTCGTACTGCCTTGATATTTGAAAAGAGACTTTTAATTAATGCTTCATCTAACGCACATTACAAGTTGGTATCGTGCTGACATCACCATGCAGTTTTTGGTCATGAGACTTTCTACCATCAGAGCATCGGTCCATCCCTCTCCTTAAGAACTATGGAACAAGAGAAGTGTGTTGAAAAGTCCTTAAGGTGAGATCGGTCGATATGTGACTTGTGAGGGACCCACTGATGCAATACTATCGAGGATTGGGTATTGGGTGGAACAAGACTCAATGACAATGAAATGTAGAGAGTTAAGCTTCCATTACATAGCAATAAACCGATAAAACAAGGTGGGGCCCCTTTGGACATAACTAAGACTTGACACTTGGAAAAAGGTTGATTGGCTGATCGAGAAAATTAGGAACTACGAGACCTAACGCATGAGATGAATAAAAGAGGCTTATTGACCTAAAAGAGTTATTTCAACTTAGCTAAGATGAGGGTTAACAATGTAAAACTTCATTGTGAACTTTATCAAGAGGTTTTTCTTTTATTTGAATAGGAACTTGCATGTTTGTGTGTTTCTATTTTGCATTCAAATTTTTAGCACTATGGAAACCACCTGCAAAAACCCATGCGTAACACAATGGGCAACACATAAACATAGAAAAAATTATTAAATGATCGCATGGATTTCAAATGGGCACCTAACACATAGCCAACCAAATTTAGTCAATTCTAGATTCCTCATAACTCTTTGATAGTTGCAAAATGGGACATGCAACAACATGCACACAAAATGACCAAATTTGGAAGACAAGAGAATGACAATAGTAAACATGGATTGGCATGCAAATTACATGTACCTCACTCCTAAAGTGAATGCCAATTTAAATTTTTCTTCCAAGATGATTTGTAATTGTCACCAACCGTGTGTCTACCTCTAGGATTGTAATTACAATTTGTCATATACTATTTTAGCCTTCCATGTCCCCTAATCCAACCCATTTCCAAGAAACATGGAGACGCGTAAAAGAAGTCTTAAGATTTCAAGGTTAATGGCACCCTATATTAACCTTCTCCCACTTGACATTATACATTGTAATTACATCCATAAGATACATAGCATAAAATTAAGTACATTAATCAATTCTTATGGCCTTCTTGCATCAAGAGAATTTATCTGAGGTCACTGGCTTTGTAAGAGAATCTACAACATTATCCAAAGTGTCAAATTTTTATATCAAGACCTTGCAATTGTCAACCATTCCACACAAAGTGATATTTAAAATCAACATGCCTAGTACAAGTATGATACATAGGATTTTTTGCCAAACATATGACACCCTGACTATCACGGGAGATCTTTACAATCCTACAATCAGAACCAATACCTATAACAAGTATTTATAACCATACTACCTCCTTAGAGGTAAGTGTAGCAATCATATACTCTACTTCAATGGTAGACAAAATTGCATGCTATCTTTTACTCATCTAACACACTGCACCTCCAAATAAAGTGAAAACATAGTCACTAATGAACCTTCAACTATCAAAGTCACCTACCCAATGAGAATCAACAAAATCTTGTATATATAATGGTTTGGCCACTTCATAAGCACCATGATTTTCACAAATATCTAAATACCCTCTTAACAAAATTCCAATGCTTTGTTTCAAGTTTAGACATAAACTTTCTGAAAACTCCAACTACTTGGGCTACATTTGATCTCATGAAAATTATTGCATACATCAAACAACTTATGGAATTAGAATAAGGAACCTTAGATATCCCTTTAAAATCATCATCAAAATTAAGACACGTGTAAATTAAGCTTAGTACCAACTAAAAATTGCTAACTTATAACCTTGCATATTAAACTTTTACAAAATGGTATCAACGTGATTACTCTAACTTTACCAAATATTTGTATGCAATTGATCCCTATTGATCCCAATCCCAAGAATACATTTCATAGCCCCCAAGTCCTTCATATCAAATGTTCCAAAAATTTGGGTCTTGAACTCCCTAATTATCACCTAATTTTTACCCATAAACAACATTTCATCAACATACAAGACAATAATTACTATATGATTATCAATAATTTTAATGTAAACACAATGGTCCTCCTTACTGTTAGAGCATATTTAGATATTAGTTGCTTTTTTACAACTAGTAATGCTTTTTTGCTTATGTTCACTTAGGAGTGCTTATTGTAGTTTTTCACCTACTTTAGCTTTTATGCATCTAGTTTAGCTAGAGTTGAGCTTTATTTAGCTCCGCATGCTTGCACTTTAGTTCTCCTAAATTTAGCTATGTGCTTTCTTTAGAAGCACATCATTGTATAATTGTAACTCGTCATGTAATTTTATATTCTTTTCTTTTGAATAATATAGTATTCTTTTGTGCATCTCTCTCTTATGGAAGGTGTTGTTTTTTGTTTGATATTGCAGGACCTTGTGTTGCAAAATTCAACATGGTATCAGAGCTCTAAAAATTCAAGATGTTATCAAAGCTTGGATTCAGCAAGCCCCTTCTCAAGTTTTGAGGGTTTCTTTTCTCAAAAGTGTTACAGGGTTCTAGATTTTCTTCTTTTTTGGATTTGGTGGTGGCTGATATTTATATCAGTTTTAAGGAAAAATAGGCATCACCATCGCATCCACAACATGAAAAACCCCTAACATTGACTGTTGTTTCATCAAAATTTGAGCAATTGAAATTTGGGGTTAAATTAGCTGAGTGCACATTTTACGAGGTGATTTATGGAGGTACCTTAAATTTTTGGTTAGTTTGGGGTTAAATAGGCATCGCCATCGCACTCAAAAGGCCCAAGAACCTATAAATCGCCTGTTAAATACTCAAAATCAAAGATTGGCACAATTTTTTATAATTTTTTAGGAGCACATTTTTTCATGCAAATAAAGATCCATACCTACGCCTACATCAGCAAAAAATACTAGGTCAATGTTAGCAGTAAAGAGGAGGAAAACTAAGAAGGGGGGTGAATTGGTTTTCACCGGATCTACAAACTTAATCACAAATACAGATCTGATAAATTGCAGCGATAAAAATACAAGAAAATTGAAAGCACAACTCACAACACCAAGATTTTGATGTGGAAAACCTGGTTAAGGAAAAAATCACGGTGGGAACCTACCCACAGTAAGATGATACTCTACAAAAGTATGTGAAAATGTTACAATGGGGAATGCACATGCATTCAGGCACACTGCCTAGAGCTCACTGCTCAAAATATAATGGACCGAAAGGCTACAACCCTCAAGGAAGTCTCACTAACTTACAATAAGATTTGGACTACAATCCAGAAGAAATGAACTAAAAGAATAGCATCTCCAAATGCCTGATTACAGTTCCAGTTAAGCACAGTTGTCTTCTCAGCAGCACCAATCTCTCCTCAATCACAATACTGAAAGATGAATCACTTGATCGTATATACACCACTCTTTGATAATGCAGACACAACCTCAACACCTAAATTACATGAATATATCACCTATTTATACAATTCATCAACCTTGATAACAAGGTTGGCTCCAAATCTCAAGGCGTTGACTCAATGGACAAATTTAGACCTATCAGTCTTTGCAATTCCTTTTATAAGATTATCTCTAAGGTTCTTACTTCCATATTGCTTTCAGTCCTTCCCGCTCTCATTAATCACTAGCAAAATGGTTTTGTTCCTGGTCATCAAATTCTTGATTCTATTATTACTATCCATGAGAACATCCACTCTCTTGTTAAAGCTAAGAAGTAGGGTCTCATCCTTAAGTTGGATCTCTCCAAAGCCTATGACAGGGTTGACTGGTCTTTCCTCTTGAAGGTTCTAATGTCTTTTGGTTTCTCTCCCAGAGTTTTGGATCTCATCACCCAACTTATCACCTCTGCTTCTTATGCTGTTATTATCAATGGTTCACCTTCTCCTTTTTTCCAAGCCTCTAGAGGTCTTAGGCAAGGGGATCCTATTTCCCCCATCCTCTTCATTATTATGGTAGAATGTTTTGGAAGGAGTATGGAAAATTTGGTTTTGCAAGGCTCCTTTAAGGGTCTCCACCCCTCCTCAGTGGATCTTGTTTGTTCTCATCAACAATTTGTCGATGATACTATTATCATGGGGGAATCTAGTATTTCTTAAGCTAAAACTTTGAAGAGTGCTCTTTGCAAGTTTGCCTCTGCTTCGGGTCAACTTATCAATTGGAACAAATGTGAAGTTTTTTTCATCAATACCCCGGAAAGAAGACAACAAAGAATCAGTAGAATCCTGGAGTGTAGGATGGTTGATCTTCCCGCAAATTATCTTGGTCTCCCCATGGGCACTACTCCTCCTGACTCATTCTGGAGTTCTCTTGTGGACAAATTCCAAAAAAAGTTAGTTGGATGGAAAGGAGCCCTCCTAAGTCAGGCTGGAAAGCTCCAAGTTCTAAAAGCTTCTCTTCTAAGTATCCCAATATATGGTCTTAGCCTTTATAGAATTCCAGTTAAGTATGTTGATGCTATCAAGAAAATCCAAAGAAGATTCCTTTGGTCTGGGGTTGAGGACAAGAAAAGAATGTCCTTGGTGGCTTGGGACCAGGTTTGCAAACTGAAGAGCCATGGCAGTCTGGGCCTGAGGAGGATTCGAACCCTGAATGAAGGTCTTATGTCCAAGCAAGCCTGGAGAATGTTTCATCTTGATACTGAATGGTGTAAAATTTGGTGAAGTAAGTACTCTCTTCAGTCCTCTTCCCTTTCTTCTTTTATCAATTCAGATATTAGTATTAAAGGCTCCCACATATGGAATTATGCCTCTAAATATAAAGAAAGTATAGCTAAAGGTGTGATCTCAAAAGTTGGAAATGGTAGGAAAGTCAAATTCTGGAAGGATCCCTGGCTTTTTGATAAGCCTTTGATAGAAATCAATGAACGGGCCCCTTATGCTCCCTCTTGTGTAAGATCTTTTGGCTCCTTAGTTGCTGAGTACTGGACTAGTAATGAATGGTAGAATATTGAAAGCATCCACCCAAGCCTCTCTAAGCTTAAGATCCATTTGTCTGTGGTTTGGTTGAACAAAGAGGTTGACTCCCTGATCTGGAAACATGATCCAAAAGGTATCCTTACTATTTCCTCTATGTATCATGTTTTGTCCCCTAGTCCTTTAGGTAATCCCTTCTGGTCTAAAGTCTGGATTAGAGGCCTAGCCCCCAAGATCAATTTCTTCTTCTGGACAATTCTCCATAATAAAATCTTGACCCTTGACATCCTGAAATGCAGAGGCTTTGCTATCCCTAATAGATGTGCTCTATGCCTTCAGGAAGAAGAGTTTGTGGACCACCTTGCCATTCACTTCCCCTTCTCAACCTCAATATGGGAAAGATTTCTCAATAGTTTTAGCATTGCCTGGGTGTTTCCCAACACCATCACTCATAACAGAAGGCTTGAAGTTAAATGGAAAACCCCCCTCATGGTTGGTTCAAAGTCAATTTTGATGGTGCAGCCAAAGGTAACCCGGGTCCTTCAGGTTGTGGATCTGTTCTAAGAGATGACAAAGGAAGGTGTAAGGAAATGGTTGGTGTCCCTATTGGAATTCAAACTAATCATAAAGTCGAAGCGATGGCTTCTCTCCAAGGTATCCTCCTAGCAAACAAATGGAATTGTTCCCACCTATGGATTGAAGGGGACTCAAACAATATTATAAACTATTAAGGGGGTCTCAAAACCTTCATGGTTGATCAACAATATCATCATCTCTACTAGAGACATAATTAGCACCTTTAAAAAAGCTACATATCCCACATATACCGGGAGGTCAACGGCTCTGCTGACTGGGCTTCCACTGCGGTGGTTAACAAGGAAGAAATTACCACATGGATGGGAGAACAAGGACTCCCTGAAGATCTCAAGCAAATCATTTTCTATGATCGTTACAAAAGTACTCCTAAGACACTTGATGGACAGGATAATTATGAAAAGAACTAACTTGAGTACTTCGAGTCATTATAATAATGAGAGACTCATTTATTATATTACCAATGCCATAAGTTCCCATGCTTTCTGGGTGACTTTGACAATTCTGAAAAACTCACCGGCTAATCTGCTCTGCAAGGCTCAAAATTTGGTGTTGAGCAGCGACAACATGGGTGGTAATAGGAGGCGATATGAACCAAGTATTTGTAAAGAATGGAAACAGAAAGAGGAGGTTTGGGACTTTCTGTAGAAGGGTGGCTTCTCAAAATTCATGGAGAGACTCCACAGTTGCGATGGTATGATCACCAGTTTTTTCTGCAAAAACTGGAATAAGGGCATGCTGAAAATGGGAGACCAAACTGTAGAAATCGATGAAGATTTAATTGCTCAAGCTACGGGACTCACAAGAGAAGGGTGCAATTTCTACAGAGATAGGAAAGTCGGTAGGGAAGCTATTGAAAGATACCCGGTCACTGAGAAAGAGAAGAAATGACTGGTAAAGTTGAGCAAAACCTACTACCCGCCCAGGGCTTTTGCCAAACCCTGGCGGGATGTCCTCTTTGTTTTAATGTGGTACATCACTCTAGATGGTAGGTTCACTAAAGTTTATGGTTATCACTTTGTTCTACTGAATCACTTTAGGCACAATGATAAGGTTAACTTCCCTTATTTTCTGCTCTGTTCGATGAATGCGTCTCTCAAGGCCTACAAAGAGAACCCACGGGGTGATACGGCCATGCACCAAGGCCTTATGGTACTAATCTATGACCATCTTAAGGCCAACCAAATTGCTCTGATGCAGTCCTCTGTGGATTCCGAGGATGAGGGGTCTGACCCTTCCTTCTCAAAGGAAGAGGAGTCTGAAAGTGACCCTTCGATTGATATTGAGAACAGCATGGATGTCTTAGACTATGAAAGTGGGAAGAAGAGGAAACACATCAAAACCAGACCCTCATCTTCTAAGGGAAAAAAGCCTAAAGGAAGATCCCTGATTAGCATTTCTTTGGAAGAAGAGACTTTGGATGACTCTGAGGAGGAGCACCCTCAAGGGTGGCTGAAGAAGAAGACTAAAGCTCACACCTAGGTAAGGAAAATGCACAAGAAGAAAGAGGAGACTGTTAAGGAACCGGAAGCCCACAAGAAAGTTAAGGCCCTGGAAGATGATCAGAATCTGGAAAAGGAGACCATGGAAGAGGTTCTTAGGGTTGTTGACACAACCATCCAGCACACTCCTAAAGAGGAAAAGACAACCCCTAGAAAAGCTGACCCCCCCTCTAACCCTCCCCCCGAGGGTTTGCAAGGTTTCATGGAAACTATGGAGTGGCTCATCAATGGTTACAAGAAAGTTGTGGATGAAAATAAAAAAAATCTGTAACAGAATCTTGATCCTGGAAACCATCAATACAGGGGAAGGGAAGACCATGGCCAATTTCATAGAGGACCTGAAAAGTACCATCGCCAAAGCTGAAGACATAAGAGATGCTTTCAACCCTAGGTTCAAAAAAATTGAGAAGGATTTGCTGGAAAGAAAGAATCTTGTTGACACTAACGACCACACCCTCATGGAAATTGTTGGCAAAATTGGTAAAATTGAGGAGTGTCTTAAGAACATTGTTGAACAGAGCCTTAGCATCCTGAAGATTTCAGCCAACAACACCAACACTCTCATCAGTAAGCTGGATGATGAAAAGGAAATCCTAGACATTGACCCGGAAATGGAAGGAATAGGGGAAGCTCAAGGCCCTAGAACCCGCACCAGAGGCAAAAAGAAGGACAAAAAACCCAATAAGGATCTGGAAGACCTTAAAGCTGTCGGGGCTTCTTACGACGAGCTGGTGACAAAGGCGGAGGACATGTTGAAGAAAATTTTTGTGTAGCGCCTTCTCAGTTTATTAGTTGTTGTTAGTTTTGTTGTCCTTTCTGTTCACTGGTTTTTTTACCAGTCTTTTTGTATGCGGCTCTTAAGCTCTGATCCTTTTGGTGTCCTTTCTTAAAACTTATGTTAAAGGTTTCGGGTCCTGAAAACCTATTTTTTTAATTAATCAGAACAAAGTCGGCTAAACCCTCAACTCACAAATACAAATTTACATCGCACGATACAAAGATCGACCACTGGACCAATATAATGATGTACATGACATAACACAAACCTAATTCAAAATCCCAAATGCTCAACTCCACCGAAAATCATGCCAAGATCAACCACAACACGCTACACCACCAGAAATACCGCATAACACGAAAATCATCGCCAGTTCATAGAAACCACCAAAAACTTGCACAACAATCAATGCGGATCACTAAAAAAAATAGGACACGACTAGGAAACATCAACAAGCATGTTAGAATCATTAGAAATGTCTACACCAACACCACTTATCAAATCTTCATCTGTCAACGTCTGAAACTCAAGAACACAACCAATCAACAATTGTCACAAAGAAAGATAACTTGCGGAGAACCAAATCATGATCCATCTGAAATAAAGATACACAATACTATCCCAAATAATATCCCAAAATATCAGCACGATATTTGACCACACCAGAATATACCAGAGGAAATACTAAACTCTGCAAAACAGTGATCAGCAAAATAAAACTGCAAAACCGGATCATAAGATCTTCCCAAACACACCGGGAATATGTTGACATCAATGACAACAACATATCCTAGCCATAGAAATGAACAACAATCTCCAACAATTTATTTTGGTGCAATGGCAATCATACTTGTAACAGTCAAAATTTTCCACACAAATTGCTTTGCAAAATAGATTAAAGTTTTTTATTAAAACTTTATTAAAAGTTTTTTTTTAAACTGTATTAAAAGTTTTTTTAAAAACTTTTATAAAAAATAGGGTTCCATTTTAATAAAGGAAAAGGTACATGCATATGTTAGAGGCCTATGCAAGACCTTTTTTGTCCTTTGTGCAACACTTTTTAGAGCTCACCATAAATTTGGGGTTTTTCTTTAAATTTAGTTGATTTCTCTATATTTAGCAAATTGAGAATATTCCAAGGATCGGAGAATACTCCAGAGATGTTTTTGAAGGGATCTGATTTTTTGCCACATTAGCAATGCCATGTTAGCAATTTGACCGCCACATCAATATTTTGACCAACTTTGACTACTTTGACCTCTGAAGCCATAAAAGCAATGTTTAGTTTTTTCTCATAATTTGGTCATATGAGCTCTATTTTTTTACTTTAACATATCTTTGGAAATCTCATTCTGGTTCCAATCTACACATGGTGGTAGTTTTGTCAAATTATACTCCAGGTGTATGATATAGACCTCCAAAATCAGACTTATTTTCCATGCTTCTAAGGACATAACTTAGGCAGATGGACTTTGTTTTTCAACTTTCACACATTGTCATAAAGCTCTCAGAGTCGCCTACTCAAATTAGCTATTAGATTTTCTAGTTTTTTCTCCAAGTGACTTGTATTTAGTCTGTTGTGTTTTTACTTCATGGCTAATTATTTGATCATTTTGGCTCCTGGAATCTTTTTGTTTGCATTGGATAGCTTCACTTGGGTTGGCCTACATGTATTTGTAGCACTTCACACTATTTGGGCATTTTGAACATCATTTTCATGCACTAAGATGAAATTCCACCTTTGTGTTTAGGTTTTGGGGATTTTGCACATTCTATTGTGCCTTATTTTGTACATGCACTGTATTATAGAGTGTCATGGGGGCTATGTAGTGCATTTTGTTTTGTCATCACACATTTGTTCGGTGAGTGTCCCTCCATGACAACATTGAATCCTAGAGATTCTTGTCCCATGTGTTTGTCATTGGTTGCATAACCTTTTTTAGTTGTAGGTACTTTCTTGAGCACATTCAAATTATCCTTCATGGACTTCAATGGTGACACACAATTTAAGTGGACCTATCATGGCTCTCCCTTCTCAGCATTATGGGGGGGTTTCAATTGTTGGTGTTAATGCTTCCTTGGTGTTGCTTTGGAGTTAGACACTCTTGCATTCCATTTTGTGGAGGCGACCTTCCATCAGTTGTTGATCAGAGTTCTTCAGACTATTGGTAATTGTATTTCTGACTAGCAATTTTATCTTGCATGGTTCACTCGTGTAGATTCATGTGCCATCTATATCTTCAACTGGCAGATGTTTTTGCCTATGTTTTCCATCTGATTGTTCTAGTAGTGTCGTTGGGGGCACTCATCCAAATTTTTGTCTTTGTGATCTTAATCATCATCTTTCTTTTAGAGGAGGTTCTTCATTCAACACTATAACAGTTATCATTCAATAGTTTTCTGCATCTTCTTTGTGATTCGCGGATGTTCTTCATGTTCCTATTCTTTTGGGACGTTTTCTTGGAGGCTTTGTATTCCTTTTTTAGCAGTTCATTATGTTTTCATGAATTGCATCTCTCGCTTTTGGAGAGGGGTTTTCCCATGTGTTTTTTTCTCATTTTCTCTTCTTAGAGATACTTGATTGGTTTGTACATGAGTACCTAAATAGGCCTTTTGTTGTTGGGGCCCATTTCTGCATTCATGCATTTAGAGTTTTTTTATTCACCCTAAGTTTCACTTAAGGGGAGGTGTTAGAGCATATTTAGCTATTAGTTGTTTTTTTACAACTAGTTAAGTTTTTTTTCTTAAGTTCACTTAGGAGTGCTTATTTTAGTTGTGCACCTAGTTTAGTTTGTATGCATCTAGTTTAGCTAGATTTGAGCTTTATTTAGCTCCTCATTCTTGCACTTTAGTTCTCCTAAATTTAGCTTTGTGCTTTCTTTGTAGGAACCTCATTGTACAATTGTAACTCATCCTATAGTTTTGTATTCTTTGCTTTTGAGTAATATAGCATTCTTTTGTGCAACTCTCTCTTGTGGAAGGTGTGTCATGCCCAAACTTTTGGGCAAAAACGCAAAAAAAAAAAAAAAAATTAATAACACTAAAATACTTGATGTTCTATGCTCAAAAAGATGTGATAACTTCATTAGTTTCACTAAAAGGTATCTCAAGTGTCAATAAGAATGGGTTTCTAAAGTGAGCGATAAATTATTTAATTTAACTAGGAGACTAGGGACTTATCTCAAACTCCTAAGCGATTTAATAATCAAGTTAGATTTTAATTTACTTAACAGTTACAATAATTACCATTATCTAAACTGAATAAATTAATCCTATAAAGACAACACCAGTTTAATATTAAATAAATTCGCCCAATAAATCCTCTAGTTTTAATTATATTAAGTGTACTATTATTTCTTTATAATATTTAAATAATTTCCTAAATCCATTAAATTAACATTAATACAAATTCATTGTATTAATATTAATTAATTAGGCAATCAAATAAAAAATTTCAAATGTCATTAAATTAACTAAATCATTAATACGTTGTCTAGAAATTAGATCATCCATTAATGATGATTAAATCCTCCTTAAAGATTAAATAATCATATAATTTACCCCCTTTGGTATTTAAATAATCATTTGCCAATAACATAACTTCCTCTTAAATAAAAGAACACATTAAATCATTTTAAAATTACTTTACCTAAATGGGGCTCTCCCTCCCATCACTTTAATTTAAATCTTGAACCCCCTTTTTAATTTTAAAATGTACGCATTAAAATAATATAAAATTACTTAATCTAAAATGGGGAATTTTCTCCCCCCAAACTTTATTCTATTATTATTATATTATTTTTAATATACCCTAACCTTAAGGCAGATTAGGTATATTTTTCCATATGAACGGTTACCCTTTCTTCTTTTTGTTCTTAACTTTTCTTGTTTATGGTTTGATGCAAGGAGGGTTCATGGACGAAGGGCATGGCGACGAGGGTTTACCACTGTGCTTACCCATAGTGGTGGTCAAGCCCCCATTGCGGATACCCATAGTGGCGGCCAAGCCACTCGTTGTGGTTACCCATAGTGGCAGTCGAACCCCTACTGCGGATACCCATAGTGGCAGCCATGTCGCTCACTTTGGATACCCACAGTGGTGGCCGAGCCTCGACTATGGGGTTCCCTCTCGACAGTGGGGGGTGGGTGGAGCTCTCGGCTCCCCCATCCCTACGTTAAGTTTTATATTTATTTTTTATTAAATATATATTTATATATATATTTAAACGGTTTTGATATATACATATACACAGCAAATACATACATTTTTTTTTCAGACAGATTATTTAGCAGTATTTTATTAAATGCAATATATGTGTGTGTGTGTGTGTGTGTACTCTTAGTTTAAATATGAAGCTTTTTTTTTTCTTATATAAAAAAACAACAAGATGTATTTTATTTATCAGCAACATTGTCTATTACAATATATTTTTTACAACTTCATGTTTATACACACACACACACACACACAGATGTGTGTGTGTGTGTGTGTGTGTGTACATGTGTGTGTACATATATGTACATATATATACATATACATATACATATATATATATATACATATATATAAATATGTATATATATATATATACATATATATATATATATATGTATGTATATATATGTATGTATATATATGTATTTATATATATACATATATATAAATATGTATATATATATACATATATATAAATATGTATATATATATATGTATGTATATATATGTATTTATATATATATACATATATATAAATATGTATATATATATACATATATATATGTATATATATATATGTATATATATATACATATTTATTTATATGTATATATATATAAATACATATATATACATACATATATATAAATATGTATATATATGTATATATATATACATATATATAAATATGTATATATATGTATATATATATGTGTGTGTGTGTGTGTATATATGTATGTATATGTATATGTATATGTATATGTATATGTATATATGTATATGTATGTATGTATATGTATTTGTATATGTGTATACATATACGCATATACATATATACAGATACACATATGCATATATACAAATACATATACATACATATATATACATATATACATATACATATATACATATATATATATACATATACATATGTATGTATATGTATTTGTATATATGTATATGTGTATACATATACATATATACAGATACACATGCATATATACAGATATACACATATACATATATACAGATACACATATGCATATATATAGATATACACATATACATATATACAGATACACATATGCATATATACAGATACATATACATATATACATATATATACAGACATATATATACATATGTGTGTGTGTGTGTGTGTGTTTGTAGCAAATACATTTACTGTGAGTGGGTTTATTTTATTTATCAGCAACATTAGCATTTCTTTACTTACATGCATATATATATATAAGAGATATTTTTCTTTTACTGTGTTATTTCCAAATTTGCATGTTATAGTAGCATTAAAATAATTTACATCATGATGTTCTCAAAAAAAGAGTAACCCAAGTTCACCCGCAATTTACCTATGAAATAGCCAATTTCAAACAATGAAGAACTTCAGGACTTGGACAACATGACAAGGATTTAAATCCTTCTACTCTTCAGGCTCTGCAAAACCTAGGTGGGTATACCTTTGATGCATAGTATCAGACCCATTACACACATATGATAGCATCAAACAAGCAGATAGATCTCATTAAAGTCTCAAAACAAGGAGGGTATTGTAGATGGGCTAAATCTACACATACAACTCAGCTATGTTTGAGCATGAGATAGGTGGAACATTACCACATAATAGAAAAAGAAAGATATTCTGATTTGATTTTAAAATGTTGCAAGTAACCTCTAGTTTTAATGGACCAATGCCTTAACGTGGGCATGGAGTCAAATACATAACATTATAAGAGAACCTAGTTGCAAATCTGGCTTACCAAAATATCCCTGCATTAATGCCTGACATTAATACATTCTACATTCATTCATAGAACCATACATATCCAAACAATGATTCAGTTTCACAATTTTTGCTCCAAGAATTTAAATCCCTTCTGTAAAAGATTCCTAAGAACAAGAATTACACTCCCCTTGGAGAGGATAAACTCAAAATCCCTTGAAAATTGAATTATAATGAAACTGGCAACAAATGCATGAAGACAATTCTTTTGCACTTTACACCTGCCTTGCACATGTATGACCTGCAACTAAACCAATTACAATCTTATGCAAAATACCCACATATAGAACTAAAACTCTGAAAACATTATTGAACTGGAAATTCATTGCAAATTTGGAACCATTTGGAATTCTCCCTTGGAGCCATTTTCCAAAAATTGGAACCCTTACAAATGAGAAGAATTCAGAATTAAAATAGGGAAAACTTCAGATTTCATCTGGTAGTGACAACTGTCCCACTCCTTCTACCATTTACTACTCACACACTTGGCCTGCTGAAAATGAGCTCTTTCCAACTAAAAAATATTCTCTACATTCATTCTCATTTAAAATGCTCTCAAAATAACTAACATGTGTTGAAATTTCTTGCAGAAATGAAATTCTCGTTTTCAGAGCTTTCCAATGACATATAACACTTATATGTTATGATAAAAATAACTCAGTCAATGAATTAATGTCGGATGCAGATAAGTCATTTAATTATTTTTTTGCATTTTTAACATAGTTTGACTATAGGATTTAAATCATATTTTTATCCTCTGTTGTGCATCCATTTGTGCCATGTGTTAGCCTCTGGTTCACTTGTGAGTCCACCAAGGCGCCACCTCATATGAGCCCGGACCCGCCACTGCCTGCGTGGCACCTTAGTCGCAAGATCGCAAGGCTTATCTGGCGAGCAACTCTCGGTCGCGGATTTGCGATTGTCGTTGCATCATCCGCCCGACTTGCTCGACCTTTAACCTCCATCCTCGCCAGTCAGTCGTAAAACTTTGGTGCCTTGGGATGTGTGCGGGTGTGGGCTCCGCGAGATTGCCAAGCGTTCTCACCTGCCAAAAGCCACTATCTTTTGACACTTAACATCAAAGTGTTTTTGTATTTAAGCATTATACAAATCCTACCCACAACAAATGTGGGATAATGGCCTTTTGCGCAAATTGCTTAAACTTGAAAATTTCCAAAGTCTGTTCACCAGCTTCTAAGCGCAACCCTACAGGGAGGATTTGGCATTACACATGGCAGTAGCATTTGCTTTAAAGTTTCTAAATCCTGCGTAATAACATTCACCAAAGGTTTCTAAAACCTTTTTATAACCTTGTGCAGCCCTTGCGCTGGGAGGGACGATGCTGGCAGAAGTGTGAGGAAGATCTCACACTACACATTGCATTTGTTTGAAAGTTTCTAATGCCTTTCTTCAACGTCTTCCCACTTAACGTGGGTAGGAAGGATTGCCAAGGGTCATGTGCATTGTCTTTACACCTGTCAACTGCCATTGCTTGAAAGCCTCTACGACTTGCGACAATCTAAGAGTCCAACAAGAAGATTATCAACTCCCAAGTCTGTGAGGTGTTTGACCCAAGTAAGAATAAAATCCATGAATGCATAATTCCCAAATGTGACAATAATAATGCTGTCTTTTGATCGATAGTCAACCATTTCCTTGATTAACAACACCTGATGTTGGTGCCTTTGATGCTACCAAAAGAGACGTCTCAACCGAAACAATAGAAGCAATAATAGTTGCCACTATCATAATTGTCGCAGTCTTGAAATAGAATATAGGAACACCCCGCTGAAAGGGGTAAGGAAATCTAACCCAAGCGATTCTCTTAAGAGCATCTAAAACATCACTTCATCAATGTTGTATGTATAAACATGCTTTCGACATCTTTCATTTTTAATGTTAGAAATTGCCTCTTTCATATTACAACCACTAAAGTAGTAAACCCCAACTTCTTTTGAGTAGAAATGCATATTCCTACAACAAATGTGATTGCAAGCCCTGATGGAACCGCATATACTTGGAAGACTCGGTTACCAAAAATTGAGACTCTTTGAAGATACAGGGAAAAAAAAAACACAATAATAAGAATCTGAGGCAGACCAATCTCCACACAAGTGCAAACCACTGTAAAACCATAGGTAAAGAATGCCAGCCCAATAGCAGTCATAGTAGAAGCAACCACCACAAGATTGATTACCCTCCAAAATGCCTTATGACAACTCGAGGATCCAACAGGATCAAATTTTCACAACTTTCTGATCATTAAACTAAAAATTGCAACTAACTGGCAATTGTGCCCAAAACACATGAGTAACCCTCAAAAGACGTTCCAAAAACTAGTCAAAACACCTTTCTGTATTCCATCACCTGACAGGCGAGTAGTATGATATATTGGCTATCATCTTGCAAAACCATTTTACTTGAAACTAACTGAGTTGCAAAATATTAATGGTCAAAGATGACCACTTGTCATTTTCTGAACTTGCACAGAAAAACTTAAGAAATCTCCTTTGGAATTGAGTTGGCAAATGGGTCAAACGGATTGACCGGAACTCCCAAATGCAAATGGAGCATCACTTATATGTTTACAACACCAGGGAATACTTACTTCATCATGACGCTCAACTGGGTCAAAAATACAGGCACTCAAACTTGACCATTTAGCCTTTCTAAAAAAACACAACTTGCAGATTTTCAAAAATTGCAAATGAACTGGCTTTCGAAAATTGAGCAAATGGATTCATAGGGACTTGAAATATGGCATGTAGGCATACCTATATGTGTATAATTCAAGGGTACACTTTATTTGACATGACAATCAATTGGGTCTTAAATGCAAAGCCTCAAAGTAGGCCACTTGGTAAAAATTTGAATTTGCACCTATGAACAACTTTCAGCTCACCCCTTGAAATGGGTACTTGACAAACTGATCTAAATGAAAATCTGAAAGTTCTAACCCACTGTATAGGCCAAATGAAAGGTCTACAACAAGTTTCCAAAGCTTTACCTCTTAACAATCAACTGGCTCCATTTTACCCTTCTTCAAACTAGGTCATTCAGGTTGATTAGTCAAGTCCTATTCTGAAAGTGCGGGAATAAAATTTTGAAATGGGACTCATAAATTTATGAAATTTATGAGTCCCAACAGTGGCTCTAACTGGGGATGGTTGATAGCAAGATCAACACAAGAATCTGGAATCTTTGGCAGAGCATACCACCCAAAATTAGATCATTGCTCTTCTTCTCAAAAACAGGGGTTCCTTATTCTACCCAAACAGCAGGGTACCTTATTGAAAACCACAAAACTTAAATCAAAGCGACTATACAAAATGTATAAACATACTTATAACTGATTATAAACTTGCTCCAAAAATCTATGTACTTGCCTCTGTCAAAAATTTGATTCTCATCACCTGATATCATGATCTAAACAAAGGCACATTTTAACAACAACTGAGCATAATCCTTATAATCAACCCCTTTCATCTCATTATTACAACAGCTGGTGTGCACACCTTTTGCCTGATTTTGAACTTTATAGCCACACACTACTTCAACAAAAATAAAATCATGAGACAAATCACTATAAAGGCCTTCCCACAAGTTGCCATACATTTCACTATCCCAATAAACCCCATCCTTTGCAAGGGTATCATCATGCTTTGGCTGAAACAAATCCTCAACTAAGTCTTTCTCATTCAGACTTACATCCACCTGAAAAACTTCTATTTTTGGTTTGAAATAATCATCACATAGCCCATGCCTCGTATCTTCATCATGAAATAATTTTTCACAACACATGCTACTGTTGTTGGCAACTTCATCAGCATCAAAAACTTGTTCAATACAAGGGGAAACTTCAGCATTTTCATCAATGACATCAGCACTATGAACATTTATATCAAAGGCAAAGAACTCCATATCTGGTTCAAGCATATCATCAACATTCACATCCTCTTCATAATATGTCAAACCTTGAAAACATTCAAATATAGGTTCATTTAAATCTAAAAATGAAACATTATCTGCACTTTCACATATGTTTTTATCTTCAAAAATACTTTCATTTTCAGATTCATGACTGAGATACATAACTTGATCTCCTCTTATATCATCTTCACAAGATGAATAATAAGAATTCTCATAGGTATCCTCAACTGCATGACTGACATTCATTTGTTGATCACAAGAAAAGGAATAACTTGTGTCAAGATCATTCCTATTCTGAAATTGATCTTCATTGCTTATTTGTACATCTCCAAAGTGTTGAAAATCAAACTCATTGTCCTCATAATCAACACCATCACTCCATTCTGAAACAAATTCATCACTTGGTATACTTGTATTGGGAGCTCCACTAATATCAATCACAATTCCACATTTAGCTTCATCTGACTTAATCAAATCTTGATTTACATCATATTGTGTATCCTTTTGTGACAAAATCATGGGTTAATTGATAACTTCTTTGTTTGCACACATTGTGCCATCATCACCATTCACATAGTCAGCAACACTTGGTGATACTTCAGTATTTGGTACTTCAAGATCAAATACATTAACAACATGTAAAGACCAATCCTCATCACCATCATTGTTTTCATTATCATTGTCTTTGTGAGATACATGATTCACTTCATCATTTTTAGCCACATAATCAGCATAACCAACATATAAATCAAATGGTGCATATATATATATATATCTTTGTAACAACATTGTCACAAAATTTTATACTGATTATTCCATCACTACTATAATAGACAATCATCGTTGACAGCAAAGATTCATGACTCTCATTTAAATTTGAATCACATATATCAACAAGATCATTTTGAACAACAAAGCTTGACACACCTTGACAAGGAATGTTTTGCTTAGCTTCACATTTCCTTTCACCATTGAAGATGTTTTGACAAGAAGCAGCAGCAGACGAAAATTTCTTTGAGATCCCAAATTTTAAATTGTTTTCAATGTCCCTAGCTGTGTTAAAAGCTTCATGCAAAGTTTTGGGTTCCTTGTTTCTTAATAGGAAACTCATCTTCTTGTCAAAAGAACTCATGTAGATCTCCAAGCATGCTTCATCATTAAACTTATACTTGCTGAAAATATTAGACAATGTTTGTGAAAACCTGATATTAAATGACGGTACCAATTCATCTTCCTTGATTTGTATGTACATGAATCTTTTCAGCATATCAAAATCACTCACCTTTTCAGCAAATTGGGCTATAAAGTTAGTTGTTAGTTCATCCCATGAGGAAATACAATTTGCTGGCAAAAAAGAGAACCAATCTCTTGCATCCTCTTTCAATGATTGGACAAATAATTTCATGCACACATCTTCTTGACAAACTTCAAAATCTCCCATAAGTCTGAAAATCTTTTCAAATGTTGACGTGCTGATGCTGATTTCTTCCCACTGAATATTGGCAAATGCTTTCTAATTTTTGTGGGTATGGGATTTGGGTAACCCGGAATATCTTTGAAATTTAGAGCAGCATAGTAGTTCATTTTAAAACTTCTCTTATAACATGGCTGTGACATTTCACTAGGCATGGCTATATGTGGAAATATACAAGGCTGAAAAACTTCACTACACATTTCTACTTGCTTCCACAAATAATTAGACAACCTTGTGTAGAATAGTGAAAAAAACTCAAGAATATATCATCATACTGATCTATTCACAACATTGCTTGACATAAAGTTTTTCCAAATTTGCATACTACAACAGAACATATATGTTGGAGACTATAGCAAAATAGATATGCAAATAGACTTGTAATTCCTCGTTTTCCCTCTTTACTAGTGTTGTTCACTTAATGGGAAAACTATTTTACTCATTCAAATTTTTAGAAGAAAATATTTTGCATTGGAACTTCTGAAAGTACCTGGATATTTGTAGCTATAAGACTTGTAGATCTAAACATTTATTCACATTTTCAGCATGGTCTTTTACCTCAGAGTCGCCACCTCTTGCATAGAGGACATTTTGAATAGAAAAATGTCATTCAAAACATATTTAATTCTTTATTTCTCCTTCAATCTTGCTGCAATAAATTCACTCTAGGCTATTTAACATAAATCTGGAAAATGCATCAGACTTATGTGTGAACTATAATCTTTTACTGCACTTTTCTTTGCAAGCTTTTATGATGAGAGAACCATGTCTGAGTATGCAACCAATTTAATTATCTGCATCTTAATATGATTCATCAAGTCATCTACTAATCTTGTGTAAATCTTGGAACACAAACTTCCTGCAAGCACTGTTGCAGAGACTAGAGTCGCTACCCAATTATGACATTGGGAAAAAATTTAAAAACAGCTGCAAGGAATTCTTGCAACTCTCAGCACTATATATTTTTCAATTCTTCACAAGAAACTTTCTCTGATAACAGACAACACCATTACAACCTCAAAACATGATACTAAATCCCTCAACCATAAAAGACATTTTCAACTCTATGTAATCTCAATGGACTGACTAACTGGATGAAATTATGCAATTACTATTCAGTTCCCCAGCAGAGTCGCCATTTTTGTTTTTCTCAAAAAAAGAGTAACCCAAGTTCACCCGTAATTTATCTATGAAATAGCCAATTTCAAACAATGAAGAACTTCAAGACTTGGACAACATGACAAGGATTTAAATCCTTCTACTCTTCAAGCTCTGCAAAACCTAGGTGGGTATACCTTTGATGCATAGAATCAGACCCATTACACACATATGACAACATCAAACAAGCATATAGATTTCATTAAAGTCTCAGAACAAGGAGGGTACTGTAGATGGGCTAAATCTACACATACAACTCACTTATGTTTGAGCATGAGATAGGTGGAACATTACCACATAACAGAAAAAGAAAGATATTCTGATTTGATTTTAAAATGCTGCAAGTAATCTCTAGTTGTAATGGACCAGTGCCTTAACCTGGGCATGGAGTCAAATACATAACATTATAAGAGAACCTAGTTGCAAATCTGGCTTACCAAAATATCCCTACATTAATGCCTAACATTAATAGATTCTACATTAATTCATAGAACCATACATATCCAAACAATAATTCAGTTTCACAGTTTCTGCTCCAAGAATTTAAATCCCTTCTGTAAAAGATTCCTAAGAACGGGAATTACACTCCCCCTTGGAGAGGATAAACTCAAAATCCCTTGAAAATTGAGTTATATTGAAACTGGCAACAAATGCCTAATGACAATTCTATGGCACTTTACACCTGCCTTGCACGTGTATGACCTACAACTAAACCAATTACAATCTTATGCAAAATACCCACATACAGAACTAAAACTCTGAAAACATTATTGAACTGGAAATTCATTGCAAATTTGGAACCATTTGGAATTCTCCCTTGGAGCCATTTTCCAAAAATTGGAACCCTTACAAAGGAGAAGAATTCAGAATTAAAACAAGGAGGGAAAACTTCAGATTTCATCTGGTAGTGACAACTGTCCCACTCCTTCTACCATTTACTGCTCACACACTTGGCCTACTGAAAATGAGCTCTTTCCAACTAAAAAATATTCTCTGCATTCATTCACATTGAAACTTCTCTCAAAATAACTAACATGTGTTGAAACTGATTGCAGAAATGACCTCCTCGTTTCGAGAGATTTCCAACGACATATAACACTTGTATGTTATGATGAAAATAACTCAATCAATGAATTCATGTCGGATGCAGATCAGTCATAAAAAAAAAAAAATTGCATTTTTAACATAGTTTGACTATAGGATTTAAATCATATTTTTATCCTCTACTGTGCATCCATCTATGCCATGTGTCAGCCATTAGTTCGCTCATGGGTCCACCTGGGTGCCACCTCATCTGAGCCCAGACCCGCCATTGCCTGTGTGGCACCTTAGTCACAAGATCGCAAGGCTTATCTAGCAAGCAACTCTCAGTCACGGATTTGTGACTATCAATGGATCATCTACCCGACCGTTAGATCTGCTTGACTTGCTCGACCTTTAACCTCCATCCTTGCCGGTCGGTTGTAAAAATTTGGTGCCTTGCGATGCGCGCAGGTGTGGGCTCCATGAGATTGTCAAGCCTTCTCACTTGCCAAAAGCCATTGTCTTTTGACACTTAACATCAAAGTGTTTTTGTATTTAAAAAGTATAAAAATCTTGCCCACAACAAATATGGGATAATGGCCTTTTGCACAAAATGCTTTAACTTGAAAATTTCCAAAGTCTATTCACCAACTTCTAAGTGCAACCCTGCAGAGAGTATTTGGCATTACACCTGGCAATAGCATTTGCTTCAAAGTTTCTAAAGCCTGCGTAATAACATTCGTCGGAGATTTCTAAAACCTTTTTATAACCCTATGTTGGGAGGGAGGATGTTGGCAGAGGCATGAGGAAGATCTCACACTACCCATTGCATTTGTTTGAAAGTTTCTAATGCCTTTCTTCAATGCCTTCCCACTTAACGTGGGTAGGAAGGATTGCCAAGGGTCATGTGCATTGTCTTTACACCTGTCAACTGTCGTTGCTTGAAAGCCTTTATGACTTGCGACAATCTAAAAGTCCAACAAGAAGATTATCAACTCCCAGGTTTGTGAGGTGTTTGACCCAAGTAAGAATAAAATCCATGAATGCATAATTCCCAAATGTGACAATAATAATGTTGTATTTTGATCGATAGACAACCATTTCATTGCTTAACAACACCCGGTGTTGGTGCCTTTGATGCTACCAAAAGAGACGTCCCAACTGAAATAACAGAAGCAATAATAGTTGCCACTATCATAACTATCGCAGTCTTGAAATAGAATGCAGGAACACCCCACTGAAAGGGGTAAGGAACTCTAACCCAAGCGAATATCTTAAGAGCATCTAAAACATCACTTCAGCAATGTTGCATGGTATAAATATGCTTTCGACATCTTTCATTTTCAATGTTAGAAATTGCCTCTTTCATATTACAACAACTAAAGTACTAAACCCCAACTTCTTTTGAGTAGAAATGCATATTCCCACAACAAATGTGATTGCAAGCCCTGATGGAACCACATATACTTGGAAGACTCGATTACCAAAATTGAGACTCTTCGAAGATACAGGGAAAAAAAAAACACAATAATAAGAATTTGAGGCATATCAATCTCCACACAAGTGCCAACCACAGTAAAACCATAGGTAAAGAATGTCAGCCCAACAACAGCCATAGTAGAAGCAACCGTGACAAGGTTGATTACCCTCCAAAATGCCTTATGAAAACTTGAGGATCCAACAGGATCAAATTTGCACAACTTTCTGATCATTAAACTGAAAATTGCAACTAATTGGCAACTATGCCCAAAACACATGAGTAACCTTCAAAAGACGTTCCAAAAACTAATCAAAACACCTTTTTGTATTCCATCAGCTGACAGGCGAGTAGTCTGATATACTGGCTATCATCCTACAAAACCATTTTACTTGACACTAATTGAGTTTCAAAATATTAATGGTCAAAGATGACCACTTGTCATTTTCTAAACTTGCATAGAAAAACTTAAGAAATCTCCTTTGGAATTGAGTTGGCAAATGGGTCAAACGGATTGATCGGGACTCCCAAATGTAGATGGAGCATCACTTATATGTTTACGACACCAGGTAATACTTACTTCATCATGATGCTCAACTGGGTCAAAAATACAGGCACTCAAAGTTGACCATTTAGCCTTTCTGAAAAAAAACAACTTGCAGATTTTCAAAAATTGCAAATGAACTAGCTTTCGAAAACTGAGAAAATGGATTCATAGGGACTTGAAATCTGGCAAGTAGGCACACCTATATGTGTATAATTCAGGGGTACACTTTATTTGACATGACAATCAATTGGGTCTGAAATGCAAAGCCTCAAAGCAGGCCACTTGGTAAAATGCACCTATGAAGAACTTTCAGCTCACCCCTTGAAATGGGTACTTGACAAACTGATCTAAACTGAAATCTGAAAGTTCTAACCCACTGTATAGGCCAAATGAAAGGTGTACAACAAGTTTCCAAAGCTTTACCTCTTAACAATCAACTGGCTCCATTTTACCCTTCTTCAAACTAGGTCATCCAGGTTGATTAGTCAAGTGCTATTCTGAAAGTGCAGGAATAAAATTTTGAAATATATCAACATATATTTACTGTGCAAATGTATTTTCCAAAATAGACTATATTACACAGTATTTGAACACATAAATCTCATTTATTTTATAGAGTTTATATATATATATATATATATATATATATATATATATATATATATATATATATATATATATATATATATATATATTCATTCAAAACACTATAGTGTAATAACTATTTCTTCTAAAAAAAATATATTTTTATTTCGAGAATAGTTTTCTAACAACAGTAATCTCTTTCTTTACAAACTAACCAGCAATGTAACTATAAGTAAATAAATGAATAAACATAGGTTTAAACATAAGAAATATATTTTTGCAACTACATTTTGTGCTTTCCTTCTTAATCATAAAACAGTAAATAAAATGTGATGATAATGAATGTATCAAACATAAATATTTTTATTATATTCTTAAATATTGAAACTAAATTTCATTATCATGTATGTTAACCATTTTTCTTTCATTGACAAAAATAATTAACCAACAATCATAATGCCCTTATTCAACAACAAATAGGAATATTATTTAAATGCTTCTTGATTTGAATGTAATGAATATACAACAAAAGTAAATACAACGTCTTTTCTTTTTGTTCTAAAATACATTGCTCTCAACAAAATATGTGACTCTTTCTTCTTTACATTTTATTGAAATCACTAAATACAACAAGAGTCTTTAAATAGGTAAATGAACAAAGGAGTACACTTTCAACATTCTTTAAACTCCACTTTAGGTAACTAACTTTTCTCCATCCTTCATACAAATAAACTTAGATATGACCATGGAGGCTCACCTCCCAACCTAGGCTTACAAGAAGCCACCCCCGAGCTAGGAGAACCAAGGCTAAACAGGCTACAAACAAATTCAACAATACATGCAAGGAAAATTTATACAAAACATAAACTCCCAACCCAAGGATTCACATTGTCACTGTGTGACTAATTTTGTGGGGTGAAGGTGGACCAAGCACCTAGAGGAGATCTGCATGAAAAGATAAACAAATGCCTTCATAAGGCTACCAAAATACAACCAACTCAAGGTCACTTACTTGACCCAAAAACTTCCCTTATGACCCCCATGGCTTACATGCCCAAAACTCCCCTTATGACCCCCTTTTTGCATAAGCACAAAACAATGTAGCAAGGGTCCCATAACTCTTGTGTATTTCTCTCTTCCAAGAAGAAAGTCTCTACACTCTTAGGCTGTCAAGCAGCCCTTCACCCCAAGGCTACTCTTCCCTCCCAAGGGTGAGCATGACCTTGAAACACCCATATCACAAGATAATCACAAAAATAGCACAAAAGACAATCACAAAGAAGGATTTCAACAACCAACACCACAACTCACATATACACAAAAAATCTAATACAAAAGCATTTTTCCTTCATATAAAACAATGGAAATCAAAATGCATGGAAGAACACTACCAACCTTTTATCCTACAAATGGTATGAGGGATGGTTGTAGGAGAGTTGCCCGATCCACTAGTCTTTTCTTCCCAAAAACCAAAATGCATCTCTATCCCAAATTTTCAAAACAACTCTAAGTCTCCAAGATTGGAGAGTGGGTGATCAAGATCTCAAGTTTGAATCCCTTCCCTAAGTAGGCTCTCCTCACACTTTCCAACTTCCTTGGAAAGGATGTGAGATCCCATAGCTTGGTCTTCCCAACCTCTTACATGGTTTAATAAAAATGAAAACTTAAAAAGGTAAGAGAAAGTGGGGAAAAGCAACTATCACTCAAATGGAAGGTTGTCTAACCAAAGAGCAATCCTCAAAAGTTAAATTTTCGTTCATCTTGGAAAACCCACTTTTGAGGTGACTTGACAATCACATGTGAGTGGTCACATAGCTAAAATTGATCTTTACCCATAGGTATCTCATATGGGCCTTCAAAAGTTCCCTAAACCTAACCTTAGGAGTTAGTTTAACCCTCCAAAAACCCACCTAAAGTTTGTCTACGGGTCAAACTTGAGTTGATCAAACTAATGGCTCTCTAACCAAGTTATCTCTTGGGACCACAATATGATATTTGAAAAATGCATTAGGTTTAACAAATTCCCTCCAAAGGACATGTCATTGTCAACTCACACACATCACAAGTGTCAAGTGACACCATAAAATACACATCACTATAATATGCTTGACATGTCCTTTTTTGGAATTAACAAAATTAAAAAGTACAAATTGAACACACATTCAAGCATTCACATTTACGAATTTAAACACATCACATACGAGGTGTTGTCTCTCCAAATAGACAACCCTTGGCTTTACTAACGCACATAGGTTTAGTTTGATTCTCTGAATAGTTTTCATGGTCACATGGATTGGTTTTCCTGCACATTAGTAATCTCAAATAATCACATGCAATATTAATATATGAAAAGAATACAAATCAGGCACTTTGCATACAATTTACACCATAACAATCAAATTATCAATTATCCAATAGAATCCACATGAAATAATTTACTCAATGGCATCATCATAATCATCATGCAATTCAATCATCCGTAAGGCATGCATCCATGTTTTCTAACATCATAAATGAAGTACTACAAATCAAAAATAGATGAAATACATCATATCAATGTTATCCAATTACTAGATCATATAGAATCTAAATCCATAATGCATCAAAATAAAGTATCAATAATAGGTCCAACATGAAAAATAATTGCAATGCTATGACGGCTCGGGGTAGGGCCTCACAAGGTGTTGTTGTTTGTTGTTTGATCTTGCAGGAGCTTGTATTGAAAAATTCAACACTTACTTCTAATAAAACCCAATTTCAATGCAAATGCATCAAACTTTTAGTACCACATTTTGAGTGATTATTTCATACCACAAGATGACCATTTTAACCTAAAAACCAAGTGTTATTTTCCTTTCATAACAAAACCATCATACTATCACATATAAATTTCTTCCTCAAGATCCCCATCCAAGAAAAGAGTGCTAACATCAATTTTATCTATTTCAAAGTCATAATTAGAAACAATGGATAATAGGAATCCAATAGAAATTCACTGAGGAATAGGAAATAAAATTTCACTCAAGTTAACTTCCTCTCTTTAGGAGTAGCCCTTGGCCACCAGTCCAACGTTGTCTTGCTCTAACCAACTATTTGTACCAAATTTCTTCTTATATGCCTTTTTAAAGCCAATTGGATTTCTTCCTTCAAGAAAACTAACAAGATACCAAGTGTCACATTTGTCCAAATCCTCATGTATGTCCTACATCCAAGACTTGTTTTCCTATTAAAGAGAGCCTCCCTGGAATATCTAGGTTCATTGTTAGTACTTAACAAATAAAATACACAATGAACATCTAGTGGGATTTACTTTTCAACTAGATTGGACATTGTCTTGCAGGCCTTCTCAAGGTAGTAGTAAGGTTATTTGCACCATCTTCTTCTTTGTGCTAATTCTTCACATCATCTAGACTCTTTGAAATCTCTTCTTCTTTGTGCTCATCTTGGACATCATCTAAACTCTTTGAACCCTCTTCTTCTACTACATCCTCATGGTTGTTCTTTATTTGAGTATGCTCTAAACTTCTCGAAAAACACATCCTTTAAAAAATCATTTTTTTGGTAAGAGGATTCCAAAGATTATAATCTTTTACATTCTCATTGTAAGTAACAAATATTTCATTTCTGATCTTTTGGAACTAGTTTAGATCACTTCTCTTGAGGCACATGAACAAAAGCCTAACAAAAAATACCCTTAATTGTGATACAAAACATTATTTCTACCTATACACACTTCATAAATAATTTTATCAACAAGAGTTAAGCAAAGAGATCTATCAATCAAATAACAAGTAATAATTACAACTTCTATCCAAAAGCAACTACCAAGTGTAGCACCACTCAACATACTTCTAGCTCTTTCCATCAAGGTTTGGTTCATTCTTTTTGCTACCCCATTTTGTTGGGGAGTATAAGGAGTTGTCCTCTATTGAACAATACTTGCATGCTTATACAATTCATTAAATTCCCTAAAACAATATTCACCCCCATTATCATATCTCTACACCCTTATGATCTCTTTGTTTCTCTATTAAAGCTTTAAATTTCTTGAACTTATTTGAAACCTGAGGTTTTGCATGCATAAAATAAATCAAAGTGTATCTTGAGACATGATCAATGAAAGTAACACAATAATGAGATTTTCCAAAAGAGTCAACATCCACTAGTCCAAACACATCTGAATGAATGGTTTGTAATAATTTCTTAGCCTTATTAGTCCCATTAAAAAATGATGATCTATTTTGTTTAATGAACACACAATGCTCACATAAATCATTTTTTCCAATAAAATAATAAAAAATATCATCAAGCAACTTTTTATTAAGAATGAACTTTTTTCACTTATGTTGCCATATCTATGGTGTCATAACATACATGCATTTTCAATGCCAGTTATATTGAAAGAGTTACAAAAAATAAAGGCATTAATCTAAAACAAAATCCCTATCCAGGGTCTTTTAGAAATCGTCAAACTCCCTCTTATCAACCTGTAATTTGACTTGTACAGTTTCACATGTATGTCATAATCATTCAACTTGGATATATACAGTAAATTTCTCACAATTCGGGGAACATATAAAACATAATCAAGGGTTTAAATCCTTTCATCATTGAAACATAACTTTGCCTTTCCCTTACTAAAAAGATTCTTTATGCTATTATCACCAAGGAAAACATCTCCCCCGTCATAAGTTGAATGTGTAGAAAATTGCTTCTTTGTAGAAGTCATATGGTAGGAGAAACCTTAATCCATAATTTAAGAATAATTACTAATAGTGTTATCTAAAATAAATGAAGCAATAGAATCAATATCATCAAGGACTTCTCCATGAATATTTTGCACTCTTTTTCTTGTTTCTACATTCCTTCTTCACATGCCCTCTCTTGCCACAATTCCAATACTTCACTATACTCTTTTCAGGGGTCATAGAACATCCTTTTCACTTCTTTATTTTTATCCACTCTAAGCTCTTTCTCTTTGGATCTACCACACATGTGCAAGGCATCTTGGGAGACAATATTCATGGTCTATCTTCTCATTTCTCTTTAGAGAAGCATAGCAATGAGACTATCCATCTTTGACTCTACACTTTCGCAGATTTTTAGGAGGACCGTGTACACTTTCACCACGGTCCAGACAATTTTTTCTCAAATTTGCAAGGCAGCTTCATCTCGACATATTATTGCCAGATTCAGGTGCACAGCTTCATCCTACACTTCTATCTCAAGTTATAATCAGATCTTTGTCACTTCTCCACTTGGTCATAAGTACAAAATTAAGTCAATTCAAATCTCAATCCAGAAGAGGGGATTAACTTACCATTCTTATATCACTCAGAATTCAATCTCCTTCCCTAGAGGTTGAATCTAGTGTATTTTCCCCCCTCTTCTAATGTAATGCGTGAAAAGTGTTTGAAGGGAAATCTGAAGTGAAACTTTCATCTCTCCTCGGAGGGAACAAAAGCTTTCCTCTAGATCTCCATCGTTCACCTTTTTCAATATTATAGTTACTAGGACAACTTACATTATATTTTAAATATTATTACTTACCATACCCATTTAGTCTACGAGAAATAAAATAATAAGCTAGAGTACTTCCAAATACTTATGTCTAGAAAGGGGACATGATAATAATAAATTTAGATGCTCCGAATTTTATGCTTCTATTTCTTAAATTTTGTTCCCTAGTGTCAATGATAGCCTCAAAAACTAAGAATATTTTTTCCCTCATTGTCCAATTGAGGTAGATTTGATGTAGGATTAATTCTCTTCTCAAGTGCCTTCTTGAGGCACTATACACAATAAATATACAGTTTCCAGGTGGCAAGCAAGTCTCTAGTCTCCGATCAGGCTTAGGGATTTGATTCGCATGCGTGAGAACCCTAATGTGGTCAAAAATTGCAAGGGTCGCAATTTTATGACACTACATTTAGCCCCCACTTTAGCGGGAGTATAAGCGTACTCCAATACTATCGGTAAAGTACAATGGAACAAGATTGAAATACTTCTACCACATCAAGGAGGCAAGATACACCAAGCCCCAAGTGGACTTAGGATATTACGACTTCGATTGACAAAGTAAAAAGGAAGATTAAGAAGGGAAAACCATGACTGCAAGTAGCAAGGTTCCCCTCACTATGAGTCACGAAAAAGATACCAAAATTATGAAGCAAAGCCAAGTTCACTAAATAATTTGAAGTATCAAGAAGGAGAATATGAGCGAAGTGTATGCCCACACATTAAAGCGATTGCGCGCACCTTATCGGGAGCGATTTCTTTAAGGTAGGATACACCCAAGAGAGAGAGAATAGAGGGAGCACGTTATCGCAAGGATTTAGCCCTCAAGTGAGGAATAAACCCAAGGATAATGAACACAAAACAAAGGGTAGTTTCACTTTCCTCGGGGTCAGTATGTTGTATGATAACTCATGTATATCATATATGCATATGTGCATATAATAATCATCATTCCCCAAATAAAGAACACTACCTTAGAAGAAAGGGAAGAGAGGATGTCTTTCAAGTCAACATGAAAGAGACCAAAAGAGATCTCAATGCTTTGCATTGTCCTCAAGTATACATTGAGGGAAAAATAGAAGAATGGGGATACACATAGAAGAATGGTCACAAAAGAGAAAGAAAGGAGAGAGAGAGAGAGAGAGAGAGAGAGAGAGAGAGAGAGAGAGAGAGAGAGAGAGAGAGAGAGAGAGAGGATCTACAATGCTAATATTGCTAATCTAGCATGACATTCACCTTCTGATCTTGCTGATCACTAGTTCTGGAAGGCAAGCAACATGCCAGAGGAGTGACATCAAGCATAGCAGATGGAGCTATCACAAGATCCAAACAAGGACTAGTCTCATGTGGTAAGTCACTTTGTTCAATTCTAGGAGCTAGGATTAGGGTTTGTGAAAATTCAGTTGATAAATGCTTGTCCACATCAACATATTCATAATCACTATCAGAAGCATTAGGAATTGTATTTCCATCATGAATAACATTTTCACTCATTTCTTCATCAAAATTTAGAGAAAGAGGAGAACGAACACGAATAGGAGTAAAGCCATCACATGTTTTGTGCAACTTATGATTTGGAGATGTAGGTTGAACATCTTGCTTAGGAGAAAAGGGAATCATGTCAACTTTTGAAGTTTTAGGGGAAGAAATTCTTCTTCAAGTATGATAGGAATGTCAAGTGTTGGGGATCTAGGTTGATTTAAGGATAAGATCATATCTTTCTTCTATTTTTTATAAGATTGAAAAAGAGTATCGCTCTTTGATGGAAGAGATTGAAATTTCTTAGGCCAAAAGAAATCAATAAGAACTCCAGGGTTTCTTTTAGATGGACGAAATAAGCTATTGTTCACGGTTATGGTTTCGTCATTGTGAGGAAATTTCAAACACATGGATTTGAGAAGCAATAGTCTTCATGGAAGATAGACAAGGATAGCCCAACTTCACATGGAATTGCTCGGAAGAGGGTATGATAACAAAGTCAACATTCATAGATTTATTATGAACTTCAACAGGAAGGGTGATAGAGCCAATGGTAGGACAAAAGAATCCATCAAATAACTTCACAACTACATTAGAGGAATCATATATTGGTTTATGCAATCGTAAAGTGAAAAGATACTCTGCAATGATGATGTTAACCACGCAAGAGGGATCAACAAGAGCGCCACGGCAAGGTATATCCTTAACCTTCACAACTATGTATAAAGGGCCATCGGGTGCTCTAATGGTCTTACTAGGGTCAAATGTAATACAAAATCCTTAGGAATATCTTGTTGTTCTACCATATTTACCAAGTTCGGAGCCATAAAAGTGAATTCCTCAGAGGAGAAAGAAGTATACTCAATCTTAATCACATTAGAGGTATGAGAAGGGAAAGGATCAGTAAAAAATTTAAGATTTTGATTAGGAGGAGCTACTGATTTATTTTCCTTATCATTCACACCTGCCATAGATATAGTATTGTTATCAATCAAATCTCAAATCTTACTTTTCAATGCGAAACATTTCTCAGTATCATGACTAGGCTGACGATGAAATTGACAAAAGAAATTGTTATCAAAATAAGGGGATGCAAGTTTAGAAGGATCAACTTGTTTTATAGGAGGAAGTTTGATAACATTTCTTTGCAACAACTGAAACATAATACCATGTAAAGATTCATTCAAAGGAGTAAACTGTCTTTCTCTTTTGAAAAATTTAGAAATATAAGGCACACCTGTTGTAGCATTCACATTATTGTTGTTGATTGTATCATTGAACTTGATGAAGCTTTTTGTTGGTTTGAACTTCACAAAAAGTTGTTGAACACTCTCCCCCTTATCACTCGGAGCCATTGGAGTAGATTTCTCCATTTGACTCACAACCAGTTGATAATTGTGGAGTGTTGTGCACAACTGTGGAAAGGAAGTAAACTCAGACAAAAGAATATTTTCCCTGATATCTTTTTGAAAATTAGAAATAAAAATTATTTGAATATCATTATCAGGTACTTGAAAAGAAATTTGAGCACACAAATGCTTATATCTACCAATGAAATCAGTCACTTTTTCTTTAACACCTTGTTTAAAATGCATTAAATCAATCTAAGTGATTTTAGGACTAATGTTATTTTGAAATTATTGGATGAAAACATTTGTTAGTTGTTGAAAATAAGTGATGGAATAAGAAGGAAAAGAGCAATACCATTGTAAATCCTTATCTCTTAATGTTCTTGTAAACAATTTTGCAAGAAATCTTTGATCATAAGCAAAATCAGTACACAATGTTTGAAATGTTTTGACATGCATAAGAGGATCACCTTTTCCATTATAGAGTTCCAATTGAGGGACTTCAACATGCTTAGGTGGCAAGAATTTAACAATATTAAGAAAAAGTGGGCTCGCAACATCAAAGGTGGGCACACTAAACTTGGATTGACTCGTAGAAGCAATTTGTTGTTGTAAGGAAGACATGGTTTGAGAAAGATTGTTAATTGTTGCTTCGGTAGAAGAATTGATGTTAGACATGGTTGATTGAGAAGGTGGTGTGATGTTATTGAAGGAAGGAATGGATTGAGAATAAGGTGGTGGGACATTATGATAAGTAGGCATAGTTGATGATTGAGTAGGAAATGGGACACTCAAAGGAGGAATAAAATTGTTAAATGAATTACCCCCTTGTCACTTTGATTGGTTGAGGGATAGTAGGAATACTTATGGAAGACATAGGTAAAGATGGAGGATTAAATGAAGAAGAGGGATTGCCCCCATGACCAATGGTTGTAGGAATGACATTTTGAGTTGATGTAGCCATGATGTTTGAAGTGAAATTAGGAATACTAGCCATTGAAGTGGTCAAAGGAATACAAGAATTGATTTGATTTGAAGGTTGTGAATAACCTAAGTTCTCAGCACAACTCGTGATAGGCATGACATTAGAATCAACAATATGAGCAATGTCACGCAATATATCAATTCCATTCTTATCACTTTGAATCATGCATTTAAGGCCTTCAATTAATGGAAGAGCTTCACTATTAGGGTATTCTTGGGACATCCATTGTTTAAAGTTATCAAATTGATTGCCCAATTTTGAAAGTTGATCTGTGGAAACTCTAGTCAAAGCTTCTTCATGTTCATCATGGGATTCATCATTGGGATAAATGGGCTCATGATTAGGATGGGATGCATTATCATTATCCTCATTAAAGAAGTCGCCCAAATTATGCTCCATATCCTCGGTAATTAAACCTTGAGAAGCCTTAATTATAATGCTTCGTCTAACGGGGATAGTGTAGGTAGGACTAATAGTGGTAAAACGCATGCACTAGAGGGAAAATTGAAATTCTAAATTTTGAACAAAGTTTATGAAATTGAGTAATGCAAAATTTAAGAAAATAATGAATAAACAATTTGAACTTTGTGGGAGGAAGATAATGACACAATTTCCAAAATAATAAATCGAAGGAAATTGGAATTTTAAAATTAGGGCCAAGGGGATACCACTTAATTTTTAAAAAAAATAGAATTTTTAAAATCAGGCAGATTATAATTAACCTCTTAATTTTAAAAATTCTCTTAAAATTTGAAATGTTGAATTTTGGAGATATTTTTTATTTTAGAGGTATCAAAAATCAACAAAAGCAGCCAATCTTCTAGATTTAGGCTATTAAATATAGTCATAACAGTCTCCCGAAATTTTGGGAAAAAAGCCGAGGACCATGGCGAAAATGCACATAGTCCAACCAACTTTTTTCAAAATTTTCAAGGATGAATATTATGATGATTTTAAAGCTAATCCCAAAAAATTGGTGGATTTTACGATTTCTAGATAGGCGAAATTAAGGTTCAAATGTGAAAATAGGACCCTATTAGGGTTTTGAAAAAAAACAGGGAATTGGACTGCAAATTTGAAAAGGGTCAAACCTAAAGGGGAGGGACACCTTGGACATTTTAGAAATCTGAATTTGAATTAAATTGATTGAAATTTGTATAAAATCCAATTAAATTTTAAAATTAGGGTTTTAAGACCTAACCACTTAATTTTTGAAATTTTAAATTTTGAAAAAGGAGGGGAATTGAAAATTGGAATTGTAGGACAAAAGATAAGTCTGAAAATAGTCACAAATCTGAAAAATTAAATGGAATTTCAGTTTTTGCATAATTTCAAGATGATTTTTAAAAATTAGGGTTTTGACAATTAACCTTTTAATTTTGTGAATTTGATTTGCAAATTGAACAAGGCAATGAAGAAATTGAATTTGACAAACAAAGCAATTTTTAGATCTAAGACAATAACAAACAATTTTTACAAAACACAAGTTCAATTTCAATTTTAAAAACTAGGGTTTTGAATTAATTAACCACTAAGTTTGCATAAAAATTAAACTTGCAAATGAAAAATATGCAATTATTTTTAGAATAAAGCATGTAAGACGTCAAGTTCACCAAAATGTAATGTTGAAAAAGGTGACTGATGGAGATCTAGAGGAAATGTTTTCTTCCCTCCGAGGAGAGATGAAAGTTTCACTTCGGATTTCCCTTCAAACACTTTTCATGCATTACATTATAAGAGGGGGGAAATACACTAGATTCAACCTCCAGGGAAGGAGATTGAATTCTGAGTGATATAAGAATGGTAAGTTAATCCCCTCTTCTGGATTGAGATTTGAATTCACTTAATTATGTACTTATGACCAAGTGGAAAAGTGACAAAGATCTGATTATAACTCGAGATAGAAGAGTAGGATGAAGCTGTGCACTTAGATCTAGCAATAATATGTTGAGACGAAGCCGCCCTACGAATTTAAGAAAAATTTGTCTGGACTGTGGCAAAAGTGTACACGGTCCTCTGAAAAATCCGCCAAACGAAAAGGATTTTTTTGTCTCTGCAAATGGAGTAAATGTAAATGAAAGACTGAAATGTAAATCACCTCAAGGGAGGTTGTGATAGAAATGTTGATAGAATTGTTTGTATGAAGTTGAATGTTGGAATGAATCTCCTTTTCAATGATTGAATCCTTGACTTGAATGCAACACCTAGCCTTGAAAGGAGACTTGAGAATGCTCGATGCTGGAAAAGAATGCTTGAATGTGTAATCTCATGTATTTGTGTTATGCCAAAATGGAAGGGAAAATGTGACTTATATACTTGTCAATTAGGGTTAAATGACTCATTTTCCATCACAGGCTGACACTAGGGGAGTTTCCCACTCAATGCACAACCACCAAAGCATAATTGAAAAGGGTCCTGCCCCAAAATGGGGTAGAGACATGGACACCATGCCCCTATCCTGCCCTTTTTCTGTTGGCATATGATGAAGCGGTGACAATGTTTGTTGTCATTGATGTCAATAAGTGCTCAAACAGGAGAACCGATATGCACCAGTATGAAGATTGGAAGCGGTTATGGTCAACCGGGATGGAGTGGATTGGTGTCGAGGTTCACAAAGTGTGACTACCGATTGGTAGTCTCTGTTCAGCTCTAGGGTTTCCGTTATGGCCTGTGTGGTGCAACCGATGGTGTTTTGTGAATGATAAGGATAAGGATCGGGATGCCACGTCACCTATGTGCACGTGAAGGATTTCCTTGAGGATCTTGCATGTGAAGATCGAATACATTGAATGCCTATCTCGGGAATGCACAATTTTCTGAGCGGTGTGTGAAGAGTGCATGATGGGTTACTGTTTTCCAGATGCAGTGAAGATTGGACGATGCAGAATGTCTTGAGATCTGTCGTAGATCATTTAATTCTATGTAATGTGTTTGGACGGTTAGGATTGGATTGCTTGTAATTGTAAACCTAAAATATTTAAGGTTTAGGGTTTATGCTACCGACCTAACTTCTATCTATAAGGTCGATGAGTTTTGTTATTATAAGTTGTTGGCAAAAGTTGTGTGTGTGTTTGCGTGCTGGAGATTAGATACTTGCCAAACCAGAATGAGGAATCTACAGAGTGTGATTGCAGAGGAAAGGAACTGAAAAGGATTTGCCTTAGTAAGGAGTGATGTTATCAGATCAGAGTTTTACCTGTTGTCTTCTAACCATTTCAACAGAAGGTAAATCCCTTGATCCGGTAGCTTTAACAGGCTTTGTTGTAAATCCTCTAACCAAGTTGCTCAAGTTCATTGAGTTACTTAAATCCTCTAGTGAGATAACCTTTAACAGGGTATATAGCCATCCCTTAATTGGGTGATCCCTAACAGGATCGGTTCCTAACAGAACCTTATTGTAAAGTCTTTAACCAAACTAGGCTCCTAATAGAGCAGACTTCAAAAGAGTTCAAAACAAGCTTGTGGGTATTCATCCCCACCGTGGTTTTTCCCATTTGGGTTTCCACGTGAAAATCTTTGTGTTATGAGTTGTGAGTTTTTCATGTAATGATTGTGTGTGTTTGATTAAGTTAGTTATGCATGCAGTGTTAAATGGTTGTGGTATTGTAGATACAACTCATGCATGATTATATCAGTAATGTAGTCATCAAGATTTGAGATATGTGGAATGTTGTCTGAAGTATATGTGTTTAACCAGTATAGCCATGATTAAGCTTAGTGGTGAAGACAACTGGTCAGCTGTGTTTTAATATGATAAAGGGTTGAGAAGTTTTTTATATTTACTGAATCACCCCCCCCCCCTCTCAATAACCAGTTAGGACCTTAGTTGCTCATCATTATTCATCATTTTCTAGGATAGGATACAGTTCGGGTAGTGCAGAGGGCAAGAAAGATGCATTTTCCAAGTGTCAAGCAAGTCTTTGGTCTCCGATCAGGCTTAGGGATTCGATTCGCATGCGTGAGGACCCTAATATGGTCAGAAATTGCAAGGGTCACAATTTTATGACACTACAGTAACTTTATGTTCTTTCAATAAATATTTTTATTTTATTATTAAAAAAGAGGCCAAATATTAAAAGTGACTAGAAAAGAGGGAACCCTCTTAAAGAAATTCCACTATAGGATCATCATTGAATTGAAAGGATTTTTGGATACTTTAAGTTTTCTATAGTATGTTGCGATAGTGATTTTGTTCAAAAGTGCTCTACTGTTTTCCTTATCATCATTGCAATGTTGTGCATGTTGGGATTATGTTGTCATTGATGTCAACCGGTATGGAATGGTCACCCGTGAGTAAGTAGTGGTCACCGGTATGGGTGAAGTAAGAAATGATGTCAACCGGTATGAAAGTTGAAGTGTGTAAGTAGACAGAAAAGGTATGTTACCGGTACAAATGAAGTGTAGCATCTACCGGTAAAGAAGGGCCACTGGCAAGGCAAGGCAAGCAAGCAAAGAAGCAAAGAAGAATAGAGGGATGTGATCACCGATAGACAAAGAGAAGTATAATGTAATTGGTAAATGGATTCAGTGGATGAACCAGCATGTTTGATGGAAGGCCAAGTTAATCCACCGGCAAAGAAGAGGTCATCGAGTATGAAGGTCCACCGGTGAAGTTAGGTTATACCGGTAAGGTGAGTTGAACCGATAGTATGTCTTGGTCGGTGAAGGATGTCAAACCAACTTTGCAGAGCATAGGTGGATGTCAACAAGGATGACAGGTGGACACTAGGTGGTGAGCATGCAAAGGTCAGTGAAGTATTCATCGACGTAGTAGTTTGACGAGCAGGTCAACATTAATGAAGAACCCACAAACCATGGGACGATGGCAAGATGTTGCGACTCGAGAGAGACAGAGTGGCAAGGTGATTGGACTAACCTTGCAGGACGATTTGATCCTTGTACTTGTTGGTTGAAGGAAACAACTAAGCCATTAAAGGTGACTGACAGAGAAACGTCGAAAAGCATGTTGCAGAAATCTAAAAATAAAAAACGTACATTGGAAGACAAGGATATGGCAGTGTTGTTTGATATGATGCAGATCGTCTTTCCAAAAAAGCAGATCCGATCAGATCGGATACGGATTGAGTTGGTAGACAAAAACCCTAGCATGCCACCATTTGAATGTTGCTTTTGGCGGGAACCCTCAGATACACATATGTGAACTCGAGATTGAAGATGATGATGTTGGATGTGAGTTGTGAGAGAAGAAGAGAGACTATCTACCTGAGAGTTATTTCACAAAGAGTTAGAGTGTGGAGTTAGCAAGCTGAACTGGTGAGAGGTTCTAACTGACAGAGACAGTGTAACCGGTAAACTGTTAGAATCTTAATAGTCAAGTGTAGCGGTAGAGATTGGAAGGTTAAGAAGGTATCCAAGTGTGATACTATGTAGGGTGAAGTTCTGAGAAAGAGAAGAGAGGTAGAGAGAAACCAATAAGAGATCAAAGAGAGAAATCTGATAACCAGTAGAAGGACTGGTGAAAGAGAGGAAGGTGATTACTGACAGACATTAGTTGATCGGTTGTTGCAAAACTCATTTACAACTAGGTGCTATCATTGCATTAAAATTTTATTTCATTGTGTTACACCGAGTTGGTGCTTGGTGCAAGGGTTGGTGCTCCTTGGGTTGGTGCCCTAAATCATTTGTAACATGTTGTTTCATTGTGAAGCTGGATTGGAGCAGTAGACTACAACAGCATTTCTCATCGAGGTTTTTCCCATATTGGGTTTTCCTCATGCATCTGGTGTTGTGGGTTATGCATTTGTGTGTTTGCCTCTTTCGATATTCTCTCATATCTTACTGGTCTGATTGCTTAGTGTTTAGGTTGTTAACCAGTTCTCAAAGCTTGGTTTAAAGAGAAAAGAATTGTTAGAAACTGATTCACCCCCCTCTCAGTGGTACATTGTGTTCAACAATTGGTATCAAATCTTAGGTTCCCGGTTGATTAAATCTTTCTCTAGCTTGGGAAGATTCTAGTCAAAGAACACAATGGCAAGAAATGAGTCTACCTCCTCAAAAGCCCCCATGTTTGATGGATCTAAATATGCCTTCTGGAGTAGAAGAATGGAGACCTATCTTTCCTCTCTTGGTTTTGATGTGTGGATGTTTGTCAAGAATGGGTACACTATCCCTCGTGTTCCTCCCACTGATCTAGATGCTAAGAAAGAGTATGAGAACAATGCAAAGGCTAAACATGTTATTCTAAGTGGGTTGTTAGATAATGAGTTCATCAAGGTCATGCATTGTGCATCTGCCAAGGAGACTTGGGATAAATTGCAGAGATTATTTGAAGGAGATGCCAAAGCCAAAGAGGGAAAGTTGCAATCACTGAGAGGTCAACTTGAAGGCTTGAAGATGAAGGATGAAGAAAATATTGCAAACTACCTTCACAGAGTAGATGAAACCGTGACACCGTCAGAGGAATTGGAGAGGAAATTGCTGATGAAATTATTGTCAAAGGGTACTTAGATCTCTCACATCTAAGTATGATACTAAGGTTTTTTCCATAGAGGAAGCCAAGGATCTTAAAACCTTCACAATGGATGAGTTATTTGGCTCCTTAATTGCCTATCAAATGAGGACAACCAGTGAAGCATCTTCAAGAAAAGAGGCAGCCTTCAACTCCATCAAAAAGGGAAAGGAAGAGGTTTCTCATAAAGGATCCAGTGAAGACTCGGATGCAGAGGTGGCAAACTTTGTCAGAAATCTCAAGAGGGGATACGGTAAGTATAAAGGAAAGTTACCACTCAAATGCTTCAACTGTGGTAAAATTGGACACTTTGCTGCAAAATGTCCCTATAATGAAACTGGTGGAGATGAACAAAGAAAAGAAAGAACAAGGTCTCTTGAAGCAATCCCTGGATGAGTCCAATCAAGTTATCACTAGTTTAAAACTCCAGTTGGAAGAAGCCAAGAGGATATGTGAAGTTACATCCTTTGATCTGATAAAGAAGGAAAAGGAGCATCAAGATCTGGAATCAGAAATAGTGAAGCTCAGAAAGGAGCTTGGAAAGAGTAAGGATGAACTAAAAATGAGGAGCAAATATGAGGGTAGCACAAAAGCCTTGGACAAGATGTTGAGAAAATAGAAGCAATCTAAAGATATCGGTGGCTTAGGATTTGAAGAAGGACAAAGTTCAAATAGAAAAGATACATCTTGTAAAGAGATACAGTTCACTTCTTCAAGTGAAGGTGAAGAGAGGAAAACATTTACAGTAAGCAAGGATACCAGTAAGAAGACTTATGCAGATGTTGTTAGAAACCACCACACAAACCGGTATACACAATCAATGAACCGGAGGCCACACTCAATGTACCAAAATGTAGATCTTAGGAGAAATGCAAGGGTTGATCATGAAGGATTCACTAGAGTTAGCAGCATGAAAGGAAGACCCCCCGTGAGACAGATTTTTGCAGGACAAAGGAAACCTAACCGATATGTTCCAAACTTTCATGGTTATTGTTATCGGTGTAACAAATTTGGACATAGGTTAGTTAACTGTAGATTAATGAATAAGCCCGCTGTAAGTTATGAAAATAGAAACTCTTTTGCTGCACTCCGGGAGACGAATGTCATCTGCTATCAATGTAATTGATCCAGTCATAGAAGTTATGAGTGTAGGAGAAGTCAACCGGTTTCCTACAATAATTTTTCAAACTCGTCATTTAATATGAATGTAAAGTGATATAGTTGTCATGAGTTTGGACATATTGCAAAGCATTGTAAAAACAGGAAAATCAAGCAGAAGAGGACAGCTCTTGAACAGGAACCGGTAGTGAAACCGGAGCATAAAATTACAGTTGACAAGAAGAAGGAAACTCAACCAATTTGGATTGAGAAAGAAAAGGACAAAGCATAATCAAGTCTGATAGTGCAAACTACCCTACATGCAGAAAGAAGAAACTTGTGGGTTGTAGATAGTGGTTGTTCCAACCACATGACTGGTGATAAAAAGAAATTTATCAAACTTGAAGATTGGAATGGTGGCTCAATGAGGTTTGGAGACAACTCATCTATCAAGATAAAGGGAAAAGGTACTCTAAATATTGATGGAAAACTGAAAGCACATGATGTATATTATGTGGAAGGCCTAAAGCACAATTTGTTGAGTGTGAGTCAGATGTGTGACAAAGGTTATTAATTCACCTTTGATTCTACCAGTTGCCAAATAAAGAAGGAGAGTATCGGTCAGGTTGTAGCAGAAGGCAAGAGGACTGTTGGAAATGTATACAACCTGAAAGAATGTTTTGAATCCCAATGCATGTTGGGACAAGTGGATGAAAGTTGATTGTGGCACAGAAGATTAGGCCACATAAATTTTGATAATCTAGTTGCAGTAAGAAAAAAGGGTTGTGTGAGAAATATTCCACCCATCATCAAACCAGTAAGCACATTTTGTGATGAATGTGTGAAATGAAAGCAGACTAAAGTGAGCTTAAAGACAAAATAACACAACACCTCAAGACCACTTGAACTTGTACATACAGATCTATGTGGTCCGACTAGGATAAGAGCTCTTGCCGGTGAGAAATACTTTATGCTATTCATTGATGATTACTTAAGAATGGCATGAGTCACCTTCCTACAGGATAAATCACACGCATTTGACAGATTCAAGATCTTTCAAAAGATGGTAGAGAAGGATAGTGGATGCAAGCTGAAATGCCTAAGATCTGACCAAGGTGGAGAGTTCACATCAAATGAGTTTGAAGATTATTGTGAAAGACATGGAACCAGGAGACAATACTCAGCCCCCAGGATACCACAACAAAATGGTGTGGTAGAAAGGAAGAACAAGATAGTCAAGGAAATGGCTAGAACCATGTTGAATGAGGCAAGTTTATCGGATATGTCTTGGAAGGAAGCGGTTCATACTGCAGCATATACTTTGAACCGGGTTTAGTTGAGAACAAACAGCAATATGACACCTTATCAATTGTGGTATGATCAGAAACCCTCAGTCAAGTACTTCAAGATGATTGGGAGTAAATGCTTCACTAAAAGAGATCAGGATGGCTTGGGCAGCTTTGAATCTAGGAGTGATGAAGGGATCTTCCTTGGTTACTCAAATCACAGTAGATCCTACAAATGCTACAACAAAAGACTAAGAAGAGTCATTGAGAGTGTGCATGTAAGGGTTGATGAGGATATGCATAAAGGAAGACAAGCACAAATGAATTGGTATGATGATTCTGGTGATGAAGGTGAAGAAACTTAGTCAAACAATGAACTAGAAGAAGCATCCAATAAGGTCCCTAACTGATATGTGTAGAAAAACCACTCGGAAGAGAAGATTTTAGTTAATAAGAGTGATGGTGTAGACTAGAAGAAGACTTGCCCAGAATGATGACAATCAATTTCTGCTCATGACTAAAGTGGAACCTAAGACATTCAATGAGGCCAGCAAAAGTTAGAATTAGATGGATGTCATGCAAGAAGAGTTGCAGCAGATTGAGAAGAACAAGACTTGACAATTAGTACCTAGACTGGAAGACAAGAACATCATTGGCACCAAATGGGTCTACTAGAACAAGATGAATGAAGAAGGTAAAATTGTTAGGTATAAAGCTAGACTTGTGTGCAAAGGTTACTCTCAAGTAGAGGGCATTTATTTTGAAGAAACATTTGCACCGGTAGCTAGACTAGAAGCAATTAGGATGTTTCTAGCTTTTTAAGCCTACAAGGGTTATAAGGTATATCAAATGGATGTAAAATCTGCTTTCCTCAATGAAAATTTGGAAGAAGAAGTGTACATGAAGCAACCGGAAGGGTTTTTGTTACATGATGATGAAACCTTTGTGTGTTGGTTGAAGAAAGCCCTGTATGGTTTAAAGCGGATTCCTAGAGCATGGTATTCAAGGCTAGATAAGTACCTGAAGGAGCAAGGATTCAAAAAGGGGAGTGTTGACAGCAATCTATACATCAAGGCAGTTGGAAACCACATGATCATTGTGGTTGTGTAAGTAGATGACATCATTTTTGGAGGTAACAAGGACACTCTATGCAAAGACTTTGTTGATCAGATGAAAACAAAATTTGAGATTCCTATGCTTGGAGAGCTGTCATTTTTCCTTGGTTTATAGGTCTCACAACGAAACAAGGGAATTTTTGTCTCTCAAACCAAGTATGCCTGGGACATGTTAAAGAAATTCCAAATGGAAGATAGCAAACCGGTAAGTGCCCCCATGGTGACCAGATGCAAGTTGAGCAATGATGATATAGATCTATGATTGGCAGTTTGTTATATCTTACTGCTTCTAGACCGAATATAGTGCAGGTTGTATGCATGGTGGCTAGATTTCAAGCTACACCCAAATAGTCACATGTAAATGTAGGCATGAGGATATTCTAGTATATACAAGGGACACTTGATTATGGACTATGGTATCCCAAGCAAGGGGATTTTATCTTGCATGCCTACACTGATGTTGATTGGGCATGTTGCATTGATGACCGGAAGAGCACAAGTGGTGGTGCATTCTTCCTAGATAACCGGTTGGTCTCATGGCACAACAAGAAGCAGGATTCAGTTTCTCTGTCTATTGCTGAGGCAGAATATATTGTTGTTGCCACATGTTGTTCTCAGGTGCTATGGATGAAGCAGACCCTCAAGGATATTCAGGCAGAGATGTTTGACCCCATTTCCATCTTGTGTGACAATTCCAGTGCAATTAACATACCAAAGAATCCGATTATGCACTCAAGGACAAAGCATATTGCCATCAAATATCATTTCCTCAGGGAGAAGGTGGCAGATCAAAAATTCAAGGTAGAGTATGTCCCTACAAGTGAACAAGTGGCTGATATTTTCACCAAGCCTCTATCGATAAACACTTTTGAGTATCTGAGACAAAAGTTAGGATTAGTGTTACCTGCTTCATGCACTTAACTATGTATGAAGATTTGTGGTTCAAGGGGAGTTCATTGTAAAATCTCCTATCTCTTGGACCATATGTTGGACATAGGGGGAGATCAAGTGTTTATGATGCGGTACCGGAATGCTTGAACTTTTGGGTGTACTAGAAGCACAAACTGCAGAAGAATGAAATTGTTGTAGGAATACCCAAGAGATTTTCATGATTACGAGTATCTACTTTCCCACTTGGTAGCACTCATAGTACAATCACATTTGATTCTTATATGTTGTTGGTTGAGCGGATTGTGACCAAAGGGGGAGAATACATTGTATATCCGGTGGAGTATGAATTAGATAGAAGGATGCCCCAACCCTTTGTCATTGTTGTCAAACGGGGAGAATGGTCAAATGGGCCGGATGAAGGAATAGAGTGTGTTGACATCAATGCCAAAGGGGAAGATATTTGGCATTATGTTGTCATTGATGTCAACTGGTATGGAATGGTCACCGGTGAGTAAGTAGCGGTGACCGGTATGGGTGAAGTAAGAAATGATGTCAATCGGTATGAAGGATGAAGTGTGTAAGTAGACAAAAAAGGTATGTTACCGATACACATGAAGTGCAACATCTACCGGTAAAGCAGGACTACCAGCAAGGCAAGGCAAGCAAGCAAAGAAGCAAAGAAGAACAGAGGGATGTGATCATCGATAGATAAAGAGAAATATAATGCAATCGGTAAATGGATTTAGTGGATGAACCACCATGTTTGATGGAAGGCCAAGTTGATCCACCAGCAAAGAAGAGGTCAACAGGTATGAAGGTCCACCAGTGAAATTAGGTTATACCAGTAAGGTGAGTTGAACCAGTAGTATGTCTTGGTTGGTGAAGGATGTTAAACTGACTTTGCAGTCTAAGCATAGGTGGATGTCGACAAGGATGACAGGTGGACACCAAGTGGCGAGCACACAGAGGTCGGTGAAGTATTCATCGACATAGTAGTTTGACGAGCAAGTCGACATTAATGAAGAACCCGCAAAGCATTGGACAATGGTAGGATGTTGCGGCTCGAGGGAGACAGTGGCAAGGTGATTGAACTAACCTTGCAGGACGACCTGATCCTTGTACTCATTGGCTGAAGGAAACAACCGAGCCATTAAAGGTGACTGACAAAGCAACGTCGAAAAGCATGTTGCAGATATCTAAAAATAGAAAACATGCATTGAAAGGCAAGGATATGGCGGTGTTGTTTAATATGATGCAGATCATATTTCCGGAAAAGCAGATCCGATCAGATTGGATACGGATTGAGTTGGTAGAGGAAAACCCTAGCACACCACCATTTGAATGTTGCTTTTGGCGGGAACCCTCGGATACAAATATGTGAACTTGAGACTGAAGATGATGATGTTGGATGCGAGTTGTGAGAGAAGAAGAGATCTTAAGAAAGAAGAGAGACTATCTTCCTGAGAGTTCTTTCACAGAGAGTTAGAGTGTGGAGTTAGCAAGTTGAACCGGTGAGAGGTTCTAACCGACAGAGACGGTGTAACCAGTAAACTGTTAGAATCTTAACAGTCAAGTGTACCGGTAGAGATTGTGTGGTTAAGAAGGCATCCAAGTGTGATACTATGTAGGGTGAAGTTCTGAGAAAGAGAAGAGAGGCAGAGATCAACCGGTAAGAGATCAAAGAGAGCAATCTGATAACTGGCAAAAGAAGGACTGGTGAAACAGAGGAAGGTGAGTACCAACAAACATCAGTTGATCAGGTGTTGCAAAACTCATTTGCAACTAGGTGCTGTCATTGCATTAAAATTGTATTTCATTGTGTTACACCAAGTTGGTGCTTGGTGCAGGGGTTGGTGCCCTAAATCATTTGTAACTTCTTGTTTCATTGTGAGGCTGGATTGGAGCACTAGACTCCGGCAGCATTTCTCACCTAGGTTTTTCCCATATTGGGTTTTCCTCGTACATATGGTGTTGTGGGTTATGCATTTGTGTGTTTGCCTCTTTTGATGTCCTCTCATATCTTACCGGTCTGATTGCTTAGTGTTGAGATTGTTAACCGGTACTCAAAGCTCAGTTTAAAGAGAAAAGAATTGTTGGAACCACTGATTCACCCCCTCCCCCCCCCCTCTCTCAGTGGTACATTGTGTTCAACAGTGTACTATTACAGGACTTACATGACTTTTTCCATTTTTTGAACGTATTTTAGTGTGTTGAAAGCTTGAAATGTATCCTACTTTCAGATGAATTGATTGAAGATCTTATAGATTTTAACTGTGCAAATTGCATTCATTTTCAACTTTCTAATTTGGCATGTGCGCTCATAAATTATATTGTATTATCTATGATAGAGAATGTTATATGTGAATCACAACCCAAACAAAGCTTTACATTGATAGGCCATCCAATCCTTGCTTATTTCCTATCATAAAGGCTATTGTGCTAGTATAAACAAGGAATCGCAACAATTTGAAAGTGTTTCCATAATTGTACAAGTTGAGGTTGTGACTATATTTATATTATAGTATCTCTAAATTGTTTCAAACTTTTTCCTTGACTTATTACATAGGGATTTTGTTGTTTAGAATGTATATCCTCACAAGTTTTTAATAATCAAATTTTGTGATCTTTTCCCAATTAGTGATTTATTGTTTGATTATAGAGCCCTATGTGGTTCTCCGCCATGTTTATATTGGTATTACAATAATGTTGTAATGGAGTTTGGAAGGCATAGTCCCAAAATCCAAATTATCATAATCTTTCATATTTAGAATTGTGTGTGTTACTGGCTATGCCACTAAGCACAATAGATTATATATTAAACATATCATAGTCATTGTGTTCTCTCACCCTGCTCATACCAAGATCTTAGTAATCAAAAAGTGTTAGATTTCATACATTAATGTTGAAAAATTATAAAATGACCAAATATTTTAATTTGGGACTTTACATTATTGTAATTGGCATTGTCACTCATTACATGGGTATGTGCATGAAAATGAGGGACCAAATGGGCATCTTAAGTGATCACTTTTTTAAAAAATCAATAAATGAATCTTTGGTGATAAAATAAAGATAGATATACTCAAATTTTGAAGATGAAATAAGAACAAGAGTTAGTGATTTGGATCTACTTTCTAAACAAATTTTTTTTAAATGGTGGAGATTAAGGAGTTCAAATAGAGGAGCACACAATGTGCTCATGTTTTTGTTGAAAAAATATAATATAGTCTTTGGTGTGCTCCCTCTAAAATATAATTTTTTTAATATTTCAAATATTGATTTGGTGGAAAAATAGCTAACACCATGTATTTATGCTTAATTTTTCTACTAATTTTTAAATTAGTATATGATAAAGTGGACTCATCTTGAAAAATTAAAATTAAAATTGAATGTGTATAAAATAGAGTCTAGAATATAAAAAAATGATTTATTTCAAATTGTTATAAATGGATAAAAAGAGAAACCAAAAAAACTATAAACATTTTTTTAGCAAAAAAAATTAAAGATCAAAATCTTAAGATATTCACGTGTAGAAAAAATTATGTGGTTAGAAAGGGAAGAGAGATATTGACATTATTATGGTATTTTTCAACTCAACATTAACAAATGTGCAAATAGGTAATGGAGATCACACTTGAGATTTAGTCATTTTTTTAGGATTTGTTAAAAAACGCATTTGGACATTGACAAGCATGTTGGAGTAAGCCACGAATCTAAAGGCGTGAAAACAACTTTCATCAGTGAAATGATAAACACAATAGAATATCTATCATATAACATGGAGATTGTATAATACAATGATCGACCTTGCATATATAGGCAAAGATGAACTTGAGAAGGTAGGAGTGAACCCCTCCAAAGGTGTAAAACTTGTGAGAGCTCACTTGACAAGTGTGTGAGCAAATGTCAAACATGAATATGCTAGGTATCTCAAGTGATGAGGACAAATGTCTCAACCATATGAAGAGAGACAAGAACATAGAACAACATAAGTAAACGTAAGCTAGGTGTGGATAGGTCAATCCTAGAAAGGTTATTAGCTAACTAGGTATATAATGACGATATTTACAATAAAAATTCCAACCTTTTGGGTTAAATGCTCAAGGCAAATCCATCCCTAAGTATTAACGATACCTATGTCAAGGAAGCATAAGTGTGTTATAGTGTGCTTGTGTTATTACACGTTCATATTTCTATAGAAACAAAATAAAAGAAAGCGAGAGAAAGATAAAGAGGAAGATTTAGAAAAGAGTGAGATATAGAGATATAAAGGGGTGCAGAGCAAGAGACAAAGATCCAGAGATGTATCTATGTCTCCCTATATCTCTCACTCTCTTTCTTCCCCCCTATACCTCCCTCTCTATAACTTGTCTCTATCACCTTATGTGTGTGTGTGTGTGGGTGTCTTTATTTCTCTCTATTTTGTTGACTCTCTTTCAATCCATATCTCTCTACCTCTTTTTCCATATCTCTTTATCTTTCTCCCTATCACTTTATATATATCTCCCTCTATCTATATCCCTCACTCCCTCTCCCTCTCTATCTATTGAGCTCTCTCTCTCTCTCTCTCTCTGAGTGTGCGTGCACATACATACATACATGTATGTATGTATGTGTGCACGCACATGCACACGCATGCGCACACACACACACACACATAACTCTATCCTTACCTCTTCATCTCTTTCCCTCCCTCTTTATTGCAATACATAAACACGAATGCATTTTAGTGCGCTTGCATATTTGGAAAATAAATTTTCAAAAAATGGCTAAAAAAAGCATGTACAGCCTAAGATTATGAACCCACTGTTACAAGTGCGGTTGTCGTTGCACCAAAAGATCGACCTGTTAATGCCCGATACAACCTCTAGACTTATAGAATCCACAGGAGGCAGTTAAGCCATGTCACAAATCCGAGCATTGTGTTGCACAACACAAGGAGACCAAGAGTGCACACCTTGCAACAATCCCCTGCCAGTGTAAGCGAAGGGTTTGAACCTGTGACCAAGCTCTGATACCACTTGTTACAAGTGTGATTGTTGTTGCACCAAAAGATCGACATGTTAATGCCTGATACAACCACTAGACTTATAGAATCCACAGGAGGCGGTTAAGCCATGTCACAAACCCAAGCCTTGTGTTGCACAACACAAGGAGACTAAGGGCGCACACCTTGCAACACCCACATACTCTATTTTACCTTGTCTATTATGCATTCTCTAGCAAAAACACACTTTTCATGATTTTGACAAAATTTCAATGATTGTTTAACAATTCTAAATCATTTTCTTGTTTTGACATTGTAGAAAAATTGAATTGTATGTTTCTAGATTGAATTTGATAGTGTCAACTATTAATTTCATGTTTTAAAGATTTGGAATGATTATTTTCATGTTGTGTTTGAATTTGATAGTATGTAGTTATTATTTTATATTTTGTACCAATTCTATTAGATTGATATAGAATTGAACATAATACTAAGGAAATTGATGAAAAATTCAAATCTTAGATGAGTGTGAAGCTAGAAGCAAACAAAACAAATCATACAACTAAGAAATTGAATCTTGGAGTTCAAGGTACATCCTCTTTGTCATTTCAATTTGTTATTGACAAAATTCTTCAAACAGGGATTAATTTTATTCAACAACGTAGGTGGGGCTAGCATAGCTCACTATATTTTGATTATTTATGATGCTAATGTGTATATATTTGTAATTTTATTGATATATGTATAAGGGGTAGAACTTTGTATCCCTAGTTCGTCATATATCATTTCCCTCTCTTATATTCTAGTTCATTTTTCCTAACCAATTTTCACACATCTCCTATGCCCCTCCTTGATATCGTCCCTTATATTTCGTACATTAAAACATCTTTCCTTTTACTTTTGTTAATGTCTACTTCTCATCATAATTCATGTGCTACATATCCTAGTTCAATTCAATTCATTACAACATAATCATTAACCCTTTCATGGTTCATATACCTTCTATTTCCAATAATTTTGATGATGACACTAATTTTTTTAATTCTCATGAATTTTTTATCACGACACCCACTTTGCCAAAATTATTTTACAACTATAAGATTTCAATTGTGTTATCAACCACCCTGTTAATTCACCGTGTTCACATTTCTTTCATCCTTCTTCTAGTGCCTACTTTTATTTTATCCTTGAGCAAATCCTCCATTTCTTCTAAAATTGTCATTCATCAATCTACTCCTCCATAATCCTCCACCTATCATATTTGGATGATTGTCTAACTCCTCCACTTTCACAAGTAGCACCCCACATTTTTAACTTATCACAAATGTAGGTTCCAATTTATTTATCATTGTTCTATTTTTCTATGCATACTTCTTTATCTCCATAAAATTTAACTTATATTTTCCCCTCAATTGCTCATTCGTTCAACATTTATCATGTTGTGATGGTAAGTTGTGGTGCTATTGTTCTTGCCACTAAGGTTCAAACCCCACTAGGGTGCTATTATTGAATGTTTAAATGGTTATAAGATCCCTCATTTATGACCTCACAAATTCATAGCTCTAGAACAAAGCATTTTTAAAATTGCTCATTCTTCTTCTATCCTTTGTAATATATCCATTGATAACTACCTCTATGTTTCCTCTTATTTTCGTTTACTAACCCATCCTTAAATATTAACCTAATCTCCTATTTCTTGCACTTACATTTTACTATGTCTTCCCATTCAACATCTTTCATACCATATATGGTACTTAGATTCTATACTACATTTGTGCAATTATTCTATGGCCCCTCATTTCCCATCACTACCTCTATTTTATTGTTTTTGACAATTGCTAAAGAGAAGTTATCCTTATCTTAGAATGCCCCCTATTTTATCATTTTTGACAATTTCAAAATTAGTTATGTTATTCCTTCTAGTGTTGTGGACCTACAACATATGGAAGGTCCACAACATAAGCCCCTAATGATGATATATCATTTCCATTTCCACTCATATTTGTGGTATCTTGATTTTCTCTCTAACAAACAATGAAAACACCCACAATAGATGTGCAATCCTGCAATGCAACTTACATTGATTATCTTTATGATGATAACATTCTTGTGAAAATTTTACTTTCCACTTTTATAGATTATTTTATCTGTCCAGATCTTAGAAGAGAAGCAGGACAGCAAACAAAGAGAAGAAAGCAACATCACTATCACCCGGTCAAAAGATTCCTATCATGAAGAACTGGATGGAAGGAAGTCAGGTGGAGCCTTCCTACCTATAGTTGAAGCTCGAGGACCCCATAGAGCATAGAGCTCAACCGTGGGTGAGGGCTGATCGGACCGGGAGGGAGTTCGACGAAAGTAATTCTAATCGGGCGGGGGTGAGGGCGCATGGAATTCCTCATTAGGTTAGTTACATCCTTTGATGTTCTTATACAAACATTCATGAGCTACTTCTATGTTCAAATTGCCTTGGATGTTAATATTAAACAATGATTGTGTAATTATTTTTTTTTAATATTCTAATCAACTCTTATGAATATGCACCATCACCTTCCCAAACCCGAGTTTCAACATTTCTTTATGGATAATCTCTAGATCACGAAGAAATTTCTTCAATGCTCCAAGGTTATTCATGTTGACATTAAACGACCAATGCAATACTTTCGTGCCTCGACCAAAATAAAATTTATAGAGATGACCGATTATCTTCAACATTTCCATAGACGCTAATTATCTTTTTTCTTTACACACTTTCTAAATTCCTAGTTTAGTATGAATTTACCAAGTTTCTCTTATTCTCTTTCAACATTTAAAATACCATACAAAATTAAACATCTACTCATGTCAGCCTTGGATAGAATATCACTTTGATACAGTCAATGACATGATCATCAGTAGACTGATTTTAAAAGCTAAAACTGGCAAACAGCAGTTTCCTTCTTGATAAACAAGTATAGCAAAGATATATTTAAAATGTTAGATCTGTTCCTACAAAGCCACAACTGTAAGTATATTCCACTAGTGGAAGGATTTCTCTTGGTAAGGCATGCTAAAGTTATTCTTTCTGAACATTATTTTAAGTTTTTCCGATAGTAGCACAAGCTTTTTTGAGTAGTTAAAATGTCTACAATTATATAGGCCAAATATCAAGAAATCCACAATGTTCTCTAGCATACCCATAAAGAAAAAACATGCGTAGCATGCTCTATTAGAAAAGGAAAGTTTAAAAGAGCAGACTAATTGAACCTGGATTTCCTACTGATTTGCTATCATAAATCATTGTACAATCAGAATAAACTCTGTTGGTCCCACCATCACAAAAAGAACCTCAACCACATGTTTCATAATCTCTATTATAACAACAACCCACCTTCTGATTTTTTTCTCTACTAATCTAACAATTCTTTCGTTTTTAGGTATTCAACTAATGCTTATATAAACATGATGTTGAGATTTATGTGCTAAGAATGAAAATGAGCACTACATTAAAGAATGTAAAATAAGGGAACTTGGATATTATTCCCAATTGCTTTGGTAACAACTTTGAGAACCTCATATGAGGGCAATTCTGCGCTTTCAGACATACACACCTTCATCTTGGTGGTTTTATTTGGGCATGCCAAAGAACCCAAACCACAACAGAGCAAATGACAACTACTTTAAATAAAATATCCATTTAACCTGCAAGAAGAAAGCAATGTAGCATAAATACTAGAGAAAATAAATAAGAAACTATATTTTCATACTTAACTTTAAGTTTCTTATTATTATGTTTTCATAAATGAATGCATCAAAATTCTTAATATACCGTAAAAAGAGAGTCCATCATTTGGATAGCTATCAAAGTGATTGTATACAATTAATTAATGACGAGAACACATTCAAAAGACGTACAATCAACAGACTTTTTCTCAACAGATCCTGAAAGACAATTATAAACAGTCAATAAACCGCTTGCATCCAATTCCAAGTGCACCATACCTTAAAACTTAACGAAGGGCACTCATTTTGAGTGAATTTTACCAAATAAAAAAACCTTGTTTTATCTTAACTGAAGGTCCATTGACCCCTAGAGCAGTTAGAAAAAGGGAAACTTACTAATTACAAAAACATAAGGAATTGCAAGCAGTCACATTCCTCACACAGAAAGCCTGCTTTAACTGAATCCATTGTACACTTAGAATTGCATACTATTCTCTTTCGCCTTCACAATGACTAACTATAAGCCTATATGTTTTAGTGATATAAATATATATTGAATATTCTAATCCTCAGTTTGAATAATTGTTTGATATCCTCAGACAAATGTTTGAAAGTTGGGATTGATTTTGATTATAGGAGAAATAACAACCATTTTCGATAGGATGTGCATTGTATGTTTTTTAAAACATAAAAGCATTTGTCAACATGGTCTCAGTTCTTGCCTGGATAGGAAACTCGTACTATCTAATATCTATCATTCAATTACAGAATAGTGAAATAAAACTACAAATCCCACCCTGTTCCAGAAAAAAAGCTTGATCGTAAAGGATAACCATCTAAACAGCTCAAATGGGCATGCAATTACCAATGATTATGGAGAGGAAGACATACTGTGGTAGCACAACAGGAATAACAAGCCACTACATATTCTTAGACCAAAGTCAATTTCTGGCTAGAATTAGTACATGTAACGTCCTAATGATTTGAAATAGTTTTTAATAAGAAGTTTAAATTCAAAGAATACCCCAGATATATGCAAAAAATAAAATTGGCCCATGTCATAATAGAATTGTTTTCAGCAAAATTGCCTCAATAAACCAAAAGTACATATGGAATTTTCAATTACTGAGGATTTAACCAGCAAAAAAAAAAACGAGAAATTAAAAAGGTGAAATATTCATAAGATAAGAAATTGATGCTGTTATTGTTAATTAAAACTAAATAAGGGGAAAAAAAAATTATTTCTGCTGCAGCACAAAACAGTTTTTGTTTTTGCTTTTTTAGACCAAAGTTAGGGCTTGATGCATTCCCGATTGCAATAGATGGTGGTGTTGGGGACTGAGCCCCCACTGCCAATGTCCAAATTAATTCCTTTAAGGCCATAGGGACCTGTTGACGTGTATTTTGTACACAATCAAACACAGAATAAAATACCCAAGCGTACCTTATCCTCTCTTGAATAAAGCCTCTGATTGCTGAAGATGTCGCAAAAAGGATCAATCAGGATGACTCCAAGGTTCTTCGATGTAGGGTCTCTACGTGTGGATAAGCACCAGTGGTCGTTGTGAATGTTGTTTCATCAAGGGGCCTTACGTTTCCGTTATTGCAGGAACAGGGTTTCCTAAAACTAACAAGTTCTCAAAAAGATCAAAAGGTAGGGTTTGCAAGAGATAGATTCTAATCTAATCCTAAGAATGACTCAATGTAGGCTAGCTTTGGTAAGATTCTACCAATTTCAGTATTGCCAAGGAATAACAACTCTACTGAAGTTGATGCGATCTTCTAAGGTGACTATTGATTTTTCAATTCATCAAGAATCATAGACACTACCATGAAGGTACATATCAATAGTTCAATAATGACTGAAAGTTTAAGCAATCCAAATATCTCCAGTTGACCACACAAGGCGTCCTTACAATCAGCAAGAAGCTAGTGGTTTGGAACGTGAATCTCACCAAAGATCAAGCTCAACACTTAGTCCTTCAAATTTAAATACTACTTCGACCAAGAAGAATTCAAGAAAGTAAGCAACCATGAAAATAGCCACAAGAATTGCAATAAAACACCATAACTTCAATATTTTATTGATCTCAAAGCCAAAAATAGACAACAATTGCTCAAAATTCTTTCTTCAAAACTCAATCTTGCTACAAAATAACTTTCTTCTCTCCAAAAGCTCTAATTCTATTCTGCTATTCTCTATCTATATTCCCATGACAAAATGAAAATGAATGAGGGTATATATAGCATCCTCAATTACAATGAACGGCCAAGATCAAAAGAAGATCAACGGCTGAGATTTTGACACCTAAACCCTAATTAGGGTTTATTACAAAAAGTTCCCCCTTTATTGAACAATATTAAATGCATAGCCAAATATTTAATTGGCACAAAAATCTAGGAAACATAGACCAATGATAATTAAGGTGCCACATCATCTATAACAATCTCTCTTCTAGAACCTTGTTCCCTTTCCAATGCTCCTTCTTAGCATATGCAGTGAATCTAGACACAATTCCTTCGATCTCAGCAATAGGAATCTCTGGAAGATTCCTCATTCGTTCCTCCAAGTGGATGACCTGATCAAAAGCCTTGAGAAGAGCTACGTCCCATCCAGGCTTGAGTTCTTTGATTTTCTCAATCAGGAGCATAGTGGTGAACATTTGATCTCTTTGTTCATCTGTGATAACATTCTCATCTTTGCAAAAGATGACCTTGACCTTCTCCTCCAACTCTTGAAGATTCACATCCGTCTCATCTTCAATCCTTCTGCCAAGAATAGAACACAACACCTCAAACACCTTGTCCTGAATTGGATGGATGACCTCTTCAACTTGATTGCATTTGGTACTAATGTCTTCGAAAAGAACTTCCTTCATCTGAAGTAGAGTTGACCACTGGAGTAAATTATGAGCTACTCCATCCATTATCTTTTCCTATGCTAAGATCTTCCTTGGCGTTTGCCTGATTACTTGCAGAACAGGAATGATAACATCTCTAGTGTGGGCAAAGGCGGCTACTGTTATCATTAGGTTGTGAATGACCTCAAGAACCTGGATAGCTCGATGGGTGGTCTGCATCATTCTTGTTGCGAACTCAATGGCAACGGTATGGGATTTGTCAATCCAAGAGCTCATAAGCTGGACCAAGCTCTTAACTCTTTCTGCCTCACCAACTGATTCAAGGGGAAGTGCTTGAACAGGAGATACTGCTGGATCCTGACGTCCCAAAGGCTGATTGAGATGGCTAAAGTAGCCTCTCCAAGCACCGACCTCTCGCTCAAGCTTTCTATTCTTTTCCATTTCTTCTCTAAGCTTGTCTTTAAGTGCCTCAAATGAATCAGTTGCCTCATCCAGTGTCTGCTCGGCTGTGAGTGGACCAAGTTCAAATGTTTCTACATCATACTCTTCTGCAAGGATTTCACCTTCATATTTGTCCACTGCTGGTGTAGCTATCTGCAACTTCCTAGACCTTGTCTCATCTCTGATCATCTTGGACATCTTAGTGGCCTTCTTCCTTTCTGTTACTCCCTGAGAATTTCCAACAAGGCTTTCTAAATCAATCACATTATCTTCGTCTTCGATCACAATCACCCTTGTTAGCCTCTCCTTTAACCAATCTGGAATGGCGGACCTTGTCTCTCTGACTTGTATCTCTTTAGGCACTAATCCCTCTTCTCGGAGAGGAGATGTCACTTCATCATCATTCTTGTCTTCATGTAGCTCATTGACTTGGGGAGATTGACTTGATGAACGTTGAGGTGCTTGCCTTTCTTCATGTTTATCATTCTGGACCATTGATTCCATAGATTCCTCAACTTCAAGTACCCTCTTCTCTTGTCCTTGACTTGTCCTTTTTTCATGTCGGGAAGATGTGCCAGACGAGTGATCTCGATGGGCCTCTTGCTTCTTCTTGGAGGGTTCCCTTTTCTCAAGTCTTTCTTTCCTTTTCGCGCTTCTAGGATGAGGATTGCCTTCACTTACGCATCTAGGGTGAGGATTGTCTTCACTTGTGCTCCTAGGATGAGGATTGCCTTCGCTTGTGCTTGCTCCTCCTTCCCCTGGCCTTTCCTCCAAAGTAAAAGTCATCGATGTGTTCTGTTCTCTCAACTTTTGATGTTGTATATCCACCCATCTGCAAGTACATGACAAAACTGGAGCCATCAAAGCTTTTAAGTCAAAACCCTCAGGTTCATTCCAATCTATCTTCACTGTTTTGTCCTCTCGGTCATAAGATGATTGGAGATGTCTGCCATTGTCCCGGGCTTGATCGACCACTCTGTAAACTTTGCATTTCTTGATGAGATCTAAAGGCAATCTGGAATGCATCTTTCTTTTCACCTCTAAATCACTTGAAAGATTCATCAAAAAGTCCTCTATCTAAAATTCGTGCTTGTACTTTCTACCAACTGTTTCTTCTATATATCCATAAGGATCAAAATTCTCTCTCAAGGCAAAGAATGAAAATGAATATAAGGCCAACTCTTTCTCTGCATCATCCATGGCTAGAGCATTAGGACATACCTCAACTGAATTCCCTAGTATGATAGGCACAGGAATTCCATTTCCATGCCTGTGTCTGAATACCTTTGCATAAGCTGCCAACTGTCTAGTCACCTCAAGTAACACTATCCTGTCTGTCGGATATCTTGGCAACATATATGGAGGTGAAGGACACCCATGAACTCTAATATATGTAAACTTCTGGAATTGGATAAACCAAGCACCATACCTCTTTACAAGCTCTTGTGCATCTTGAGATATCCGATTGTGAATCCCACCTTGCAATGTCCTGGTGATGTTCATCGTGAAGGTATCATTAACTAACTTGTAGTTACTTCCAGGTGGATGATGCAAATGGACATAAGAATCACAAACTCTGACTTCCCTGGGCCCTCTTCCGATCACTCCTCTGTGAGGTAGTCTTGCATATTCAAAACTCCTGATCAAGGCATATATGATGTACGAGCTCATGTGGAATGACTTGGTAGCCTTCAATCTTCTCAACTGCACGTCCAAGCAATGGCTAATAATTCTAGCCCAATGAATTGTTCCTTTCCCTTGAACTATCACTTGGATGCAGTAGAGCATCCACTTCTCAAAATAGAAGGCATGAGGAGCCCCAGTAACTCGATTGAGCAAAGTTATCAAATCTCTGTACTCCTCCTGGAAGTCGATCCTATGTGGTGTGTTGGGAATCTTGCTCAGGCGAGGACGACTTTTGAGTAACCAATTCTTATTGATGATGCTCAAGCAAGTGTCTGGATCATCTTCGTACATGGATCTAGCTCCTTCCAAGCTTTTGTAAATCATATCTTTATGTTTTGGCAGATGGAGAGCTTCACTAATAGCCTATTCTGAAAGGTAAGCCAAAGTGTTTCCTTCTTTGGACATGATTGATCTTGATTGTGGGTCATAATGGCGGGCACACTCGATCATCAGCTCATGACACTAGACTGCTGGAGGGAAGCCGACCGCCTTGATAATGCCACTTTCAATTATTCTCCTTGCGATAAGTGATGGCTTTCCAATATAAGGGACCTCTCGAAACTTCTTCATACTGAAGTTTCCCAAGTTGGTATCTCCAATGTTGCTCCATTTTGACACAATCTTGGTCTCCAATTCTTCATTCCTTTGATCTTCCTTCATGAGAGTTGGACGACTAGTGGATGCTCCTGCCTTTGGGGTCGCCATCTTGACACCTCCTCTTGAGAATTAACTCTAAAAAACGATACAAAATGAGGAAATTCGCTAGAAAAAAGGTAGATCGAAGTCTTTTAGCAAAATGCGCCTCCCTTTTATCCTCACGAGCCTCAACTCCACCACCTTTAGTCCTCAACGCCTTGAGGAAAATTCGCTCCACCTCTAGCCTCTAACAAAGTTCGCTCCAACTTAGACCAGATTTCGCACTCCTCCTTGCTTCTCCAAATCGTACTTGAATAAATGATTGAATGATGGATTAACATCGCTCACAATACCTCTCTTATATAGGTGCTCACCATTGCAATTTCCCATAGGCCGACTTCGAAAATAGGCCAAAAACAAATAAAAATTAATAAAAGGAGAAGGCCGACTTAACAAAAACATTAAAAAAGATACCTTAAGCGCTCCATTTTTAAATTCAATTTAATAAAAAATTAATTTTAAATGCCTTTATAATTGAAAATTTTGATTTTTTTTTTAAGGCTTCAAAAATTAATTATTAAATGATATGTGCTTTTATTAAATGTCAATTTGATTTTAAAATATCTTGGAGTTTTAGCGAAATTGGCATTTAGTGTGTCTTAGAGGACATTGGCGCCTAGGCACGGTAAAAATATCACTTTGTTAAGAACCTCGCTTTGGTCCCTGGGAGAGGGACAGGAGCGCTTTTTCATTTTTGGCCTTGTATTTCTTGCTTTTCACGTTCAAAGTCTCTTCCTGGACGTCCAAAATGGCATTTTTATTGGGAACCTTGAGTTTAATTCATTCCTTCTTTGGAAGGAGTGTGCCTTAAAGCACTTTCGCCCTGGTCCCTTGGTGAGGGACAGGAGCGATCTTACCTTTTGTCCTTGGTCCTTGTCTTCCAAATCGCCAATTCATGTTTGGGGGTAAACAATGATCTTCATTCGTCCCTTCAATGCATGTTTCACTCGCTTTCTTAAGACAAAATGAGCTCTTCCAAGGATTTTCGCCCTGGTCCTCCAGTGAAGGACAAGAGCGATTTTTGCATTTGAGCTTAAGATTGTTGATTCTTGGGGTCGATTCCTTGTTCATCGTCCTTTGAAAGGCATTTCCCATCTTGTATCACCTTGTCTTGGCATGGCTTTGGAGGAAAATTGTTGATTTCATGAAAATCGCCCTGGTCCTCCAGTGAAGGACAGGAGCGATTTTTAGTTTATTGCACAAATTCTTAACCACATCAATATCTAATTACATTCAAGGCGTAAAACGTCATTCCTTATTCCATCTTGAGTCTTGGAAACGAAAGTAGCATTCCAAAATTAGGCATATTTGAAGATTTCGCTCTGGTCCCTTGGTGAGGGACAGGAGCGCCCTAGCCAATTTTCATCAAGTTTTGTGGTCCTTGCAACTTCATTTTTCCTTGAAGCATTTTAAATATCACCCCAATCTTATGTCTTAATCTGGATTCGTCCAAATTTGGGGAGGAAGACTTGATAATGTGTTTTTCGCCCTGGTCCCTGGGAGAGGGACAGGAGCGCCTTGGCCATTATGAGCTCACTTGTGTTTTGCTAACTTTCAAAATTATCTTCAATGGATTGATTACGTCCTCCTTCATTCATCTAAAACTTGAAACTCGCTTTACCTTTGCCAAAAATTTGTCTTGTGAGAAAATCGCTCTGGTCCCTTGGAGAGGGACAGGAGCATCCTTTGAAAATCGCTCTGGTCCCTTGGTGAGGGACAGGAGCGCTTTAGTTACTTAGGTTGATTTTCTCCTTGGTAGGCCACTCAAGTTATATTCAACGAATAAAACATACTTCTCTTGACCTCTTCAAATCACGAAATCACTTAAATCTTGTGCGGATAATGCAAATTCGGAATTCAAGCTCCGGTCCTTCAGTGAGGGACAGGAGCGCCTTTTGTCCTCAAGGCCAAATCTTTCCACTTTTCATCTCAAATTTCCTTTGCTGGGGAAGATATCATCTTTGTGCCATCTGTGAACGAGAGCCCAAGTGCAAAAAGGTCCAAGAAGGTGTGTACAAAGAAAATCGCTCTAGTCCCTTGGAGAGGGATAGGAGCGATTTTATCTTGCTAGACAAAAAGTTCAACCTTTCATTGCTTTTGACTAAGTCTGGGTGCTCTATCATGTTGATTTCATCCATCATTGTATCCTTGGCGCTCCAATTTGACCAATCGAGGCCAAGAATGACCTAAGTAAACCATTTCGCCTTGGTCCTTCAGTAGAGGACAGGAGCGAATTCACCTCAACCCTTCAAAATTTATCATTTTCGAGTCTTCAAAATCTTCGAAATCTTCAATTTACGTCCAATTACCTCCCCTGGAGACCCTGCACAAAACAATTAAAACAAGTCAGTAACCAAGATGCACCAAATATCATTTTCGCCTTGGTCCCTGGGAGACGGACAGGGGCGATTTCACCTCTATAAACCAAAATATCCAAAATTTAGGTCTTCAGTCACTTCACAAGGCATAATTAGGTCATCTCCAAGGCCGGGAACCATTTATCAAGCCATCAAAAATTTGGTCAAAAATTTATCCCGACAAAATGCACAATTCCATCCTCAAAATGCTAACACTTAGACATAGCTTGAATTTGCCCTCAAAAAACCCTGACTAGACCTAACCTGAGACATACCTGACTCCCTGACAAGCTCATCCTATTTCAAAAATTGCAATCCTCGGGAGGATGCTTAATACTCTTTCAAAATTTGACTGGACTTGGCTTGAAAATATCAAAAGAAACCCCTAAGGCTTAACCCTAGTCCAGACGACTCACTCACTTACTTCAAAACCCTAAAAGCAGAGAGAAGAACAAGCAAAACAGAAACAAAAAGAGGGGGTCCCCATTTTAATGGGGCGATGTGTGAAATGGTCACAACAGGACCTTAAGTGCACATGCCATTTGTCATTATTTTATCACTTTTAAGTAAAACCATACAAGCATTGGATTTATTTGTACTCAAGTGTCTGGGAGAGAAGTCAATGGGCAAAGGATGTCGATTGAAATGATGAATTTATTGGGCATATTATACAAACTTCATCAAGAAGATTAACCCAAGAAAAGATGCTATTGAGATTGAATAATATCATTCTACAAGAAATTAGGAAGAATGTGTAGTTTTTTAAGTCAGTATTGCTGTTGTGAGAGAGTAAATGCTCTTTCGGATTAAGGATAAAGTTGGACATGTAAAGACTTTTATCTACAAGGAGATTGTGTATAGAGAATAGTTTTTTGTTATATTAATTAATTGCCCCTCAGTTAGTGCAGTATTGAGAGCTATGAAGCTGTGTTTGCTGGGAATCTTAGAGGAACCTGGACAGGTTGGGCAAAATTTGGTCTGGACCCACGCATTTTTTGGTACATATACCTTGCTGTATGGAATACAGGAAAAAAATCGGTGAACCACTGAATCAGAACCAGCAACATAGATTATTCAGAGTGTTCACATGTTGGCATCCTACTGGCAATTGTGTGTCAACTCAGAAGTTCTATATATACTAAATGTCAACTTCATCATGGCCTGTTTCCAAATCCAACTTTATGAAAATTGTTCTTCCTTCATCACATATTGCAATTGCTCAAGTGGATTATCAATCAAATATTCAAATATTATAAATTCTGACTAGTAATTTTTCTGAATTCCTTATTGTGAAACACATTCCGTTATCTCATCTTTCTTCAGTACCAATTATATAGGTCACTCAAAAGTTGAGTTGACCTATATGACTCCTTGATACAAAAATTCATGCAACTCCCGAAGAATTTCAAGAGCAAGGAACAAGAAACAATATTTTCTAATGGTGGTTATCCTGTCCTACTTCTTTGGAAGCAAACCTTTTGGTCTTCAAACAAGCTTGATAATCATTCCAAATACTCCCTGGCACATCTTCCGTTAGGAAACAACAATTCTATAATTATACCTTCAATGTTTGGCTTAAAACATCAAAAGTTTCTTAGTGGCATCGATCATACTCCTTGCCATACCAACAAACACATAGGCAGTACCTGCTTGTCTTTGTGAGCAAGAAAGATATCAAGATTTATATCCTTAATCAACTTAATACTTATTCAGGGATATGTTACCACTACCCCATAAGTAAAAGCTTTTGAAAAGGATTTCAAAAACATCAGAAGGTACAACATAACAACCAACTTCATCAATGTAATCAGCTGCTACTTGCATGCCTCATTTGCAAGTTCATGTCATTACAAAGCCAACACGGTGGGTACATCTCCAAATGCTTCTAGATTTTGAGTCTTAGTTTCTACTCTTAACACCTTTGATATCAAGATCTTCACCATCAGATTCTTCCACATCAACTTACTTGCAAACTTACCTCCTACCAATACACCTTAGATGTCAACTTCTTCTTTCATAATGTTTCTAGTTATTAGATTAGGGGTGAAGCTCCAGGTGCAGCTTGCAACAAGTGGATTTTGTATGATCATCAATACCACAAAAATTGAAGAAGTCCTTTCTGTGTGGCTTCCTTAATTTTTTACAAAAAAATTGCTTGTTGACCATTCAAATACTTTTAAGAAAAATTCTCTTAAGACGTGAAAGTGAAATCACCAAAATTCCAATGATTCCTTCTACTCATTTCAATGTGCAAGTCCTTGTTAGCATTGTTACTGCTTGTAACATCATGAGAGTCAAATCTTTCTAGATATGATCATGCAGACCTACCAAGTAGTTCACAAAATTTATAAGTTATCTTTATAGATATTCAACAATATTGCATGCTTCCATAATTCCAAAGCATACTCCCACATCATGTCCCTGCTTCTATCAAGAATGTGTCAATTATGAAGTTCTTCTTCCTCATACTCGTGACAAAAAAAATATCTTAATCAACTTCCTGAAAGCATTCAACCTCATGATAAGAAAGATCCTTGCCTTCTTTCCAAGGCTAAAACTAGCTTCCCCACCAAAGCAGGAGTGTTTCACACCTCTTCATAATGGTCACAACCTTTTACAATTACCAACCTTCAAAAGAGTCACAACACTTCATCATTGCTGCCCCTTTGAAAGAATCACTTTCTTATCTTCTTCCCATTAATGCTTCCTTAATTCCTTTGCCACCTTCTTTCTTCTTTCATCCCTTTTCTCCCTCAAATAAAGTTCTCTTCTCTCCCTTTTATATCTCATGTTTGAGGGAGTCACAACTTTTCATTTCATGCCTTTTGACCATTCATTAAACTTAACTAAATTTTAATTATATTAGTTAATTTATAATTATTATTTATTAATAAATCCTATTTCAACAAGGGGACATTACAAACATGGATCTGCTTCATCATTTTCCTTCACAAGCTAGAACTCTTCTTCCACTAGCTATCCCTCCTCCTCCAACATTGCTGACATGAGTTTTGTGAAAATATCAAATAAAGTGGAGATATTAGCTTCCATGTTGAAGAAACTGGTCTCTTCGTTATCTTAAAACTATGGCAAAATTTTGGATCTTAACATGCTTCTAGATCCTATGGCGACAGCTCTCATTTCTCAACACTTCTCTGGAATTCATAGATTCACAAACTTTCTCAGTTTTGAGAAATGTCGAGTATTTTAGTATAAAATAAAATCTACACTTTCATTTGGCAAAACAATATACTAGAGGATTCTCTGAACTCATGTGAGCTTAGATATGCCAAAAAGACTAAGTTATTACACCAAAAAATAGTGGAATTCACTAAATTAAACCTTTCTACTAGTAGGATAAAATTTTCAAAGTGAATTTGAGTTTTACAAAAATTGTGCGCTGGTGTACCTGTACGCAAAAAAGTTAAACAAATCTCTTAAATTAAATTTGAAGTAGATTGTCATAAACTTTTAGGAAGTTTAGCGTCAAAGATTGAGTGGATAGTAATCTATGAAACGTGATGGAATAGAGGAACAAGGAGAGCGAAAGATTTTGCAATATTGATGACAATTCACAAGGACAACAATTTCACCTGTAATAAGTTATGGGACATGAATGATTGGAGGGATGGAAATAATAATTAGGGCAACACCACTGACACGTTGCACGACAAAATCCAAAGACTGGTTAAACTGTAAATCTTAAATAATGTATTTAATAGGTCCCGCTAATCAATTTAATCTAATTGGCATTATAAATATTTATCACCGTCAATTTAAAAAGAGCTCACTGGATGCAGACACGATTAAACCCTCAATCCCAACACCAGCGCCCATTCACTGTGTACAAATTAGAAACACCATGATTATACCTACAAACTTTATAAACCCTAGAATCCTATACGCATAACATGTACTCTCTCCAAACAAACTCCAAACACAATAGGCAAGTGTATTTTGGCAAAAATACTTCATCTATTTTAGATTAAAATTTGCTAAATGTATTTGAGAAAATCCGGTACTCAGAATACCCATTATTAAAACATTTAGAAAAAAGAGATCATTGGCAGAAAATAACACATAAATTTATGATGTAATACTCGAAAAAACAATGAATCATTCAACTAAACAATAAAGAAAACAACCAAGAAACTTTTATCAATGTAAAAACCACTATACAGTTTTGTCCAAATCCTTTTCAAATACAATTCCTATGAAAATTTAATGTTTCTAAACACGAAACTTGCCTGGAAACGTGAAACATGAAGCTTCCAACTGTTTCAGATGATCACTTATATTCAAAATTAGGCACAGGAGCACTAGGCTGATCAAAACTGTCCAAAACCTCAGCCATACCGCGGCCTCCACTGTGCTGGGTCTCCTTCTTACCGCCAAAAAACCCTCCAAACCAAGAAGAAGATTCTTTCTCTTTGGGTTCCGTTAAATTGGGCTGCGTAGCGGGAACCCCTGGCAAGTTAGGGATCCCTTGCATATTAGGGATTCCCTGCATATTGGGCATCATTCCTTCTTCTATGGGAGGAAACTGTTGCTGCTGCGCACTCAAAACGCGGTTGAGCATAATCCCTGCACCTTCGATCAAAGCAAGCAAAACGCCGCCAACCATAGCGGACTTGGCAGCAGCCCTTGGGCCCTGGCGCATCTGAAGAAACCCTCCCGTAGCAGCGCCTGCTATGATAGAATTCCATGGATCCTCCTTCTGTCTCACATAAACCATGGAACAGTCAAAAACCGAAAAGAGGCCGCCCCACACGGCAAAACTTCCCCCAGTTCTGGGTGCATTCATTCCTACAGTTTGGGTTGCGCCAATTAAACGCTCCCCCCGGGGAGAATTGTAAAATCCTCTGACAAAATGATAAACCGATCCCCCTACAGCTCCCATGCCGAAGGCACCTCCGACATCATCTAAAATTCTGTCTGGGCATGGCTCTCGTGAATTCTCGGGCGTGCCCATGATCTTCCACCGCTACCCTGTTACCCAAACCCTCAACTATGCGTCTGAAGGTGCTAAGGATCCCTTGCGCGCCGCCCTGATGCCCTGGTCTTTCCACAATGAAAAATATGAAGTGTTTCTTCTTTTTTCATTTAATAGTCTCGTAAAGCCGTAAGTCCATGCCCTAACACGGATCTTTTTTTTTTGTCAATTTTTTTAAGACAGTTGCAATTGTGTTACGATATGAATTTGTAATGCTAAAATTAGCAAATTAATATTATATTATATTTAGCTTTGTGTCTACTTTTAGACAATGTCTTATATAGGTATATTATGATAAATGATATGATTTGTGTGAAATTAGACTCATTTTAATAGTTTTTTAGATTATAAATATTTTTATATGTTTTGTTCTATTAATCTAATTATGCATGCATTCTTATACATTCATCTTATTCATGTGACTATCACAATTATTCACGATTTATTTTTGTTTACTCATTTGCCACTTAGATCTTACTTTTAAATCCAAATCAAGATAAGTTTCCATTGCAAGGATGACCTCATTGTCACAACACAAACTTGTCCCTTTCCAATTTAAAATTCAAACTTCAAATTTTGGGTAGCTAGCCTCCTTTGGTGTAATGAAAACATTAAAAGTTATGCATCTTATCATTTGAATAAAGGAATCATTCTAGAGAAGAATCAATAGTAACATATTTCAATTTGGTGTAATGAAAACTGTAAAAGTTATGCATCTTAGGTGTTTGCCTTTGTGTTTGATTTTTTTTTTTAAAGAATTCAATCCATGTGTAGTGTCTTCATGGAGTAATCATACAACATACTAACAAATCTATTTACTAATATTGTTAGCCCAAGCTTTTAAAAATAGATAGAGCAAAAGACTACATATATGATGAAGTTGCAAGAAAAAACCCTGCAAAATCTAGAAATGAATTTAGAGCACAAGTACAAATCCATAGTCACTATTTTTTGCTAGGCTCACAAACTTGTCCTTTGACAACATTTAGATCCAATGCACACAATTACACTAAAAGAGGTATTGTTTCCAAAGTCTAATAACCAACAAATTCTAGGACCCTATCCATTTGGCATCATTCTTTGTTCATTGAGCTAAGTATCATCTTGTATCTTGTTCAATTTCCAAATTTCATAGTCAAATTAATATTCTCAACTATATTTATTTAATTTAGGTTGATTCTACCTAAACACCTTTCACTAAGGAAACATTATTTTCCTTTTTATTTTGGTGAAACTATTTAAGCATGCCCTTTTTATTTTAAAATTTTCAATTTAAAAGTAGTCATTTAAGCTTTATTTTCTTATCTTTTATTTATACCTCCTAGAAGGAGTGTCTACATAAACCCTAGCATGGCCCATATTAATAAAATGAAGTATATTTTGATCTGCATAATAAGAACAACAAGACCTATGGCATGATGCTCATCTGCTAATCAAGAATTTACAAATGGGTTTCTACATTGGTCGGTTTGAAAAAACCTACACAAGTAGCAAATACAATTTATGATATGTTTGCAAATAAGCCATAGGGACATGAAATTTTGTATGCATTTTTGGGTAATTATTCTTCTTCTATAGTAGCTAATGGACCTATGCTCACCTCTACCATAAATCCTCCTTCTACCATTACTCTTTCCACTACCACTGCTTATCCTCACAATACCCTAGTCACTAGTGTTTCACCATTCAGTGCTTAGCTTCCCTTTCTACTTTTCCTCCACCTTATGACATATCTCATGAATATAATCTTCTTGTGATACCCAATACCGATAAGATGTACCACATGTCCAATCCTTTTACCTTCACTAATATTAGGCCTATAGTTATCCCACTTTGTCAAGCTACGTTTGTGTCTTGTATCACATCCTATACCCTAAATACCCTTTGTAGACACCTAAAAATGGTCAACGCTTGCAGGGTCATACTTTAACATTTGCGCATTGCCTCGTTTTAGGTTTTTGCGTCGCATTAACATTTCTCCTATGTCACGCACTTGGTTTTTATCATTTGCGAGCATCGAGTCATTCTTCTATCATCTCGCCTTCGAATTTGGTCTTGTCGACAACAACCTTCAGTCATGATTTTGGTCAATCTTTGTCCTTGTCAATCTTGTCATATTGCGATCGATTCGTCATCGATCCTTGTCCTTTTCAATCATGTCAATTTGGTCAATTTGTCATTGATTTTTGTCAATCAATCTTAATCAAATCATTTATCAACACTGGTTATTTATCAATTCAAAATCATGATCGAATCGATATCAACTATCCTTTGTCAAGACCTAATTGTCATCCTCGCATTGCTAATTCACCTTCTAGGGTTTCATGATTTAGTCATTTAACCTTGCTTATCATTTTCTTCCTTTAGGATTAATAAATTACTTATTTATCCTAAGTCTTCTCATTACAATTAAATATTCATTTAATTGGCTAATTATTCCTCTTTTTGTGAATTGATTAATAAATGAAAAATTATTAATTGATTCACCTAATTTCCTAATCTTTCATCAATTTTCCCTCTTTGTGAATTATTAATAAATGAAAAATTATTGATTAATTCACTAATTTCTAATTTTCATTAATTTCCTAATTTCTAATTCCTAATTTTCCTAATTCCTCCTATTTTTCTAATTTTCCTAATTTCTTAATTCTTAAATTCAATTTCCTCCTATTTCTCTCCTAAATTTATGGAAATGACATAGAAATTTGTCATAAATCGTCATAAGTTCTTGACATAGAAATTTGTCATAGAATTTGTCTTGACATAGCAATTTGTCATAGAATTTGTCTTGACATAACAATTTGTCATAGAATCTGTCATAAAATTGTCATAAATCTTTGCATAGCAACATGTCATAATTTTTCTATTCTTGATTTGAATTTCCATTCGAATCACTGTCATGCTAATCTTGTCTTTCCTCCAATTTATCTATAAATTGGATGATTTTCTTCAATCAAATCCCTAATAATTGGTAATCCCTATCAGGCTATCGAATTTATGCTTCTAGTACTCTTGAGCTTTTCATCAATGTCAATCTTGCTTTCAATTGTATGTGCACTTGTAGGTGAGATCCACAAATTCATTTGAAGAGGAAAGAAGAACAATGGAGCCGCATGGAAGAAGCATCCAAATTGTCATCTGGTTTGCATGATCTTTGCTTTTGAATGCTTTGTTTTTATGTCTCTATTGAGTGTGCTTAGGATTAGATCATTGCAATGTGTGATTGAGCTAATAATGATTAACATGTCTTTATATTGCTTTGATGATTCCTAATTCCGATGCTACAACCTTAAGTACCTTTTATATGTTATTGCCTTTATCCCAAGTCATTACTTCATCCACTCCTATCACTTCTCATATACCTCCTAGTGGTTACCATTTAATCACCACTATTTCTTTTGTCTTATGAATTATTTCACAAAATAGACAAAGTAGAAAAAAGAATGGATGCCAAGCCTATGGATGAATTTATAGATTTTGAAGACATCGCTATATTATGATATTGTGGCATGTCCACATCTTTTAGGATTTTTAGTACCATAGTTTTTCATGTATGATGGCAAGGGTTGACCTAATACACATATTGGATATTATCTTATTGCATAAGTAGACTTTATTTTTAAGCATGAGTTGTTAACAAAGTTATTTCCACACACTTTGAATGATTTTGCTATAGAGTGGTTCTTTTCACTTCCTCGATATTATATTCATTCTTTTGATGACCTCACTTTAAAAAATTAACACAATTCAAAGTCAAGGTGGACCTTAGAGTAATTGTTGCCAGTTTATTTGAATGCCCAATGATATACTGAACACATTAGCATTTTTGTTAAATTCAAGTGCAATTTGTGCGCTTGAGTTGATTACTCCTTTACATGATTCCAAAGTGCAAAATATATTTATGAAAGTGCTAATCAAATCAATTAAATATAATATGTAGTTGAATAGTTTTGTTCTTTTATGTATTTGTGTGCACATGTTTAAAACATATAATATAAGTTGCTTGCATGTAATACTTCTAAATATAGATCATTAAGTCAACATGATTTTTCAAAAGATAGTAATATGAGCAAAAATATGAATCAAGTGGCAAATACTTCTTCTTTTTCTATTTTAAACAAAATGCTCCTAGGAAGTTCACTTATAAGCTTCAAGAATACATGGATGATGTGCTCCAAAGTTTGTTTATTTTTGGTCTAATTATACTTCCTCTTAGTCATCTATTAGATACCTATAAACCACTTACAAATTCTTGTGATGATCAAGAATCTTATAACTATCAAAGAGTCAAAAAGTATTAAACGAGATATCGTTTAACTATTAAGCATGAGGTACAAGATCTCATTGGCACCAATACATTCAAAGTTGAATAGGTAATAATAATTATTCATTTATTTTTTCCTAGACTATAATAATATTGTGGTACAAGATACTACACAAGAGATTAATTTTTTGTGGGAAATAACTAGTCTAAAGCTACATCTTCCTTACCTCTTCTTGCAACATTGATTATATTTTATGAAGAGAAAATCTCACAACAATTATTATGGCTTATTATATATCTAAGGGAATGTTAGATATTTGTCACCTACTAAATTTCTTATTGATATATCTGAATTAAAGAAACATTAATTGATACTCACATTAGATATTGATAGTACACATGTTTTAGGGTATCATTGAAAATTATTTATGATAAGGAAGAATTTTGCTTATCAAAACAGTCCTGGCAGCTATCCCGAATTACTACATTTCAGTCCTCAAAGCTCCTAGCTCGGTGATTCAGATAATTGAAAAAATCATCAGAGAATTTCTTTGGAAAGGTAACATGTCACGAACCATATTTTTCAATAATTATGCTATTAGGAAAATAATGTATACTTTTCGTTTATGAGATAAAATTGTAATGGAAATGAAATTTTTCTATGATGATAATGCAATCAGAATGCAAATGCAATGAAATGATTTATATTACTTTACTTATGCAAATGCAATTGAATGACTAGTGTTATTTTTACTATAAATTGGGATCGTCATCGTTGATGAGCTATTGAGTGCAAGTGGATGCAGGGACAGGTGAACGCAAATGAAGGTGAGAACATGGTTCAGGTAGAGTTATCTTATCTCATGGACTTCGCTAGATTAAAGGAATCTCACACACCATAGTAGTGAATATTTGTGTGTGTGTGTGTGTGTGTGTGTGTGTGTGTGTGTGTGTGTGTGTGTCTGCATTGTTGCATGATTTTGAGTTATGAATGAAATTTTGTGAGTGATGGCAAACGTTATGTTTTATTTGTCTATGAGAGTGAAATTTGTTAATAATTTGAAAATAAATAGTGACCCTATGATTTAACATTCTTTGTGCAGGTGTATGTGATTTATTGAAACTATATTTAATGTTTGGTTTTCAAGATTATAATATAACTATACATATTTTATATGTATATTAGTTCGAATAACTATGACTCGATCTTATACATATATATGCGTAGGTAATTATGGTATATATGTAATTATATTGATTACTCTTAATGTGATTACTTTCTTATTGAAATCATGTATACATATACATAATCATGATGTATGCATTTATATTGTTATAACCTCTATGTTTATATTTTCATAAATGTAATCATTTTATATATATATATATATATATATATATAAGGTGGCAGATCTTATTGATTAAACTTGATTTAAGCGACTGTCATTGCATGTTATAAGGAAATCGATAAAGAGAAGTCGACTAAGCATTAACTTCATGCCACGATGAAAAGGGAATTATTTGCTAAGGATACAATATTAACTAAGACTCATGGGAGACTATGAGTTGAGAAAAGTTGATACTAATCGACTTGGCAGAGACTTAGGAAACTGTTGGCAGGAAACGTAGGCGGTTGCAAGTAATCAAAATAAATGGTGACACTTTGTTAAACTTGAGTTAAGAGTGGCAAAAAGCTCAAAACTAGGAGGAAATATAGTGTAGTTTAGTCACAACCAGACAATGGTAGTAAATGCAACTCATAGCAAACATTAAGTTATGGTGAAGTCGATAAGAAGCCTCGACTCATGCAACAACTAAAACTTAGTGATCGATTTGAACACCAGTTGCAAAGGTTAAGTGATATAGACATCAACCTTGCCACTAAAGTGGTTGTACTAAACTCTAACACAGATTGCACATGTGGTATACCATTGGACCAAGCCCACATAGTCTTATTTGTAGTAGGAAGTTGATAGTGGAGATCTAATAATGGCGACTGGCAATAAACAAGAACTAAGAGTTTTTAATGAACATGTAATTCGCAAGGAGAAACAGATATAGCAGTAATGCAAGCCTAAAATGAAGGAGAAAACGTAGCACAAGTTTAGGATAAATAGAAGCATAAGCACGCAGTAGAGAGACACAAAAAGATAGTGGAGGAAATATACAAAGAATAAGGATGATATAATAGAGAGCAGCGATATCAAAAGACAATGACAGACTTGGAAACGTAGAGAAAGAAGGATATTGAAGAGGTTAGGAAGAAAGTAAAGGAAAGAGTCACAGTCAAATTTGGAAGAAGAGTTGTGTTGATCATCGCAGATTTGGCATCAAACTATAGAGGTAAGCTCTTGTTTGAACAATATTTTGCTATATATTTTAGATAAGGAATTCTCTTGAGATTTGATTGCTTTAGATCGATAATGAAGGAAATAGCTAAACTTAGATTTAGATTCATGCAATAGAAGTCATGATGGTTTTCTTTGAAAGTTTCCTTTAAATAGCCATATAGGGATATGTATCATGAGATATCATCTTATTTAATAATCATAGAAAGAATTATTGAACTTGGATAGTTAAATACTAAATTCGTAGAAACACATGTTAGGATTGCATTAAATAAGTTATTTAAAAGAATGTGTACTCATTCTATTCAATTATATGTAAGGAATGTGTACATACATGCGCTACACCTTCTTTCTTTAATATTTGTTTTTGAATTACTTTTCAAAATAGAAGTGAAATTTTTTCTCTTTTCAGATATGAGTTTGTTTATCCATGAAAGATTGTTGTTCTTGTTAGATATAATTGATTGTAATAAGAAGTTGATATTTTCTATTTCTATTCAATGAAAGATTGTCTTCTATATAAATATTTATTCTAGATTTATATGAACAAAGCTATATAGGTTTGTGTTGTGGAAAGTTACCTTCCAGGACGGGTGCCGAATATGGGTTATAGAGAGAGAGTTTTCTTTTTCCAAACTAAATTTCAATGCTATGCATGGCATTATACTCGGTCGAGTAATCGAATAACCATTTAAATAGATGGAATCATTTTATTTATCCACTCTACCATATCCTTGATTGAACTTGCTTATTTCTTTATTGAATTAGAAAATTGAAAATGCATGTATCATTTAGGCATGCACCAGATTCCATCTTGTCTATTGAATTCTTTTTGCTAAGCAATTCGTGCAGGGTCGGGTATTCTTGATTGACCAAGAATTTTGGGGAAGTGTAAACTTCAAGGTTGGGCGGAAAAAGCACCTGAATCTTGTTCTCGTCTTCATTATAAAGAATATATTGAAGATAGCTTAGATTGCATATCAAAGGACGCATCTCTCTCTTTCTTTTATATTTGTAATTAAACTTAAGGCATTAGAAAATCCCAAGCATTGTATGAAGATAAGATTGAGATACTTCTAAAATTTATACTATTTTATGAATATGCTTTATCTTCAATAGAAATCTAGTGTTTATTATGATATCATTTGAATTATCTACAAGAGCTTAGGATGAATAAGTGTTTGAAATAGACTTATTAAAAGATTTATGAGTTTATTTAAGAATAAAGAGTATTTTGTTTCATTATTGAATATAGAATAATTTACGTCTTTACATAGCATGACAAGTGAGAAAAAGTTACCATTGATCTCGTTCAAAGAGATGACATCCAATAAATGATAGTTTTGATACTCAATATAAGTACAAATCTAATAGCCAACAAGATGAGAGGGGGGGGTGAATCATACAAACTTAATCATCCATAAAAACATCAGATTCAACCTCGGTAACATATATATCAGTAATATAACCAAAACTGTTAAACATGCAAACTCAAAAGCATATGAACAATATAAACCTCATAACACCAGATTTAACATGGAAACCCAAATAGGGAAAAACCATTGTGGGATTTCGGACCCACTAAGAAATATACTCTTCTAGAGTATGCTCGGTTAAAAGCAAATCCTGTTAAAGATTACAAACACATTGCTAGATGTGACCCGGTTAAGGGATTTCCCTCAGATCTGTTAGGATCTTCACTTTGTTAGAAGTGACCTTGTTAAAGGATTTCAAACACTCAATCAGAATGTCACCTTGCTAGAGGGTTGTGTAGGGGAAAAAGTGAGACTAGGCTAACATGTCCTAATCCTACCTTTTGACACACATTGTGGAATACGAAAGAGCCTAAAGGTATCACACAATTGGCTACTTCTTTTTGTGGAAGAGAGAGCCACGGGCTACCTATTAGGATTTCTATTCCTTTGTTGTAATTGAAAGATAAAATGATACAAGTTCAATTCCTAATCCCAAAGTGCAAGTATGAACTAATAACAAGATTGCAGAATTAAGGTTAAACAATGGAAAGTTGTAAACACAAGGACAAGACAAGAATGCAAATGCGTACCCAAAGTTAAAATCTGAGTGAAAATGTTCGGGACAGGGGCGCAAGCGCCATTGTCCTGATACTGCCCCTGAAACTGCTCCTGAAACTGCTGTTCTGCAACCTGAAAAGCTGTCTGAAACTTGCTGTCTGACAGAAGGACTAGGGCGCCCAACGCCCCTGTCCCAGGGACCAGGGCGCCCAGCGCCCCTGTCCTGGTAGGACCAGGGTGCCCCACGCCCCTGTCCTGGTCTTTTGCTCTGAAATTTGGTGTATGGTTCAGTCTCCGTCTGCTTCTTTCGGATCTGCAACTTGCGGCGTCGTCTGAATCCCGAAATCTGCACTTATATCTGAAAAGGTGTTTTGGGCGGCTATATAGGGTTTTGCCTTAGTCAAACCCCTGCTTTGGTGGTTTCCACCTCCATGAATAGCCAAGTTGTATTGTAAAAGTAGTGTGTGCAAACCTTGTGTGTGTGCAAGATCCTAAAATGCAAGTAAGCAAACTAGAGCAACCTAGAAAGTAAACCGTAATTGCTTGTACATGATAATGTAAGTGCTCCAAATCAAGATGCAAAGTGATCTAAAGCATGAATACAAATGATATGATGAAGCTTATGCAAAGACATGAAAACAACATGAAATCATACCCAACCCCAAGGGAGGGGTACAAGCCAATCTTCAGTCGGTGATCTTTTATTGTTCTTCAATGCCTTCAAAGCCCTAAATGGATGAATGAAATTGATGGATGCTTGATGGATGGATGTTGAATGGTGTTGAAGTCTTCAAAGATCTGCTCTTTCGTTGCATAGAAGGTCCTTGAAACAAAAATTTCTGATCCTTTCAAATGAAGAAAGAGAGCTCTTATATATGAAACCCTAGGTCTTAATTTCAACTTTTGGCCGACCTAGAGATTGAATCTCCCGCCAATTTCTTGGGGTTAAGCTTTATTTTATGATTGGATTGCGCTCCTAAAATTTTGAGAAAAATGTCCGGGACCATGTGCAGGCCGGGCGCCATGGTCTCGACAACTTTTCACCAAATTTTCAGGGTCATCGGATATGATGATTTTAGAGAGAATCCCGAAGTTACAAGTGATTTCGAGATGTTTTGACCCCCGAAATCAAGCCCCCAAGTTCAAAATAGGACCTAATTAGGGTTTTAGATTAAATGATGTATTGGAAAAATAAAATGAAAGGGGCACACTTTAATGAAAAGGGCCCAACTTTATGATGTGGAAGATGATAAAATAAGACCTTAGACCTAATTAATTTGATTAATTAAGTGCTAAAGGGGAAATGCGATGCAAAATGCAAAATGTGCCAAGGCGGGTGCTAAACTAGGTGTGAAATTGTACCACCCCAGCAAGTGCGTACAATTTACGACGCTACATTTAGCCCCCACTTTAGCGGTCATATGAACACTACGTGCATATGCAAGCTAAAGTACATAAAAGTAAACATTATTTGAAAAAGGATATATCCATAAGTCTGTCAAACGAAGCCCCCAGCGGTATCTGCAGTACACAGTTAGGAACCACAACCTACAAAACCACATGTTAGATCACAAAATCACCTAATGCTTACTAAGGAAGGTGATGAAAATTCGAGGGTAGCTATATGCCCCCCCCTGTTTCGGCTTGCTAATTTTAGTGAGTTGAAACAGGGTATCATGTTTACCACTTCGAATTGTTAAAGAATATTGATGACAAATGCTCACAAGAAGATTTGATATGAGATCAAAAACTAATGGAGAATCATTTGGTAAGAAAGAGGACTAAATCTCAATTCCAACACAACAAAGAGTGTGAGGATTTGAGAGTTCTCTAACACAAGATGAAGGATGTAAATGGAAACAAAATGCAAAGAGAAGAAAAGAAAGGAAAAAAGCATGAATACACACATTGATGATCCATGAAAAGAATAGTGAGAGAGAAAACATGGACTTCTCGCCCCTAGATCTTGTCTAGGTGATCCATGGGAAAAAGGACATGGAAAACTAGCCCCTAGAGTCTGTCTAGGTGATCCATGCAAGGGAGGAGAGTGAGAAAATCTAGCCTTATGCCGCTAGTTCCACTCAACCTCGTGCATGTGTGTGTAAGGGAGGTTAGAAGCACCTCATAGGAGTCTATGCCCAAGTATGCTACAACCTGTATATGTATAGTACAAAAGTGTGACATCTCGCTCTAAGAGTCTGTGCTCTGGTTCCGAGAATAATCACCTTGCATAAAAGAAAAATGGAGACATCTTGCTCTAAGAGTCTATGCTCTGGTTCCGAGAATGACCCATTGCTCAAAAAGTGTAATGTTTATGTCATAAGCAAAGTAGAACAAGGATACCTACCTTCATCACAAAAGAAGATACCCCAAAAATGCAACAATGTCATAGATCCAAGCAAGAGAGTTTTGCACTCTTTAAGCAAGGATAAGATAGTTGAAAAGGGATATCTTGTAGTATGTGTAAAGGAGATCCTTAGAGGAGAAGAAATCTTTGTACAAAAGACACCTATCCCCAAGAGGAATTGTCTTAGACAAATATAACATCTTCTAGAATAAGACAAAGAAGAGAATAAGAATGCAATACTTCCTTCTTGTGCAAGGTGAAAGTGATTCTTAATGAAGGATGACGCTCTTTTTAACCCAATTGGGAGAGTGAATTCATTATGGATGTATTTTACCAAGTGCAAAAGAGGTTGTAGTCAAGGACTTACACCTCTTGTAAGAAAGAATCCTTGAACAAACAAAAACAAATGCATACAAGGAATAACATCAAGTAATAAAGTTCATACCATCCACGAAATAGGAAAAAGTGGATCCTTAGATAAAAAATAAGAAAAGATCATTGCCTCCCAAGGATAAGGACAATGAGAAGGACTTACACAATCTTCTAGGGAGAGATTTAGACATAAGCAAAATGTACTACATACTCACATGAGTTCATGCAAGCAAGACATTAGTGTATGTAAAATGCTCCTCACAAGAAGTGGGTAGGATAAGAAAGAGAATACACATCTTCTCCCATATCTAGGAAAAGAGGATTCTAAAGAAAAGATGATCAATATTTCCACACTATTACCCCAAAGGGAAATTTTAACCATAAAAAGAAGAGATGTATGAAATCACTCTTGTCCCCATAGGAACAAGAGATTAGGCTATTATGTTGCTTCAAAAATATGATTGCACTTGAAATTGTACCATCATGAATGACAATGAGCCCCCAGTAAATGAGCTACCAATGTCACATAATGATGAGCAACATAATAGCCATTAATGTTATTTAAAGACATGATAGATTGAATGAGGTATTTGAATATGACATGCTAAATGCTCAACTATAAGTGAGATCAAAAACATGTATAAAATGATAAAAATTGAAGAAGAAAAGTCACAAGAAATCTTAGAAGAGGGATGAGTGTAATTTATTAGAGCCTTATCCCTAGAGGAAAGGACTTTATGATGAATAGGAGATAAAGATTCATAAGTGGATTTAGAAATTTGAGGGGAGTCATAAAGAGATTTGTTCATCGCCAAGATTTCCTTATGAGGGGAATGAGAGTTGATAGAAGTAGAAGATGATTTAGTTGAAGTGAGATCATCATCACTACTAAATATAGCATTCACATTGAGAGATGGTCTTTTAGATGCTTTGGTGGGCTTAGAAAGATTATATCCAAGTCCAAATGAATATTCATGCATGTTATGTTCTAAAGGAACTTTAATTCCTTGTTCATTTGCGCCACAACCATTTCCACTATAGCCACTCTTAGCCAAAATATGAAAACCACGACCATAACGATTAGCCATTTCAAAAAGAAAAGGTGGTTTTTCATAAGACAAAGAATCAAATTCTTCAGAATTAGAGGTGTGAGGAGAAGAAGTTTGAGAAGCGGCCACAAAATTATTGCTCATAGGTTCAGGTAAGACTGATTGATCTCTAGTTTCTTCCTTCTTTTTAACTTTAAGCTCCCTAGGAGGAACCCTATACTCACCTACAAAGGTGGGATTGAAATCAAGAGATCCCCAATCGTCTTCTGCGAGAACCTTCTCAAGATCAAAAGCCTTTTCATGTGTAGATTCAAATTGAGAAGAATCTTCTTCAGGAACTTTAGACTCATCCAAAGAATTTTGATTATCAGAGGGTGATGATTCATCCATAGGTATCTTGTTTAACGAGTCACCACTAGAAGAGGAAGGCTTAGAAGAACTCCCTTTGGAAGTAGATGTTTGCAAACAAGCTTGAAAATTAGTATCACCTATCAAGGTATATGTCTTATTATTATAAATAAATTTAACCTGTCTATGCAATGTAGAGGGGACGGCTTGCATACTGTGAATCCAAGGTCTCCCTAATAACAAGTTGTATGTTAGATTTCCTGACATAACATGGATAGGAGTAGGCAAAGTAACAGGTCCCACTGTGATGGGTAAGGTGATAATACCTAATGAAGACTTAGCCACATTATCAAAGCCTCGAATGGGACGAGAGTCAGACTCAATAAGGGATGTATCCACATTCATCTTATGCAATAGATTAATGCTACACACATTAAGGCCAGAACCATTATCTACCAGTGTTCGTCTTATAGCAGTGTCATTTATGATAACCACAATCATCAAGGGATCATATTGATGTTGAATTTCACTAGTAGGCAACTCATCTTGAGTAAACACAATTTGAGCTTTAGGATTCATCATAGAGTTAACCAAAGACACTATATTACTAGATGTATTAGGTGGAGGAACATTCAAATCTTTCAAGGCATCTTGTAACATTCCATGATGAGCGGAAGAAATTTGAATCAAATCCCAAAGGGATATCTTAGCAGGGGTAGCTTTAAGTTGTTCTATGAGATCATAGTCCTTACTAAGCATTTGTGAAATATGAGGAGCTTGAGGAAGAATAGGTTGGGAAAGAGGAAGTGAAGTTGGGATAACTGGAGGAGGATTAGGCTGCCTATTATTTCTAGTATTATAAGTATGGGCAACCGCATGATAACTCTCTCTAGTCAGTTGCTTAGCATACTCATAAGGGCTCTTAGAATAACCTCCTTGCACAGTAATAATAGGTTTCTTAGGAGTGCAAAAAGAATCATTAGCATAACCACCTTGAACCACTAAGATAGGCTTATTTAAAGGTTGAGAATTTTGAGAAGGACAAGCACCTTGGACAGTGAAGAGAGGTTTGTTAGGTGTATGTATCAAATTGATTGAGGATGGTTTAGAGGAATGAACAAAAGTGTTGGAAGAATTATTGATAGTCTTCTCTTGCACTAAAATCTTATCACGAATTAAATCAATTTTAGGAGAGAGACAAGGGGTAGGCATTGATGTTCCAGTAGGAAGAGTAATACTAGGAAAGGTCATATCATCCTCTATCATCAAAGGATCTACATGGGGAATAAAATCTCTAGGAGAAGGATCAACATTACTCTCTAAAGTCTCACTTTTGAGAGGGAGATCTTTGAAAGAGATGTTAACCATCTTGCTTTGAACTAGGGTTCCCTTATAAGTAGAACCAAGTTGAGGAGAGGTAGATGCTTTACTTTTAGAGGGAGAATGATTGAGATTCAAGGAAGGTGAGAAACTATCAAGGGAGTTTTCAATCTTGATTTCATCCCCTTTGGCTAGGGGTAGAGAATAATCTATACCTTCTTCTAATGGTTCATCCCAAATAGTGATGTTGTTGAAAGGAATGTTTGAAGTATTGTCAATTTCGGGAGAGGAGATAACATTGTTTATTAATTCCTCATCCTTAGGAGGGAGAGCATCAATAGATGTGTTAAACTCATCCTCTTTCCTGAAAATATGTTCAATATGATCTTCAGGGGAGAGAGAATTAAGGAAATTGCTTTTTATTTCATCTTCTTTCTCTAAGGGATGCTTATGGGTAAGACAAACTTTAGGAGAAGGGTAAACATTTATCATTAATTCATCATCTCTAGTGGGAATTTTGTTGGAAAAGGAAATGCCATCACTAGGAAATGTAGGGGTAATGTCATCTTCTTGCACAAAAGGATCCTCATGAAGGGAGCGTTTTTTAGGAGCCACAAGGTCATCAAGGGCATCATCCAACAAAGCATGATCATATCTATTAAAAGGTTTATCTTTTGATTCAAAAGGAGACATTTCTTCATAGAGGGGATCATTGAAAATAGCCATGTTACTAGATTTAGTGGAAGAGTTGATGGGAATGTACCCTTGAGAGGAATCATTCGACTTATCTTTCTCATCACAACGAAATGGCATAGTAACAATGTTTATGAGTTTTTGGTAAAATGAAGGTTTGGTATTTTTAGGGTTCAAAAACTCATCTAAAGCTTCATCTAACTCATAATCAACATAATTGCATACATCATCACAAATATGAACATCTTGCAAATAAAAATCTGACATTTTGAAATAAAAATTGCATAAAACCTAAACACAAAATGCAAAGAAACAAAGAAACACACTCTTTCTTTTCCCTCTTTTTTTTCTTTTTTTCTTTTGTTTTTTTATGAAAACGAAACTTAAATGAAACACACTAAATCTAGATCTAGATCTAACAAATGCAATGCAAGAGAAGGCAATAATAGATTCACGTCGGGTTCACCAAAATGTGTAGGGGAAAAAGCGAGACTAGGCTAACATGTCCTAATCCTACCTTTTGACACACATTGTGGAATACGAAAGAGCCTAGAGGTATCACACAATTGCCTACTTCTTTTTGTGGAAGAGAGAGCCACGGGCTGCCTATTAGGATTTCTATTCCTTTGTTGTAATTGAAAGATAAAATGATACAAGTTCAATTCCTAATCCCAAAGTGCAAGTATGAACTAATAACAAGATTGCAGAATTAAGGTTAAACAATGGAAAGCTATAAACACAAGGACAAGACAAGAATGCAAATGCGTACCCAGAGTTAAAATCTGAGTGAAAATGTTCGGGACAGGGGCGCAAGCGCCACTGTCCTAATACTGCCCCTGAAACTGCTCCTGAAACTGCTGTTCTGCAACCTGAAAAGCTGTCTGAAGCTTGCTGTCTGATAGAAGGAATAGGGCGCCCAACGCCACTATCCCAGGGACCAGGGCGCCCAGCGCCCCTGTCCTGGCAGGACCAGGGCGCTCCACGCCCCTGTCTTGGTCTTTTGCTCTGAAATTTGGTGTATGGTTCAGTCTCCGTCTGCTTCTTTCGGATCTGCAACTTGCGGCGTCATCTGAATCCCGAAATCTGCACTTATATCTGAAAAGGTGTTTTGGGCGGCTATATAGGGTTTTGCCTTAGTCAAACCCCCGCTTTGGTTGTTTCCACCTCCACGAATAGCCAAGTTGTATTGTAAAAGTAGTGTGTGCAGACCTTGTGTGTGTGCAAGATCCTAAAATGCAAGTAAGCAAACTAGAGCAACCTAGAAAGTAAACCCTAATTGCTTGTACATGATAATGTAAGTGCTCCAAATCAAGATGCAAAGTGATCTAAAGCATGAATATAAATGATATGATGAATCTTATGCAAAGACATGAAAACAACATGAAATCATACCCAACCCCAAGGGAGGGGTACAAGCCAATCTTCAGTCGGTGATCTTTTATTGTTCTTCAATGCCTTCAAAGTGTTCTTCAATGCCTTCAAAGCCCTAAATGGATGAATGAAATTGATGGATGCTTGATGGATGGATGTTGAATGGTTTTGAAGTCTTCAAAGATCTGCTCTTTCGCTGCATAGAAGGTCCTTGAAACAAAAAATTTTGATCCTTTCAAATGAAGAAAGAGAGCTCTTATATATGAAACCCTAGGTCTTAATTTCAACTTTTGGCCGACCTAGAGATTGAATCTCCCGCCAATTTCTTGGGGTTAAGCTTTATTTTATGATTGGATTGCACTCCTAAAATTTTGAGAAAAATGTCCGGGACCATGTGCACGCCGGGTGCCATGGTCTCGACAACTTTTCACCAAATTTTCAAGGTCATCGGATATGATGATTTTAGAGAGAATCCCGAAGTTACAAGTGATTTCGAGATGTTTTGACCCCCGAAATCAAGCCCCCAAGTTCAAAATAGGACCTAATTAGGGTTTTAGATTAAATGATGTATTGGAAGAATAAAATGAAAGGGGCACACTTTAATGAAAAGGGCCCAACTTTATGATGTGGAAGATGATAAAATAAGACCTTAGACCTAATTAATTTGATTAATTAAGTGCTAAAGGGGAAATGCGATGCAAAATGCAAAATGCGCCAAGGCGGATGCTAAACTAGGTGTGAAATTGTACCACCCCAGCAAGTGCGTACAATTTACGACGCTACAAGGGTTTACATATAAGACTGTTAAGTCCACTCGGTTAAGAGATTTTCTGTCACTTTCACAAAATAACAGTAATAAAATCTATCTGCAACTTCACATCTAAAATGCTAAAGCAGATTCTTATTTGTTCAATACAATCTAGACATAGAACTAATCTTGTCTATCTGTTGGGCTTTTGTACTCTGTTATTCAAACAGGTCTTCAAGCTTCTGTGCTCGGTAATCACTATGTAGCATCCCTGTGCATACACTTGCCCGCATACATTGTTTATCAACAGTTTCCTATTTATAAACAATTATGTAACCGCTTAATCTCCTTGATCACATTTCCCATGATCAATCATAGCCATCAGATCTTCAATCTTGTCCAGGTTCAATGCATCTTTCGATCTGAAAATGTTTTACCCCGCCTTGGAACTTTCATACTAGTCTTGGAACTTGTGTCAGGGTATTGCGGTTCAATCTGAGCTGTAGATCTTCATGTCAACTTTTCATTGCCTTAGATTCGTTAACAAACTTCTTCCACGGCTTACCAATCATTTAATCTGCTCCAGCTCATCAACTTCCTTCATTAAATACTGCATGTAAACATTTAATGCATTCTATTATAGCTTGGTTACAACTCGGTAACAACTCGGTGAATACTAAACTTCACTCGGTAGACATTCCGCCTTTATTAACCGATAGCGATAACCTTAGGGTTTACTGACTAGGTTCCTTAGGGTTTACCGACTAGGTTATTTGCTTGATAACATAGTATAGTATTAACCTTTACAATTTACAACATATGTATGATGATAAAACAATCTAAAACATCATGATCTCATCATTGTCTGACTCGGTAGTAGTTAGCCATTGAATACCTTATTCATCCCCTTATTCATCATATTCTTTCCTGTGTCTTTTCTCAACATCTTTATAATCTCCATATCATACTTCTCAAGATATGGCAACATCATACTGAATTAGAAAATCAATTTCTTGACATCAATGACAAAATAATAATATCAAGACAGTAAAACATCTTTAATCAGTTATATCCATAATCATCAACAACCTTCTCAATATCCTTATGAAATGCCAACAATCTTTCATTGTCTGTTATAATGCAATATTGTCAACAATCTCCCCCTTTGGCATTGATGGCAAAACCAATTGATTTGACCTTAATAGATTCGAATTGCTGTGATTCTGAAATGCTCTCCCCCATACATTAGACTTCTCCTCATTTCTATCTTCTTTCCAATCTGTAGTCTGCACAGTTTGCTCTTAGTCTTCTCCCCTGATAGGTCTTCTCTCAGTTGTCTCTTCTTTATAGTAGTCTTCTCCCCCTTTGTAGGTCTTCTCCCCCTTTGACAACAATGCCAAAAAGTAAAGAACTAAACCATAATTTCTTTCTGTAAGAAGTTATTTCCTGTTGTTGTGTATCAACTGAGTCTCGATCAGAGCATTTGTCTTCAATTCCTGTTCCCTGTAATATTTCTTGTATTAATTCCAGTACACTTTTAGAAAACATCCTAAAGTGTATAACTCAGCATCAACTCTCAAAAGATATTCATTAGAGTCATCGGATTGATGCTTTCATCGAACTCGGTCAGTGAGTAGAGGATAGGGGTAGGACCCCTAACTGACTTTTGAGATATTCAAAAGTGTCCTTTGGTAGTGGCTTGGTGAAGATATCTGTTATTTTCTCCTTTGTACTAACATGCTCCAATACCACTTTCTTCTCTTGAGCTTCTTCTCTAAGATAATGATATTTGATAGATATGTGCTTTGTCTTAGAGTGCATAACATGATTCTTTAAAATATAAATGGCACTAGTATTGTCACAGAATATAGTTACTGGCTCGGTAACTTTTTCATTTATACCTTCCAACGGTTGTTTGATCCATGCAATGTTGGTACAATTCAATGCTGCAGCAACGTATTCAACTTCTGCTGTTGACTGCAAAACACATCCTTGTTTCTTGCTAAGCCAACTCACTAGTCTTTCTCCTAAAAAGAAAGCTCCTCCACTTGTGCTTTTCCTATCATCAATGTTGCCTGCCCAATCAGCATCAGTATAAACTTTTAAATCAAAATCATTTCCTTTCTGATATACTAAGCTATAATCCTCTGTGCCTTTCAAGTATCTAAAAATTCTTTTGATTGTTGTCATGTGTGTTTCCTTAGGATCTGCAGAGAATCTTGCAACTATACCTACTACATGTGCTATATCTGGTCTGCTGTGAACAACATATTGTAGTTTTCCAATCATGGATCGGTAGAGTGTATCATCAACAGATGCAGTTTCATCATTCTTTGATAATTTGTAGTTGGTAGTCATAGGAGTACTTACTGGTTTTGAATCATCCATTCCAAATTTCTTCAATATTTCCTTTATGTACTTGGATTGAGTAATGAAAATCCCATTTTTCATTTGTAGTATCTGTAAACCTATAAAATACTTTATCTCACCGATTAATGACATCTCAAATTCTTTTCTCATTTCATTTCCAAAGTTCTTGCATAAAGAGTCATTTCCATAAAATATAATATCATCAACAAAGATGGCTGAGATCAGTATTCCATTTTCATCATTCTTCATGTACATGTTGTTGTTCTCACTTGTCCTTATAAAACTAATCTTAATCAAATAAGAGTGCAATCTTTCATACCATGCTCTTGGTGCTTGTTTCAAACCATATAAAGCTTTGTTCAATTTACATACCTGATCTTTATTATCATCTTCAACAAATCCTTCAGGTTGTTCAATGAAAATTTCTTCTAATATTCCATTCAGAAATGCAGATTTGACATCCATTTGATATATCTTGAAGTTCTTGAAAGCAACATAGGCCAACAATGTTCTAACTCCTTCAAGTCTAGCAACAGGTGCAAAAGTTTCACCATAATCAATTCCTTCTTCTTGAGCATAACCTTTGCAAACTAGTCTTGCTTTGTTTCAAATGACTTCACCCTTTTCATTTAGCTTGTTTCTGAAAATCCACTTTGTACCGATTACATTTTTGTCCTTCGGTCTTGGGATTAGTGTCAATGTGTCATTCTTCTTGATTTCATCAATCTCTTCTATCATAGCATTTACCCAATCTTCACTATTAAATGCCTCTTTTACTATTCTCGGTTCAAATTCAGATATCAAGCATGTGTTCTGTCTCAGTTTGTTCCTTGTCATCACTGGATCATCCTTATCTCCTATAATCTGACTTGGTGCATGATGTCTTCTGACATACTTGGCTAATACAGGCTCGGTAGGCTTTGTATGATCTTCTTCATCACTCGGTAACTGGATATTCTCTTCATTTTCTTCAATAGTCTTCTCGGTAGGACTTCTCGGTTGAACATAGACAAATTCATCATAGTTTTCTGGTTCCTTGGAATTTCCTTCATCATTTGTTTCTGCAAATTCATCAATTTTCACATTTGCACTTTCTACTATTTTGTTAGATGATTTGATCAGACATTTAAATGCTTTGCTTCTAGAAGAGTAACCTAGAAACATTCCTTCTTCACTTTTCTGATCAAACTTGTCATTTCTATCATCTTTATGAACATAGCATCTACTTCCAAAGATTTTAAAATAACTAATATTAGGTTTCTTATCATACCAGATTTCATATGGTGTCTTCAAAGTACCTTTCTTCAATTGAACTCGGTTCAAGGTATAAATAGCTGTGCTTATTGCTTCTCTCCAAAATATTTGTGGCACCTTCTTTTCAATCATCAGTGTTCTAGCATAGTCCACAATAGATCTGTTTCTTCTTTCAGCTATTCCATTCTGCTGTGGAGTTCTCGGTGCAAAGACTTGTCTTTTAATACCATGATCATTGCAAAATAAGTTGAACTCATCAGATGTGAACTCTCCTCCTCTATTTGATCTAAGACATTTTAGTTGTCTTCCTGTTTCATTTTCAACTCTTGCCTTGTACCATTTAAACATTTGAAAAGCTTCTGATTTTTCTTTTAAAAACATTACTGACATCATCCTTGAATAGTCATCCACAAATAATATGAAATACTTATCACCATAATAACGTTGAACTTTCATAGGACCACAAAGATCAGTGTGCACTAGATCTAAAATTCCCTTAGAAGTGTAGGACTTACTTGTAAAGCTTGATCTTGTCATCTTACCCATCTGGCATCCTCGACACATAGCATTCTCAGGTTTTTCAAGACTCGGTAGACCTCTTACTCTGTGCTTCTTACTTATTTTGGTCAGATTATCAAAATTGACATGACAAAACCTTTTATGCCATAACCAGGTATCATCAATCTTTGCATGCAAACACTTATTTTGAGTTGAGTCAAGGTGAAATGTATTACCTTTTGTTTGTGTCCCGGTAGCAGCTAACTTTCCATTTTTGTCATGAACTTTGACAATTCCCTTCTGAAATTCTATTCGGTAACCTGTGTTGTTTTCATGTGCTACACTCAACAAATTGTATTTCAAACCTTCAACCCAATAAACATCATTGCATCTTGCATTATCAAGAAGTGTTATAGATCCTTTACCTCTTACCGGACATGGTGCATCATTACCAAATCTAACATAGCCTCCATCATAATCTTCTAATATAAAAAACTTGTGTTTATCTCCTGTCATATGATGTGAGCATCCACTATCTATAATCCAAGAATCACTAGTGTTTATGTGAGATATTAGGGCTTTTTCTTCATACCTTTCTTCATCTAAGCCATCCTTGATAGCCACATAAACTACTTCCTCTGTATTAGTCTCATTTATTTTATCATCGTTAGATTCGTCGTCAGCTATTAGGCATGTCTTTCTATCTCTTCTTCTGAAGTCTCGGTGTCCTCTGTAATGATTATCTTTCTGTCTATCATCTCGGTAATCTCTTCTTTCAGTAAAATCTTTGTCAGGACAGTTAGAAGCCATATGTCCTATCTTATCACAATTGAAACATTTCAAAGGTAGTTTTCCTTTACACTTACCTTTGCCTCTCGGTAACCTTTTGGCTAATAGTGCTTCAAACTCTTCTTGCTTTCTGATTTCTTCATACAGTTTGTGTACTTCTTCCATGTTCTTCCAAAATCTTTCACTTGCTCCACTATGATCTCCTTCAGAGTACTTATATTTTCTTTCATTGTAATCATTAGATTCATCAAGATGAAAAGAACTAAATGCAGATTCAACTTTATTTACCGAAGATCCACTGTTATCAAAATTACTTAACTCAAATGCATGTAGCTTACCAATAGTAGCATCTAAAGAAACTGGCATATTAGGTACAGACCTCAATTTATTGATTGCAGAGACTCGCATTACATAAGCTGGTAGAAGGGTTCTCAACAACTTACTTGTTATATCCTTTTCTTCAATAGTTCCACCTGCTCCTTTGATTTGATTGACAATCTCCTTTAGTCTTGTACTGTATTGAGTTATGTTCTCACCTTCATTCATCCTCATAGATTCAAGTTGTCCTCTCAGACTATCTACTTTTTCTCTTTGAACATGTTCATCTCCTCCATATACTGATATGAGCTTAACCCACATTGCCTTTGCATCATTGCAGCCTTCTAGATCATTAAACTCTGAATCAGTTAATGCAGATGTTATTTCAATCATTGCTTGAATATGTTCTTGCTTTGCCCTTATCTCTTCCATAGTCAATGGATAGGTGCTCGGTGCAACAAAATCATTCTCCAGATAGTATACATCATATTCTCCAACTCCTGATAGATGTAGCTTCATCCTTTTCTGCCATGTAGAGAAACTTGACTTGTTCAGCTTCAGTGCATCCCTCTTATACATCTTTGGATCTTTAACTCAAGTGCATTTAAACTTTCCTTCTGGAGTCCAAAGCTCTGATACCAATTGATAGTTCTGATACTTAATATAAGTACAGATCCAATAGCCAACAAGATGTGAGGGGGGGGGGGGGGGGGGGCGTGGGTGAATCATACAAACTTAATCATCCATAAAAACATCGGATTCAACCTCGGTAACATATATATCAGTAATATAACCAAAACTGTTAAACATGCAAACTCAAAAGCATATGAATAATATAAACCTCATAACACCAGATTTAACATGGAAACCCAAATAGGGAAAAACCACTGTGGGATTTCAGACCCACTAAGAAATATACTCTTCTAGAGTATGCTCGGTTAAAAGCAAATACTGTTAAAGATTACAAACACATTGCTAGATGTGGCCCGGTTAAGGGATTTCCCTCATATCTGTTAGGATCTTCACTTTGTTAGAAGTGACCTTGTTAAAGGATTTCAAACACTCAATCAGAATGTCACCTTGCTAGAGGGTTTACATATAAGACTGTTAAGTCCACTCGGCTAAGAGATTTTCTGTCACTTTCACAAAATAACAGTAATAAAATCTATCTGCAACTTCACATCTAAAATGCTAAAGCAGATTCTTATTTGTTCAATACAATCTAGACATAGAACTAATCTTGTCTATCTGCTGGGCTTCTATACTCTGTTATTCAAACAGGTCTTCAAGCTTCTGTGCTTGGTAATCACTATGTAGCATCCCTATGCATACACTTGCCCACATACATTGTTTATCAACAGTTTCCTATTTATAAACAATTATGTAACCGCTTAATCTCCTTGATCACATTTCCCATGATCAATCATAGCCATCAGATCTTCAATCTTGTCCAGGTTCAATGCATCTTTCGATCTGAAAGCGTTTTACCCCACCTTGGAACTTGCATACTAGTCTTGGAACTTGTGCCAGTGTATTGCGGTTCAATCTGAGCTATAGATCTTCATGCCAACTTTTCATTGCCTTAGATTCGTTAACAAACTTCTTCCATGGCTTATCAATCATTTAATCTGCTCCAGCTCATCAGCTTCCTTCATTAAATACCGCATGTAAACATTTAATGCATTCTGTTATAGCTCGGTTACAACTCGGTAACAACTCGATGAATACTAAACTTCACTCGGTAGACATTCCGCCTTTATTAACCGATAGCGATAACCTTAGGGTTTACCGACTAGGTTCCTTAGGGTTTACCAACTAGGTTCTTTGCTTGATAACATAGTATAGTATTAACCTTTACAATTTACAACATATGTATGATGTTAAAAAAATCTAAAACATCATGATCTCATCATTGTCTGACTCGGTAGTAGTTGCCCATTGAATACCTTATTCATCCCCTTATTCATCATATTCTTTCCTGTGTCTTTTACCGACATCTTTATAATCTTCATATCATACTTCTCAAGATATGGCAACATCATACTGAATTAGAAAATCAATTTCTTGACATCAATGACAAAATAATAATATCAAGACAGTAAAACATCCTTAATTAGTTATATCCATAATCATCAACAACCTTCTCAATATCCTTATGAAATGCCAACAATCTTTCATTATCTGTTATAATGCAATATTGCCAACAATAAAGAGATAGGTGGAGTCGGTTTGCACAACTTAACAAAAAGAAACAAAACCTTTGGTGGGAAACTTATTTGGCATATGTACACAAAACCTGATTCAAAATGGTGCAAAATCATGCAAGAAAAATACTTGGACTCCAATAATCCAATTAGGATTATCACAATATTGGATCCTCCCAAAGGTTCAGTAATATGGAATTTTATGATCTCTACTAGAGATGTGGTCACTAAATACGTATCTAAGGAAATCCATAATGGTGAAAGTGCTCATTTCTGGGATGAGTCATGGAATGGACTACCACTGTTAAACCAAGTTGATGACCTTGTGGATGCAAAGAAGATTATCACTAACTGTTGGGGATCTAGAGTTATTTATTATGTATGTGGAGTAGAACTTTTCTCAGGGAAAGCCAGGTGGAAGGACCCACAGACACTTCCTATACTAGATACACAAAAAGATTCTCTACAAAATCTTTTCTCAAAGAGAAATGTTTTCATTTCAAAGGGCCAAGATAAATTGATATGGGCTGCTACAAAAGATGGGGATTACTCAATCAAAGTAGGTTATCAGGCCTCCCAGCAATTGGAAAACCAATCGATGAAAAGCAAAGCCTTTTCATTCTACTGGAATAACTCAATTTTACCCAAAGTAGGTTGTTTTGCATGGCTAGAATTAAGAAAAAGGATACTAACAAGTGATAAGATGGAGAAACTACATATTGCTCATTCTTTCCGATGTGTCCTATGTGATGAAGAAAATGAAACAATTGATCACTTGTTTCTTAATTGCCCTTTCTCTCAAGAGTGTTGGTTCTTCATCATGAATAAACTAAATCTGACAATGCCACTCCCTAATTCATTATGGGATATGTTCCAATCTTGGCCTACTCTTTTCTCTTCCTTGATGTTTGCAAACATTTGGAAGTGCACTCTGACCATAGTAATTAGGTCAATCTGGTGGGAAAGAAATAAACGGATATTCAGGAAAATTGTCACCCCTTTGCACAAAGTTTTGGAGACAATAGAAAAATCCATCTCAGAGTTGGTTAATGCCAACATTCAAAACATTAGAGGTCAATATCATTATTCCCCTTGGGATGATACTATAAAAAGAGCTTGGAATGGTCTGACCATCCCTTCCTGTTTTGCTACCTATAATCAAATTCCCCAAACATTTGACAGAAAAAATATCAAATGGAATCCTCCAATTGCTGATTATGTGAAGCTTAATTTTGATGGCTCCTCCAAAGGCAGCCCGGGGCAGTCAGATGTGGGAGTTTGTATTAGAGATTACCTGGGTGATTTGAAGGCTTTCAAATCTACAGCCATCCCACCAGGTACAAACAACATAGCTGAAGCCCAAGCCCTCCTTACTGGATTAACAATAGCAAAAAGGATGGGATTTAAAAAATTACATATTGAAGGAGATTCAACTGTTATAGTTAATGCGTGTATCAATCAACAATCCTCCAATTAGAAGATTGCTTACATTTTCAAGCAAATCTGGTCACTACTCAATCAATTCATCCAATGTTCCATCTCTCGTACATATAGAGAAGGCAACGTACTAGCAGAACTCCTAGCAAATATGGGTTGTGATAAGATAAATGTGGACTCTTCTAATCCAAACTGCAACTTAGCAGACTTTCCATTAATAGAAGAAATCGTTCACAAAGAAAAGGTTAATATGTGTGAGGTGGTTTAGTATGTGTGAGGTGATTTAGAGAAGGATACAAATTGGCGATCAGGTTGGCGAATTGGGGGGTATCTGTGTGAAGTCAAATTTATTAATGGGAGCATTGATGTTAATTTATTCTCTCATCATCACTAAGTGTTAGCTACAATTAACCTTGATTTGAAGTGCGAATCTATATCTACTATTGTAAAGGCTAATTATTTCCCACCTATGAGCGCTCACTTTATAGTTAAACGATTGCTCGTGTGGACCGTAGGCCAAATGTCTCACCATTCACATGTTTTAATTTGCAGACTTGTGTCGGGATCTTAGCATCAGCTTTTGGTTAGGCTCATTATAACACACATGCGAAATGATTTATCATAGCTACGGTTGTTTGCTTAGTTTGAAGGTCGTCTGATTCACCATTCTCACATGTACCAATTCGTAGACATGTGGCGGATCCTCCGCATATTTTCCATCATCCATTTAATATGAATAACAAGGCTCAGTACCTGCTATTATATCCACAATATCGCTAGAAACAGTGAAAGCCCTTTGAAGTTGCTTGCAATCAGAATTTAAGCGAAGGAAGCATTTTCTGAGCTACTGAGAAGGGGCAATTCTGGGTATTAAGCAATTAATAGAAGGGGGACAACAGAGAATCGAAGGGGTAGTCGAACTGACCCATATAGTTCTTAAATCACCATACATCGAGAAGCTTCAATTCAAAAAGTGCAGGTGCAATATGGACTACAAGCCACAAAACTACAGAGTTGGGATCTCAGTGGCGGATTGGGAGCATCCATTTTCAAGTTACATCAGTGATGAAATACTGGGACACGTATTTCATGTTCAAAATAGAGACATTAGGAGAAGTGTGAAAAGGATTTTAGGAGAAGAAATCCTTTTTCCACAAGCAAGTAGACTTATCTTCCCCTCACAATTACTATCATTTTTTCTCTCTAATGCATTGGACCTCCTACAGTCATTAGAATTACTAGAGATTTTAGTAGACAAAGTGGTTCATGATGTTTTTCTCCCTACAAATAAGTTAATTTTTGTCGTTCAAAAGTATGACATGTGGGAGGGTGAAGCTGAAATATGAGGACTTTTTCCTAGGCTTTTACTTCATAATGGGCATGCTTATATTGCACTATATGATAGCATAAAAAACTCCCTAGAATTGCAAAATTTTAGGTTTCTCCAAATGACACTAGATAGATACCATACAATCTATGGTCGTGATTTAGTTGACACCACCAAGAAAAAAGTTAATGCTTTGTAAATGTTGCTAAGTAATGAAGGGTCTAGAGTTGCAGTTCGGCCTCAACAACAAAGTATCCCTGATCTCAACATCATGCCGAGAATGGGGGATCCCCAACTTGGTCAAGAGGATTTACAAGATAGAGATATGCCCGTAGAAGGTGTTCCAGAGCAACAAGATGTGCATTCTGTGGCTCCAGTAGCCATGGAAGAATAATCAGATTCCACTCTGTCTTTTTGTTTTTTGTAATCATGTCTCCAATTTTGCTTCATGAACAGAACATAAGATTAAGGATATGTGAAATTTGTCTCTTGTGCATGAAACAGTTCTGTCCGTGGGGGATGAAGGAGGTTCTTTTTAGGGACAGTCACACATGAATATTTTTCAATCAATGCTAAGGAAGAATAGCAATTTTACCACATGGTCCACCGACTCTATTTCTGAGTAGTAACAAAGCTCACATCATCAGACACATCAAGCAAATTTTGATGGGAATTGGTATTATCAGCCTCATGGTGACTCATCATACTTTGGTCATGTCTACTGGGCCTCCACACTGATTAGTTTACTACTCTTGATACCAGCTCCCCACGAGCTTTGGCCTTCAGCACTGGGGTTTTTTGTTGGCTTCCAATTGGTAGAAATCATTTTTAAAATTACCCCATATATGTATGGTCATTCGATATTTTGTATTTGCACATATATAAGTTTAATTTAGTTTGTAATTAGGAACTGTATTTGAGATATTTTTTCAAATCTCAATTTCGAATTGTAACTAGTGTCAAAATTAGAGCTATAACCAAAGGTTTTCTTGCTGGCTCTTTCCTCCTGGTATTCTTTTTGAACCAACTTGTATTTTGATATCTTATATTAATATATTTGTGGCTTGCCACCTTTGCCTTAAAAAAAAAACATGTTAGGATGCATTACTATACATTTGAGAGTTAGGATAGGGATTTATTTAGTTTATATCATGTGATTCCATATTTTGATAAATCTAATGTATTGCTTGAGAAATGATGGATTAAGCAATGCAAAGTCATTCCTTCTATTTTGAATTAATATATTAAATTTGTTCATGAAGAAAAAAGTGATCATAATTGAAAGGGTTAATTATAAACCAATATCTAATGTTATCAATTTCATGTTAGTTACATTTGTGCAAACACCAAATGATGTAACTTATAATAGAAATAATTATATACATAATTTGCATAAAATACAACTTGATGGGTTACAAAGGATTGAAAAGAAATTAGATAAATATATTCCAAAACCAAAAAAACCTCAAATTATACAACCAAAGCTTAATGTTCATAGAGGTATTGATTTATACATCTTCCAGTAGTTCATATAAACAAATATTACACATGCACTGAAGAAAAATAAAAATTAAAGGGAGGGTATAGAAGAAGTAAAAGTAACACCAAGTATGGAGCTTTGTGCACAAAATACTACATAGAATGTAAAGCAAGAGGATGTGGTGCATAAAAAAAAATAACATTCCACCACGGTCACAAGTTAACAAGCAAGAATGGGCAAGAAAAAAAGTATTTAATGTCATATGCCCATTGAGTGTAAATTTTCAATAGTACAAAATGGTGGCGGCTATTCTGGCTCTAAGAATGCATTAACACACTATGTAAAGTAGCATAACATGCAGTTACGAATGCATTGCAAACCGTTGATTGTGAAAGCGACAGCTATGATTTTTTGAGGTGTTAATAACACGAACGTTTTTCAGAGCCAGAATAGCTATGTCTGTACAAAATCATATCAAGACAACAACACCATTGAAAAATTAAACAAAGAATAACAAAAGCAAAAAGAAATGGAAGACAAATTAGATGATGATTTTTAGAAAAGTCATGATCTAATTCTTGATGAACCTAAAATGGTACCACCCTAGGTGGAATATAATAAATACAATGTTTAATTTTATTTTATTTTTGTTTCCATAGGGTATCCCTATGACCCAACCCAATGCCCATTTGGGGTGAGCCAAGGCAAGACTAGTCCCTAGGGATATACCAAGAAGCTCACTTGCTAGATGCATCGGGTGATATTCAAGCCTCAGAGTCAAACTCGAGGCTAATGGGAAGTAAAACCACGGCCCAAGCCAAATCTACTACCCGTGTAGACTATAATGTTCAATTATTTATGAGCACCACTATAGCATATATTCATATATACCTATAGGAGAGACTTCATTTATTTTATTTATTTTTCCAATTTCACACCTTAGTCCCTTTTTCAATTTTCAATTTTATGCTTTTACCTATATTGCTACGTCTATTTATATCCATTTCACCTTCTATGTGTATTTCACTTATTTTTATTTAACCTTGTGCCTTTATTCCCATTCTCAACTTGGGTTACATGTTTTGCTTTTGCATATCTATTTTCGTCTCTATTACATTGATGTCATCTACCTTATGCTTATGGTTCATTATTATGGTATTCTTATATCATGTTGCTTGGAGCTTATTATTGGACTAACATTGTTATCGCATGATTCCTTGAGCTTACTTATTGATTACACGTTGTTACATCATTATTACTATATCTCACATATTTTTTCTACTACAATACATCATTCTTATATTGAGCCCATATGTAATAATATATATCAATATAAGAAGCATGATATGTTAATGTAGGATCAATTTGTAAGGTAATAATCTCTAGAAGCATGATGTGGTAATATAAATGTAACAAGTAACTTTAAGTATTAAGGTAACAACATATGGGCTCAAAGTTACAACATATTTTTTCAACTACAATACATCATTCTGATATGTTGTTATTTTACTACTTCAAGTTACTTGTTACATTTATATTACCGCATAATGCTTCTAGAGATTTACAAATTGATCCTACATTAATATATCATGCTTCTAGAGTCACCTATACTATGGAGAGTCGTCATTTAATTTATGTCATGACACATTGAGTTGAACTTGTTACTGTTGGAAATTAGGTGTTGTATACCTTACATAATGTTTATAAGGTATTATTTATTATTATGTGTGTGGTGCACTTAGGGGAACCTAGATGGGCATGCATCACTATCAGTTAACATTCTTGGGGCCACTTTATACATGTAATTATATTTATTTAATATTCAGGAAGTAATTTAATAAAGTGAAAACTTAGTGTAGACACATAAATCTATCCACAAATTAAATAAATATTTAATATTTGTTTAATACACTAACGTTCTTCTAGTAATTAAATATAAATTTAATTAGTTCATTTCAACCTAGTCTTCTAATGTAATTATTAACTATAACCCAAATATTAAATAAATTAATAAATTTATTTAATTCCCCTTTCTCCTCATTTAATTAAATAAAACATTTAATTAAAAAGCCTATTTATCTTCACCCACTTGCCAAACCCACTTGCTCACTCACCCCCTTTCTAGATTCTTCTAAGCCCTTCTAAATTAGCCTAACCCCTCTTCTAATCATTTGCACAATCCTAATCCAAAATGAACCCCCAACCCATCATCTCAACCATTTAAGACTCTTACAAAGTCTTAATGGCTTTACTTCTTCAACACACTAACCTGTTGGCAATATGAAGGAATTGATTATGTGTTGCATTGATGTTTTGTCATTAATGTCAACACTAGTTGTTATGATTGGTTAACGGCAAGCAGATTTTGGTTACCAGTAGAAAAACTAGTGTTCCCGGCAGAAGGGACAATCAGTTGGATACTACCGACATGTTTGGATCAATGGAATATGTTTGGTTTGATATTTCTGGAGTATATTTTGGTCAGTTGGTATTATCTTGATGATTGGATGCTATCATACACTCTAGTAAGCCTATACCGGTAAGGGTTTAAGGTTTTATCGGCAGAGATTTTACTGAGAATCTTTGACAGGATGCATAAGTGGTGTTGGTGTGGCTTCTAGATGGAATTCAGGATGTAGAAGGTGATCTTTGTTCGTGCCTCGACTAATTGGAGACATCGCTTTGGCGTGGTGAATCTATTTGGGTCCAGTTTATGGACCAATATCAAGTTATGTGTTCTCTACACATTACTGGGATGATTTATGGATTGGTTAATGTTGTTTTGGTCTAAAGACGACATGGTATATCAATGTAATCTGGATGTATGTAATGATCTTATAGTTATATATTTTAGGTTGCCGACCTAATTGGTTTAGGCCTTAGGGTTTGTATAAATTGATGTAAGATCTCATTGTAGACCATGGTGGTAATGGTCATGGAATGAAATATCATATGCGAAGGAGATTTGGTCGATCATAGGTGATCGAATTGGGTTTATGTAAGAGGTCAAAAGCCTCCGGTATTGAGCTTAACTGGGACTGTAATCAGGCATAGTAGATGCTATCATTGACAGTTCATTCTTCTGGATTGTTGTCCAATTATATTGAGGTGGTTATAACCTCTTTGTAGTTAGTGAGACTCCTTTGTAATGAGCAGTACGCTCTAGGCATTGTGCCTTCCTGCATGTGCAGGCCCCTTATTGTATCACATACTTTCTGCAAAAGTATTATCTAACTGTGGGTAGGCTTTCCACTATGGTTTTTCCCTTTACTGGGTTTTCCATGTACAAATCATGGTGTTATGTGGTATGGTTGCATTATTTTAATTCTCTGTTTCATTCTTAAGTTTTATTGGTTGCTGGTATATGTTTCTACTATTACGGTATTTAATGTTTATGTGCTTTGGTTAAAGGTTATAAAGTGGTTTGATTAGTATAATCTGTTGACAACTGATTCACCCCCCCCCCTCTTAGTTGTCCATCGGTTATTCTAACAATTGGTATTAGAGCTTTGGTCCTCTTTTGCAAAAGCTTAACTGCTTGAGGTAGATCCTATGGCAACTAATAATTTAAATCCACCGGCAACTATTTTCAGAAGAGAAATCCCTAAGCTTGATGGAACAAACTATGGGATATGGAAAATCCAAATGGAGACTCATCTTAGATGTCTTGGAAAGGATATTTGGGAGATCACTGAGAAAGGATATACACCTTATGATCCGACATCTGGGAATCCTGCTCCAGCAGACTTGGACAAAAATATTGAAAATGATTGCAGTGCAAGAGAAGCACTCTTGTGTGCACTCACTGATCAACAAATCATGGGATTGACTGATAAATCATCTGCAAAGGTTATGTGGGATAAATTGAAAACTCTGAATGAAGGTGACCCTACTGTCAAAATTACTAAACTTGATGGTTACTGGGTAAGATATGATAACTTGAAGATGGAATATAATGAAAGAATTGCTACATTTATGGAAAGAGTAAATGAGATTGTCATGGGAATTCAATGTTATGGAGGATCTCTGAATGAAGATGACATAGTTTCTAAAGTTTTGAGAGCCCTACCACTGGCTTACAAGCTGAAGGCCACTGTAATTAATGAATTGAGAACAATGGAAAACACTTTAGTTAACAAAGACATTCTGATTGGAAAATTATTTGCTTTTGAGCTTGAAGAATTTGGACCCTCTGGAGCTGCAAAATCTGAACCTACTTTTCATGCATCATCATCTACCGACAAAAGTGATTGGAAAGCCCTATATGCAAAAGAATTGGAAGATATGAGGAAAGAGGATGAAGAATTTGGGCAACTTGAAGCCCTATTTGCTAGAAGAGTACCTAAAGGACCAACAGGAAGTAAGTATGAAGGAAAAGCACCTTTTAAATGTTTTGCATGTAATAAGATTGGTCATTTTGCATCTAGATGTTCTGAAAGGAATGCAAGATTTGATGAAAGAGTTAAGAAATCATTTAAGCCTAATCAGAACAAATATAGATTCAAGAAAAATAAACTATACTACATAGCGGATGAGCAAGGAGTAAGTGATGACTCAGAGGATGAACCGATAGGAGACTCTGCTAGTGGATCCGATAGAGGAAAGGAATGGGTGGTCTATGCTTTAAAGGAAGATGAACTGGAACCAGTTATCAAGAATGAAGAAAAGGCCCCTGCAGCAAAAATTGAAGACAAGGATGAGTGGGTAATTGATAGTGGATGCTCACATATAAAATTTATGTCCCTACAAGAATACATTGACGGTCAAGTTAGATTTGGGAATGACAAAGCATGTAGGATCAAAGGTAAAGGTATTATTTCTCTGGATGGCAAGCATAATACTGATAATGTCTACTATGTAGAAGGTTTAAAGCATAATATTTTAAGTGTTGGTCAACCGACAGTGGAAGTGATCATAACTGATCTGACAATGCCTCAACCGGTACAAGACACTGAGACAGTTACATCGATACAATCAAAAAATTCAACTGTGACTGATGATGAGAATAGAGAACCTGAAGTTTAGCACACACCAAGGTATGTAAGGTAAAATCATTTTGAAGATCAATTCATTGGACACAGGAACAAGGGAGTTATGACAAGAAGAAGACTGGCAAATGAAGAGGTATGTCTTATTTCTTTAATTGAACTAGCATCCGTTATTGAAGCTTGTAAAATAAACATTGCTTAAAGGCTATGGAAGATGAATTAGATCAGATAGAGAAGAATAAGACTTGGACTTTAGTTCCCCGGCCTAAAAATAAGAATGTTATTGGAACTAAATAGGTTTTTATAAATAAGCTAAATGGGGATGGTCAAGTTGTAAGAAACAAGGCTAGACTGGTTTGTAAAGGATATTCTCAAATGGAATGAATTGATTATGGTGAGACATTTGCACCAGTAGCTAGAATTGAAGCTGTTAGACTATTTCTTGCCTATGAAACATACAAGAACTATAAGGTCTATCAAATGGATGTTAAATGTGTATTTTTGAATGGTGAACTTGAGGAAGAAATATACATTGAGCAGCCTAATGGATTTTCACTAAAAGATGACAAAGATATGGTTTGCAGGTTAAGAAAAGCATTATATGGATTGAAACAAGCTCCTAGAGCTTGGTATGCAAGGTTGGATAAATATCAGTTGAAGCTTGGTTTTACTAAGGACAATGCTGGCAATAATTTATATTACAAGATCACTGATGATGATATTCTAATTATTGAAGTATTTGTTGATGATATCATTTTTGGAGGTGAAGATAAATTGTGCATGGAATTCTCTAATAATATGAAGAATGAATTTGAAATGTCTATGATTGGTGAGATGAGATTTTTCTTAGGTTTGCAAATTACTCAAACTGACAAAGGGAATTGTTGAAGAAGTTTGGTATGGATAATTCCAAACCGGTAAGTACTCCTATGGTGATAAGTGAGAAATTATCTATCAAAGACACATCTGCACCAGTAAATTGCACAAGGTATAAGTCTATGATTGGTGGCTTGTTATATCTAACTCAGACTAGACCAGATATTATGAATGCAGTAAGTATTGTTTCAATATATCAAAGTAATCCTAAAGAAAATCATGAATGTGCAGTAAAGAGGATATTCTGGTATTTGCAAGGAACAACAAAATATGGCTTATGGTACTTTAGAGATGATAACTTCACTTTATGTGCATATACAAAAGCAGATTGGGCAGGAGATACTGATGACATGAAGAGCACTTCTGGTGGAGCTTTCTTTCTTGGAAAGAAACTGGTTTAGTGGATCAGCAAAAAATAGTCATGCATTTTCTTATCTACTGCAGAAGCTGAATATATTGCAGCAACAGCTAATTGCACTCAAGTCTTGTGGATGAAGCAAATGTTGAAGGATATCAAGGTAAATTACAATGAACTGGTAGTTATCTATTGTGATAACTCTGTAGCTATTGACATATCTAATAATCCAGTATTTCACTCTAAGACTAAGCACAATTCAATAAAATATAACATTCTGAAAGAAAAGGTGGAGGAAAAGGAATTCAAATTGGTTTATGTGAACACTAAAGAGCAGATTGCAGATATATTCACTAAACCATTGTCTAAGGAATCTTTTGAATATTTGAGAGACATGTTAGGGGTATCTACCCCTCCGATAGAAACTTAATTAATGGAGTAGAGCATGAGTCTGATATGCATCATCAACTTTATCCTTTGCTCCGGATTGATGTAGTGGTGCTACTACTCAGGGGGAGTAATCAGCTATGAGATTCACAAGAATTTGATATCTATGTCATATCTTTGGCATTGATGTCAAAGGGGGAGAGTTATATGTGAAAAATAATGTCATAATATGTCATATGGGAGAGAGATTCAGATCAGTTTCAGATTGGACTGCATTCCTCAAGGGGAGTTGCTGGGATTTTTCAACTTTTCATTGTTATATCTTTGATGAGAAATTTTTGGCATTTCTTGGCACTTAGATGTTTTCTTTTTCACATCTAGTGTTGCCATCAATGCCAAAGGGGGATATTGTTGGCAATATGAATGAATGGATTATGTGTTGCATTGATGTTTTGTCATTGATGTCAACACTAGCTGTTATGATTGGTTACCGGCAGACAGATTTTGGTTACCGGTAGAAGAACTAGTGTTACCAACAGAAGGGACTATCAATTGGATATTATTGACATGTTTGGATCAATGGAATATGTTTGGTTTGATATTTCTGGAGTATGTTTTGGTCAGTTGGTATTGACTTGATAATCGGATGCTATCATACACTCTAGTAAGCCTATACCAGTAAGGGTTTAAGGTTTTACCGACAGAGCTTTTACTAAGAATCTTTCACATGATGCATAAGTGGTGGTTGTGCGACTTCTAGATGGAATTTAGGATGCAAAAGGTGATCTTTGTCCGTGCCTCGACTAATTGGAGACATCGCTTTGGCATGGTGAATCTATTTGGGTCTAGGTTATGGAGCAACATCATGTTATGTGTTCTCTACACATTACTGGGATGATTTATGGATTGGTTAATGTTGTTTTGGTCTAAAGTCGACATGGTATATCATTGTAATGTGGATGTATGTAATGATCTTATTGTAATAGCTTTTAGGTGGTTTACCTAATTGGTTTAGGTCTTAGGGTTTGTATAAATTTATGTAAGATCTCATTGTAGATCGTGGTGGTAATGGTCATGGAATGAAATATCATATGCGAAGGAGATTTGGTCAATCATAGGTGATCGGATTGGGTTTATGTAAGAGGTCAAAGGCCTCTGGTATTGAGCTTAACCAGGACTGTAATTAGGCATGGTAGATGCTATCATTGGCATTTCATTCTTCTGGATTGTTGTCCAATTATATTGAGGTGGTTATAACCTCTATGTAGTCAGTGAGACTCTTTTGTAATGAGCAGTACACTCTAGGCAGTTTGCCTTCCTGCATGTGCAAGCCCCTTATTGTATCATATACTTTCTACAAAAGTATTATTTGACTGTGGATAGCTTCCCCACTGTGGTTTTTCCCTTTACCGAGTTTTCCACGTACAAATCATGGTGTTACATGGTATGGTTGCATTGTGTTAATTCTCTGTTTCAATCTTAAGTTTTATTGCTTGCTGGTATCTATTTCTGCTATTCCGGTATTTAATGTTTATGTGATCCAGTTAAAAGTTATAAAGTGGTTTGATTGATATAATTTGTTGACAACTAATTCACCCCACCCCTCTCAGTTGTCCACCAGTTATTCTAACAATTGGTATCATAGCTTTGGTCCTCTTTTGCAGAAGCTTAACCGCTTGAGGTAGATCCTATGGCAACTAATAATTGAAATCCACCGGCAACTATTTCAGAAGAGAAATCCCTAAGCTTGATGGAACAAACTATGGGATATGGAAAATCCAAATGTAGACTCATCTTAGATGTCTTGGCAAGGATATATGTGACATCACTAAGAAAGGATATACACCTTATGATCCAACATCTGGGAATCTTGCTCCAACAGACTTGGACAAAAAAATTGAAAATGATTGCAAAGCAAGAGAAGCCCTCTTGCATGCACTCACTGATCAACAAATCATGGGATTGACTGATACATCATCTGCAAAGGTTATGTGGGATAAATTGCAAACTCTGAATGAAGGTGACCCTACTGTCAAAATTGCCAAACTTGATGGTTACCGGGTAAGATATGAGAACTTGAAGATGGAAGATAATGAAAGAATTGCTACATTTATGGAAAGAATAAATGAGATTGTTATGGGATTTCAATGTTGTGGAGGATCTCTGAGTGAAGATGAAATAGTTTCTAAAGTTTTGAGAGTCCTACCACCGGCTTACAAGATGAAGGCTACTGCAATTAATGAATTGAGAATAATGGCAAACACTTCAGTTAACAGAGACATTCTGATTGGGAAATTATCTGCTTTTGAGCTTAATGAATTTGGACTCTCTAGAGCTGCAAATTCTGAACCTGCTTTTCATGCATCATCATCTATCGGCAAAAGTGATTGGAAAGCCCTATATGCAAAATAATTGGAAGATATGAGGAAAGAGGATGAAGAATTTGAGCAACTTGAAGCCCTATTTTCTAGAAGAGGACCTAAAGGACTGACAGGAAGTAAGTATGAAGGAAAAGCACCTTTTAAATGTTTTGCATGTAATAAGATTGGTCATTTTGCATCTAGTTGTCCTGAAAGGAATGCAAGATTTGAAGAAAGAGTTAAGAAATTATTTAAGCCAAATTAGAACAAATATAGATTCAAGAAAAACAAACTATGCTACATAGCGAATGGGGAAGGAGTAAGTGATGACTCAAAGGATGAACTAATAGGAGACTCTACTAGTGGATCCGGTAGTGGAAAGTAATGGGTGTTCTATGCTTTAAAGGAAGATGAACCAGAACTGGTTATCAAGAATAAAGAAAAGGCCCTAGAAGCAAAAGTTGAAGACAAGGATGAATGGGTAATTGATAGTGGATTCTCACATCATATGACTAGAGATAAAAGAAAAAATTTGTCCCTACAAGATTACATTGACGGTCAAGTTAGATTTGGGAATGACAAAGCATGTAGGATCAAAGGTAAAGGTATTATTTCTCTAGATGACAAGCATAATACTGATAATGTCTACTATGTAGAAGGTTTAAAGCATAATATTTTAAGTGTTGGTCAATTGTTGGATAAGGGATTCCAACTTCAGTTCAAAGATGGAAAATGCAAAATCATTAACATAATTGGTTTGGAGATTGCAACCGATACTTAGACTAGAGGTAATATCTTTCACTTGAACACCAGTGATAAGACATGTTTGATTTCTCATATTGATGAGAGTTGGTTATGGCATAAGAGGTCGTGTCATGTTAATTTTGATTGTATTGTTAAGATCAGTTCAACAAAGGCAGTTAGAGATATACCTAAGATTATAAAGCCTCATAATCCAGTATGTAAGGAATATCAATTGGGAAAGCAAGTTAGAACTTCTTTTAAGAGCATACATGATAAATCTAATGATGTGCTTGATTTAATTCATACTGACTTATGTGGTCCAACAAGGACCAGAAGCTTTCAAGGTGATAGATACTTCATGCTAATAATTGATGATTATTCTAGAAAGATGTGGGTGATTTTTCTAGGGGAGAAATCTGAAGCTTTTGAGAAATTCAAGATCTTTAAAGCAAAGGTGGAAACATAAATTGGATTGAAAATCAAATTTCTGAGATCAGATCAAGGCGGTGAGTTCACATCTCATGAATTTAACAGTTTTTGTGAGATAAATGGAATTAGGAGATAGGTATATGCACCCCAGACTCCTCGATAGAATGGAGTAGTGGAAAGTAAGAATAGAACCATTTTGGATGCAACAAGAACCATGATGATGGAAGCCAAATTGCCTCAAATATACTGTAGAGAAGCAGTGAGTACAATAGTCTACACATTCAACAAAGTTCATATCAAAGGTGAAACCAGTAAGACACCTTATGAATTATGGTTTGAACATACACCTACTCTTAAATATTTCAGAATTTTTGGAAGTAAATGTTATATCAAAAGGGATGATTCAATTGGGAAGTTTGATCCTAGATGTGATGAAGGGATATTTCTTAGATATTTAATTCAGAGAAAAACATATAGATGTTATAACAAAAGATTGTAGAAAACTGTGGAGAACACAAATGTGAAAGTGGATGAGCAATACAGAGATCAATCTATATCATATGACAGAGAACCGGCAATGGAAGTGATCATAATTGATCTGGCAATGCCTCAATCGGTACAAGACACTGAGACAATTACACTAGTACAATCGGAAAATTCAACTGTGACTGATGATCAAAACAGAGAACCTGAAGTTCAGCAAACACCAAGGTATGTAAGAATAAATCATTCTGAAGATCAAATTATTGGAGATAGGAACAAGGGAGTTATGAGAAGAAGACTGACAAATGAAGAGGTATGTCTTATTTCTCAAATTGAATTGGCATCTGTTATTGAAGCTTGTAAAGATAAACATTGCTTAAAGGATATGGAAGATGAATTAGATCAGATAAAGAAGAATAAGACTTGGATTATAGCTCCCCGACCTAAAAATAAGAATGTTATTGGAACTAAATGGGTTTTTAGAAATAAGCTAAATGAGGATGGTCAAGTTGTAAGAAACAAGGCTAGACTGGTTTGTAAAGGATATTCTCAAATGGAAGGAATTGATTATGGTGAGACATTTGCACCAGTAGCTAGAATTGAAGTTGTTAAACTATTTCTTGCCTATGAAACATACAAGAACTATAAGGTCTATCAAATGGATGTTAAATGTGCATTTTTGAATGGTGAACTTGAGGAAGAAGTACACATTGAGCAGCCTAATGGAATTTCACTAACAAATGACAAAGATATGGTTTGCAGGTTAAAGAAAGCATAATATGGATTGAAACAAGCTCCTAGAGGTTTGTATGCAAGGTTGGATAAATATCTTTTGAAACTTGGTTTTACTAAGGGCAGTGCTGACAGTAATTTATATTACAAGATCACTGATGATGATATTTTGATTATTGAAGTATTTGTCGATGATATTATTTTTGGAGGTGAAGATAAATTGTGCATGGAATTCTCTAATAATATGAAGAATGAATTTGAAATGTCTATGATTGGTGAGATGAGATTTTTCTTAGGTTTGCAGATTACTCCAACTAACAAAGGCATTTTTATCTATCAAACTAAGTATCTAAGGGAATTGTTGAAGAAGTTTGGTATGGATAATTCCAAACCGATAAGTACTCCTATGGTGACAAGTGAGAAATTATCTATCAAAGACACATCTGCACTAGGAAATTCCACAAGGTATAAGTCTATGATTGGTGGTTTGTTATATCTAACTCAGACTAGACCGGATATTATGAATGTAGTAAGTATTGTTTCAAGATATCAAAGTAATCCTATAGAAAATCATGAATGTATAGTAAAGAGGATATTCTGGTATTTGCAAGGAACAATAGAATATGGCTTATGGTACTCTAGAGATGATAACTTCACTTTATGTGCATATACAAAAGCAGATTGGGCAGGAGATACTGATGATAGGAAGAGCACTTCTTCTGGAGCTTTTTTTCTTGGAAAGAAATTGGTTTCATGGATCAACAAAAAATAGTCATGCATTTCTTTATCTACTACAAAAGCTAAATGTTGCAGCAACAACTAATTGCACTCAAGTCTTGTTGATGAAGCAAATGTTGAAGGATATCAAGGTAAATTGCAGTGAATCAGTAGTTATCTATCGTGATAACTCTGCAGTTATTGACATATCTAAGAATCTGGTATTTCACTCTAAGACTAAGCAAATTTCAATAAAATATAACTTTCTGAAAGAAAAGGTGGAGGAAAAGGAATTCAAATTGGTTTATGTGAACACTAAAGAGCAGATTGCAGATATATTCACTAAATCGTTGTCTAAGGAATCATTTGAATATTTGAGAGACAGGTTAGGGGTATCTACCCCGCCGTTAGAAACTTAATTAATGGAGCAGATCATCAGTTTGATATGCATCATTAGCTTTATCCTTTGCTCTGGATTGGTGTAGTGGTGCTACTACTCAAGGGGAGTAGTCAACTTTGAGTTTCACAAGATTTTGATATCTATGTCATATCTTTGGCATTGATGTCAAAGGAGGAGAGTTATATGTGAAAAATAATATCATAATATGTCATATGGGAGATAGATTCAATCAGTTTTAGATTGGACTGCACTCCTCAGGGGGAGTTGCTAGGATTTTTCAGTTTTTCATTGTTATATCTTCTATGTGAAATTTTTGGCATTTCTTGGCACTTAGATGTTTTCTTTTTCACATCTAGTGTTGCCATTAATGCCAAAGGGGGAGATTGTTGGCAATATGAAGGAATTGATTATGTGTTGCATTGATGTTTTGTCATTGATGTCAACACTAGCTGTTATGATTGGTTACCAATAGACAGATTTTGGTTACCGGTAGAAGAACTAGTGTTATCGACAGAAGGGACTATCAATGGGATACTACCGATATGTTTGGATGAATCTAATATGTTTGGTTTGATGTTTCTGGAGTATATTTTGGTCAATTGGTATTGACTTGATGATCGGATGCTATCATACACTCTAGTAAGCCTATACTAGTAAGGGTTTAAGGTTTGACCGACAGAGCTTTTACTGAGAATCTTTGACAGGATGCATAAGTGGTGTTGGTGCGGCTTCTAGATAGAATTCAGGATGCAGAAGGTGATCTTTGTTCATGCCTCGTCTGATTGGAGACATCACTTTGGTGTGGTGAATCTATTTGGGTCCAGATTATGGACTGGTATCATGTTACGTGTTCTCTACACGTTACCAGGATGATTTATGGATTGGTTAATGTTGTTTTGGTCTAAAGACGACATGGTATATCATTGTAATGTGGATGTATGTAATGATCTTATTGTAATATCTTTTAGGTGGCCGACCTAATTGATTTAGGCCTTAGGGTTTGTATAAATTTTTGTAAGATTTCATTGTAGATCGTGGTGGTAATGGTCATGGAATGAAATATCATATGCGAAGGAGATTTGGTTGATCATAGGTGATCGAATTGGGTTTATGTAAGAGGTCAAAGGCCTCCAGTATTGAGCTTAACTGAGACTGTAATCAGGCATGGTATATGCTATCATTGACAATTCATTCTTTTGGATTGTTGTCCAATTATATTGAGGTGTTTATAACCTCTCTGTGGTCAGTGAGACTCCTTTGTAATGAGCAGTACACTCTAGGCATTGTGCCTTCCTGCATATGCATGCCCCTTATTGTATCACATACTTTCTACAGAAGTATTATTTGACTATGGGCAGGCTTCCCACCATGGGTTTTCCCTTTACCAGGTTTTCCATGTACAAATCATGGTGTTATGTGGTATGGTTGTATTCTTTTAATTCTCTATTTCATTCTTAAGTTTTATTGCTTGCCGGTATCTGTTTTTACTATTTTGATATTTAATGTTTATGTGATGTGCTTAAAGGTTATAAAGTGGTTTGATTAATATAATCCATTGACAATTGATTCACTCCCCCCCTCTTAGTTGTCCATCGGTTATTTTAACATAACCCACTTGGGTTTTGTCCCTTTGCTCAAGGCTTAACCACGGGTAAAGTTTGCACAAAATTTTACCCATTGGATAATAACATTACCCTTGGATAATAGCCTTATCCCATAACCCCAACCATCCATGGTAACTCTCATGTCCTCTCAAGAATTTAATACTTATTCCCTCTCATCTCAATCCCTCTCATGGTGACACTTGTGATCACTGCATTGGTTTGAAAGTTTCACATGGATTGAGAATCATGCAATCCTAGCCCTTCACAAGCCAAGTCAATCTTGACCCTCCAATCTACTAGTTTGCCTATAAATAGAACCCTCATCCTCAAACAAAGGAGGAAGAATTTTTAGCATTGTTACTATAGTTGAATAGCACTCACACTTGAGCTTTCTCATAGTAATATTGGCCTTAACATTTGCACATTGCAATTAATCACAACATTGGGATATGCAGAAGAAGCAGTTGATTCCAAAACGAGGATCACCATCAAAGCTTATGACGAGGGTAAACGCTTCTCTAAAGGGTGCGTTATTCTACCAGTAAGGGTAGGACCTATGGTGAATAATGTGGTTTGTCAAGTCCTAGACCTACCTCCTCCATACAATATCCTTCTAGGTAGACCATGGATTCATGCCATGCAAGCAGTATCATCCACTTACCATCAATGCATCAAATTTCTACATAACGGAGTAGAGATTACCGTCCTTTGTGATGCTAACCCATTTGCCTTTTGCAATAATATCAGACATCAACCTGATACTACTGTGCCTAGAAATAGAAAAGCCACCACCTCATCATCATACATCCATCTAGCTTCTCTTACCAGTAGAATGATCCCTACACCCGAACAGGATAAATTGAAGATGAAGGTAAAAGATGAAGGCCCAGAAGAATATAACATTAGCCAACTTTTCATTGTTGGATAGCTACCTCTCTCACCTAGGACTCATGGAAAACCACATATTTCACTCACATCACCTATTGCAGCCACTACCTGTACACTTGATGAATTCACCCCAGGAAGATCACAAGAACATGAAACTATTGATGAGGACTTGGCAGGTTGGATCTACACAAACCCTTTCGACAAAGGTAAACAACAAATCAAGATCCCTACAAAGAGGTATGGTAAAGGCTTTACCATGATGCAAAATATGGGTTATGATGGCCATAGTACAGAGGATCCCAGAAATAAGGTGTACAAGAGCCATTGCAAACCTTTTTACAACCACAAGATAAAACAAGACTTAGATTCAACCCTAGTTTGGGAGGCCCTTCTAAGCTCAGGCTTACAAGCAAACAAAAGCAGACAACTTCTAAATTCATCCCTTCCGGAAGAAGGATAATGTCCATTCCAAACCAACCTACAACATCACAAAATACAAGTCACACAAGCACTTCCAGGTTGCCATCCATCTCAAACACCCAAGCAACACTAGCAACCCCATCAGATACAACGACTATAGCAATTGTCAAAAAACCTTTTACACGTACAGACATCCCTGTAATATACAGTGACATAGTTATACAAAGTGATTCGGAGATGGATTCACATGAATATGAATGGGGTTCTTTAGCTTCACATGAATCCAAAGAGGATTATCTAGATACTTTTGAAGACAAAGCAGTTGAAGGAGACACATGGATCAAGAACTTTTGGAATCCAGATATTGAAGATACTTCAAGAATAGATAGGTCACCTCCTGAGACCGATTATGAAAAGGACAGTATTGATGATGACCTTAATACCTCCATCCTAACCATAATGGACACATCCTATTTAATGAACCTTATAGAGTAGGTAATTCTTATCATCCACCATGAACACATTGACTGGGACCAATAAAATCCCCCATGCCTTGACACCTTCCAAAATGATGAGGCGATAATAGACTTTCTTGAATTATGGGATAACATACCAAGCAAGGATCACAAGGCTGGATATGCTATTGAACTTAACAGTGGCTTACTTTGGAGAGAATGCCAAACCTTTCAGTCACAAAAATATTACAATCAAAACAAGATCTTCAAGTGAAAACCACACTGTGACACTTTTGGATCCCAAAAAAGTAAAAACAAAGAACACATCCAAGGGTGAAAACCTCTCTGAGGCACCTGAAGATGGAAATTTTTAAATTCTCCCCTTCAACACTAATCGGGAGAGATTATCCATTATCATAGAGGAGATAAAGGAAGTCCATATGGGAACACCAGAAAATCCACACATAATACATCTAGCAGAATCATTGACTCTGGCAGAAGATCCTCATTTTGCAAAATTCTTTCAAAAGAGAGAAATCAATTTTGCACGGTCCTATACAAACATGCTAGGACTAGATCTAGAGCTAGTAATGCATCATTTGACAGTAGAAGATGGAGAAAATCCAGTAAAAAAAAAGCTCAAAAAGATGCATCCTTAGATCACACTCTTAGTAAAAGCAGAACTCAAGAAGTTGTTAGATGTTGGTTTCATAAGACCCATTGATTATCTAGAATGGATCTCCAACATTGTACCAGTGGCCAAACCAAATGGGAGCATTCGTATCTGTATGGATTTTAGAGATCTAAACAAAGCATATCCTAAGGACAAATTCCCTCTACCCAACATTGATATGATCGTGGACCTCACAGTAGAGCATGCAATGTTATCTCTCATGGATGGGTTCTTAGGATACAAACAGATTAAGATTGCCCTAGAAGATCAATACAAGACTACTTTCACATGCCCATGGGGTACATACTATTGGAATGCCATGCCATTCGGTCTCAAAAATGTGGGCGCCACATATCAAAGGGAAATGATTACCATCTTCCACGACATGATGCATACACTGATGGAAGATTATGTGGATGATTTACTAGCTAAATCATTAACAAGAGAAGATCACCTTGCAATGTTAGACAAAATCTTCACCTGACTGGAACAGTATAATGTCCGCCTCAATCCAAATAAGTGTGTCTTTGGAGTTACCTCTAGAAAGCTCTTAGGATACATTGTCTCAAACAAGGGAATTGAGGTTGATCATGCAAAGGTAAAAGTTATAATGGAGATGCCACCTCTGAGGAACATTAGTTAGTTGAGGACATTACAAGGGAGGTTACAGTCAATTCATTGCTTCATTGCACAATTGGGTGATCAATGTCATCCCTTCACATATCTACTACATAAGAATGTTTGTTTCAAATGGGAAGAGAACTGCTAGCAAGCATTTCAGCACCTAAAAGACTACTTGATGACACCACCATCTCTAGCTAAGCCTTTGTTATTATACATATCAGCTGCAACTACGATCTTAGGGGTATTACTAGCACAACATAATATAGAAGGAAAAGAATGTGCAATATACTACATCTCTATGACACTAGTAGGGTATGAACTCAATTATACGCCTATTGAACGAGCTTCTTTTGCGATGATTATAGTAGCAACCAAACTAAGGCACTACATGCTGACACACAAGATACAACTCATTGCCAATATTGATCCACTCAAATACCTACTCAGTAAAGAAACACTAACAAGTCGCTTGGCAAAGTGGGTTATGCTCCTCAACGAATTTGACATAGAGTATGTGGACCAAAACGAAATCAAAGGGCAAGTATTACAGATCAGTTAGTTGAAGAACCACTTATTGAATACCATCCTCTCATCTAAAATTTTCTAGATGAGGAGTGTAAAGCAGAAAAATCGAACCCTAGTTGTTCCTCCCACTCCACTCCAAGGAGAGAGAAAGGAGGGTCACTAGGGTTGACGGTTTTCACTTAGGAGAGACTTTACATTCAAAAGAGGGGTTGAAATCCACAAGATCCAATCCCACGCAATGCAAGACTAGATTTTAAATGAGTTTCAAGGGTTAAGACATCAAGGATACCCTCTTTTGTAAAGAATGTAGATAGGAAGATTGAACTAGGAATGCATGTAAAGTAAGAAAGATTCACTTATAAACAGAGATAGGAACACACGATGAAGCTACGAACCTGAAATTAGCAGTAAAATGTCGAGACGATGATGTTCTGCAAATTTGAGCGAAAGTTGTCGGGACAATGGCGCCCGGAGTGCACACGGTCCTCCGAAAAATCCGCGAAACGAAGGGGGATCTGTTCGTCTCTGCACAAGGATTCCAAATCTTCAATTACAGCCATGTACTTGCAACCTACACACAGAAAAGAGAGGACGATTGGGGGGTTAGGGATTAGGGGTTTGCCTTTAGCTCAAACCCCAGTTTTGGAATTAACCAAGAAATGAGAATGCTATAAATGTAAATGTTTGTAATGTAAACAAGTACTGATACCTTGTTGTAAGAATGTTTGTATTCTTACATGCGAAGGTGTAATGAATGTTGTATTTTGTATGTTGTAAGTGATCTCCTCTTCAATGGTTGAATCCTTGTCTTGAATGCAACACCTAGCCTTGAATGGAGACTTAGAATACTCAATTGCTTGATGGAATGCTTGAATGCTTGAATGTTTGAATATCGCTTCTGCGCCTTGCTCTTGCTTATTTTCTTCCTCCTTTCTCCTCCCTTTCTAGGAAAGGAAAAGTAGTTTATATACTTGTCAATTAGGGTTGAGAGACTGATTTTTCTGACCTCAGGCCGACCTAGAAATATTATTTTCCGAATTGCAAACTTAAAGACCCGATGCCCAACAAGAGACCGGGCCCAAAATAGGGCCAGGGACCAGGGCGCTGGGCGCCATGGTCCCACCTCCCGGGATAGCAGGGTGCAAGGAAGGATCAGGCCAAGGTGCAGAAATATGCAGTTTTTGATGTCGCAAGCAGGTTTCGGGGTCTCCATTCAAGTTCAACGTTGCGCCGCCATCGTGAAGACCCAAATGCAGTCGAAATTGCAAGTGTCGCAATTTTAGGACGCTACAAGGAGATCTTCACAGTCCTGCCAACATAGCAATGGAAGCTATATTTTGATGGGTCATACACTAGGAATGGTTCTGGAGTTGGTATTCTTTTTATCACACCTCAAGGTGATAGCATTCCAAAATCATACAGGCTCACATTCCCATGCACAAACAACATAGTAGAGTATGAGGCCTTGATCACAGGACTAAGGATGGCCATACAATGGAATTTGAAGGAGCTCCAAGTATATGGTGATTCAAGTTGGTAATTCCATAGGTCAATGATGAATACCAAACTAAGGATAATAAGCTCATGCCCTACAAGAAAATAGTGGATAGTTTCAAAGACTTATTCACAACTATCACCTTTGAGAAAATTCCTTGAGAGCAGAAAAAAGTTGTAGATGCAATGGCTACAATCACCTCTCTCCTCGATCTTCCACAAAATTCAACATGTTATAAGTTTTAAGTTGAACAACTTTCGATCCCTGCTTATGATATCCTAGAATCTGAGATGGTATGTCAACTCATCATTCCTAATTCCCCATGGTATGGTGATTTTTATGCTTACCTACGCAATCAAATCCTTCCACCAAACCAATCAAACAGTTAACGAAAAAACCTTCATACTCCAATCCACCTGCTACACCAGCATTGTCGAAACCCTATACCGACAAAGTCTCGATGGTACTCTCCTCCGATGTATAGAGAAAGGTGAGGTGAACATAGCTTTAGAAGAAGTACATGAAGGTATCTATGGGGCTCACTCAAGCAGCCCTTCATTGGCTAAAAAGATCATAAGGACATGATACTATTGGCCCTGCATTTGAAAAAAGATTCCTACTACTTTGTCAGAAAGTGCAAGAAGTTCCAAGTACACGAAGGTTTGATAAATACACCAGCACAACAACTGAAACCCATCACAACATCATGGCCCTTTTGTCAATGGGGACTTGATCATGTGGGTAAAATCCATCCATCTTCATTCGTTGGTCATAAATTCATCATTACTACCACCGAGTACTTCACAAAATGAATTGAAGTCGTTCCACTCACCCAAGTCACCAACAAGAAGATAATTTCATTTATCCTAAATTACATCATCTATCAATATGGTGTACCCATGTCCATCATCACAGATAATGGGCTTCCGTTAAAAAATCAGGATGTCTAAGAACTCTGTGAAAAATTTCATATCCAACATTGTTTCTCCACCCCTTATTACCCACAAGGAAATGATCAAGCAGAAGCCTCAAACAAGAACATATTGAGGATCTTAAAGAAGATAGTCAATGATGTTGTTCGTGATTGGCACATTCATCTAAATATTGCACTATGGGCATATCGAACTAGCATTCGAACCCCTACAAGCGCAACACCATACTCACTTGTTAATGGAGCAAAAGCTATCTTCCCTATTGAGGTGGAATTACCATCCCTACGGGTCTCCTTGCACAATCTAATTAATGATTAAGAGTACTGAGTCTCCCTTCAAGACTTGGAATTGTTTGATGAAAAGCAACAAGCTGCCTACAATCACCTTAAGGCATATCAGCAACGCATGAGAAGAAGTTATAATCACAGGGTCAGACCTCACACTTTTGAGGTAGGAGATCTTTTTCTCAGAGAAAATCCTCGCAATCAACCAAATAGAGAACATCGTGGAAAATTTGAATCCAATTGGCTGGGTCCATAAGTCATCACTACAGTCTTTGAGTCTTGGGCATATCAGTTAGTAACTTCAGAAGGAGAACCACGGGCCATGGGCCCCTAATCTTGGCTACATCGCCAAGGTCTTAACCAAAGGCAACTAAATCAATCTTGAGCACCTAATTAATTAATTTATAAATCATCAATGTCATGTGGTAAATAAATCATTCTAAATTAATTAAATATTTATCTAATTAATCAATCATTGCAAGTAAATCATTTTAATCCATAATTCTATATATTTAATTAAATATCCTAGCATATTTAATTAATAAATAAATTTTCCATTAATTTACAAAAGGAATTAATTTTTTTTTAAAAGAGAATTAATTTACAAAAAAGGAATTAAATTGAGAAAAGAAATCAACTTGAGATATTTCTTTTTCTAAAATTGAGACAACTTGAGAAATCTCAGAAAAGCAAGAAAAGCAATTAAATTGAATAAACCATTTTCTCTAAAATTAAAACTCAAAGCTTATCTTGAGGAAAGAAGTTTAGTTGCATTGAAGAGGCTTTTTCTAATAAAAAACTTGAGCAAATAAGAGGAATGGGCATGGAATCAACTAATTTTATCTCCAATGCAAACTCAGACTTATAATCTCAATGCATTCAATCAAGCTTTAATTGGAATTTATCTCAAGATTAACTCAATCTAATCTTCTCTCAAACTGAATCAAAGCATCCAATTATTTCAATTCACTTGGATCGTGCTTTTTCTTGAGGAATCTCAACTGCTCATCATTAATCAATCTTGACCGTTGGTCTCTCTTTGGATTCTCTATAAATTCAGCCTTTCGTGTCATTCAAGAGACCCTAGAGATTTATTGTTATTATGTTGTTTTTGCTCTAGAGTCATTAAGAATATTGTGCTTTGAGATTATTGCATTTTATCTTTTTGCACATTTAGTTTAATCATTCATATCTTAATATTGCACTAGCTTAATCTTGCATCCATTTAGCTCAATTTTGTGCTCATATAGATTAAAGCCTTCGTCTTGGTGTAGTCTAGTCATTGGTATTGCTTAGACAAATCTAAGAGCAAGTCAATACTCACATCTTTTAGAAGGCAATAGGTTAATTTGTTATGGTTTTTCTATTCATGATTATATCTGTCTAACCATGCATGCAATGATTTATTGAAGTGTTTGTGCCTTACAGCTTACAAATTACCACTTTTTACACACATATATTTGGCGCCCACCGTTGGGCTCGAGACTACAATTTTCGGCCTTGCAGATCAACTCATTTTTATTTTTTGGATTTTGTCTGTACAATTGCTACTAAAATACGTACGATTTTTACAGGGGGTAGCACGATAATCTATAGCTTCTCGTACGGTCTGTGTTAAATTGTCGTATTGTTCGGTGATAACACTCGTACAACATTCTATTTTCTCGTATCAAAAGGTAGAGTGATTTTTAGGGTTTTCTCATTGAATTTTGATGGTACTAATGCTAACCTTGGCTTGTTTTCTGTCTTTCTGACAAATTTTTCACAGCCTAACAAGTTTTTGCAGAATGTTTGTCAAAGAATCTATCAATCAAACTTACGCATGTCAAGAATCCATTGCTCAAAAAAAAATGAATACTGATTCATTGTTTTTGTAGGTTGCCTAAGGAGAATCAATTGAACATTGTGTATTCTTCAATTCATTTCTAGGCACTTTTATTGCGATATGGTTAATGAACAAGTCTATTTTTTGTATTTGAGAAGAGTCTAAAAGGTAGGAGAGTATGCTCTTGTATGCACAGACAATCAAAAATCGGGACCCTTGAAACTTTTCTAGTTTGAGATTTGTGTTCCTTTAGCGGGCTTGTCACAGTGGGAAAAAGTAATCACCCTGTGAGAACGACTCAAGTGAGTACAACTAGACCCAAGCATTCTGATTCACTATAATAAATAGGCCTTTCAGGATTGAAGTCTTGGAGGATGGGATTATTTGAGTTTTCTCTTAGAGATCTCTCATATCAAGCATTTTGTAGGGCCTCGCAGTCTCAATCATGCTTGCATGACCACATCTTATTTCGGTACCTTGTCTGGCTATAGGCCACAATCGCGCTTGTGCGACTTCAAGGGGTAATTTCGAACGGAAATCCTTACTAAGAACTTTAAGATAGCAGCTACCTGGTTCACCTCCGAAAGGGGGATAATCTTTTTGCAAGAGATAAAGTAACTCTCCCAAGATACGTGTCATACTATGCCCCCATTAGTGTTTGGAGTCAGTTAATAAAATGTTGAGAATCTATTGCATGAGACTCAATGACCATATTCTAATTAGCTATTGGGTGTGTACCTAAGCTTGCAAGCAAAGGTTTTCTCTCTCAACCAACTTCCTTATAATCAGTGTGTTGTGGTTGAAGTCACTTTACATCTTGCGTGTTTTCTATTTTCTTGTCCTTGAAACTGAAACTAAAACCCCGAAATTGGAAAACAATTAAAAGATAAAAAATTCAGTGGTCAAAATTTTGTCCTTGTCAGAAACTCGTCCTTGTCCAGTCTTGTGTCATATGAGTCTTCTAGTTTGTCATCTTGGTCAACAAGAAGTATCATCTAGTTAAGAATAAATTGTCGTATGACTCTTAACACCTAGGGTATATCTTTGTCAGATTATCATTCTGGTCTCTACAAATTGTCGTCTAGCCATAAGTAAACTATCGTATGAGTCATCATCATCTTAAATAGTTAGTCATCTTATAAGCCTCAAATTATCGTTCGAGTATAGACAACAACTCATACAAATATATGTCTGTGTTGTCTGGAAGTCCTTAAACTATCGTCTAATTCATAGTATTATATCGTACGAGTCTCTGATTCTATCAGTCCAGAAGCTTGTCTTTTTGCATGCTTTTTTAGATCTCTCATACTTGCCTAATCAGTCTACAGTGAGCATATATCTAGTCTTTTTCATCTTGAGCATAAACAATCTCGATATTGTACCCCTGTAGTTGTGTTACACAATTTTGTCGAGTGTATATTAGCTAGTTCAATCAATCTGATCAACCTAATCTTCTTAGATCACGTCTTATATAGGATAGATCATTCCTGAAACTAGACTTGGTCTCAATAACTTTACTCAATCATTACCTCAAACAAACAACTAGCTCTGATTTGATCTTGACATCTGTATCAGTTCTAGCTCTCACTCACATTAATTGTAAATGCTTGTTCGAACTAGGAGTTCTCATAAGAAAGCTGACAAAGGTAAGGGACAATCTTACTCATTACAAACTAATCCATTCTTGCAAATCAAAACTGTCATAAATCTCCATGGCGACCTTGACCCAAAAAATTCAAGATCTCAAGAGAGAAATATATGACATTGAATCCCAACAAAAAGATTCAATGACACCTCTTGAGATAAAATTTCATGATATCAAGAACACCAGACTTCAAGAAATGCTAAAACAATTATATAAGGTGGAACAGAAAGTAATTGAAAATCAAAAGCCAAATCTCATACAAGATCACAAGACACCTTCACCAAGACAAAAAGACATATATCCCCTAGATAGACAGTTTACACCTTTGGGGCAATCTATTGAGTCAACTTTGGAAGAGCTTCTTGAGCACAATATTATCATATTTCCTAACAAGACCACATGGGGATGTAAATTTTTGAGTAATTATTGTGCATATCATAGGCATAACAAACATAAGACTTCAATGTGCATGGAACTAAAATATAAAATTCAAGACCTCCTCGATGATGGTGTTATTGAAATTAAAGATCCTAATAATTCACCTAAGGAGATACCAAATGTCATTACCAAGTATGATCAAAATTATGAACCTGTGTCTAGCAATGACCCACGTGTAGCGTCCATCTCTTCCATGATGCCTCCATCTCCTAAGGCTTCTCAACAATAATCCATACCTCAAATAATGAACCTAATGATGAAACTTCTCATGTTGACCCTCAAGGGTTATCTCAAGGGCCATCCCATCCAATGGTTGAAAAAGATCCTACCTCCCTAAAATCTCATGATGATCCCATTATACCTTTCCATTTCTTCCAATATGATCCCCTTCCATCTCAAGAGAAAAACATCCTTCCAAATCCCATTCCTAATCCACTTCCTAAGCAAGATCATGATGCCTCTTCCACCTTTTCAAACGATCCTATTCAAAATGAAGAGTCAAACACCCTTCTTACTCTATCCAATGGTCCTCTTCTATGTCAAGATCAAAGTATATCTTCATCTCCTTATCGTAATCCTCCATGTTCACCTCTAGGATCCATCATGCCTACAAAGCCCTCTCATGATCCTATCATTCCCTATATTCCACCTGCACCTCATAATGGACTCACATCTTCTTCCCAAAGCAAAGTGTATCCTACAAGTCAAAATATTTATAAAGGCAAAGGGGTAGACCTTCAAAAGCAAGAACCCCTCCATAAATAAAATATTAAGGGTCGTGGCCTTAGTGACATTCCTTAAGATGTTGGTATCCCTACTAAATTGAAATCCAAATGCACGCCTTCTCCTTCATCTCTTCCATCTATTTTTGGCCCCTATATCCCTCCATCCCTTATGCAGGATCAACAAAGGCATACATCTTCGAGCACCTTCCATCCATCCGAAATACCCCCATATTATAAAAGTCATAAGTCAAGTAATCCACATGTATTCAAGGATCAACATGTCCCATCTAATCAACATGTCAAAACAAAGCAAACTATGATCCAAAAAGAAGAAGAAAAATCTAAAAGGACACAAAGGCCCACTAAGAAAAAGAAAGCAAAATCAAAAGTTATATGGGTTCCTAAGGCACTTGTAGAAGCAATGCGTTCCAAGAAATTACAAAAGCATGAAAAATCAAAAACCATGTGGTTCCCTAAGCGGCTCCTTGAAGCACAACTGTCTAAAGAAAAATCCAAATTGGCATCCAAAATTGTTGTTCCTCCATCCAAAATTTCCAAATCTATTCCTTTATCACCTCCTTCATCCATTTTGGATCCTTATGTCCCAAATCCCTAGTTGTTCCTCCATCCAAATCTCAAAATCTGAGATCCACTTTTCTTCCATCACTCCACCACCCCTCAAGATGTGTGCCAATGTTGATCCCGCCAATATTTCCAGTCACTCATGCACCAACCTTTCAATATCTGATCCATTATCTAACACCTCATTTTCACCCTTCCATCCCCCAAATCCAATCCGTTGCATAAGACTTTACCCCTAGTTTCATCACAAAATCCAAAAACTAAGGAAATAAACATTGGATATGTTGAACATGTTCACTTAGTTGAGTCCTTATATACTATTAGAAAAGACATCTTTCTCTGACTCTTCAAACAAAGACCAATGAACTACCTACACAAAACTCCCTGACCCTATGAACAACATGTACCTTAAATGATATTATATCTAAGGGCTGGGTTAGTTTTAGTTTTTCTTTTTTGCATTGCATATCATTTTATTCAAAGCACTGCATCACATATAGTTTCTTTTTTTTTAAATGCATCGCATCCACAAATTTTTTGCATTGGCATATAGAAGCATTAATAAAACAAGGCAAATGTCCAATTTTATCATTTGTTTGCATTCAAGACAAACAAGGGCCGTCTCCTTTCTTAGATATTCAAACATGAAGTCTTTGAGGTCCTAAGGTCATTCATTTTCAACATCACCCCGTGACGACGCTTTACTTATGGTTGGGTAGTGATTTCACTATTTGAGACTTGTTAACCCAAAATCTATCAATTGCTATATCTCAAACACATTAACAAAATCTTTAATTCATTCTAGACACCTAGTTGATCATATGACTAGTGAAAAATCTAAAATTCTACTGCAATGATGCTGTAATTGTCACACCCAAGTAGGTTTCATTACTTACAAGTCAAGGCAAGAAAATATAAAAAGAAAAAGTGTTATACCAAATATCCATCTCAAGGCAAAAGAGCAATGATATATAACTAAAATATCACGCATACAGATGCGACAAAAAAGCTTGACTATGGGAACATGTGAGTAACTCCATCAGGGCTATGAACGCCTGCTAGCAATGGAGCAATATTTGAGAAATTACAGTCTATAACCTCGTCAGAGCTCTAAAAGATTGCTGGCAGTGAGGCTCTATTCAAGATGCTTTTGAAGTTAGGATAATCCACGTAGCTAGTGATATAGGATGCTAAGGATCTTTAGTGAACACAAGAGCAGGAATTAACTCATTTGCACACACATGGCCAAAAGAAGATCAAAGTTTCAAGAACCAATGGGGATTTTTTCCGCATCTCCATTTGTAAATCCTAGTCACTAAGGTGTTAATTTGGATGTTCCAAGGGACCTTAAGGATCAATTGACCACTTATCTATGAAATATTTTGTACCTCCAATTCAATTGGTGTATTGTGAAGTGCTAAACAAACACAGTCATCCTTGTTCGAATAGGAAATGCATCTTCATCATGCATATTGCATTAACATAGGTCATATCAAAAATTCATTGTCTCCACATGCATTCTGCAAATCAACCTGTCATATAGGTCTGCATATTGGGGGCATAGTTAATTTAAAAAATCATAAAAAGTCTTGAAAAAAATCAAGAAAAAAAAATCATAAAATGTCCTGGAAAAAATCCTAAATATCATATCAACGCAAATATGGCACATCCTATTTTATTTCTCGCTTTCCTGCATCTTTTCTTTAGCTTGTAAACAATTGCTAAAACTGTTTGAGATATGATTGAAATTTTCTTTGTGTGTTGTCTTTTAAATTGGTTATTCAATTATTATTCCCTCTGAGTAACTCGAGGAAGTCTATCTTGACTAAGAGGAGCAAGGACTAGGGGCATAATGATTTTCTTTGTTTTCTTCTTGTAGGAATGATTCCGATGATCTGAAAACATCTCATAAGTTGGGTGTCTGTGATAAGTGCCTTCACATCAAGGTGAAATTGCCACACATACCTCGACTCCGTTCATTTGTATGCTACAGGGAGGTTGGAATCATTTCCTTGTCTTTTTGAGTAAATTTCTTTATTATGAAATCCAGATGCATGCTTAATAAGTCCTAGGATATGAATGATAAAAGGGTTGTTGCGGACAATATAATTAATATTGCATATGAAAAGGAAGGAACTTTGCCCTGTTTGGTGTGTTTGCACGCAAGCAAAATTCACGTCATCCTGGCTCTTTGTGCCTTGGTGCTTATGTCTATCTCCGACATTTTAAAATGCTTAGTGATGATAAATAAGCATACCAAATCTAGTGACTAAGTTTTAGGTTGCACTCATACTAAGCTTTGTGCATTTCAAGTGATTTCTGCATGATAACATTATTCTCTTCATCCTTTCAATAAGAGCCTAAATTTGAAACAGTCATTATTTCTTCGCTAATTTTTGGAATCAAAATCGAAATATAATGTCAATTGTCTAGTCAAATTCTTACAATGTTGACCAATTGACACTTTCATCTTCACGTCAATCTTTACATCTTTCTATGCTCAAATATTTTCTGAACCAACTCTGATCTTAAATTAATTCTTACATCAATCTTCGTGCTCAGATTATCATCACTAAATCATTTTATCAAAATTACCTAAAATCATTGCGATCTCGCTATTTTTTATTTCGCTCCCGAGGGGGCATACTCATTACATCATCATTATTAGTGATTAATTGAATTTCAATCAATCTCTAGGGGCATATCAGTTTCATCGCACCAAATCAAGTTGATATTGTCTTCATCTAAATTCTTCTCTTAATGATAACCAGTTTCATTGCATCTCATCAAGCTAGTTATTCATTTAAACCTAATCAAGGGTTTAAAGAGTCTTTTTGACAATGATCACATGCTCAATCCAAATAGGTGTTTAGTTTCATTGCATCAAATCAAGCTGGACATTCTGTTTTGCTAATCGGTTCTTGTTCAATCAAGTTCGGAATCGATTTTATCTCTTTGCTCAACCAATCCTAGTTCAATCAAGTTCGGGATCGGTATCGCTTTAATCAACCTGTTTAGTTTCATCATTTTAAATAAAGGTGAACATATCTCTCTTCATCGGTTTGTGATCCATCAAGTTCGGAACTGATATCTCTTCGACATCAACTATTCTTTGAATCAATGCGTTGCTCGCACATCAATTCAAAGAGGGGCACATGTAATACCCTAAAAATGGTCATCTAAACCATGGGCCCCTAATCTTGGCTACACCACCAAGGTCCTAACCAAAGGCAACTAAATCAATCTTGAGCACCTAATTAATTAATTTCTAAATCATCAATGTCACATGGCAAACAAATAATTCTAAATTAATTAAATATTTATGTAATTAGTTAATCATTCCAAGTAAATCATTTTAATCAGCTATTCTATTTATTTAATTAAATATCCTAGCATATTTAATTAATAAATAAATTTGCCATTAATTTACAAAAGGAATTCATTTAAAAAAAAAGAGAATTAATTTACAAAAAAGGAATTAAATTAAGAAAAGAAATCAACTTGATATATTTCTTTTTCTAAAATTTAGACAACTTGAGAAATCTTAGAAAAGCAAGAAAACCAATTAAATTGAATAAATCATTTTATCTAAAATTAAAACTCAAAGCTTATCTTGAGGAAATAAGTTTAGTTGCATTTGAAGAGGCTTTTTCTAATAAAAATCTTGAGCAAATAAGAGGAATGTGCATGGAATCAACTAATTTTATCTCAAGTGCATGGAATCAACTATTTTTATGTCCAATGCAAACTCGGACTTATAATATCAATGCAATCAATCAAGCTTTAATTGGAATTTATCTCAAGATTAACTCAATCTAATCTTCTCTCAAACTGAATCAAAGCATCCAATTATTTCAATTCACCTGGATTGTGCTTTTTCTTGAGGAATCTCAACCGCTCATCATTAATCAATCTTGACCGTTGGTCTCTCTTTAGATTCTCTATAAATTCAGCCTTTCATCTCTCATTCAAGAGACCCTAGAGATTTATTGTTATTATGTTGTTTTTGCTCTCTAGTCATTAAAAATATTTTGCTTTGAGATTATTGCATCTTAGCTTTTTGCACATTTAGTTTAATCATTCATAACTTAATCTTGCATATCTAGCTTAATCTTGCATCCATTTAGCTCAATTTTGTGCTCATATAGAATAAAGCCTTCGTCTTGGTGTAGTCTAGTCATTGGTATTGCTTAGACAAATCTAAGAGAAAGTCTATACTCGCATCTTTTAGAAGGCAATAGATCGATTTGTTATGGTTTTTATACTCATGATTATATCTGTCTAACCATGCATGCAATGATTTATTGAAGTGTTTGTGCCTTACAACTTACAGATTATCAATTTTCACACACACAATATCTACCATGGCTTGTTATTGATATGTAATCAGGGCTATTGCCTCATATGTCCCGCATCATGCTTTCACACTGAAACCAAACTAGGGCAACTTTTTTAACTTAATGATGGGAGTGGATTCTCAACACTGGTGATTCACTGAGTTACTTATTTGGAAAGTGTCCTGAAGTAATCCAAAAACATTCATGAAATCCCAAAAAGGCCAAAAACATTCAAAAAACATCAAAATGAATTAAAAAAAAAACAAAAAACAAAAAACAAAAAACATTGCAATAACATTGTTCCTTGTATATAAACATTAAGCCAGACACAAAACAACATTTGAATGTAAAAGTATGGTAAATAGGAGAAATGTAAGATGTTATGCTTGTGGAAGATTTGGATAAATTTCTAACCAATGAAGATCTAGAGGAAATCAAGGTAATTTTAGGCCTAATCAGAGAAACAACATTGTTTGCTATGCTTGCAACAAATCCTGTCATATTGCAAAATTCTATAGAAGTAAGAATATGAGCAAGAATGCTATGGCAGACAAGAACAAAGTAGATGAAAAGGGAAAAGAGAAGGTTGAAGAGATCAAAGAGCAGAACATATTAAAAGAGGAGGACATGGTCAAACCCAAGAAGACTAAATCGGTTACTCCTCCTAAGCCAAGGAAAACAAGGTCAACACCTTTCTCTAGTGCTCAAAAGCATGACCCCCCATCTAAGCCTCAATCCAAATCATCTGGTGGTGCAGTGAAAAGGAAGAAAGGGAAGCCATAAAGATTCTATGTGTCATCCACTGCAGAGGAAGAGACAAAATCTAATGAAGCAATGAGGGAAGTGAAGAAGACCGCTACTTCTGCCAGGGTAGTCAAGAAGCAACCATCTGGTGAAGGTCAGCCAAGCAAAAAGCCAAGAGTTGAAGCTGGGCAATCCAGAAGGCCTCGATCAAGCAAGAAGCCCAAGTTTGACCTTGATGAAGCTTTGAAGTCTGGGAAACAAGAAGGTGAAATACACTATTGTGCCACCCATTTCATAAGTCAGATAGTTGATTGAGTACTAAAAGAAGGGAATTTGAAGCATGATTTAGAATGGTATGAGAATTGTGATGAGAATGGTAAAAAAACACTAGAAGAAGTCGTTGTAGAATATATGAATGTATATAGTAAACCCTTGATAGAATTATCATCAATGATTCTGAAGGGTCTATATGAAATTTTGGATGCCAGAAGGCATATGACTAGTCTAGAAGATGAGAGAATAAAAGAGTATGTATTGGTTAATTTGAGATCAGCAATTTCTAAGATTGAAGTAGACAAAATTATTAACATTGCAAAGAGTAGATTTAGAAGCAAAACCAGAGTTAACAAGACCATGTTTGGAAAGATTGAAGAAGTGGCTAAGGAAACAAAACTAAATTTGAAGCAAGTTTTGGAAGAGATCAAGTATGAGATAAATCCGGTGAAAGATGACACCCATCTGAAAGTGCATACACAAGATGATACCTTGGTTCCAAAAGAACAAGCTGCAATTGTAGATGATACTGTTGATAATCAGAAGGTTACAAACTTTGGTGAAGCTAATCAGAATCCTCCGATAACAATTGTTGAATCAGAGAAGGTAGTTGAGGAGGTTGGTGATAAAAGAGAAATGATGTAGAGGAAGGAGAAGATGCAGTGAAGGAGAAGGATGGAGACAAGGTTGAACAGGTTTCGACGGTATGAGACACTGTGGACAAGGGCAAGCAAATTATCAACAACACAGATCTCACCAAAGGGCCTATCGATCTTAACTCACTCTTTCCTATCCAAGAACTCAAACTTGTAGCAGTTGTATAGACCAAAGCTAGTGAAGACTTATTGAAGTATCACTCTGAGGATAAAGAGCTCATATCCATGGCTACAAGTGTGTTGGAGAAAATTTTGCCATCTTTCAAGCAAGATACAGTAGACTCACTCTCTGGTAAGTTGAGGAGCATGCTTAAGTTAGTGGATTCTCATTTTGTATCTTTAGAGAAAGTTGTTGAAGGAAAGGTTCTTAGCCAATTCAATGCTATGTGGTTAAGGACGATTTTGAAAATTGTTGAAGGTGATAGGGCTAATTTGATTTCTAGTATGAAGGCCATTCAAGAAGCATTGGAAAAAGGCAGTAAGATTTATAAGTCATGTCTTCTTCTTCCTAAGTTCACAATTGAGATTGATAAGAAGATCAAGGAATGCAAAGGGCAATTAGCCGATATATCTCAATCTTATGCCCCCAATCAGTTTTTGCCAATAATTTTGAAGCTCGGGTGATGGCTCTGAATAAGATTGTTCCTTCATATCTTAAAGGAGCAGAGATGCATGCCTATCTATTTAGTGCTCTTATAAACATTTTGGAAAACCTTAAGAAAGGTTGGGATGATCACTTGTAGTCCCTGAAGACCATTTTTGCAGACATTTTTAAATTTATGTAAGTTATTGAATATGCCCTTGTACATAAATTCTTGGCGGACACCTACCTTTGCCATTGATGTCAAAGGGGGAGAGAGAGGAATAAAAAATGGTGTATATTCTTAGGGGGAGCTTGTTGAGTTGTTACATTTTTGCAGTTCTGCAGTGTATGTCAATTTTGATCCAACATTGTCATTTTTCATCAAGTGTTGCCATCAACGCCAAAGGGGGAGATTGTTGGCAAGAAACATTGTACCGATAGATATTAGTGCTTGAGGAATGTTGCAGGGTTGTCATTGATGGCAACTCAAATAAAAAATCACATCTAGTATATGCTAAATTATTCTACCAGATGTTTGATATTCATTTTGCTTAAGTTCGGAAGGTGAAATACAATATGCAGCAGAGTATGAGTACATTGAGAAGAACTCAATTTTGGTTGAATATTTTTGGTTGCAGTGGAAGAGTTAAGTGATTGGATGTTTGAGACAATTTAATTCACAATCCTAGCCTCTGGTATTGATTCTCATGCAATATAGAAGATTCGATATTCAACATTTCAAGAAGAATAGGGTTATTTTGGTGATTAGTGATGAAGCATGTTATGTGGAATCTTTGGGATGATTTCGGTGATTGGTTTTGAGTTTGAGGTGGTCTAGCTCATATGTGTAAATCATATTATCAATTTTTTTAGGTCCACATATGGATTTTTAATCGGTTTGAGCCGACTTATTGTTACACGTTTCATGTTTTGCAAATATTTTGAAGCCGACATTTTTTTGACCTAATCAAGTGGTGTGGATTTATAAAGCCGATCTATTTGATCATTTTATGTATGAATCGTGATGTGAAAATATTGTATGAGCATTGGAGCACAGTTTCACGTGCACTATCTTTGATTTAGTGCTATGGTGTATGACAAAGTAGTTTGTCAGAATAGTGGAAGATAGTCACTTTGCGCTTAATTAGAACTACATCTTGGCATTTGTAGATGCTACTCATCAGTTTAGACATTCTTTTTGTCATTATAAATCATTTGTAAGACAATGAGTCCTCTGGGGTTGTAACCCTCTTTTGTAATTGAGTAGTGAGCTCTAGGCAGTGTGCCTAAATGCATGTGCATTCCCCTCTTGTAATATTATTACTCTTGATCATAGTATTATAATATTTTTGGTCTCAATCCCACCGTGGTTTTTCCCTTTCCGGGTTTCCACGTAAAAATTCTTGTGTTATGGTTTTGTGCTTGTTTGCATTTAGTTTCTGCACTTTGCTTTTATTCATTTGCATCTGGTGGTTTAAGAATCTGTTTAAGAAAGTTGTTAATTGAAAAACACTGATTCACCCACCCCCTCTCAGTGTTCATTGACTCCAACACAACTATCAAGTCAACAAACAATCAATCACCAAAGCAAAACATATGCAAAACTGTCTTAACAAGTATACATCTTTCCTTACAACAAGACACGATAACATTTTTCTTTGACAAGAAGATTTTGTTTAGCTGATAGGCACTTGGTCAGATTCCTTCTTTTTATATCAAGTTCCTATGCTACACCAAGATATCCATAAGTGATTAGAGTGGCCAGGATGGTTCATGATATCTTTTTCTTTGTTTTCTATCTACGGATTGTTCCAATGAAGTTTTGGGGAAAATGGTGTCTACGTGGGAAGTTCACTAAGCTATGAGATCCTATGCAAAAGTATAAAGTCGTGGATCACTATGACTTATGGACTACAACCTATACCTCAACCATGCGTGTATGAACCAAAATGGACGAGAACCTTACTTGTCTGCAATGTTTATTTACAGGTGCAACACTCAACCTTGGTTTCTGATACCTCGACCAAGATCAGTACTACCATGCTCGATGAGGAAATTAAGCATTATAAATAAGCCATGGATCACTATTTCATCTCATCTATATATATTGCATTTCGTTGCATATCGTCCATTCATCTATTCATTCATACATTGTAAATATTTTTAAAGCATGCATATACATGAAATAGGGTTGCTATGAGAAAGCTAAGTGTCAAGACCTATCACGACAAAGTAATCTGATACACATCACCTCACATCTACATCTCACCTATGCATTTTTAATCAATCAATTAGTGCATTTCATTTCTCATATAGGATCACTGGCAGTATAGATAGAGGCATCACATTTCATTTTATTATTAGGATCATTCAGGACATTCATTTGCATCTATCTTTTTAATTACTTAGGCCATTACATTTTAGGTTCATTTAGACATTTTTATACATTGTATGTCCGTACATTGAATTCATCATAATATATCACTTATACATCAACATTATCACTTATATCATTTATTATCATTATTCATCAATATCGTTATCATCATTATCATTTATATAATCATTCATCAATATCATTATTATCATCATCATCATCACTTATACATTTATACATCGAAATTTAAAAATCATCATTTAATATCTCATTATCATCATCATTGTTATCAGTTATATCATTTATCATCATTATCATTATCAACATTTAAAAATCAACTATCATCATCATTGTTTATTACATTCATTATTAGAAATTATACATCAACACTTCCCATTTAAAAATCATTTTTAAATCAATCAATCAGTGCATATCATTCATCACATTTATCAACATCGTCACAAGTATGCATCCATACATCATCATAAAACAAACTACATCATAAACACATATATCATCACATCATAAATCACTAATGCCATAATTCATCCATACATATCCTACATCCACAAAAACATCATAACATAAATCAACACCATCATATATATCACAAGTATGCATCCATATATCATCATAAAACAAACTGCATCATAAACACATATAAGGTCCATCATCAATCATACATCTTGCATAAAATCAAATCATCGCATAATGCATCTCATATCATCACCACCAAAAAACAAGAGATCTCATCATATATCTCCCATCAAAACAAAGTACATGTGTATCAAACTACAATGATGTCAACAAAATCAGCTACCAAGAGCCATCCAAGTATCAGTAAGTAGTTCAATGTATCTAAATATCAAATACAAAGGGCAATAAATATCATGCAGCACTATCACCAGATGTAGAAAGGGAGTCACCAGATGAAGGTCATGGACGACGGGGCGAATCCATAACACCCCCATAGCTCACTTCTCTCTGCAAACACTCTTATCTAGCTCGCCAAATATGAGAGTAACTCATATCCCGTTGACTACTAGGCATTACCTGCTCGTACAAACCCCACCAGTAGTCAATCTTAGCGTCGGCCCTTCACATCTCTCATTACCTCCACCATAGGGCCTTGTCACTATACCTTATCTAGCACCCAGATCATATCTCGTTCCTGTCTCAGTCTATCCATGGCATCGTCTCGCTCTCTCAAAGATGCAGTAAGCTCGGCTCCTCGGGCAAAAAGTTGTAGATCCCTAGCCACTATCTTTGCATCTATGTCATCTAATTGTGCCTCTAGAGCATAGATCGAAGCCTCAACAGTATCCAAATGGGCCTGTAAGCAAACCAACATGATCTCCCGGAGGTCCCCTTGTCCTATTTCTCCTCCACCTGCTACTGCACCCGCCTCTCCCCCAATCATCCCTCCCTCCTCTGCCCCTGCGGTTGTTGTAACCTATACTGTTGGACTCTGTAGAAGCCGCATTGGCCGACCGCCCCTACCTCTCCTACCCCCAAATCCACCCACACCCACACCTCCACCTCCTCCCTCATCTCCTCCTCCACCTCCCCCATCTCCTCCTCCATCCAGTCTCCTCCTCCTCCTCCTCCTCCTCCCCTATCATAGAGCCCACTCAGACTCAAGTGGTGGCACTTGCTTTGTCAGATCTAAAATACGCAGAAATGGATGCGTGACCAAGTACTGTGCATACTCCTATGTGACCCTTGCATCTGCAATCTCTACTTTATACAGCCATAGCCTCGACTGTAGACTCCTAAAATCTGCCAATACCTAATCATATGTGTAGCATCCTAAAATTGTGACACTTGCAATTTTGACTGCATTTGGGTCTTCACGATGGCGATGCAACACAGAACCTGAATGGAGACCCCGAAACTTGTTCATGACACCAAAAACTGCATTTCTCAGCACCCTGGCCTGATCCTCCTTGCACCCTACTGTCTTGGGAGATGGGACCATGGCGCCCAGTGCCCTAGTCCTTCAGGACTAGGGCGCCCAACGCCCTAGTCCCCCAGGACCATGGTGCCCAGTGCCCTGGTCCCTGGCCCTATTTTGGGCTCGATCTCTTATGGGGCTTCGGGTCTTTAAGTTTGCAAATTGGAAAATAATCTTCCTAGGTCGGCCTAAGGTAGGGAAAATCAGTCTATCAGCCCTAATTGACAAGTATATAAACTACATTTCCTCTCCCATTTTGGTAGATGGAAAAAAGGCGGAAACGACATTCAAGCATTCAAGCATTCAAGCATTCCTTCAAGCAATTGAGCATTCTAAGTCTCCATTCAAGGCTAAGTGTTGCATTCAAGACAAGGATTCAACCATTGAAGAGGAGATCACATACAACATACAACATACTACATACATTACACCTTCGCATGTAAGAATACAAACATTCTTACAACAAGGTATCAGTACTTGTTTACATTACAAACATTTACATTTACAGCATTCTCATTTCTTGGTTAATTCCAAAACCGGGGTTTGACCTAAAGGCAAACCCCTCATCCCTAACCCCCCAATTGTCCTCTCTTTTCTGTGTGTAGGTTGCAGGTACGCGGTTGTAATTGAAGATCTGGAATCCTTGTGCAGAGACGAACATATCCCCCTTCGTTTAGCGGATTTTTCGGAGGACCGTGTGCACGCCGGGTGCCATCGTCCCGTCAACTTTCGCTCAAATTTGCAGAACAGCACTGTCTCGACATTTTACTACTAATTCCAAGTCCGCAGCTTCATCCCATATCCCTATCTCTGTTTATAAGCGAATCTTTCCTACTTTACATGCATTCCTAGTTCAATCTTTCTATCTACATTTCTTTACAAAAGAGGGTATCCTTGATGTCTTAACCCTTGAAACTCATATAGAATCCAATCTTGCATTGCGTGGGATTGGATCTTGTGGGTTTCAACCCCTCTTTTGAATGTAAAGTCTCCCCTAAGTGAAAACCATCAACCCTAGTGACTCTCCCTTCTCTCTCCTTGGAGTTGGGGAGGGGAGAACAACTAGGGTTTGATTTTTCCGCTTTACATTTTGGTGAACCCGACATGAACATCCTCATTCTGATTATTCATGGTTAGATCTGAAAATTTTGCTTTCCTAATTATATTTCCATGTTTGATCTTTTGCAAATTTTAGAGGTTGATTGCATAAAAACCCTAAAATTTTCTTTTTAAGTAATTAAACTTGTGAAATGTTTAATTGTTAATGTTTGTTTCAGATCTACCCTTCTATTGCAAATTGTCAATTTATATTTGTGCTTTAATTCTGAAAATTAAGTGGTTAAATGTCAAAACCCTAATTTTTAAGACCTTCTTGATTCAACCTTTAACTGATAATTTCACTAATCAAAACACCTCCAAATCGGCTGTAATTTTGGATTCCGCAACAAAATCACAATATCTTTCATCCCTGAAAATTTGGAAAAAAGTTGCGAGGACCGTGTGCACCCCGAGCGCCATCGTCCCCGACATTTTTTCCGAAATTTCGGGAGCTAGATCTTACTGTATTTTTTCTGCTAAAATCCAGAATTTTGGCTGATTTTATCAATTTTAACACTTTCAAAATTAAAGTCAAAGTTGGTCTAGCGATTGCTTGGATTGAGGCTTCTAATCATTCAAAAATTGTTGAAATTAAAATTCATATCAAAATTGTGTTTCTTACAGTCCTAAATCTGAAAAGTGTGTTAGCATTCATTCAAAATTTCAGTGTTTTATTCAAATTTTTACAATTTGTGACTTTTGAAATTAAGTGTTTAATTGCAACAACCTTGATTTCCACTTTCAAATTCGAATTTTGCATGAAATCGAGTCAACTTTTAAATTTCAAAACTTGCATTGCTTTCAGTATTCCCTCTAAAATCATAAAATTCAAAATTTCAGTTTCCCCCTCTTTTTCAAAATTCAAATTTTACATTTTTCAACAATCTTGGTAGGGTTCAATTTTGAGATTGCAACTTTAATTTGGCCTATCTACAGATCGTAAAATCACTCAATTTTTTCAGATTAGTTTTAAAATCATCATAACTTTCATCCTTGAAAATTTCAAAAAAAGTTGCGAGGACCGTGTGCACTCCGTTCGCCACGGTCCTGGACATTTTTTCCGAAATTTCGGGAGATTGTCCTGATTGCATTTAACAGCTTAAATCTAGGAGATTGGCTGGTTTTATTGAAATTTGCTACCTCTAAAATTCAAAATCTTCTCTCTCTCTTTAGTGCATGAGTTTTACAACAATAAGCCCTACTTACACTATTCCCGTTAGACGAAGCCTTAGAATTAAGTCTTTCCAAGGTGTAATTACCGAGGAGATGGAACCTAATTTGAATGGCCTTTTTAACAAGGACATCGGTAATTCCTCTAATCCTCTTAATGATGAAGAAGCTCTCCATGAGGTTTCTGTAGAACAACTTTCGAAATTGGATAACCAATTTGATGATTTTCGACAATGGATGTCTCAAGAATACCCCGATAGTCAAGCTCTTGCATTAATTGAGGGTCTAAAATGTATGGTTCAAAGTGATAAGAATGGAATTGATATTTTGCATGGTATTGCACACATTGTGGATTCGAATGTGATGCCTATGAAGAGTTGTGCCGAAACCTTAGGTTATACACAACCTCCTACTCAAGTTAATCATTCTATTCCTTTGACAACTCCTATTGCTAGTATACCTACTTTTACATCAAACATAATGACTACTTCAATACAAGACATTCCTCCTATGATCACTAGTCATGGGGGCAATCCCTCTTCTTTAATCAACCCTCTTCCTTCATTCAATCCGACTTCTTCATTCATTCCTTCAATGAGTGTACCTATTATATCTCCACAAATGAACATGACGCAAGGGGGCAATTCATTTAACCCTTCCATTCCTCCTTGTAGTGTTCCTCCTTTCCAATCATCTCCTATGACTAACTATCATAGTGTCCCACCACCTTACTCTCTACCTTCTTTCAATAACATAACACCTCCATCACAATCTAACACGTCTAATATGAACTCTTCGACTGAAGCGACCATTAACAATCTTGCACAAACTGTCTCTTCTTTACAGCAACAAATTGCCTCTATGAATCAATCTAAGTTTAGTGTGCCCACATTTGATGTTGCAAGCCCACTTTCTCTTGACATTGTTCGAGCTATCCCCCCTAAACATGTTGAAATTCTGCATTTGGAGCTTTATAATGGTAAGGGTGATCCTCTAACACATGTTAAGACCTTTCAAACAATATGTACTGATTTTGCTTATGACCAAAGGTTGCTTGCAAAACTGTTTACTAGAACATTAAGAGATAAAGCCCTACAATGGTATTGCTCGTTGCCTTCCTATTCTATTACTTCTTTCGAACAACTTGCAAATGCTTTCATTCAACAATTTCAAAACAATATAAGTCCTAAAGTTACTTTGATTGATTTAATGCATTGTAAACAAGGTGTTAAAGAAAAAGTGACTGATTTCATTGGTAGATATAAGCATTTGTATGCTCAAATTTCTTTTCCAGTGCCTGACAATGATATTCAAAGAATCTTTATTTCTAATTTACAAAAAGATATTAGAGAAAAACTCCTGTTTTTTGAGTTTACTTCTTTCCAACAGTTGTGCGCAACTCTTCACAATTATCAACTGACTGTGAGTCAAATGGAACAAGCAAATCCTATGGCTCCGAGTGATAAGGGTGATAGTAGTCAACAACCATTTGGGAAGTTTAAACCGAACAGAGAGTCCATTAAATTCAATGAAAACATCATCAACAACCATGTGAATGCAACATCAGGTGTGCCACCTATTTCTAAGTTTTTCAAGAAAGAAAGAAAGTTTACTCCTTTGAATGAATCATTGCATAGTATTATGAATAAGTTATTGGAACAAAATGTTCTTACTCTTCCTCCTATAAGGCAAATAGATCATACAAAGATTAATTCACCCTATTTTGATAACAAATCTTTTTGTCAATTTCATCGTCATCCTGGGCATGATACTGAAAAATGTTTTGCTTTAAAGGGTAAAATTCAAGATTTGATTGATAATAATACTATCTCTGTTTCTGATGTGAATGATAAAGGCAACAAATCTCTCCTCCTAACCAAAATCTTCAGATATTTACTGATCCATTGCCTTCTCATACCTCTAATGCGATTGATACTACTGATTCCTCTGTCTCACCTGATGATCTTGTGTCTATGGCTCCGAATGTGATTAACTTTTTAGAGCAGCAGAAAATCCCTAAAGAACCTTCCATCACCTTTGATTCTAGTGAAACTATTAGGGCACCTGATGGTCCTTTATATATAGTTGCAAAAGTAAAAAATACACCTTGCTGTGGAGTGCTTATTGATCCTTCTTGCATGGTTAATGTCATTACTAAAGAATTTCTTTTTACTTTGCAATTGAATCAAGTGATCTATGATGAAACAAATGTGGTTGTGAAACTATTTGATGCATTTTCTTCTCCTGCAATTGGTTCTATTACATTACCTATTGAGGTCCATAACAAATCCCTTGATGTGGACTTTGCTATTATTCCATCATCCGAACAATTTCGTGTGAAGCTAGGCTATCCTTGGCTATCTTCCATGAAAGCTATTGCTTCTCCTATTCACAAGTGTTTGAAATTTCCCCACAATGGTGAAATTTTTACTGTCAATCATAGTCTCTTTAAACCAGCTGAAAGAATTTCTAGCGTTCCTATTGATTATTTTTGGCCTAAACAATTTCAATCTCTTCCTCCGCGAAGTGATCATCTTTTCAAATCTGATCAAAAGTGGAAAAAAGATATGATCCTATCTCTAAGTGAACCTAGAACACCCAAACTTGACATTCCTATCGTTCTTGAGAAGGAAGTTCTTCCTTTGAAAGATAAAACTAATGTCTTTCCTCAAGAAGATTCCCAACCCATTCCTATGAATGTGACTATGTCTATATCTAATAAACTTTCTAAAAGTAGACCTATCCCTCCTCGTCATGATGGACTTGGTCTCCTTCCTAAACCAAATATTCCTCCCTTATATGGAGCAGTTCCTCCTCCTTCCTCTTATGGAGAGAAGAGACCTTCCTCTTCTCCTATTATTCAACCTAAGAGACCACAACCTAAACACCCAAGTGATAAGGATGAGAACATTCCTCCTCCTCAATCTTCTCAACTTCCTACTAAGACTAGACGAAATCGTTCTGCAAGTGAACGCCGACGAAAGCATCGTCTTAGAGCTTAGGCAGCTGCTTCTCAAACTTTGCAATCCCCAAAAACACCTTTAGCTAGTATTATTCCATTTTCTCCTCAGCCGAAAATTGAGCCAAAATCTCCTAAACATAAGATGCATGATGGTCTTGATCCTGTGCGAGTTAAAGATCCTATTTTTATAAATCTTGATGATGATATGGATGAAAATATTATTCATGATGAAAATGTTACTCCTGTTCATTCTGATAGTGAATATGAATATGTTGATGTTGATAACCATTTATCTAACGCATTTTCTAAAGCACTTATCCTAGCTCCTAGACAAGAACACCGTGGCTTGGGATATGAACATAGCCCTTGTTTGGATCTTGTGATAGCTCCATCTGTTGTGTTGGATGTTTCTCCTCTAGCGTGTTTCCTACCTTCCCAAAATATTGATCAGCAAGATCGGGGGGTAGATGACGTGCTAGACTAGTTTCATTAGCACAGCAGATTCCCTCCTCCTCTCTTGATCTCTTTTGTTACTTCTTCTATGTGTTATTCTCATTCTTCTATTTGTTGTCCTTAGTGTTGTCTACTTGAGGACGATGCAAAGCATTGAGATCTCTTTTGGTCTCTCTCATGTTGACTCAAAAGACACATGTGTTCCCTTCTTCTAGGTGACCTTCCTTGATTGGGGAATGAAGAACAATTATGCATACATACATATGATATACATGAATTATCATACAACATACTGACCCCGAGGTAAGCGAAGTCACCTTGTGCTTTGTGTTTTGTGTCTATTATCCTTGGGCTTATCTCACACTTGGGGGCTAAATCCTTGTGATAACGTGCTCCTTTCTCATTTCTTATATGTATCACTACCTTAAAGCAATCACCCCCGGTGAGGCATGTGCGATCACTTTAACGTAGGGGGGCATACATCCCGTCCATATCTTTTCAAGATACTTGAAAATTTCTTGACAAATTTAGCTTTGCCTTGAAATTTTTTGATATCTTTCTTACATGACTCATAGTGAGGGAACCTTACTACTGACAGTCATGGTTCTCCCTCGTGATCTTCCCTTTTACTTTGTCAATCGAATTCGTAAGATCCTTAGTCCACTGGGGGCTTGGTGTATCTTGCCTCCTTGACATGGTGAAAGTCTTTCAATATTGTTTCCTTGTACTTTACCGGAAGTATGAGCATACATACTCCCGCTAAAGTGGGGGCTAAATGTAGCATCCTAAAATTGTGACACTTGCAATTTCAACTGCATTTGGGTCTTCACGATGGTGATGCAACACGGAACTTGAATGGAGACCCCAAAACTTGTTCATGACACCAAAAACTGCATTTCTCAGCACCCTGGCCTGATCCTCCTTGCACCCTGCTGTCCCGGGAGGTGGGACCATGGCACCCAACGCCCTGGTCCTTCAGGACTAGGGCGCCCAACACCCTGGTCCCCCAGGACCATGGCGCCCAGCGCCCTGGTCCCTGGCCCTATTTTGGGCCCGATCTCTTATGGGGCTTCGGGTCTTTAAGTTTGCAAATTGGAAAATAATCTTCCTAGGTCGGCCTAAGGTCGAGAAAATCAGTCTATCAGCCCTAATTGACAAGTATATAAACTACATTTCCTCTCCCATTTTGGTAGATGGAAAAAAGGCGGAAATGACATTCAAGCATTCAAGCATTCCTTCAAGCAATTGAGCATTCTAAGTCTCCATTCAAGGCTAAGTGTTGCATTCAAGACAAGGATTCAACCATTGAAGAGGAGATCACATACAACATACAACATACTACATACATTACACCTTCGCATGTAAGAATACAAACATTCTTACAACAAGGTATCAGTACTTGTTTACATTACAAACATTTACATTTACAACATTCTCATTTCTTGGTTAATTCCAAAACCGGGGTTTGACCTAAAGGCAAACCCCTCATCCCTAACCCCCCAATCGTCCTCTCTTTTCTGTGTGTACGTTGCAGGTACGCGACTGTATTTGAAGATCTGGAATCCTTGTGCAGAGACGAACATATCCCCCTTCGTTTCGCGGATTTTTCGGAGGACCGTGTGCACGCCGGGCGCCATCGTCTCGTCAACTTTCGCTCAAATTTGCAGAATAGCACCGTCTCGACATTTTACTGCTAATTCCAAGTCCGCAGCTTCATCCCATATCCCTATCTCTGTTTATAAGCGAATCTTTCCTACTTTACATGCATTCCTAGTTCAATCTTTCTATCTACATTTCTTTACAAAAGAGGGTATCCTTGATGTCTTAACCCTTGAAACTCATATAGAATCCAATCTTGCATTGTGTGGGATTGGATCTTGTGGGTTTCAACCCCTCTTTTGAATGTAAAGTCTCCCCTAAGTGAAAACCATCAACCCTAGTGACTCTCCCTTCTCTCTCATTGGAGTTGGGGAGGGGAGAACAACTAGGGTTCGATTTTTCCGCTTTACAATATGGTAGTGCAAGACCCCACTGGTAACTCTACCGCACCACTCGAGCATACTCACTAGATCCCCGTGGCATCCCATGTGCCCGACTGAACTGTCGCATAACCCGGCTTGTCAGATGTCTCTCAATAATGTATGACGTATGCCCAATAAAAAACTGAGATGAATATACATGTGGCTTAGCCTCGATGTCATCCTCCCAAGGCTCACAATCTAAATAAGAACGTAGCCAATCTAAAGTGTGGCTCCAATACTCCAACTTCCCCAACTAGGGTTGTGTCATAATACCCCATACATATACATGTAGGGTTGATCAATGGTCCTAAATCTCATACAAACTGGTCGGCTGATGGGCAAGTGCTCCCATGCCTAGATATGAAGCAATGCGATACCAACTTCCAATGAAGTAATACCATGATATACAACATCATGAAAATCACTATACAAATGTACCAAGATGCATGAACCCCATGCAAAGTGGGTGTCCTCACTAGCCATATGCTCGATCACCTGTCCCTAGCCGACGATCAACCCATGTGATCTCCAATCAGGGCATAGTAGCCCTCCAACAATCCCCGACAATACAACAGGCAATGGATCATACAAATCTGTGATGTCCTCCCAAGGCACCGACCCATCATGCACCTCTAGCTCCGGATGCGGGAAGACACGTCGCAAAGAAGCCTTCCCAATTGCTCGGTCATAAGTCACCAACTCTCCTATGATGGGAATGTGCATAATCCTCCAGATGTTCTCTAGCGTCACTATCATTTCTCCCATTAACAGATAGAAGGAGCAGGTCTTATTGGGCCATCGCTTGGCCAACACACTCAACAGTCCGCGATTTGTCTGAATCACGGGTAAAATCATCATATTGAATAAACCAGTCGAGCATACACAACCGATCTCTAGGTTTGTCAGTTGGTCTCGTAGATGCTACGTGGCAGGATGCCTCTCTCATGCCTGCAACACATGCAAGTCCTTCTACAAACACAATAAAATGACACTATCAACCTCTTTGCTATACATATTTTGGCTAAAACCTAGACTTCATCCAATACTTTTTATCAAGTATCTCAAGTCTCAACAGGTAACTCGACTCACACACACCTAGAATACAACAGGCATTTACATCAATTGCCTAGTCTCAACAGGTACACCAAGTCTCAAAAAATGCAACAACCAAGCATACATAGAAAATTGACATCAACTGTCATCATCTCACAACCAACCGGAGCAATAAACAACAATTACGTTCCACACAGTGACAATAGCGCCATTTCAACTATCAAAGGTGCTACACCAAAATGCAAACATACAATTTAAGCATTATACTAACCATACAAAAGGCACTATACCAACACAACAGTACTAAATCAACTATACAAAAGCGCTACAATGGAACATTAGCACTATATTGTCCAACAAAAGTGCTACAACCTTCACAAACACATGCAAAAATCAAAAGCACCAAAACTCAAAAAATCAAAAGCACTACACCATTTATGCAATAGTGCCACTTTAACAAATGCGCCAAAAGTACCTAACGAAAGTGCCATTGCGGCACAATAGAGCTACAATGGGCGACAAAAGTGTTTTAGCGCCTTTGTCTTGGCTTAACTTCAAGTAGCTAAAAAGGACATTAAATGAGCTCAAAAGGCAAAAGTTAGAACTGGACTTACCAGGGGTCCATAGTCGGCTAGCCACTGGCAGCTCTAGATGTGCTCAAACCAGTGATCTGCAATAGGAAACACCACCTTTTTTACAACTGGCTGCTCACAAAAGGTCACTATTAGAGCTCGAATTCACTATGGAGGTGTGTGCGAATGAGGCCACTTTTACCCCTTCTCACCCTAATATACCCTGCCCAACCCTAACCTTGCTTCACCCTGCTCACTGTCGTGGACCTCGAGAACTTCCAAGGCTTTCTATTTCTCCGTATTAACCCCTTTTTTCTTCATTCTTTTGCCATTTAATCTAGATTCTTCTACTCTATCATCCCCCCAATTCTTTCTAGTTTTCGAGAGATCACTGGATTTTTCAAAATTTTCGGCCTATCTCTCGAGGGGGCATACAAACCTACTGACTAACATCCCTGGGGAATTTTTCTCATGCCTATCTGTTGTTCCTTGAAACGATGCAATAAATTGCATCGTCTCAAAGAGGGGCAAATGTAGACACATAAATTTGTCCACAAAATAAATAAATATTTAATATTTGTTTAATACACTAGCGTTCTTCTATTAATTAAATATAAATTTAATTAATTCATTTCAACCTAGTCTTCTAGTCTAATTAAAGAAATTTCATAAATTTATTTAATTACTATCTAGAACCCAAATATTAAATAAATTAATAAATTTATTTAATTCCCCTTTCTCCTAATTTAAATAAATTAAACATTTATTTATAAATCCCCAACCAAATCCCTATTAAATAAATGAAATATTTATTTAATAATTACACCCACTTGCATTCTCCTATAAATGCAAGTTGCATTCCCTATTTTAATTAAATAAAACATTTAATTAAAAAGCCTATTTATCCTCACCCACTTGCCAAACCCATTGGATAATAACATTACCCTTGGATAATAGCCTTATCCCATAATCCCAACCATCCATGGTAACCCTCATGTCCTCTCAAGCATTCATTGCTTCTTCCCTCTCATCTCAAGCCCTCTCATGGTGACACTTGTCATCACTGCATTGGTTTGAAAGTGTCACGTGGATTGAGAATCATGCAATCCTAGCCCTTCACAAGCCAGGTCAATCTTGACCCTCCAATCCACTATTTTGCCTATAAGTAGAACCCTCATCCTCAAGAAAAGGAGGAAGCATTTTTAGCATTGTTACTATAGTTGAATAGCACTCACACTTAAGCTTTCTCATAGCAATACTAGTCTTAGCATTTGCATAGCATTAGCAAATCATCTTCAACCACTTTCAATCCTTCATTTGGCATCCATGGTTTCATGCTAAAAACTAAGGGCCACACTCAAGCATAGCTTTGGATCTTGGAGAGGAGAAGAACTAGGGAGAGCCACCAAGAATCATGGGAGCATCTTAGGGAGTCTTCTTTGCTCCTCTTTTATTGTGTTTATGCTTTCTTTTTATATGCTTTCATTCTCTCTTCATATGCATTAAAAGGATTTTAAGTTCATTTGTGTTGGTTTTTTTGTTGGAAACTAACCTATTAACTCTTGATCTTTGTTTTTTATTATGTCCCCTTTTTAGTGCATCACTTAGTACCCACTATTAAATGTGTGTTCAATGGTTTGTAATCACATGCTATTAGTCACGAAGTTTTATGTAATACCAATTGGTGGTTTTGTGGGAGCTTGTTTCTATAAAAGCAACCACAAGGGTATTTGTTTAAGGTGGGATAATTTGGCTAAGGGGTTGAGAGGATCTTTTGTTTAGTGTTTGTGAGGGTTTGAATCATGGCATGAGATGTGTGGTTACATGCTTGTAGAGAGCTTGTGATTCAGAGTTGTTCATAAATGTATTGTAATGTTGCATTGTTAAATAATCATGCAAGATGGATGCTTTTAGAGGTTGGGTTATTCCCTCATGGAGGTTTTCACAAGGTATATCTTGTGTCATCTTTGATGGGTATGTTGTCTATTATTTTTCATATGGATTTTGAATATTTATTTGCATATATTTCTCTTATAGATTATGTAGAAATTGTCATTATGTGGCTACACATTTTCCAACATTTGGCATCCAAGTCATGGTTGTGGTTCTATAATGCTTGTTGAGAAAATATTTGTTAAATTTGAATCTATGGCTTGCATGATATAGTAAAAACATGGCAACATATGAGGGTTTTGTAGAGGTTATTCTTTGTAGATTTCAGATTTTGAGTTGCAAATTTGTGGGCATTTTTTGCAGATTTGAGTTTATGAAAATTGTTTTGAAAAGGGTTTTTTAAGGGATGTTCATTATGAGGTTTTTTGGGGGAAGGTTTTGCAAATGACACCCTAAGAAAAAACATACATCATTGTTGAATTCGAGAGGTCTAAGAGATAAATTTTAATGTAAAATTTGACCTATTTAGGTGAAGTTGAAAAAGAGGCAAAAAAAATTACCCTCACAATGCTTCGTATGGTTGTCAACTTCTGTAAAGGCTAAAGAAAAAAAAAGTATTTTACCCATAGGCGAAAAAGCCCTATCTGAGGTACCATCACTAGGGGTACCCTCTATCGACCTTCCTTATCGTTTGCGAGCCCTAGTCAATGGGAAATGCCCAACCGGTGTGCCTTTACTCTTTTTTTTAAACATAGTAGGGAAAGGGAAGGGCAAGAGGTGGGAGGGGAGGTGTCATACTCACAAGACCAGTTAATCCATCGCAGGCTCATGATTCCAGTGCAGGAGGGTTTTTTATTAAATAATTTCCATCTCAATAAAATATAAATGTCGACTAATTTTTCTTTAAATCAAAGTTTAATAGGGGGTTGGGTTTGGGCCGACCCCCTTATTATTATTTTTTAAAATATTGAAAATTAAGGATCAAGCCCAATTTGAGAAAAAAATTTAGAGTCTAAGTACATAGCATTTGTGTTTATAGCCTAATAAGTTGTTTTTCTTCCATGAAGCATAACTTGGGCACATGATGTCAAATTTTCAACTTCTTATAGCCATTGGAAAGGTGATTATGAGAAATACATAGTGGTGTGGTTATTTTTATATATTTTGTTATTTTGATAGTGAAATGCTTGCTAGAAGTCAGATGTTCCCTATTGACATTGAGATGCCATAGCTTGTGCAAACGAAGTCAAATTTCGAACTTCGAATAGTTGACGGAAAGCTTGTTTAGAGAACTACATCGTGGATTAGGTTTGAAGCTATCTTGGCATGAATTATTAGTTATTTTTCTAATATGATCTATTTATGTTTTCTTTTGACAATGACGACTTTGTGAGTTTATGGCAAGTTAAATCTCAGAGATTTGGAGCTTGTGTCATTGTATATGGAGGATGGATTCTTTTGGAGGCTACGTTTTTACCTCATGAGGATTTTCCTAGGGTATATTGTGTATCATCTTTGATGGTTATCTTGTCTATTCTTTTGTATATGAATTATGAATACTTGTTTGCATATATTTCACTTATGGGTTACGTGGAAATTGTCACTATGGCTACATATTTTTCCAACAGTTATATCCTTACACTTAGGGGAGTCATGTCTTTCCTTTCATATCTTATATGATTTACATTATAGGGGCATCATGCTTTCCTATTTTTCTATATTGCATGCTTTCATGTTACACCTTCATACCAGGGACATTGTGCTAAGCATTCCTCATTCACTTAATTTGGGAGCATCATGCTTCCCTTTATAGCACATTGTGCCCAGTATTGTTATGCACTTATAAAGACTTTCCCCATAATTCTAATGTTATACCAAGTTATGAACTCTTACCCCTTATCATGGTTTTATGCTTTTTATTTTGTCTTTATGTCTTGTTTGGGCCATTGACCATGTTTTGGATTCTATACTTACTATGGGTTACCTATCCTACAACCTTTGTGAGCTCATGCTTATGGATGTCATTTAGGGGGGATATGCTCATCCTAGTACCTATTATACTTACACAAGATTTATTAGGTCACAAAGGATTACACCGCCATTTATTTTCTCATTTTAGGAGCAACCTTACCTTCCTTGATGATATATACATTCTATTTTCTTATATGATTACATTAGTATATGCTTATATTCTTATAGGGTTAGATTACATTTGACTTCCATGTGTTATTTTCCTCTTCCAAAGATTCCATTTATCATATAGATGCAACCAATTTTTTGGTGGCATATCATATCACTGATGTTCCTATGTTTAGAAATTCAAATAAAAATGGGTGGTTATAGAGGACTCATATTATGGAAAAAGACACACACTAAAGGAGAAGATATATGATCATATCCTTCCAAGGTCCATTACTTAATGTCGATCCCATCACGATATCTTTTGAGTGAATATTTACTTTGCATGCATGTTTTTGAATGCTACATACTTGAAATAAAGATCATTTTAGTATTCATGCGCATCTCACAGTAGGGAAAAATGTAATGATGAAATTAGCATACCCATGCAATTTTCCATTTAGTTATATGTATGTTTTGAGGCAATGTCTTAATACATATACATAGTGACAAATGGCACGATCTTGTTCAAATTTGTTCTCATTCTCCTAGCTTCCTTATCCATTTTAAAACACATTTTCCTATATGTTTAGCCCTACCCTCTCCATCTACACACATAATCCTACGAGTTCATCTTATCCAACTAATTACCACACTTATCTATAATCATACCTACATTTAGCCATTCGACAGTTAGATTTGATTGTTATTTCATATAAAAACAAGCACACAATTGTAGGGGTGGCCTCATAGTCATAAAATTGTCCCCTTAAAATTTAATTTAATTTTTTTTTTGGTCAACTAACCCCTCTACCCTTCTACTTTAAGTTGATTAAACATATTTTTGTGAGATCTCATGTTATGTAATAGTATTTAAAGACTTCTAATTCATTAATTCTAATATTTTAGAGTTTACCCAATCTATCTACTAATTATTCAAAGAGGGTAATCATTCTAGTGAGGAATCGATAACACACTTTGATTTGGTGCAATAAAAAGAGTAAATAACTTGTATCTTAAGCAAGTGAATGCATTTTTGTATTGTTTAGCTTCAAGGGGTTATTCAAGGTGTAGTTACCTCATAGATTAGTCATTTAACAAAGTGATTCATCTATACAATAAAACCTAACCTTCAATAAAAGCAAAGAAAAATACTATGTATCCATCAAAATTGATAGAGTAAACCTAGAGCACAAGTACAAATCCATAATTGTGAATTCGTCCCATACCCACTAAATTGTCCTCTAATAGGGTGGATATCTAGTTTATAATTTGGGTAGTTCCACTAACAAAGATGTTTTGTTTCCAAGGTTTGAAATAGACAAATTCTAGAGCCTTATTCATTGGCATCATTCTTCGATTATAGAGATAAGTATCACCTTCCATCTATTACATTCCAATTCCATTCCTAATATATTTAGTTAGTTTAGGCTAATTATGATTATTTTCTTGAATTTATTTAATCAACCTAAGCTTTCACCTAAGGAAATTATATTGCATGCAAATGACATAATTGGAATATGCATCAAATTTGGCCTAAATTGTAAGGACCCGCTAGTCCTAACCTTAATTAAACCATCAAAATTAAATCCTATTAATGTTTAACATACATTTATAAAAATGAATATAAATTATCATTAACATAAAGGCAAGATTTAACATTCATACATAAGTAATGGAATTATAGTAAAGTAAGAATATGAAATATTATATCAAAATTGATAAATAATGTAACCTACAGTTAGTGTGCATATAGATAAATCTATCAACCTTAATTTGACGTCATCATAACCATCCATCCTAAGCACTAAGCATTCTTAAGGGAAATAAAAGAAAACTCATCAAAGAGACACATAAGCAATGAGACAGGCGCATGATTTACACGTGTTAGTAGGTTAGTGAGTTAGTGGTTTTCCTTACTTTCCGGTTGGTTACATCTCACATGGCGACTTCCTATCACATTTACATTGGTCTATTACAATGAAACAATAATGCAATATACATTAGTACAAAGGATTTTACAACAATAATGCAATATACATTAGTACAAAGGATTTTACAATGCCATAATATTAATATTTGTATTTGAATGTAGCATCTCCATTGCCATCAGACTCACCTCCATCTGCAATATGGAAGACGGACATATGACCCAGGTGTTTTATCCGCCCAACCAAATGAATCTTATGCTTTTTGATGCTCATGATGAGCTCTCATCCGTTACGACAGAGTTTCCTAGCAAATCAGAACCAACTGTCAGGAATGGAACTTGTGCATGCATGTACTATCTAACAGCTAAATGTTATATATACATATGTGTGTGTATGTATGTATATATGTGTATATGTGTATATATATGTGTGTGTATTACAGCCGAATCTGAACCATTTTTTTTTTAAACTAAAATTTGTCACTATAATTTAGATAAATCAAACCAAACACCATTGGAGAAAGAAGAGATTGACTTACCCTGCTCGTCAGAATGGAACAAAACTACAATGGGTAGAACAACATCAAGATCAATTAGCAAGGTAAGAAAAACACATAGGAAAGTAGATCGAATTATGATGGCAAACAAGACTTATTTCCAGACAATCCTTCAAGTATTGTGGTTTCAAGAGATAGGGAATTCTCAAATGAAAATCACATACAAATCGAAATGGAGCAAAAACAATTCTGTTCAAAACATTTCAGTTGCCAGCCAAAATCGAATGGAAGGGGAGTCAAAATCAGTGCTACGTGAATCGAATTATAAAAGCAAGTCTGCAAAGGAAAAATTGTAAGGGGAAGGCGATTTAAGCCATATGAGGTATCGGCTATGTCAACCAAAACCGAACCTTTCCAACCGTCAACTAATACAAATGCTAAGAATTTGCAAACAGAGAAAATCAGTGAGGTAAATCGACTTGCTTAAACTAAAATGGTTAGCCTTTTGTTCAAATTATCCCCAAAACACTAAATCGATTCAGCCACAAATTAAAGTTCAACAGTTGGCAGATCGATCCATTCATAAAATCACAGAGAATCAAGCAATATAACCGCAACCTGCAATATAGATTGAAATCGATAGGCTTGACCTGTCAAATCGGTGGGTAAGGAGAGAAGACCAAAAAAAATTTGCAGAAAGAGAGAGAGAGGTGTTCAAACAATTACGTTTGGCAGTTACAAAGACAATTTCTTTGCCAGTGTCCTCCCACCTGTAACAAAGGAGCCTATGTAATCAGATCGCCCCATTCAGAGGAGAGAAGAGTTGGGGGGGGCGGGGGAGGAGACGGGGGGGGGGGGGGGGGGGGTGATCTTATGAGCCCATTCAGAGGAGAGAAGAGACCCCATTCAGAGGAGAGAGGGGAGGGAGGGGAGGGTGATCTTATGACACAAGGGGGATCGACCACTATGGCAAACAAGAAAAACCAGCACAAAACGCAGAGGAAAAAATGAAGGGATTAGAACCTTATGCCAACACAAACCAAGTCGGCCAAGCATCATGGTCAACACAATACTCCAAATACGAGTTGAGTCGCATCCTAAGCATGTCACAATATTAGCAAACAAGAGAAAGACAGATTGGCCTATGTCACAGGAGTAACAAAAGGTAAAAAGATTGACCTGCTCTACATTAGATGGTTAGTGTCGGAATAAATCATACCAAACGATTACATGGAATCCAAAATTCATTAAAACTTGGCAGGAGAGAAAAATGCAAATAAGCACAATCAGCTGGATGACAAGTAACATCACCTCAAAGAAAATGCGGTGAAAGATGAGGTGTCTTCCAAGGCAGATCAATCTCTGCAGACAAAACGAAATCGATTCGCAATCTATTGCCCTGTCCCCTCAAAATGGTATCCCCATTTGTTTATGTCTTCTCATGCTGAGAAATTCGATCCTAAATGCATGGGTTTTTTAATTGATAGAAACCAGGTGAAAGGGGAGTTAAAGTGGAGAAGACAAAAATAGATTAACGAGTTAAGAGAGAAAGAAATGCAAAACTTATGCAATCAAGAGTTGACAGAGAGTTTGACTCTTTGTTACAAATTTGATAACTCCTGAAATTTTAAAACATGTTTAATTTTAAATTTTAATATTTTATTTTTTGAAAATCTTAATTCGAATTGTATTTAATTTAATATTATAATTTATTTATTTATTTATAATTTTTTCAAACTTTTTTATTTGGTTTTAATACTTAATGTAATATTTTATTTAATTATTATTTATTAGTGTGTGTATAGGTTCACATTTCTATGAGTTACTGTTGACAAACTACAAAATTCCTCCTCAGTCATACAGTCTTTGACGATCGACCCTACATCCACTTCACACTTGACAAAATCGTCAGATATAAAAATTCATAAACATCATCACATAATTATATTCAAAATGTCACTTAATAATATCAATTATCATCATATTATCATCACATAATATAGTCAAACACATTTATTAGCGTCATAATATAAAATGTCAACATATATCAATGTCTAGCATAATAATATAAAGTAAAAATTACTAGTCTAAATTTGGTTTGTGACATCCTTCCCCACTAGGAAGAGACATCGTCCCAATCTCTTGGTATACATGCTGAAACAATCATGTGTATTTCTCTAAGAGAATCATAAATTCATAATGTGCAACCAATAGACATCTATATACTAATGGTTTGAAACATATTGTCCTCGATTTCAGCGCGGCCAAAATCGTGAGGCAACCCTACGAAACTGGTTCGTTTCGTACGTCACGTCCTCCGGGAGAGCTTGACCGACTCCGTCGGTTAACTCCTTTTGCTTTCCACTTCTTATTTTTATTATTTTTAAGTTCTCTATTTGAAGAATTGCACATCGAGCTTTAAAGTCCAATATGCAATGTTTTGGTTCTATCCCTACAGATCGAACTTTAAAGTCCGACCTACAGGTAGTCCTTCTCCTGTAGATCAGACTTTAAAGTCCGACCTGCAGGGTCTTTGCTCCTGCACATCGAACTTTAAAGTTCGATGTGCAGGTTGTTTGTAATGGCATGCATGTCGGACTTTAAGGTCCGACTGGCAAGGGGTTTTAGTCCTACATGTCGGACTTTAAAGTCCGATATGTATGGCACGCTTAATCATTAATGACGATATTAATGATTATTTTGGGGGTTATTTATTAGGTTTTTGGTTTTAATCCCTCATTTTATTTTATAAATATTTTCTCCGTGCATGCCCTCCTGCTCCTTTCTCACAATTTCGTCCCCAAATCTCTCGCGAAGTCATCAAATTTTCTTCGGCCGCATGGATTGAGGTAGGTTTTTATTCTTTCGGGTTTTTCCTTTTGCTTCGCCTTTCTTATTTTCTTCTTCGTCGTTCCTTTGGGTTTCCATTTGTTGGAGCACATCAAATTTTGAAATCCGATTGCTCCTAACCTTCCCTTCATGGTCGAGGGCACCTCGGACCTTAATGTCCGATTGCCCTTTGATTTTTTTAGTTCATCTTCCTACCTCTCTTCTCTTGCTTGCGTGTCAGGTTTCAAATCCCGACATGCAGATGAAGGCAGACATCTCTACATATCGGACTTTAAAGTCCGATATGTGGGAGATGCCCTCTTTCTAACAAGTTGGGTTTTAAAACCTGACATGTTAGCAGGAGGGTTAAACCTCACATATCGGACTTTAAAATTTTATATGTGAGGTGAGTTTGTCTGATTGACATGTCGGGTTTTAAAACCCGACATGTCAATCAGTTGTCCTTCCCCAGCACATCAGACTTTAAAGTTCGATGTGCTTATCTTTTGAAAGGATTTTCAGCTGCACATCAAACTTTAAAGTCTGATGTGCTAATGAATTTTTCGCCCTGAAGAGCTCCATCACGACATTCCATTAAAGTCGGGTACCATGCCTTTCCGTCAGAAACAAAGACAATACAACCTAAAGATCTGTGATACTATCTTTGTTGAAGTTCAAAAGATGTTGAAAGCAAGGACAATCTTCCCTATTCATCATTCTTCTTGGATAGACAATATTGTACCTGTACATAAGAAGAATGGTGAGATCCGGATAATTGTTGATTTCCAGAATTTGAATCAGGCATCCTTAAAAAATAACTACCCTTTATCTGTCATGGATCATGTCCTACAAGCTGTTACTGGATCAGAGATGATGTCCATGTTGGACAGATTTTTGCGTTACAACCAAGTGGAGGTTCTTGAACAAAATCAACACAAAAATGTATTTACCACACCTTGGGGCACTTTTGCATATCACAGAATGCCTTTTGGGTTGATAAATGCAGGAGTGACTTTCCAATGTGCAATGGACTTGGCCTTCTGAAGTTTCCCTTGTAAGTTCATTGTAGTCTATTTGGATGATTTAACTGTTTATTCTAATAAATGCCAAGATCATTTATATCATTTGCAACAAGTATTGGGGAAGTGTCGTCAGCATGGAATTTCCCTCAATCCCAAGAAATCTGTTTTTGGGGTCACTGAAGGTAAGTTACTTGGGCTTATTATTTCAAAAGAAGGTATAAAAATTGATGTTGAAAGAGTAAAAGTTATCTGTGATCTTTCTATGTCAACAAGCAAGACTGTCGTCCACTCTTTTTTCGGTAAAGTAAATTTCTTATGAAGATTTATTCCAGACCTTGCCGAACAGACTAGTCACATAGTTCACATGATGAAAGGCAATTCTCTTTTCAAGTGGACTCACAAAGGAAAGAAAGATTTCCATCATATCAAGGAGGCCATGGCAAACACCCCAGTCTTGGTATGCCATGATTATACCAAAGAGTTTATCATGTATAGCTATGCATCAAATCATACCTGTTCGGCTATACTGATGCAGAAAAATAATGAAGGTGTGGAATCACCCATTGCATTCATGAGTTATCCACTAAAAGCTCATGAATTGAAGTACTCAGAAATGGAGAAGCATGCCTTTGCCATGGTTAAAGCGGTGAATCATTTCATGTTTTATATTCTAAATTCACATGTCATTGCTCTTGTCATGCCTGTGAAGTGTATACATGTTCCTGCAACACAAAACACTCAATAGATCATTAAAAGCATGTTTAATGAATTTAAAGCAAAGAAAGATAAAACAATAACTAAGTGATCTATCGCCTCCTAGTAAATGTAAGTATGAATTTTGCTCTCAGATCTGGTCATGGAAATTCTAGTGGCTTGACTACACTTAAATGGAGGATTTAAATAATAAATGTTGCATTTAAGCTAGCAATGATAATGATTACGCTACATGATTCCATGATCATGCTAGAAAATAAGCTAGATTTAAGCTAAAATTGAACATGATGACAATGCTAAAATGATAAACTAAGATTTCATATGCCTATAGTAACAATGCTTGAATGCAAATGAGATGGATTTAGGATCCTTTGAACTCCAAAATGGGATCTATTTATAGGATTTCCAAGGCCAGGGGTGAGGTGGCAGGAATCAACGGTCAACATTAAGTCTGAAGACATCAATGGTGAAATTGGAGGAGGTTGAAGAAGAGGTTGGATGAAAGGGAACATTTGGAGGTTGGTAGGAGAAGGGGTTGGATGAAAGGGAAAATTGTCATCTCCATGGTGACAAGTGTCAAGAAGCTTCTAGAAAAGTTGGATGAAAGGGAACATTTGCCATCTCTATGGTGACAAGTGTCAAGAGGCTTCTAGAAAGGTTGGATGAAAGGGAACATTTGCCATCTCTATGGTGACAAGTGTCAAGAGGCTTTGCTCATGAGAGAGCAAGTGTCTAAGGAAAGGGGACATGGTGGTTAGGATGTGCAAGCTAGGATGGTTAATTAAACTCAGGGTTAGATGGAATGAGTTATGTTTAGAAGGGGTTAGGTTAGGTGGTTAGAAGTTAGGAGAATTTGAATTTAAAAATTCAAATAATAGGAAAAGGCTAATTAATCTCAACAACTCATAAATTGATTTGTTTTAATTAATTAGGGGATTTAGAAGAAATGAATTTGATGGGGAAGAATTAATTAATTTGAATTAATTAATCAAAGGGGACTATTGAAATGAACCCATCAAATAAATCCTTAGATTTATTAATAAGTAGAGGAAAGGGAGGATTTAATCAAATTGTTGATGAATTTAATTAAATTAGGAAGGGGGATTAATTAAAATAATTTCTTATTTAATTAATTATATTCAGACCATTTGTAGGTGTATACATTTTGCCCCTCTTTGAAGTGAGGTGTGATGACGCGTTGATTCAAAGAATAATCTCATTTTGATGATGATATTGGTTCGATAGGATGCCCCAGCTCTTGATTGATAAATTGCGATACGATGATGATCCCTCAGGAGATCAATTGAGATAATTGATTTGTTGGAGTGGTTTGGATGATTGTGAAATTGATGTCCCGATTAGAAATGATTTGATGTCTACAACTGTGGTTGATGAAAATGCGAGTTCTACCATCATGGTGATGTGGTTCTTGATTATTGATAAAGTTTGATTGATTTGACTGATAAGATCGAGATTCAGTCTGGTTTCAGGAATGACACCTCCTGTATAAGACAAAAATGATCGAAGCGCCTGATTTCAGGAATGATATATCATGTATAAGACATGATCAGAGCGTCTGGTTTCAGGAAAGATACATCATGTATAAGACATGAGAGAATTGATTTAGATGTGATTGATTGATAGAATTGATAAGATTGATTGGATAAAGAACTGACAATTTATTGATATCAAGTTGCAGAAAGATTTGGATATGTTGATGTTGGTTCTGATGAGAGGGTGGCATAAGATTTTCGTTGGGTTGATAGTATTTGGAGAGATATGAGTCATCATTCTGATGTCGTATACACTTGTGATGATACCTTGATGATTCCTGCGATATATTTAACCTTGGATAAAAGGAGCATGAGGGATCCCATGCAAGAATGAAATGCAATCTTAAATGCAAATGAAAATACAAAGCTACGAGCGGACCAGTCACTGGATTATTGTATTTTTGTCATCATAGAGCTTTTTAAAATGTGGGAAGTGAGTGAAAACATTGATGGTATAATTAATCCATGATGACCTGAGCACTTTTTTCCTAGATTTTGATATGGCAAGTTAGCACAAGCATAGAGGTATAATTAAACCAAGATGACCTGAGTGTTGCTTGTGTAAAACAGGCAGTATTAATCATTTCAATACACAAATCAAAAATATCTTCGATGATACTCTGATGATCATGTCCTGAGATAAATTTGCACATATTAATGATCAATGTTCAGACAACAGACAAGAAAAATATCATGTTTCTTCCTTGTTCCTCTAGTCAAAGACATCCTGGATTCACTCAAAAATCATGATAGCAAAAATAAATATAGAAAAATTGAACAATCATGTTAAAATCATTATCCAGAAGATATCATCCATGCGTTTAGATTGACTTTGTGATAGTTTGATGGTTGATAATCTGATCTTGTGTTCCATGTTGGATATGTCTCAGTTTTCACTTGATAAGAGTTGTCTAACTGTTTGTTCTACCTGTTTGACTAAGCTCAAAAAGATCGAGAATTTTGCCCCTAGCTAAGTGCGGGATTTTTCCCCAAGCCTAGAAATAAATTTGTTATGATATACCCAATGATCCAAACCATGGCGAGAAGCCACCCGGGATGCCTGCATATGTACAAAGGCTTTATGATGGACATGAACAACGCTGATGGAAAATGAATGCAAGTGAAAAGATGCATGAACTAATAAATGGAAGAGCTAGCCGACATATAGCGCCTGTTTGCTAGGTTTTCACCATATGTTTTTATTGCACTTTTTCTCATATTTGATTTTTTTGGATTTTTTGCTTTTTCACTATTTTTTTTTCTTCTGCTTTTTCACTTTTTTCTTTTTTTTTTTTTCTTGTTTTTCAGACATAGAACTTCTTCAGATGCATCCTATTGATTGGTTCCTCGAGCTGATATCCATCATGTGTTGATAGTTGATATTCTCCTGATCCAAATACTGTTGTGATCACAAATGGACTTAACCAGTTTGGTTCAAACTTTCTTTTCTTTTCTCAATCTGCCTGGTTGCGTGGATTTTTTTTTAGTACTAGTTCCCCCACTTGAAAGATTCATGGTTTGACCCTGTGATTATAGCTCTGGCACATTCTTTGTTGATATACCTTTAAATGATCAAAGACATTTTGTCTTCGTTCCTGGATTAGTTCTAACTCTTGCAGTCTATATACTCGTTGTTCTTCATCTGGGATGAGACCTTTTAATGATACTCATAGAGAAGGTATCTCTACTTCTATTGACAGTATTTCTTTTGATTCATAAACAAGAGAGAAAGGTGTGGCACCTATTGGTGTGCAAATACTAGTACGATAGGCCCATAGAGAAGGGTTTAATTGGATATGCCAATCTTTTCCAGCATCATTCACTGTCTTTTTGAGGATTTTCAGAATAGTTTTGTTTGATGCTTGTACTTGCCCGTTCCCTTGCAGATAGTAGGGTGTGGAAAATATGTGTTGGATCTTGAATTTCTCACATAGCTCTTGTACATCTTGATTCTTGAACGGTCGCCCATTATCAGTGATAATGGTCATTGGTATTCTGTAGCGACAGATGAGATAGTTCAAGATAAATGCAACAATTTGTTTTCCTGTGATATTTATGAGAGGTACTGCCTCAATCCATTTTGTGAAATATTATGTAGCTACAAGGATGAATTTGTGACCATTAGATGAAGAAGGATTTATCTTTCCTACTAGATCAAGACCCCATTGACAGAAAGGCCAAGATGTTGCCAGAGCACGAAGTTCTTGTGCTGGTGCATGAATCAAATTCTCATGGATTTGACATTGTTTGCATGTTCTAGCTATCTGAAAAGAATCTCGTTCCATTGTCGGCCAATAATAGCCCAAGCGTATGAGTTTTTTTGAAAGGGTAAAGCCACTTGAATGAGTGCCACAAATGTCATTATGGACTTCATGTAAGGCCTTCTCAGATTCTTCTTGTTTGAGGCATCTTAAAAGAGTACCATCCAAACCTTGTTTAAATAGGGTATCCGCGACAAGAGTATAATGGGAGGATTGGTGAATAAAATTTCTCTTTTGGTTCTTCGATAAGTCAAGAGGTAGGGTGTTATCTTTCGGGTATGTGTAAGTTTGGCCATAGCGTGAGGAATCATGCCCCACAAGTTGACAAATAGTTTGGGAATCAGGACAATTATGGGCGGGGTAAAACAACTCTTCCACCAAGAATTCATAACGTTGTTGATTTTCCTGTGTTTGAAGGAGAGAAGCAATGTAGCCATGGCATCTGTTGCTTTGTTGTTGTTCCTTGGGATCTGCTGGAAAGTTATTTCTACAAAGTATTTCTTGATATCATCAACCATCTTTTTATAAGGCATTAATTTTTTGTCCTTTGTTTGATAGTCATCATTGATTTGATTAATGATAGGCTGAGAGTCTCCAAAGACTTGAAGTTGTGTAATGTTCCATTCTATAGCCATTTTGATACCTGTAACCAAAGCTTCATATTTTGTTGTGTTGTTGGTGCATGGAAAACTTAATTTGTATGCTTTTGGGATTGTATGACCTTGTGGTGTGATGAATAGAATGCCTACTCCTGATCCATGTTGTGTATATGAACCATCAAAGTATAATTGCCATGTTTTTGTTGTGACTGTTAGGATATCAACATCGAGAAACTCAATGTGTAAAGGATGACCATCTTGAAGTGGTACCTCTGCTAGTTGGTCTACAATGACTTGTCCTTTGATAGTTTTTCTGTCAACATACTCAATATAAAACTCACTCAGAATCATGATCCATTTTGCTAGTCGTCATGTTAATGTTGCTTTGCTGAGTAAATATTTTAGAGGATCGATTTTAGCTATCAACTTGATGGAGTGAGATAGTAAATAGTGTTGTAATTTTGAGAAGAAAAAACTACTGCCAAGCATGCTTTTTATGTTGGTGAATAGTTGATCTCGTATCCTACTAGTGTTTTGTTGTTGTAGTAGATGGCTCATTCTTTTCCTTCATTATCTTGTTGTGCAAGCAAAACTCCTAATGATGCTTTGGTGGTTGATACATAAAGTAACAACGACTTCCCTGGAATTGGTGACATTAGGATAGGTGGTTGTATGAGATAAGCCTTGATCTTGTTGAATGCATCCTCACATTGGTGGTCCCACTTGAAATGAACATTTTTGTGCAATAGATGAGTAAATGGTTGGCATTTATCTGCTAGTTAAGCAACAAATCTTCTGATTGACTGGAGTCTTCCTTGGAGTGATCTTAGTTGACTAATATTCTTGGGAGATGTCATTTCCATGATTGCTTTAACCTTAGCTGGATCCACTTCGATACCTCTAGCAGAAACAATGTATCCTAATAGCTTGCCTGAAGTAACGCCAAAAGCACATTTCTTAAGGTTTAGCCTTAGCTTGTATTGTTCTAACCAGTCAAAGATCTTTTCCAGTATCTCTATATGTTCTTCTCTGTTGTATGATTTAGCCAATATGTCATCCACATAATCTTCCATGAATGTATGCATCATGTCCTGAAATATAGTTGTCATAACTCTTTGATATGTAGTACCTGTGTTCTTTAATCCAAAAGGCATGACATTCCACCAGAAAGTACCCCATGGACATGTGAAAGTTGTCTTTTCTTGATCTTCGGGTGCGATTTTGATCTGATTGTATCCAGAGAAGCCATCCGTTAAAGAAAACATGAAGTGTCCAGTAGTTAAATCTACAATGATGTCGATGTTAGGCAAAGGAAAGTCATCCTTTGGACATGCGTTATTAAGATCTCCGAAGTCTGTGCATATTCTGATGCTTTTATCTAGTTTTGAAATAGGAACAATGTTGGATACCCATTGAGGATATGTTATTGGTATGATGAATCCAACATCTAGTAATTTCTTTAGTTTGGCTTTGACTAGGAGAGCGATATGAGGATGCATTTTCCTTAACTTCTGTTTGATTGGTTTGGCTCCTGGACTAACATTTAAGTGATGCATATTAAGCTCTGGATCTAACCTTGGCATGTCTGCATATGACTAGGCAAAATTGATTTGCCGTCATTTGAAGAATTCCATATATTGTTATTTTTCTTGCTCAGACAGAGAAGTTGTTGGATGAAGAATCTTTGGTTGTTCTGTTGTGCCAATGTTAAATTGCCTCTGTTGGTTTGATCAAAATGGATGACCTTTCTTGATAGTGCCCAGGTAAGGTATCAAATCTCCCATCTTTCGGCTCCTCGAGGAGGTTTTCACCGTTAGATACGTCCTTTATTTTTACTTTTTCTTGATCTAATGTTGCCAATAAATGGTTTTTAGCATTAGACTTGATATTCTTTTCATTATTTTCACTTTTGTGACTAGGAGATTTGGCACCCACTTGACTGGAAGATGCGTTGCTGGAATTCCTAGTGAAAGTTGTTACACGTTCGATTGCAGTAAGATATATAGATATGGCATGGTCATTTGGAAAGGTATCAATGGCAGTATGTCCTTCATTTTCCCAATCAAAAAGCTCGAGGTGGATTAGAGGTAGGGGATCTTCAGGTTGGGATGTTTCAAGGGTTTCAAGGGTCATGATGGATGTATCAAAGTTTTCAATATGTATGTCGATGTCTAGAACGGTACTCTCATCAGAATGACCTCGCACAAGAAATTCCTTATCGTCCTCGGTTAAGTCCAAGTCAGCCGAATGTGATTCTAATTCAAGTGAACTAGTACATGACGTTTGTCCTGCATACATGTGAACTACATCGACTCCTACATCTCCTTCCAAGCAATTTTCTTCAGCTGATTCTTCAGAGTGATAGGAATCCCATTCCGATTCATTAGAATCTGTATCACTTGTAGCCTACAATCTACAAATTTGGTCATATAGTATTTCTTCTGCTTTTCTGGCTATATCTTTTCTCCTTTCATATTCAACTTCTTTAGGACTGAGATTAAGTTCTGCCAACTTTTCTATGAGTTCTCCTAGATTTATATTAGCTTCTTTCTTGTTTTGATTTAGATTTAATGTTGCTTGAGAGGTGTTTTTAGTGTGTTTCTCTTGTTGATTTGAAGCTTGCTTCTTTTCCCATTTCATGTTTGCTTGTGTTTCTTGCTTAGCTGATGTTTCTTCTCTTTCAATTGTCAGTTGTTCTTTTCTGTTTTCATATTTCTCTTGTTGTTGACTAAAAGATGTGTCTTATGGTAGATTAACTTGTCCATACCCTAATCTTGTTTTGTCAGTAGTTTGCTGAGTGTGAGGCTGGATAGGTTCTGAGATACCTTCTTTTATTTTTCCTATAGGACCTATTCCAGTGTATCCCATTCTTTTGAGAATGTTAAATCTTTTTCCATACTTTTCTATAGGTATTCTGACATTGTTGATCTTTTGTTGAAATTCTTCGTCCTTGTATAGCCACTATAGCACATCTTTGTCTTTTTTTTCCTCTGATAAGGTTCCAGCACTAACAAATGCTCCATCAAATATCAGAAGATGTTTTACAATTGGTGGTTGTTTAGAGTTTGATGGTTTTCCAAACGATTTAGGAGAAAGTGGTAATTGTGATATTGAATATTCTCCGTTCCCTCGATCTCTTAGCTGCATTTTTTTTTCCATACTTGATAAAATAGAGGCAAATGATTGTTCCTTGGATTGTGTGTTCGAAGATGATGTCTCCCTGTTATGAGGAACAATGACTTCTTGGGCCATTTTTAGATTGCTGCAATATTTAAATGGATTTGAATTTGCAGATATTGTGATTTCCTGCCCATTGTAGGGAAATTTTACACACTGATGATATGTTGATGGGACAACTTGCAAGTCATGTATCCATGGTCTCCACAGGAGTACATTATATGATAAGTCAAAGTCTAGAACTTGGCATGTTGTGTCTTTCTGCAAAGGTCCCACTCTGATGGGTAGTATCACAATTCCCTTGGAGGAACGTTCTTCTTCATCATCGGTTTTTATGGTGATCCTTCTCCGGACATCAACTGCATCTTCTGAATATCCTAAGGCATGAACAAGACTCAATGAACAAATATTTAGGCCAGCTCCACCATATATTAGAACACGTTTAACTTGCGTTTTGTGAATGAGGACTTCAATATGCAAAGGAGCGTTGTGGGGATGTTGTAAGGACATGTCATCTTCTTCAGTGAATGATAAGCAGTGAGGGGTTGTGAGGTGTCCCACCATGGTTTGGAATTGATCGATATCAAGATCTTTGGATACTGTTGTATCGATTAATGCTTTTTTTAGAATTTCTTTGTGTGCGGGTGAAAGCTTTAACAATTCTAAGATGGATATTTGTGCGGGTGTTTTCTGCAATTGCTCCACTAGGTTGTATTGTTTGGTAGTGGATGACGTGTTTGTTGTGGGATCCGGTAAAACAACTTTGGCTTTGCTTCTTGTGATAGCATGAGCATGTTCTTGATATTGTTTTTCTTTAATTACAATCACGTTTACCACATTGTCATATGTATGAGCGTAGTTTACCTTCACTTTACCCTTGCCATTATTTGTTGTTGGTGATTCACCTTTCTCATAGTTTGGAAGCGGAGTTTTAAAAGTTGTATGAGATTTGTTTGTTGTATGTCCATCCACAGTTATTACTCCATTATCAATCATGTCTTGTATGATATGTTTCAACTTTTGACAATTATCTGTGTGATGTCCCTTGTTTCGATGGAAATCGCAATAATGGTTATCATTCCACCAGGGTGGTTTGATTTGAGGTTCGTAGTTCCTTTCTTCTGGTAAAGTGATCAATTTGTTTGCAAGAAGTGTCTTTAGTGCTGACCCAAGGGATTCACCAATGTTTGTAAATTGTCTTCGAAAGAAAGTTTTGATAGTTGCTTTTTGGTGATTGTTGTTTTGTTGAACCGTTGCTGAGTTAGTAGATAAATTAAAAATCGGTTTCTTTGGTTTTATATTGTTGTTATCCACTATTCCATCATTGACAACATTTCGATTTCTATTCCAAAACTTTGGTTTATCATTGTGGTTGTTGTTATTGGTGTTGTTAGGTGGATGGACTCCGTCTTTGTATATTTTCAACTCACCTTTCTTTATCATGGCTTCCTCCATTCTGATTCCATTATCGACCATTTTTCTGAAACTTTGATTTCCTTTCATTTTTAAGTAATAACTCATTTGATCATTTAAGTTGTAAATGAATATATCCATTTTTTTGTATTCTAGTACTGTACAAGGATACCATGAAGCTAACCGTATTCATCATTGTAAAAATGTCATGAAAGGTTCTCCACTCTTTTGTTTAGCATTACATAGGTCTAGCATTGCTACTTCATGTTGTTTATTGCAAGAGTATTGTGAAACAAACTTATCCACCAATTCTAACAATGATCTGATTCCAGGTGAAAGTTTGGAGAACCATTTCATAGCTAGTCCAGTTAAGCTTTTCGGAAATAATCTCATCAAGTAGGTATCCTAATGTGCAAACTCCATACTCATTGTGCAAAATTCTCATATATGATCTTGAGGGTCAGTGCTTCCATCATATTTTTCGTATCGAGGAGTTTTAAAACCTATAGGAAATGGTGTCATGTTTAGATTTCTGTCAAACAAATAAGGACAGATTTCTTGTAGTGAGTATCTTCTAACATTTCCTCTCCGCATATCTTGAATTTGTGTTTGCATTGTTTGTAGTTGTTGTGTGAGAGTTGTGATAGGATTATCAACATGATTTGTTCTTATATGACCCTGATTATGTATTCTAGGAGGATCTAGATCTCTTCTGGTGTCATCTTTAGTCCTTCTTGTATCTTTATTGGATTGGATGTTATTTTGATTTTCTACTTCATCTCTTTTGGGTATGTAGGTTTCTTCATTGGTTCTGGTATTATTGGGGATTAATGTGTCATTCAAGTGGAGACCAAAAATATCCTCACATTGTTCGTTATTAGGGGGAGGATCACTTTTCTTTTGTGTCTATTTGTTCATATCAAAATCTTGGGGGAGTGTAGCACCAGATTTAGCTAACATTAGGAAATATTTTTCTTTTTCTCCCTCCAATAATTTATGCATAAATTTGTCGAATTGAGGATCTTTCTTGATGTCTCTGATATTTTGTTCTGTTATTTCTCCTTCAACTTGTATTTCCTCTTCATGTTTCATGATTATATGCTCCGGTTGTTTCCAATGTTTCGATTTTCGTCTCCGCGATCCTTCGTCTTTGAGCTCTAATTGGAACATGCATACACGTGTGTTATTTTTCTAGGATTCGATTGTCCAAAAGTTTTTTTTGATAAGTGATCAATTGTCAAGGTAAATGTGATAGCACAATATGACACAAAAAGATGGTTCAAGTGTTTAAAGTTTTGCAAGTTTTTCGATCTTCGATTTTGGAGTGCAATGATGGTGAATTGATAAAAACCAAGTCCAATAGGAATGATATATCCTATGATGTGGGACAAGATTATCCTGACCAAACGTTTCAGTTTCATGATAGAGGATGATAGATCCTGATGAGAAACTATGTTTGAGTGATCAGTTTACCAAAGAGGGTGATAATGTACTTTGAGATGTTTAGATTTTGAACTTGTTGAGGGTGAGCACTTGAAAATCTTAAGGTGTTTATGTTCTAAAGTCTAGTTTTGATGGATGATAACTTGACCAAGCAAACCAAGAAGACAATTTAAGCATAGAATAACGGATAATAGGTGTTTATGATTACTGCAAATTGATCTAGCAAAATGATAGACCTGGAAAAGTCATGCAAAGTAGTAGCTCTGGATTGATAAAAACAAAGACTTGTACGACAGATTATAGAGCCTCAAACAACAAGAGATATAAGACCAAACAACAAATCAAGAATTTCATGTAAAAAGATCAGTTTCGTATGACATTTCTTTTTGAACCATACGACAAAAGATTAACCTCATATGACCAATCACCAGACAATACGAAAAAGAACCTGACTCGTATGACAAATAACAGTGCAAAGATAAAAAATGTTTGTTTTGTTGAATTTGGATTAGTGAATTTTGATGTTTTGCTTATGTTTTCCAGTTTTAGATGTCTAGTTTGTCAATTTAGGGATGAATACACAACAAACACATGATGTGACAAGTGACTCCAAGCATGCTAAACCCTAAGGAAGTTGGCTGAGGAGAGAAAACCTTTGCTTGCAAACTTAGGTACACACCAATAGATAATTAGAATACGGTCGTCGAGTCTCACGCAATGGATTCTCAATGCCGTATTATCTAACTCCAAATGCTAATGGGGGCACAATATGGCAAGTATCTTGGGAGAGTTACTATCTCTCTTGCACAAAGATTATCACCCTTTTAGAGGTGAATCGGGTAGCTTCTAATTTAACCAACACTAGTAAGGGATCTGTTCAGCATGTCGGGGTATAATACTCAATTAAGAGGTTTCCCAGTGTTGAAAACCAAGGTTTTCTATACCTGAAGGTATGGAAGGGAGCTATTCCCGAGCACTATCGGTGACTTGATTTTCATCAAATCACATTTATTTTATAGTGGGTTGGATTACTTGGCATTAGTCGTTCCCACTTAGGTCATTCCCCTCTCATCGATCGTAATGGCTTTAAGAGTTATTTACTCCTCGGGAGGGCATGCCTGCTAAATAAATGCACTAATGAAAGTAAAAGATGAGTCTAGCTTTCTGGTCACCTAAGAAAGGTGAGAACATACTTGCCTATCATCAAAGACACAAAATACATGATTGTCCATTCCCTTAGAAAAAGATAAGTGTGCCTAAAAAAACTTTAAGGAATACACAAAGTTTTGTTGAATTCTTTTAGGCAACCTGAAAAATAAATCCGTTAGTAGTCATTAATGTGTTTTAAATTATGTCTTTGACTAGTGTATCTTCGACAATCATCCTGTAGAAAAGAGTTAGGCTACCAAAAATCTCATAAACAAAATAGAGTTAGCGTTAGTGGTAATCAATTAAAGCATCAAAACCTTAACATGCAGTCAATAAAAAAACCACAGAAGCAGAGTGTCATATGACACACCTTACCCACTCGTGCGAGTATCTTTCTGAGACCATATGAGTTAGGATGAGAACTCATACGAGTCAAGATGAGAGATAGTATGACATTAAATTTTCCTAAAGGATTGTACGATACAAGATCTCTTGTCGCTCCAGCTCACAAAGTATGTCGTACTAGGCCAGAAATGAGTTCGTACGACATTCTGATTCAGACCCGGTAGAGATGAATATTGATGAAGCTTGAGAGGCCAAATATGATAACTCTGGCCCTACGGTGGGCACCAAAATGTCATGCCTGTGAAGTGTATACATGTTCCTGCAACACAAAACACTCAATAGATCATTACAAGCATGGTTAATGAATTTAAAGCAAAGAAAGATAAAACAATAACTAAACGATCTATCGCCTCCTAGTAAATGTGAGTATGAATTTTGCTCTCAGATCTGGTCATGGAAATTCCAGTGACTTGACTACACTTAAATGGAAGATTTAAATGATAAATAATGCATTTAAGCTAGCAGTGATAATGATTATGCTACATGATTCCATGATTATGCTAGAAAATAAGATAGATTTAAGCTAAAATTGAACATGATGACAGTGCTAAAATGATAAACTAAGATTTCATATGCCTATAGTAACAATGCTTGAATGTAAATGAGATGGATTTGAGATCCTTTGAAATCTAAAATGGGATCTATTTATAGGATTTCCAGGGCCAGGGGTGAGGTGGCAGGAATCAACGGTCAAGATTAAGTCTGAAGATATCAATGGTGAAATTGGAGGAGGTTGAAGAAGAGGTTGGATGAAAGGGAACATTTGCCATCTCTATGGTGACAAGTGTCAAGAGGCTTTGCTCATGAGAGAGCAAGTGTCTAAGGAAAGGGGACATGGTGGTTAGGATGTGCAAGCTAGGATGGTTAATTAAACTTGGGGTTAGATGGAATGAGTTAGGTTTAGAAGGGGTTAGGTTAGGTGGTTAGAAGTTAGGAGAATTTGAATTTAAAAATTCAAATAATAGGAAAAGGCTAATTAATCTCACCAACTCATAAATTGATTTGTTTTAATTAATTAGGGGATTTAGAATAAATGAATTTGATTGGGAATAATTAATTAATTTGAATTAATTAATCAAAGGGGATTATTGAAATGAACCCATTAAATAAATCCTTAGATTTATTAATAAGTAGAGGAAAGGGGGGATTTAATCAAATTGTTAATGAATTCAATTAAATTAGGAAGGGGGATTAATTAAATAATTTCTTATTTAATTAATTATCTTCAGACCATTTTTAGGTGTATACAACTCTTGTTCCTGATGTTGTTGTCAAGTCAATTTTAACGCAACAAGAGTTTTGAACTAAAAGGGGCAACTGGGTTGCTAAGATTCAAGAATATGACATGGAAATCAAGCCCACTAAGTTGGTTCATGGAAAAGGTCTATGTCAGTTGATAGCTGACAAAAAATCAATTGATGAAGTGGTGTTGGAAAATGAAGGTATGAATCAAGATCTTCCCAAGGTTCTATTTGTCAGCACCACTGATGAGTGGTATTCTGATATAGCATATCTCTTAACGTATGGAGATTGTCTTGCGCACTTGTCACATAATGAAAGGCGAACCTTGAAGCTTAAAGAGATGAATTTTGTCCTATGGGACAATGGTTTGTATAAGAAAGGTTTAGATGGTAATTTCATGCGCTGCGTGGACAAACAACAACAAGTAAGATTACTTCAAGCTTTTCATGATCTTGCTTGTGGTGGACACTTTTCTGCCCCTGTCACTTCACACAAAATCTTGCGTGCTAGATACTATTGGCCAACATTGTTTAAGGATATATACAGTTGGGTTCGCAAATGTGAGCAATGTCAGCAATTTGTGGGTAAGCCTAAGTTAGCTTCACTCCCTCTTAAGCTATTTGTAATTGAAGAGCCCTTTCAACAGTTGCAGGTCACATATACATTCTCACAGTGACATATTACTTCACTAAGTGGGTGGAGGCAATTCCAACTAAGCAAGCTACTTCAGCGGTGGTTTGTTAATTTTTAAAGAACAACATCGTTACAAGGTTTGGTGTTCCTCATAAGATAGTAACTGATAATGCTTCATGTTTTTCATCTTATGAGATCATTGACTTTTGCTTTGATTATGGTGTTACCTTTTCACAATCATCTGACTATTATCCGCAAGGAAATAGTCAGGCCGAGTCAAGCAACAAGAATCTAGTTACTATTATGAGGAAGCTTGTTGATGAGAGACAATGGACTTGGCATAAAGCTCTTTATGATGCACTATGGGTGAATCGTATAACTCCAAAAAGAGCAATCAATATGTCACCTTTTCAACTTCTGTATGGGTTCAATACCGAGATTCCTATCACTGTGGAACTTCCAACATTAAAGTTCGCAAAGGTCGTTGAAGATGAAACCTATCAATTAGATTCACTTGATAAGAGGATTATGTTTCTTTCTCAGTTGGAAGAAACAAGAACAAAAGTGGTGGATAGGATTGCCGCACACCAAAGCCAAGTGAAGGTGTTATTTGATAAGAAAACAACTTCTTGTGAGTTATCTGTTGGTGATCAAGTCTTGTTATGGGACAAGAGGAGGGAACCAAAGGGTTTGCATGGAAAGTTTGCCTCCTTATGGAGAGGTCCCTTCACTATACATGAAATATGTGGCGAGCATAGATACATACTTGCATATGCAGATGGTACCCCGTTCTCGCTACCTCACAGTGGAGAACATTTGAAGCTCTTTACTCAATGAAGAGAAATCTAAAAGGAAGTTGTACTTATTGTAAAATTTGTATAGTTTTTTTTCCTTTTAGTCTTTTCTTCGCCTGACTCTATAGCCCAATGGATACATGCACTCAGAGTTCTAGATTCTACAAGCTTCAAATGGAGTAGCTTGTTCCCCAGTCTGAGCCAGTTGTTGTCCTCGATTTCAGTGCGGCCAAAATCATGAGGTAACCCTACGAAACTAGTATGTTTTGTACCTCATGTCCTCCGGGAGAGCTTGACCAACTCCATCAGTTAGCTCGTTTTGCTTTCCGCTTCTTGTTTTTATTATTTTTAAGTTCTTTTATTTTTGCAGTTTTACCTGCAGGTCGGACTTTAAAGTTCGACCTGCAGGGTTTTCTCTATTTGAAGAATTGCACATTGGACTTTAAAGTCCGATGTGCAATGTTTTGATTATGTCCCTGCAGATCAAACTTTAAAGTTCGTCCTGCAGGGTCTTTGCTCCTACACATCGGAATTTAAAGTCCGATGTGCAAGTTGTTTGTAATGACATGCATGTAGGACTTTAAAGTCCGAATGACAAGGGGTTTTAGTCTTGCATGTCAGACTTTAAACTCTGATATGCATGACACACTTAATCATTAATGAGGGAATTAATGATTATTTTGGGGGTTATTTATGAGGTTTTTGGTTTTAATCCCTCATTTCATTTTTGCAAATCTTTTCTCCGCGCGTGCCCTCCTTCTCCTTTCTTGTGATTTCATCCCCAAATCTCCTCGCGAAGTCATCAGATTTTCTTCGGTCGCGTGGATTAAGGTAGGTTTTTATTCTTTCGGGTTTTTTCTTTTGCTTCACCTTTCTTATTTTCTTCTTCATCATTCCTTTGGGTTTCCATTTGTTGGAGTACATCATATTTTGAAATCTGATTGTTCTTAACCTTCCCTTTGAGGTCAAGGGCACATCGGACTTTAATGTCCGATTGCCCTTTGATTTTTTTTGTTCATCTTCCTACCTCTCTTTCCTCGCCTGCATGTCGGGTTTCAAATCCCAACATGCAGGTGAAGGTAGACATCTCTGCATATCAAACTTTAAAGTCTGATATGCGGGAGATGCCCTCTTGCTAACAAGTCGGGTTTTAAAACCCGACATGTTAGCAAGAGGGTTAAACCTCACATATCGGACTTTAAAGTCCGATATGTGAGGTAAGTTTGTCTGATTGACATGTCGGGTTTTAAAACCCAACATGTCAATCGGTTGTCCTTCCCCAGCACATCAGACTTTAAAGTTTGATGTGCTGCACATCAAACTTTAAAGTCTGATGTGCTAATTACTTTTTTAACCTGCACATCAGACTTTAAAATCCGATGTGTCGATGGCTTTTCCCCAACTTGCACACCGGAATTTAAAGTCCGATATGCAAGGAAGATGTTTTACCATTGCACATCGGACTTTAAAGTCCAATGTGCAAATTTTTACTCCTAAAGTGCAGGTTAGACTTTTTTCCCCGACCCGCCAGTTTTTACCAATTTTGTTCGCCAGCTCGTTTGACTCCGAATTTTTGATCCAGTTGATAAAATTTGGTTTTCTAATGATGACGATTGTTGAAGAAGCTAATCCTCGATGTTGATTGTAGTAATTTGCAAATGTCAAGGCCTCCTCACAATAAATTAGAGCTTTCTTCCAGTCAATTGGAATCCTCACCAGGCAAGTCATCAGCAAAGAAAATGAAGTACAAGTATGACAAATACTTGAACATGTACCCAGAAAGCTCAGTAGATTCCAACATCAAAGAGATCAGGGATATAGAGATCGGTCATGTTAACATGCAGGAGTTTATTGATTGATTTCAGAAAGCTCCTTCTCGCCTAACAAACTTGATCAGATCTAAGTTGCATAAATATGCTTCTTTCCCCGTCGCAGCTCATGATCCAGACTTTGTACTTGCAGTGGTGGATCATTTCGATCCAAATACAAGACAAGTTAAGGATGTTGATCAAAATGTGGTTATGAAATTGGACAATGTTTTCTTTAACAGTGTATTCAAGGGTTCTTCAGTCGAGGAAGTGGCTGATATTTCTCAAGAAAGTGCTCAGGAGTATTATGAGAAAAATGAGGTAAAATGCAAGAAAGTAATTCATATAGTTTACCTCTCTACTGCTAGAAACTCTACTACTTATAGATGGCCTAAATATTTCCATAGAAGTGACTTCAATGATGAATACAATCATATGGTCACCATGTTGGCATGAGTGAAAGGTTTGAAAGACTCGTTATTTCCAAAACTGGATGTGTTATTACATGAATATAATCAAGAAAGGAGTTGCTAGGATTGATTGGGGTGAGCAGATCAGTGATGCACTCTGCTCACAATTGAAGGAGGTTAAGGTAACATTGAAATTTTATATGACCTCGTACCTGGTATATGCAGCTGCTTCCATGAGGAAATATCCAAGTTTATCTACAAAAGGTGATAGGAGGTTAGTGTCTGTCTGGAATTATTATGATCAACTCACGATCCATAATCAAGGGAACCATTTCAAAAGAGTTAATGATGCTTTCTTTTTTGTATGGAAGTGCATGTTTGACAAAGACTTGTAGAATAAAAGGCGCTCAGAGGTGGCATATAACAGGGTTTCTCATTTTCGATGTGTTTTTCTTCAGTTCCCAACATTCACTTACATCTAGATAGGATGTTTCACAGGAGAACCTTTCATTCTACCAAGATATCCATCTAACAAGATTGTACTCATGGAGTTGTGTCAGCAACTGATTTTTGTGCATGAAAAGCAATCACAAGCAAATAAGACTGGATTGAAGTTCCCAGAATCTATTGGTCGATATTCGGTTTTAACTAATCCCAAGGCCAAGAACATAGAAGAAGAGATGCAATGGAATACTATGAGGAGGTTCAAAGAATAGAATAATTTTGATTTTGGTGGCATGAAGAATAAGCTCAAAATAAACTACACCCATGTTTTTAGGTTTGAAGATGTATGGGTGGATTCCCAAGATGAAGAAGACATAAGAAGAATGGATTTCAGTCGTCTTATCCTAGAGCAGATTGAAAATATGGATCTAGAAAAAATCCCAATGACCATGGAGGATACCGATGATATAGTAGACCCAGTCTATTATGAAAAGAAGATTGTTGATTCACCACTCCCACTGGTGCAATGGTCGAAGGAGAGTAAGTCTATTACTCAAATAATTTCCCCCATTTTGGCAAATACTAATGCATGGTTGTTGAAGAAGAATCTTAGAATGAAACAAATTCCTGCTAGTTTTGGAGATGATGACAATAGTGATGGTCCAGTTGGTAAGACAGCTACGACCAAAACAAGGACCAGGAGAAAAGCAGATTGGCAAGAACCATCCTTAGCTCCTGCAATCCAATCTAAGGGAAAAGAATCCAAAATTAAATTCACAGTTAAGGGGTCTAAACAAGGTGATTCGTCTTTAGAAATGCAAGAGACAACCACAAAAGAGTCAGAGCAGTAGTCTACTGAAGAGACTGAGAAAGAAAAGGAGCCGGAAGAAGGTGAAATTCCTCATCAAGAGGAAGCACAAGTTGAAGAGCCAACACATCATGTCGAGATTAATGTCTCTACCACCTCATAGGCGCCAACCCATCCAGAAGTTGTTATTTATTCCATTGAAACTGACTCAGATCAAGAGGATGAGGGATTTGATGATGAGGAGTTAGATATGGACATGACACAGTCAGAAGCCACTCAACAGTTTTTCACATTATCCAATTTTTCAAGTTTGGATGATATTCCTTCAACCACCGTTGAATCTTCAATGTTGGATTTTCCTGAGGCCATGGAACAAGCATTTGTGTAACAAGAGATGATGACTTTACCTTCTACAACGGTCATAACAGAAGTTCCACCTCTAGTAAGTACATAAATTATTTCCACTACACCTTCCACTCTCTCATCTGTGGTTGTAGCTGAAGAGGTGTCATTAGCAGCTATTGTTACTACATCAGCTATCATGTCATTGGATACTTCCGCTTTGATACCAATAACAACATCCACAACCGCTGCAAGTTCAAGCCAGTTTGCTCTTGAATTACCAATTGGTACTCAGCAAGAAGCTACTACTCCACCCACCAATCCAGAATTACCACCTTGGATGGAGGTAGTAGCACTCAAGAGAAAGAAATGGGTGATTTCACCCTATGAGTTTGATTTTGAGAAGTTGGTTCCTCCAAAGCCCAAAGGTACAAAAAAGCTGAAGATTGTTTCTCAAGTATTAGTAGATCCAACTACTAAGAGGAAATATGTTGAGGTCATGGTGTCGTCATCTGATAAAAGTAAAGATAATATACAACCTGAGGACTATACCATGCAAACCGTAGAACTTGGAGTGGAAACGCATGAGAGCATTAAGCTGGATTCTCAAACTGCTTTGGACTCTTTATTGCAGAGATTTGATCAGGAAAGAGATGAGAAGAATGAGTTAAAATAAAAGTGTGAGCAATTAACCAGTGTTCTTCTCAAGGTTACACAATCCTCCCAAGAAATTGAGTCTATTGGTTCCTCAATAGATACTGAGGCTCTAAAGAAAGTTGAATAGGTGGGAGTCAAGGGCTGAGTAGTAGATGAGTGGATTGCATGGTTGAAATCAGAGGGGTATCATCTTCTAAGTTCAATGATTGGGTTATTGGCTGATTTTGAAGTAATTCAAAGTCAAATGCAAAATATCAAGACTTCATTATCTCAAGAAAATGAAGATATTGAGAGGAGTGCAACCCTTTGGAGAAAAATGGAGGACTTCAGAATAGATGTCCTCATGGAGAATAAAATAGTTCCCAAAAGAGAAAAATATATCCAAATATTGTCATTGTTGTCTCATAAAAAAGAGACAATAAGATTGATGATTGCATAACTAGATCGAGAAAGGAAGGAAGCTGATGATGAGATTGATCTCATTTCTGCTAGAATTGTTGACATTCCTTGCTATCTATATGATGATAATCAGAATCTTGTTACTAGTGATGCCATCACGCAAGACTTTCTTTCTCTAATGGATCACTGCACGGAACAAGATTTCTCTCTAAGTGCATTTTATAAGTTACTGGAGATTCAAGTTAGTTTTGAGGTCCTTGCATCCATGTTGAAAGATGGAAAAAAGAAATATGTGAAGGCTAAGGATGCAATTTCCCATGTTCGTGTTATCACAAATTCTACCCCAATACTGGAAAAAGTTGAGATGGAGGCCATCCTGACTAAGTTCAAATAATTCCACAAATCTAATGAGGAGGAGAAAGATGAATAAAGTGTCCCCTTTGTGATAATTAGTTTAAGTTAGTGTTACATTCAAGAAAGACTTTGTGCTTCTTGCTTGTAAAATTTGGTATAGTTTGTTGGATTAATTCGTTCATTTCTTTAAGTATCAACAGTGATAGGGAAATTGTAACAAAGTGGAGGGAGAATATATAGAATCTGAAAAAAGAGAGTTATATGCACGAAACTAACCCACAGATTTTAATTTCTTGTTAATTATAGAAGAAATTTCAAAGGGAAACCTCCCCTTGATGAGAGGAGAGATTAATTTCTCAACATAGTTGTGTGTGAATCATATATTTTGTCATTGGTACACTAGTGACAAAATATTCACCCAACAAAACAGACATGCAAAATGAATCATATTAATCTCAAAGATTAATTAATAGAGAACGAGTGTCATATATTACTTCTAAACACATATCTACATGATTCCTACATCCAATTAGATTTCATTTATCAATTCAGGTATTTAAAAGGTATGTGGAAATACTGATAGACATTTCTTAAGAGGCTATCCTTATTTACAATACATTTGCCAAGTATAGAAGGATATGCTCAAGCTAGATGGAAAGCCTAAAAATGTTTTACACAATGATAACTTGTAAGGTGTTCATGAAGTTTTCATACAATAATCACAAAATGATAGTCTAAGGATATGATTGCCTACTCACAAGAAACATATCTCAATACCAAAATTCTAGTATTAATAGCTAATAATAATAAAGAAGTAAAACAAGTTGCAAATCAATATATGCAAACAATCTGGGTTAGGGATTTTACCCATCTATCCAACTCATGTGACCTAGGCATCATGCCCATCTCATCACCCTATAACTATGCGACCTAGGCATTACACCCATCCTGTCACATTTAATTATATTACCTAGGAATTACACCCATCTCGTCACATTTAGTTATGCGACCTAGGCATTATGCCCATCCCGTCACATTGTTAATGTCATGTCCATATTAAATTTATAATATATCTCAAAATACCATCACACAAAACTAAGACGTGCACCTACTTCATTCCATGTCATTCATGTATGTGGTTATATCTCTATACAATTATTTATGCATTGAATATCATGTCACCACATTCATAGCAATGTGCATGCTACCAACATTCACAACATCAAATATGCCAAGCTATACCAAGGACATCTGAAATTATAAGGCTTATTTTCAATCCTATCATTACTATAATTTTTAGGATTGGTATACAATCTACTTTCTTGAATAAGATCAACACAAAATATAACAATTTAAGTATCATTACATGCAACTATGCACTCACTCATCTTGCAAATGTCTTCCCATTTCATCACACAAGAAAACATATGTGAGGAAAAATTTCTACCACATCTACATGACATGTGATTTTTGCATTGGTTAGACCCCTTTGGAATATCATATGTAGAAAGACTTTTGTGATCACAAGATATGATACACATGATTACTTATATTAAATTCTCACATAACAAGTCCAAGCAAGTAGGTCATGATACATGGGCATTAAATACTTTGACTTATAGGGAATGAATACCCTTTAGCTAAGATTTCAACACACATGACCAGTATATCATAAATGACAAGCTATACTATAGTGACATTCACATTCTTACGAGTGCAACATAACAAATGCGCTAGGCCACATCACCCAATACCCTATGATAAAGGATTTATAATATGAACTTTACTACTATGTAGAGTAGGAACAACACAACCATAATTCATGAAAGAATAGGCTTCCCATAATGTCATAAGGTAATAAATATCACAAGTTATAGATTACAAGGAGCAAAAAAATTTAGGGATATAAGTTTCCAACCTATTAATCTAATATGATAACCTTATGTATCTTTCACATATGAATACTTTCATTCTTATGATGAGTGATTATCTTCCAACTAATACAATAATATAATAATCTCAATAATCTAATGCATAAAATCCATTTTGATTTATTTCTCACACTACTGCAATTCTTTTATAATTCAATTTATAGTACTCAATTAAAAGCCATTCAATAGCATATTAGTCAAATCAGACATACAACTCAATCATGTAATCAAGAAGCCAATGAGGGCATACGAGTCCACTCAAAATTTATTATTATTTAGACTAGCCAAGGTTAAATCATCTAGGAGACCATCTTTCCAGAGACACTCCTCAACACGCATAAATCTAAGAAATCCTTTGCAAATAATAATTTATCAAGCGTTACTAGATAGACCCACAAGACAAGGCATGTCCTATCTCAATTGTGTGACCTATCCTATGTTACGTTTACATAAAGGTTTGAAACAATGACACACATTGCCTTATTTAAATTTACAAGTCCTTCCAGTTTCTTCCAAATGTTCATTGAGGATAAGTTTTAGCATAGTGGTCCCCACCACAAATATAACACCCGTCTCAAGGTCCCTTCGATTTGTTAGACTTATTCCACTTAGGTTCATTCTTGTTGTTGTTATCACGACAAGTCCTCTTATTGCTTCCACGCCATTTCCTTCCGACTCTATCTCCAATATGGTTGTCTCTATTGATGTTCTTGGTCTGATGATTATTGTTTCCATGTTGTTGAATCATCCTCTTCAATACTTCTCCCATAGCCAAAAATATAGCCAATGGGACATAGATCATGCTTCCTTCTTGGTTTTGGTTCCTATTTTGGTCTTTCTTTCTCTTGATCTCTTCCTCTAGGAGTTGTAACATGTCCCTTAGTTGAATAAGGGAGCTATGAATTTGGTCATGTAGAGTCATAAACTTGTGACCCTAGCGATTTTTGATCGCATTAGGGTCCACATGCATGCCAAATCAAATCCCCTAGCCTGATCGGAGACCGAAGACTACTCAACCCTCATAATTTGTTTCTCCTTGGCCTCTGCACCACCCTGTTTGCACCCTTCCCTGGAGAAAGGGGCAGGACAAGGGCGTGGTGCCCCTATCTATTAGGGTTTCAAGTAGATCCAAAGCAAATATGAACTAACAATTATATGCAGATTTAAATACAAAAGATAAAGAAATAAAACAGGACATAGATAACACAAAGATTTAACGTGGTTCACCCAGAATGGGTTACGTCCACCATACATAGTCATGCAATCTTTCTTATTATCCAGCAAAAATAGTACATCAAACTTACAATGCCTTAAGCATCCCAGCCACTTATAACATGCATTTTTTAGGGCAAAAACAAAGTCAGCCTTTTTAGGGTTTTCTCGGGGGCTCCCGCCCCTGAACCCTCACTTTTCTCGAGGGTTGTTGCCCCTGAACCCCTGCCCGGGGCTCGGCCCGGCCCCAGACCCCGGCAAGGATACGTGTTGAGTGTATAGTACTTTTCTGATCAGTCACCACATTTCAACAATCTCCCACTTAGAGACTGATCAGGCTCCACACCGAACAATCTCCCACTTGGAGACTGATACTACACGACACCACTGTACATGCAACATCCACTGGATAAAACACTGGGACTCGACTAGTATAAATTCCACAATTATCAATCAAGAAGACCAATAGAAACTGATGAAGAAATCAGCTTCTCCTGTGGAACTGCCTTCGTGAACATATCGGCAGGATTCTCACTTGTATAAATCTTCTCAAGCCGTCACTGACCCTCCTCCAAAACAGTCCGGATGAAGTGGTAACTGAGCTGAATGTGCTTTGTCCTTGAATGAAAAGCAGAGTTCTTTGCAAGATGAATGGCACTCTAGCTATTAGTATACAATGGGCGATCCTCCTGTGTTTGATCCAATTCCTCCAGAAAACATTATAACCAAATCATCTCCTTACTGGCATCTGTAGCAGCAACATACTCAGCTTCAGTGGTTGAAAGTACAACAACCTTTTGCAGCCTAGAAATCCAACTGACTGCAGTTCCCCCTATAGTAATAACATACCCTGTAGTACTCCTCTGTGAATCAATATCACCCGCCAGATCAGAGTCAACAAATCCACTCAGAGAAGCATTAGTTCCTTTGAAACATAATGCCTTCATAGTGGTTCCTTTCAAATACCGAAGAATCCATTTCATAGCATTCCAATGTTCCATACCCGGATTACTCATAAACCTGCTCACAACTCCCACTGCATGTGCAATATCTGGCCTTGTGCATACCATTGCATACATCAGACTGCCAACAGCTAATGAATATGGGATGTTAGACATTTTATTAACCTCTTCCTGTGCCTTTGGGCACATCTCCTTAGTCATTTTGAAATGACTAGCCAAAGGTGTACTAACTGCTTTTGCATCCTGCATGTTAAATATTTTCAACACCTTCTTTATATACTCACTTTGGGACAAATTCAAGGTTCTATTTTTCCTGTCCCGTGTAATCCTCATACCAAGAATTTCCTTAGCTGCACCCAAATCCTTCATAGCAAATGACCTGGCTAATTTCTATTTAAGATCATTTATATGTTGCATGTTAGACCCAGCAACAAGCATGTCATCAACATAAAGCAATAGGATAATATAACTGCCATTATCAAATCTCTTAAAATATACACAATGATCAAAATGACATCTATGATAACCGTGTTCAGCCATCAAACTATCAAATTTTAAATACCATTGTCGGGGTGCTTGCTTTAGGCCATACAGACTTTTCTTCAACCTGCACACCAAGTTCTCCTTACCTTTGACCTCATATCCCTGTGGTTGCAACATGTAAATTTCCTCCTCCAAATCTCCATGGAGAAAAGTTGTTTTCACATCTAATTGTTCAAGATGTAAATCATCTACAGCCACAAGAATAAGTACAGTTCTAATTGAAGTCATTTTTACAACTAGAGAAAATATTTCATCATAATCTATACCCTTTTTCAGTGCAAAACTTTTTACCACAAGTTTGGCCTTATATCTTTTCTGACCTCCTTCCTCCTCCTTCAGGCAATAAACCCATTTGTTAGGCAAGGCTCTTTTTTCTGTAGGTAAAGGGACTAAGTCCCAAGTCTTATTTTTCATCAAGGAGTCCATCTCCTCTTTCATGCATAGCTCCCACTGTTGTTTGATATCCACCTGCATTGCTTCTTCATATTCTTCTGGTTCACCAGAATCAGTTAATAATATAGAATACAAAGAAGGAGAAAATCTTTCAGGGGGTCTACTTGACCTCGTAGAACATCTAACACTTGCAGGAGTTTGTGGGACATTCTGTTGTTGTTGAGCATCAAGTACCTATGGCATTTCATTTTCAGGAATCTCATCCAACACCACATATTCTTGCTTGTCCTGTTCATGCTTCTTTTCCTGCATCTATTCTTTATACATAACCTTCTCATTTAATATAACATCTCTACTTCTAGTTATTTTCTTATTTTTAAAATCCCATAACCGATAGCCATATTCATCTATCCCATATCCAATGAAGGTACATTTATGAGATTTAGCATCAAGCTTGGTTCTGTTTTCTTTATCAACATGGACAAAAGCTTCACAACCAAAGGTTTTCAGAAAAGAATGATTTACCTTTTTACAAGTCCATGCCTCCTCTGGAATACCACCATCCAAAGGGGTTGAAGGTCCTCTATTTATCAAATAGACAGTAGTATGTACAACATCTACCCAAAAATATAAGGGCGATCCAGCATGCAATCTCAAGCTCCTCGCGCGTTCCATGATAGTCCTATTCATTCTCTCTGACACACCATTTTCCTGTGGAGTTCCTGGAACTGTCTTCTGCTTTCTAATCCCATTTAAGGAGCAGTAATCTTCAAATGCTTTGTTGCAATACTCACCTCCATTATCCGATCTGAGACACTTCAACTTTTTTCCTGTCTCATTCTCAACCAAAGCTTTCCATTTCTTAAAAGTTTCAAAAACATCTGATTTTTGTTTTAGGAAATATACCCATGTTTTTCTGGTTGAGTCATCAATAAAAATAACATAATAACAAGAGCCACCAAGAGATGATACCTGAGTCAGTCCCCATACATCTTGTAGCATCCTAAAATTGCGACACTTGAAATTTCGACCGCATTTGGGTCTTCACGATGGCGACGCAACACGCAACCTGAATGGAGACCCCGAAACTTGCTCATGACACTGAAAACTGCATTTTCTTGCACCCTAGCCTGAACCTCCTTTGCACCCTGCTGTCCCGGGAGGTGAGACCAGAGCGCCCAGTGCCCTGGTCCTTCAGGACCAGGGCGCCCAGCAGCGCCCTGGTCCCTGGCCCTATTTTGGGCCCGGTTTCCTATGGGGCTTCGGGTCCTTTTGTTTGCAATTTGGAAAATAAACTTTCCTGGTCGGCCTAAGGTCGGGAAAATCAGTCTATTAACCCTAATTGGCAAGTATATAAACTACATTTGCCTCTCCCATTTGGGTAGAAGAAGGACATATGTGTACAAGCATGGAAACTATACTCAAGCATTCAAGCATTCAAGCATTCCTTCAAGTAATTGATCATTTCAAGTCTCCATTCAAGGCTAAGTGTTGCATTCAAGACAAGGATTCAACCATTGAAGAGGAGATCACATACTAAAACATACAACATACAACATACAACAAACAACAACATCTATACCTTCGCATATAAGGATACAAACATCCTTACAACAAGGTATTAGTACTTGTTTTACATTACATTTACAGCATTTCTCATTTCTTGGTTAATTCCAAAACCGGGGTTTGACCTAAGGGCAAACCCCTAATCCCTAACCCCCCAATCGTCTTCTCTTTTCTGTGTGTAGGTTGCAGGTACGCGGCTGAAATTGAAGATCTGGAATCCTTGTGTAGAGACGAACAAATCCCCCTTCGTTTCGCGGATTTTTCAGAGGACCGTGTGCACGTCGGGCGCCATCGTCCTGTCAACTTTTGCTCAAATTTGTAGGACAGCACCGTATCGACATTTTACTGCTAATTCCAGGTCTGCAGCTTCATCCTATATCCCTAACTCAGTTTATAAGCGAATCTTTCTCACTTTCTATGCATGCCTAGCTTAATTCTTCTATCAACATTCTTTACAAAAGAGGGTATCCTTGCTATCACAACCCTTGAAACTCATATAGAATCCAATCTTGCATTGCGTGGGATTGGATCTTGTGGGTTTCAACCCCTCTTTTGAATGTAAAGTCTCCCAATTGAAAACCATCAACCCTAGTGACTCTCCCTTCTCTCTCCTCGGAGTTGGGGAGGGGAGAACGACTAGGGTTCGATTATTTTCCGCTTTACATTTTGGTGAACCCGATGTGAACATCCTTTCTGATTATTCATAGTTAGATCTGAAAATTGGATTCCTTGATTACATTTCCATGTTTGATCTTTTGCAAAATTTTAGAGGTTAATTGCATAAAAACCCTAAATTTTCTTTTTAAGTAATTAAACTTGTGAAATGTTTAATTGTTAAATGCTTGTTTCAGATCTGCCCTTCTATTACAAATTGTCAATTCATATTTGTGCATTAATTTTGAAAATTAAGTGGTTAAGTGTCAAAACCCTAATTTGTGAAACCCTCTTGATTCAACCTTTGTCCGACAATTTCACTGAACAAAACATTTCCAAATCAGCTGTAACTTTGGATTCCGCAATAAAATCATAATATCTTTCATCCCTGAAAATTTGGAAAAAAGTTGCGAGGACCGTGTGCACTCCGAGCGCCATCGTCCCCAACATTTTTTCCGAAATTTCGGGAGCTAGATCTTACTGTATTTTTCTGCTAAAATCCAGAATTTTGGCTGATTTTATCAATTTTAACACTTTCAAAATTAAAGTCAAAGTTGGTCTAGTGATTGCTTGGATTGAGGCTTCTAATCATTCAAAAATTGTTGAAATTGAAATTTGTGTCAAAATTGTGTTTCTTACAGTCCTAAATCTGAAAAGTGTGTTATCATTCATTCGAAATTTCAGTGATTCATTCAAATTTTTGCAATTTGTGACTTTTGAAATTAAGTGCTTAATTACAACAACTTTGATTTCCGCTTTCAGAATTGAATTTTGCGTGAAATTGAGACAATTTTCAAAGTTAAAAACTTGCATTGCTTTTGGTATTCCCTCTAAAATCATAAAATTCAAAATTTCAGTTTCTCTCTCTTTTTCAAAATTCAAATTTTGCATTTTTCGACAATCTTGGTAGGGTTCAATTTTGAGATTGCAACTTTAATTTGGCCTATCTACAGATCGTAAAATCACTCAATTTTTTCAGGTTAGCTGTAAAATCATCATACTTTTCATCCTTGCAAATTTCAAAAAAAGTTGCGAGGACCGTGTGCACTCCGAGCGCCACAGTCCCGGACAATTTTTCCGAAATTTCGGGAGATTGCCCTTATTGTATTTAACAGCTTAAATCTAGAAGATTGGTTGGTTTTACTGAAATTTGCTACCTCTAAAATTCAAAATCTTCTCTCTTTCTTTAGTGCATGAGTTTTACAACAATAAGCCCTACCTACACTATTCCCGTTAGACGAAGCCTTAGAATTAAGTCTTTCCAAGGTTTAATTACTGAGGAGATGGAACCTAATTTGAATGGTCTTTTTAACGAGGACATGGGTAATTCCTCTAATCCTCTTAATGATGAAGAAGCTCTCCATGAGGTTTCTGTAGAACAACTTTCAAAATTGGATAACCAATTTGATGATTTTCGACAGTGGATGTCTCAAGAATACCCTGATAGTCAAGCTCTTCCTTTAATTGAGGGTCTAAAACGTATGCTTCAAAGTGATAAGAATGGAATTGATATTTTGCATGGTATTGCACACATTGTGGATTCAAATGTGATGCCTATGAAAATTTGTGCCAAAACCTTAGGTTATACACAACCTCCTACTCAAGACAATCATTCTATTCCTTTGACGACTCCTATTGCTAGTATACCTACTTTTACATCAAATATAATGACTACTTCAATACAAGACATTCCCCCTGTGATCAATAGTCATGGGGGCAATCCCTCTTCTTCAATCAACCCTCTTCCTTGATTCAATCCAACTTCTTCATTCATTCCTTCAGTGAGTATTCCTCTTATATCTCCACAAATGAACATGACACAAGGGGGCAATTCGTTTTCCATTCCTCCTTGTAGTGTTCCTCCTGTCCAATCATCTCCTATGACTAACTATCATAGTGTCCCACCACCTTACTCTCTACCTTCTTTCAATAACATAACACCTCCATCACAATCTAACACGTCTAATATGAACTCTTCGACTGAAGCGACCATTAACAATCTTGCACAAACTGTCTCTTCTTTACAGCAACAAATTGCCTCTATGAATCAATCTAAGTTTAGTGTGCCCACATTTGATGTTGCGAGCCCACTTTCTCTTGATATTGTTCGAGCTATTCCCCCTAAACATGTTGAAATTCCACATTTGGAGCTTTATAATGGTAAGGGTGATCCTCTAACACATGTTAAGACTTTTCAAACAATATGTACTGATCTTGCTTATGACCAAAGGTTGCTTGCAAAACTGTTTACTAGAACATTAAGAGACAAAGCTCTACAATGGTATTGCTCGTTGCCTTCTTATTCTATTACTTCTTTTGAACAACTTGCAAATGCTTTCATTCAACAATTTCAAAACAATATAAGTCCTAAAGTTACTTTGATTGATTTAATGCATTGTAAACAAGGTGTTAAAGAAAAAGTGATTGATTTCATTGGTAGATATAAACATTTGTATGCTCAAATTTCTTTTCCAGTGCCTGACAATGATATTCAAAGAATCTTTATTTCTAATTTACAAAAAGATATTAGAGAAAAACTCCTGTTTTCTGAGTTTACTTCTTTCCAATAGTTGTGCGTAACTCTTCACAATTATCAACTGACTGTGAGTCAAATGGAACAATCACATCCTATGGCTCCGAGTGATAAGCGTGATAGCAGTCAACAACCATTTGGGAAGTTTAAACCGAACAGAGATTCCATCAAATTAAATGAAAACATCATCAATAACAATGTGAATGCAGCATCAGGTGTGCCTCCTATTTCTAAGTTTTTCAAGAAAGAAAGAAAGTATACTCCTTTGAATGAATCATTGCATAGTATTATGAATAAGTTATTGGAACAAAATGTGCTTACCCTTCCTCCTATAAGGCAAATTGATCCTGCAAAGATTACTTCACCCTATTTTGATAACAAATCTTTTTGTCAATTTCATCGTCAACCTGGGCATGATACTGAAAAATGTTTTGCTTTAAAGGGGAAAATTCAAGATTTGATTGATAATAATACTATCTCTGTTTCTGGAGTGAATGATAAAGGCAACACATCTGTAGCTCCTCCTAACCAAAATCTTCAGATTTTTACTGATCCATTGCCTTCTCATACCTCTAATGCGATTGATACTACTGATTCCTCTGTCTCACCTGATGATCTTGTGTCTATGACTCCGAATGTGATTAACTTTGTGGAGCAATAGAAAATCCCTAAGGAACCTTCCATCACATTTGATTCTAGTGAAACTATCAGGGCACCTGATGGTCCTTTATATATAGTTGCAAAAGTCAAAAATACACCTTGTCCTGGAGTGCTTATTGATCCTTCTTGCATGGTTAATGTTATTACTGAAGAATTTCTTTTTACTTTGCAATTGAATCAAGTGATCTATGACAAAACAGATGTGATTGTGAAACTATTTGATGCATTTTCTTCTCCTGCAATTGGTTCTATTACATTACCTATTGAGGTCCATAACAAATCCCTTGATGTAGACTTTGCTATTATTCCATCATCTGAACAATTTTGTGTGAAGCTAGGATATCCTTGGCTATCTTCCATGAAAGCTATTGCTTCTCCTATTCACAAGTGTTTGAAATTTCCCCATAATGGTGAAGTTGTTACTGTCAATCATAGTCTCTTTAAACCAGCTGAAAGAACTTCTAGCGTTCCTATTGATTAATTTTGGCCTAAACAATTCCAATCTCTTCCTCCGCAAAGTGATCATCTTTTCAGATCTTATCAAAAGTGGAAAAAAGACATGATCCTATCTCTAAGTGAACCTAGAACACCCAAACTTGACATTCCTATCATTCTTGAGAAGGAAGTTCTTCCTTTGAAAGATAAAACTAATGTCTTTCCTCAAGAAGATTCCCAACCCATCCCTATGGATGTGACTATGTCTATGTCTAATAAACCTTCTAAAAGTAGACCTATACCTCCTCGTCATGATGGACTTGGTCTTCTTCCTAAACCAAATATTCCTCCTTTATATGGAGCAGTTCCTCCTCCTTCCTTTTATAGAGAGAAGAGACCTTCTTCTTCTCCTATTATTCAACCTAAGAGACCACAACCTAAACACCCAAGTGATAAGGATGAGAACATTCCTCCTCCTCAATATTCGCAACTTCCTACTAAGACTAGACGAAATCGTTCTGCACGTGAACGCCGACGAAAGCGTCGTCTTAGAGCTCAGGCAGCTGCCTCTCAAACTTTGCAATCCCCAAAAACACCTTCAACAAGCATTATTCCATTTTCTCCTCAGCCGACGATTGAGCCGAAATCTCCTAAACATAAGATGCATGATGGTCTTGATCCTATGCGAGTTAAAGATCCTATTTTTATAAATCTTGATGATGATATAGATGAAAATGTTATTCATGATGAAAATGTTACTCCTGTTCATTCTGATAGTGAATATGAATATGTTGATGTTGATAACCATTTATCTAACGAATTTTCTAAAGCACTTATCCTAGCTCCTAGACAAGAACAATGTGGCTTGGAACATGAACATAGCCCTTGTTTGGATCTTGTGATAGCTCCATCTGCTGTGTTGGATGTTCCTCCTCTAGCATGTTTCCTACCTTCCCGAAACATTGATCAGCAAGATCGAGGGGTAGATGACGTGCTAGACTAGTTTCATTAGCATAGCAGATTCTCTCCTCCTCTCTTTTGTTACTTCTTCTATATGTTACTCTCATTCTTCTATTTGTTGTCCTTAGTGTTGTCTACTTGAGGACGATGCAAAGCATTGAGATCTCTCGATCTCTCTCATGTTGACTCAAAAGACACATGTGTTCCCTTCTTCTAGGTGACCTTCCTTGATTGGGGAATGAAGAACAATTATGCATACATACATATGATATACATGAATTATCATATAGCATACTGACCCCGAGAAAAGCGAAGTCACCTTGTGCTTTGTGTTTGGTGTCTATTATCCTTGGGCTTACCTTACACTTGGGGGCTAAATCCTTGTGATAACGTGCTCCTCTCCTTTCTCATTTCTTATATGTATCACTACCTTAAAGCAATCACCCCCGGTGAGGCGTGTGCGATCGCTTTAACGTAGGGGGGCATACATCCCGTTCATATCTTTTCAAGATACTTGAAAATTTCTTGACAAATTTAGCTTTGCCTTGAAAATTTTTGATATCTTTCCTGCATGACTCATAGTGAGGGAACCTTACTATTGATAGTCATGGTTCTCCGTCGTGATCTTCCCTTTTACTTTGTCAATCGAAGTCGTAAGATCCTTAGTCCATTGGGGGCTTGGTGTATCTTGCCTCCTTGACGTGGTGAAAGTTTTTCAATGTTGTTTCCTTGTACTTTACCGGAAGTATTGGCGTACGCTTATACTCCCGCTAAAGTGGGGGCTAAATGTAGCGTCCTAAAATTGCGACACTTGCAATTTTGACCGCATTTGGGTCTTCACGATGGCGACGCAACACGCAACCTGAATGGAGACCCTGAAACTTGCTCATGACACTGAAAACTGCATTTTCTTGCACCCTGGCCTGAACCTCCTTTGCACCCTGCTGTCCCGGGAGGTGGGCCCAGAGCGCCCAGTGCCCTGGTCCCTGGCCCTATTTTGGGCCCGGTTTCCTATGGGGCTTCGGGTCCTTTTGTTTGCAATTTGGAAAATAAACTTTCCTGGTCGGCCTAAGGTCGGGAAAATCAGTCTATTAACCCTAATTGGCAAGTATATAAACTACATTTGCCTCTCCCATTTGGGTAGAAGAAGGACATATGTGTACAAGCGTGGAAACTATACTCAAACATTCAAGCATTCAAGCATTCCTTCAAGTAATTGATCATTTCAAGTCTCCATTCAAGGCTAAGTGTTGCATTCAAGACAAGGATTCAACCATTGAAGAGGAGATCACATACTACAACATACAACATACAACACACAACAAACAAAAACATCTATACCTTCGCATATAAGGATACAAACATCCTTACAACAAGGTATTAGTACTTATTTTACATTACATTTACAGCATTTCTCATTTCTTGGTTAATTCCAAAACCGGGGTTTGACCTAAGGGCAAACCCCTAATCCCTAACCCCCCAATCATCTTCGCTTTTCTGTGTGTAGGTTGCAGGTATGCGGCTGAAATTGAAGATCTGGAATCCTTGTGCAGAGACGAACAGATCCCCCTTCGTTTCACGGATTTTTCGGAGGACCGTGTGCACGCCGGGCGCCATCATCCCGTCAACTTTTGCTCAAATTTGCAGGACAGCGCCGTATCGATATTTTACTACTAATTTCAGGTCTGTAGCTTCATCCTATATCCCTAACTCAGTTTATAAGCGAATCTTTCTCACTTTCTATGCATGCCTAGCTTAATTCTTCTATCAACATTCTTTACAAAAGAGGGTATCCTTGCTATCACAACCCTTGAAACTCATATAGAATCCAATCTTGCATTGCGTGGGATTGGATCTTGTGGGTTTCAACCCCTCTTTTGAATGTAAAGTCTCCCAAGTGAAAACCATCAACCCTAGTGACTCTCCCTTCTCTCTCCTTGGAGTTGGGGAGGGGAGAACGACTAGGGTTCGATTATTTTCCGCTTTACACATCTAAATGCACAAGCTCTAACTTCTCACTCTTCTTCTCTTTCCCAACCTTGAGAAATCTGACTCTTTTCTATTTGCCATAAACACAGTTTTCACATAACTCTAAATCAATCTTCTTTAGTCCTGGGAATAGATTTTTGGAGTGAAGGATTTTCATCCCTTTCTCACTCATGTGCCCAAGCCTATGGTGCCACATTATCGAATATGTTCTTGCAACATCTATTGTTGTTGTCCCTGCAGTAACTTTATCTGTAGCAGCTAGGGTAGAGTAAGTGTTACCAGTACACAGATATAATTTTCCTACCTTCGCACCTTTAGCTACTACTAATGATCCTTTACTGACCTTCCAGATACTGTCTAAGAAGGTAACTATACAACCTTCACTACCTAGTTGCCCTGCAAAAATTAAATTTCTTCTTAAGTTAGGAACATGTCTTACCTCCTGCAGAAACCAGTCATTTCCATTCTGCAACTTGATCTTTATCTTTCCTTTTCCAACAATTTGACAGGGCTCATCATCACCCAAATATACCTATCCAAAATCACCTTGAACATAATCTAGAAAATATTCTCTATGGGGTGTAGCATGAAATGAAGCCCCAGAATCTATTACCCAGGAATCATTAACATTATCCAAACATAAGATTAAAGCATCTTGTAAAGTATTACTTACAATATTAGCTTCCTTACTGTCATTTTCATTTTTGTCTACTTCTTTGTTTTTCTGAGACCAACAGTCTTTCTTTAGATGACCAAGCTTTCTGCAGTACTAGCAATCTTTCTTTCCTCTAGATTGAGAGCATCCTTTTTTTGACTTCCCTCGTGACTTCTCATTCCCAGGGCCTTTTCCTCTTTCCTTTGATCTTCCTCTATTCTCCACATTCAAAACACTACCCGATGATGTTGGAGTCTCACTTGTGCTTTTCCTTCGCATTTCCTCGCTTAGGATAACACCAACAATATCATCAAATACCAAAGTATTTTTACCAAAGACAGAGTTACTTATAGCCATAACCAAGCTATTCCAGCTTTCTGGCAAAGAACATAAAATCAAGAGAGCCCTAACCTCTTCTGCAAAGGTAATTTTTACCGAAGACAGTTGACTGGTAATTGTATTAAATTCATTTAAGTGCTCTGCTACAGATCCTCCCTCACTCATTTTCAAATTAAACAAACGCTTCATAAGAAATACCTTATTCGAAGTCGAGGGTTTCTCATACAACTTTGCCAATGTCGCCATCAAATCTACAGTCGTTTTTGCTTCTGTTATATTGAATGCTATAGACGGTGCAAGGCACAATCGAATGGATCCCAGTGCCTTTCTATCTAAAATGTCCCACTCTTCATCTGACATTGTGGTCACTTTCTTTGCCTTTCCTTCCAATGGCTGCCACAAATCCTTTTGATACAGGTAATCCTCCATCTGCATTTTCCATAACTGATAGTTTTGGTCGTTAAACTTTTCAACCTTGAATTTGGAATCCTCCATTGCTCCCACTCAAATCTGAGAGTCCTGCCAATTTACAGAAAACCTCACTCTAATACCAATTGTTAGGGTTTCAAGCAGATCTGAAGCAAATATGAACTAACAATTATATGCAGATTTAAATACAAAAGATAAAGAAATAAAATAGGACATAGATAACACAGAGATTTAACGCAGTTCATCCAGAATGGGTTACGTCCACCATACACAGTCATCCAATATTTCTTATTATCCAACAAAAATAGTACATCAACCTTACAATGCCTTAAGCATCCCAGCCACTTATAACATGTGTTTTTTAGGGCAAAAACAAAGTCAGCCTTTTTAGGGTTTTCTCGGGGGCTCCCGACCCCGAACCCCTACTCGGGGCCCGGCCCAGCCCCGGACCCCAGCAAGGATACGTGCTGAGTGTACAATACTTTTCTGATCAGTCACCACATTTCAACACTATCCCTACCCTATTTTGGGGCAGGACCCTTTCCTGAGCTTGCATTGTAGGTTGTGCAGTGAGCGGGAAAAATTCCCTGATGTCGACCTGTGATGAAAATCAGTTTCATTAACCCTAATTGACAAGTATTTAAGTTGAATTTTCTCTCTCATTTTGAGAAAGTGGGATAAGTTGGATGAGTGGGAAGTTTACATGAGATCAAGCATTCAAGAGCATTCACGCATTCAAGCATCCCTTTCAAGCATTGAGCATCTCAAGTCTCCCTTTGGTGCAGGGTACCCTCCTAACTCCATTTGTTGTTGAGTACTGAATAGGTTTTAGATCCTAGGTTGGTGTGTTCGATCAGTTTGGATTCCCTTGATGTAATAAAAAACCCATTTGTAAGGTCAATTGGCTCTAAGGTCATTTATAAACCTAGAGACCAAATTAGGCCATGGGGTTTATGTAGTGTAGGAAGAATGTTGATAGGTTTTTTTGAGTATTTCTAGGCCTAGGTTAGGTCTACAAAGTTCATTGGGGACTTTGGCATAGCGAAAAAGGTCAAAATGCAAAGTTGTAAAAAGTTGCTAAGCAACATTTCCACCGATTGTGGAAAAGAGGTTCTAATTGCCATAACCATTTGAAAATAGTTATAGAAACTAGGAGAAGGGATATTTAGGTCTTTGAGATCATCCTTGTTGGTGTTGGATGATATATGTAAAGATTTGGTGGAATGAGCAACAATAAAACTCAGATTTTGCCCAATTCCTGCAGTTTTCCATACAATACGATCTAACAAAGGATTTTATTTAATGAAATTTTGAATTGGTTGTATAGTGGTGAAAATTTAGGTTCTAATGCAAGGGTTCTAACCCCATTTGGCATCGTTTGGAGCGAGTAGTGGTTAGTTTTCTAAAAATTGTCATTCAAAACCCCGATTCATAGGGTTTCACCCAAGATGTGGCCCTAACTTGCAAATTCCATTGTGAAATTCAATGGACTTTTGGAAAATGCAAGTTAAGGGAGTGTACATTGAGATTCCAAAAGGGTGGAATCAGGGAGTGAGGGTTGGTGCAGTCACCACCAAGCCCTATGCTAAACAAGACAATGTGTTTAGTCTAGACTACAAGGAGGAATGAACAAACAACCACTAAGGGAGTGTATAGAGACTAGTTTAATGGTTGATTTGGTACATTAGAGGATAGGGGAATATGTCCAAATGATGATTTTAGTTTTTCAAACACACTCTCAAGTGGTTGCTTTGGAAAACAAACCTAATTATGCCTATTAGGTCTGTATCCACAGGAGGTGCTTAGGGGTGTTGGAGCAGAGTCAAACCTCAATCTCTTGGGGTTGGGTGTAACCCCCAAAAGGGTATTCAAATATACAAAATTTTCCAAGGATGTTTTTGAATAATTTTAAACAAAGTTGGAAATACCGATCTGGCAGGGCTACTAGAACTAGGCCTAAATAGAGGGTTCTTGACTCGGGTGCACAAAGGAGACTTCCAAAATTGATTGGAGGATTAGTGTGAGTTATCCTAGCTGTTAAACAATCTGAACCCTCCCTTGGAAGTGCAATTGGTGACTGCTTGTCATTAGTGTGTGTAGAACCCTAGTTGTGGGGTTGTATTAGACCTTGGACTAGGCATAGAGGTATGATTTTTTGGTCTTCTATTCTTCTAGTTTCCCACTCTGCATCACCCTTCAAGGCTAGGTATTTCATTGAATTCAAGGATTCAACCATTGAAGAGGAGATTGATTCCAACATTTAGTTCACACAAGCATTTCTATCACAACCTCCCTTGAGGTGATTTACATTTCAGTCTTTCATTTACATTTACTTGCAAGTACTTTATTTTATTACTTGCTTAATTCCAAAACTAGGGTTTGACCTGAAGGCAAACCCCCAATCTCAACCCCTTTTTCTCTCTTTTCTGTGTGTAGGTTGCAGGTGCGCAACTGTACTTTCGGATTTGGACTCCATTTGCAGAGGCGAAAAAACCCTTTTTGTTTCGCGGATTTTTCGGAGTATCGTGTACATTCCCACCATGGTCCAGATAACTTTTTCTCAAATTTGCAGGGCGGCTTCGTCTCAACATATTACTGCCAGATCCAGGTGCACAACTTCATCCCATACTCCAATCTCAAGTTATTTGTCACTTTTGCACTTAGTTTCTATTCATAATTCAATCAATTCCTTTCCATTTCAAATAGGAAGAGGGGATTTACTTATCTTTCCCATTTCATTCAGAATTATATCTTCTTCTTTGGAGGTTGAATCTAGTGAATTTTCCTCCCCTCTTCCAATGTAATGCGTGAAATGTGTTTGAAGGGAAATCCGTAGTGAAACTCTCCTCTCTCCTTGGAGGGAAAGGGTAGTTTTCCTCTTGATCTCTCATTCACACATTTTTCACCCACCATTACATTTTGGTGACATTACAAGTCCAACCTCTCATCTTGAATGTGGTTTATTCCATCTATGCTTCAACCACAACTGGCATTCTTAGTGACCATTTTAGTTGATTAAGGTTTGTCCTGCACCAAAACTCTCATCTTTAGCGAGGTAGACAACAAGGCCCTAAGTTAAACTTAGAACTCAATTTGCAGACCCTTTAGCACATTATGATAATATTACTATGTAAGAGACAACCTTCATTAATCATGTTATATAAGCCTTAAACTCCCCACCAATTTCCATTACCGACCTTTACAAATTTCAAGCAACATGCAAGATGAAACATGCAATCTAGATTATGTTTTCTCAATGAGTTCTCATCCCTAAATGTCATATGCCAAGTTCTTTCTAGAGAAACTAATACAAGTTGAGATTCAGATTCCTTTCTTAAATGATCTATCACCAAAAAGGTCATACCTTTTCTTGCATCATACATGCAAAATGCATCCATATCAAGGCTAATATTATTCAAACGTCTTAACATATCATGCAAAAGTAAAATCATATCAAAATCAAACAAGTGTAATCAACAATCACATGTAATACACATATGCATAAGGCCGTCTCCACTAGAACTTATATGCAGTAAGGGTTTTGTCCCCTGTAAGCGAATATTTTCAATTTTATATAGGATTTTTAAACAAGGGACACCTTCCTTTCCAATCAAGTATAATAATACGTAGAAGTCTATCTCCCTCAAATTGTTACACATTAACCAAACTATTGACTCAATCTCTAAGTATTTATGTACACTAAGTACTACTAGGTCCATACAATCAATCATAGTGAACTCAAGGCCCTAGTGCAGAACCTAGAGCTCTGATACCAAAATGTAAGGACCCGCTAGTCCTAACCTTAATTAAACAAGCAAAATTAAATCTTATTAATGTCTAACATATATTTATAAAAAATAATATAAATTATCATTAACATAAAGGCAAGATTTAACATTCATACACAAGTAATGGAATTATAGTAAAGTAAGAATATGAAATATTATATCAAAATTGATAAATAATGCAACCTACAGTTAGTGTGCATATAGATAAATCTATCAACCTTAATTTAACGTCATCATAACCATCCATCCTAAGCACTGAGCATTCTTAAGGGAAATAAAAGAAAACTCATCAAAGAGACACATATGCAATGAGACAGGTACATGATTTACATGTGTTAGTAGGTTAGTGAATTAGTGGTTTTTCTTACTTTCTAGTTCATTACATCTCACATGGCGACTTCCTAACGCATTTATGTCATTAGACCTCATAGGTCATTTACATAGCTTACTTAGCTTATAATCATGAGACCTCATCGGTCTATTACAATGAAACAATAATACAATAAACATTAGTACAAAGGATTTTACAATGCTATAATATGAATCTCTATCTCCGATTGTAGTGTCTCCATTGCCATTGGACTCACCTCCATCTGCAATATGGAAGACGGATATTTGACCCAGGCATTTTATCCGTCCAACCAAATGAAGCTTATGCTTCTCTATGCTAATGATGAGCTCTCATCCTTCATGAAGAAGTTTCCTAGTAAATTGGAACCAATTGTCGGGAATGGAACTTGTGCATGTATGTAGTATCTAACAACCGAACTATTGAATTTAGCTACATGTGTTATGACAAGGAGAAAATTATTATGCACTTGGCCAATTAACCCTATTCGAGTAGGTGAAAACACCCTTGCTTGGTTTATCCCATAATCAAGCACATCTTTCCAATTATATATATCATGGACAGTGAAATCAAATTACCCCTCCCAGATAAATTCAATATTAAATTCATTTATGGATTACATATATTGTTTCTACCCACTCATCATTTCCCATTTATCTGGAATAAATAAACTTATCCTTATGAATATGTATATGTATATATATATATATATATATATATATATATATATATATATATATATATATATATATATATATATATATATATATATATGTATATGTATATGTATATGTATATGTATATGTATATGTATATGTATATGTATATGTATATGTATATGTATATGTATATATGTATGTATGTATGTATGTATGTATGTATGCATGCATGTATGTATGTATGTATGTATATATGTATTACAACTGAATCTAAACCAATTGTTTTTTTTGTTAAACCAAAATCTATTACCACAATTTAGATAAATCAAACCAAACACCATTGGAGAAAGAATAGATCGACTTATTCTAAAACCAAAATCTGTCACCATAATTTAGATAAATCAAAACAAACACCATTGGAGAAAGAATAGATCGACTTACCCTTCCCATCAGAATGGAACAAAAATACAATGGGTAGAACATCAAGATCGATTAGCAAGGTAACAAAAACACAGAGGAAAGTAGATCAAATTATGTTAGCAAACAGGACATATTTCTAGACAATCCTTCGACTATTGTGGTTTCAAGAGATAGGGAATCCTCATAATGAAAATCAAATACAAATTGAAATGGAGAAAATGATTTTGTTCAAAACATTTCAGTTGCCAGCCAAAATCGATTGGAAGAGGAGTCAAAATCAATGCTACGTGAATCGAATTATAAAAGCAAGTCTGCAAAGGAACAAATGTAAGGGGAAGGCGATTTAAGCCATATGAGGTATCAACTATGTTAGCCAAAACCGAAGCTTGCCAACAGTCAACCAATACAAATGCAAACATAGACAATCAGTGAGGTAAATCGACTTGCATAAACTAAAATGGTTAGTCTTTTGTTCAAATTATCCCTAAAACACTAAATCAATTCAACCACAAATTAAAATTCGACAGTTGGTAGATCGATCCATTCAGAAAATCATAGAGAATCAAGAAATATAACCACAACTTGCAATATAGATTCAAATTGATAGGATTGACTTGTCAAATCGGTGGGTAAAGAGAGAAGACCAAAAAAGATTATAGAAAGAGAGAGAGAGAGTTGTTCAAACAATTACATTTGGCAGTTACAAAGCCAAATTCTTTGCCAGGGTCCTCCTACAAGTGACAAAAATGAAGCCTGTGTAATTAGATCACCCCATTCCGAGAAGAGAAAAGAGTGGGGTGAGCGATCTTATGTCACAAGGGGGATGTTGGATATTAGAGTTGTTGGAATGTGTTGTCATTGATGTCAACATATTCCTGTGTTCTTGTGCTTCGGTGTTGCAGAGAGTTGGTTTGGTTGGTATTGTCCAGATATGTTGATGTGGTTTTAAAGATTCAAAGATTAGTATCTTCAGTTGATTCAGCATGAGTTTCAGTGTTCTGGAAGGTGATTTGATCAAGTTATGTGATCTGGTATGGTGACTGGTTTTTTTGTTGGTTATGTATTGCAAAGTTATGATTTCTGGTTTGTATTTCTCTGAAATTGATTCATTATGTTGTGTGGATCTGGGAGGGTGTTTGGAATGTTCATGTGTGTCCTCAGTTCGAGTGGTTCATGATTTGAAACTTCACAAGTGTATCTTTCAGTTTGTCAGTAAGTTATGGTGTTCTTGAGCTTCGGAAGGGTGACGATGATGATTCTAGTAATCCGAGCTGTTGCGGAGGAATTCAAGTTGTTTCTTGTTGGTATTTCTTGTCCATGTGTGTAATGGTGGGAAAATGATGAGTGATAGATCAAGAGGAAAACCAACCCTTTCCCTCACAGAGAGATGAGAGTTTCACTATTCATTATCCTTCAAGCACTTTTCACCATTATATTAGGAAGATAAGGGATAAATCACTAGATTCAATCTCCACACAAAGATGATAGATTGAATTCTTAATGAATTAAGAATGTTAGGATGATCCCTTCTTCCTTGTTTGATTTGGAAAGGAAATTGATTGAATTATGTAGTGCAAAAGTGACAAAGAATCGATTATAACTTGAGATCTGAATATGGGATGAAGCTGTGCACCTGGTTTTGGAATTAAAATGTCGAGACAAAGTCGCCTTGCAAATTTGACAAAAAGTTGTCCGGACCGTGGCTGAAATGTACACGGTCCTTCGAAAAATCCACGAAATGAAAAGGGTTTTTCCACCTCTGCAAATGAAGCCCAAATCCAAAAGTACAGCTGCACACCTGCAACCTACACATAGAAAAGAGAGGGAAATGTGTTGGTATTGGGGGTTTGCCTTTAGCTCTAACCCCAATTTTGGAATTAACCAAGTAATGAAAGAAAGTACTTGCAAGTAAATGTAAATGAAAGACTGAATTGTAAATCACCTCAAGCGAGGTTGTAGTAGCAATATTGATAGAAATGCTTGTATGGAATTGTATGTTGGAATCAATCTCCTCTTCAATGGTTGAATCCTTGACTTGAATGCAAGACCTAGCCTTAAAGGGAGACTTTAGAATGCTCAATACTGGAAAAGAATGCTTGATTTCTTATGCAGCTTGAATCTCTCCAACTTCGACCTATCCAGCTTATGCAAATGAGAGAGCAAATGCCCCCTTAAATACATATTTGAAGGATTTGAATTTTGTCACGGGCCGACATCGGGGAGATTTCCCGCTTACTGCACAACCCACAGTGCATGCTCTAGAAAGGTCTTGCCCCAAAATAGGGCAGGGATAGGGGTGTCACACCCCTGTTCTGGGAGGACAAGGGCACCACATCCCTATCCAAAGGGGGACAGGGGCACCATGCCCCTATCCTACTCCTATCTTCGGGGCAGAGTGTGGAAAGAGTGATGCGAAGGCCAATGAAGAAGCTATTTTTGCAAGTCAAGCACTCTTTGGTCTTCAATCAGGCTAGAGGATTTGAGTTTGCATGCTTGAGGACCCTAATTCAATCGTAAATTGCTAGGGTTGCAATGTTATGACACTGTATTTACCCCGACTTTAGCAAAAGCATAAGCGTATGCCAATACTATTTGTAAAGTACAAGGAAACAAGATTGAAAGACTTTGACCGCGTCAAGGAGGCAAGATGCGCCAAGCCCCTAGTGGACTTAGGATCTTACAACTTCGATTGAAAAAGTAAAAGGGAAGATTGAGAAGGGGAGAACCATGACTGCAAGTAGCAAAGTTCCTCTCACTATGAGTACGCCATGAAAGCAAGGATAAAAAAGATTACAAAGCAAAGCAAAGTTTACTAAGTAATTCTAAGCATCACAAGAAGGAAAGTATGAGCGGAGTGTATGCCCCCACATTAAAGCGATCACGCGTGCCTTATCGGGAGCGATTTCTTTAAGGTAGGATACACCCAAGACAAAGAGAAGAGAGGGAGCATGTTATCGCAAGGATTTATCCCCCAATCAAGGTACAAACCTAAGGATAATGAACACAAAACACGAGGTAGTATTGCTTTCCTCGAGGTCAGTATGATGTATGATAACTCATGTATATCATGTATGTATATGCATATAATAATATTCATTCCCAAAAAAAGGACACTACCTTAGAAGAAAGGGAAGAGAGGGTGTCTTTTGAGTCAACATGAAAGAGACCAAGAGAAGATCTCAATGCTTTGCATCGTACCCAGGTAGACATTAAGGGAACAATAGAAGAACAAGGATACACACAAAAGAACGGTCACAAAAGAGCAAGAATGGAGAGAGAGAAAGATCTGTAGTGCTAATATCGCTAATCTAGCACGATATCTGCCTCCCGATTTTGCTGATCACTATTTCGGGAAGGCGAGCAACATGCTAGAGGAGTGACATTGAACGCAGCAGATGGGGCTATCACAAGATCCAAACAAGGACTATGCTCATGTTGTAAGTCACTTTGTTTGATTCGAGGAGCTAGGATTAGGGTTTGTGAAAACTCATTCAATAAATGTTTGTACACATCAATGTATTCATGCACACTGTCAGAAGCATTAGGAGTTGTATTACCATTATGAATAACATTTTCAGCCATTTATTCATCAAAGTTTAAAGTAAGAAGAGCAAGAACATGAATAGGAGTAAAACCATCACATGTTTTATGCAACTTATGATTTGGAGATGTTGGTTGAACATCTTGCTTCGGAGAAAAGAGAATCATGTCAACTGTTGGATTCTGAGGAGACTGAGTATTTTGAGGGATAGCTTCACGAGCTCCAACACGGCGTCTTTGCCGGTGTTATCTTGCACAACGATTTTGTCAAGTCTTAGTGGAAGGATGAGAATGAGGAGGAACATTTGAAGAAGGACGAATGTATTTCTCCATTATAATGGAAGGTTTAGGTTGAGGTCTTTTCGGTTGAACAATATAATAGGAGAGGCAGGCCTCTTCTCTTGATAAGAGGAAGGAGGTGGAACTGCGCCATAGAAAGGAGGAATATTAGGTGTAGGAAGGAGACCAAGTCCATCATGAGGAGGAGGTATAGGTCTAACCGTAGGATTAATCTTGTGGTTCTCCTTAAGAGAAGGTAAAGTCACATCCATAAGAGTAGGTGGACAATTTTCCTTAGGAGGGAGATTAGTTCTATCCGAGAGGGGAAGAACCTCATCTTGAAGAATAATAGGAATTGCAAGTGCTAGTGATCTAGGTTGACTTAAGGATAAGATCATATCATTCTTCCATTTTTCATAAGATTTAAAAAGAGCATTTCTCCTTGATGGAAGAGATTGAAATTGTTTGGGCCAAAAGAGATCAATAGGAACACGGGTGCTTCTTTCGGATGGACAAAATAAGCTATGGTTCATAATTATGATTTCTCCATTGTGGGGAAATTTAAGACACTTCTGGATTGGAGAATCAATAGCCTTCATGGAAGATAGCCAAGGATTGCCCAACTTCATGAAAAATTTCTCAGAAGATGGTATAATAACAAAGTCAACATCCATGGTTTTAGCATGAACCTCAATAGGAAGGGTGATAGAACCAATGGTAGGACAAGAGAAGCCATCAAATAGCTTCACCACTACATTAGAAGCATCATATAGTGGTTTATGCAATCATAAAGTGAAAAGATACTCTTCAGTTATGACATTAATCATGCAAGAGGGATCAATCAGGGCACCTCGGTAATGGATATCCTTAACCTTTGCAACTATGTATAAAGGGCCATCGGGTGCTCTAATGGTCTCACTAGGGTCAAATGTAATACAAGGATCCTTAGGATAACCTTGTGTTTCTACCATATTAACCAAATTTGGAGCCATACAAATGAGTATTTCAGAAGAGAGAGAACTAGGCACAATCTCAATAACATTAGAGGTATGAGATGGCAAGGTATCAGTGAAAATCTTAAGATTTTGATTAGGAGGAGCAACTGATTTATTCCCTTTATCATTCACACCTTCCACGGATATAGTATCATTATCAATCAAGTCTTGAATCTTATGTTTCAATGCACAACATTTCTCAGTATCATGACCAGGTTGACGATGAAATTGGCAAAAAGAATTGTTATTAAAATGAGGAGATGCAAGTTTGGAAGGATCAACTTGTTTTATAGGAGGAAGTTTGATAACATTTCTATGCAATAACTGAGACATAATACTATGAAAACATTCATTCAAAGGAGTAAATTGTCTTTCTCTTTGGAAAAATTTAGAAATAGGAGGCACACCTGTTGTAGCATTCACATGGTTGTTGTTGTTGGATCATTAAACTTGATGAATCTTTTTGTTGGTTTGAACTTCACAAATGGTTGTTGAACACTCTCCCCCTTATCACTCGAAACCATAGGAGTGGATTGCTCCATTTGACTCACAACCAGTTGATAATTGTGGAGTGTTGCACGCAACTGTGGAAAGGAAGTAAAATCGGACAAAAGAAGCTTTTCCCTAATATCTTTTTGTAAATTAGAAATAAAAATTCTTTGAATATCATTATCAGGCACATGAAAATAAATTCGAGCACAGAAATGCTTATATCTACCAATGAAATCAGTCACTTTCTCTTTAACACCTTGTTTACAATGTATTTAATCAAAGTGATTTTAGAACCAATGCTATTTTGAAATTGTTGGATGAAAGAATTTGATAGTTGTTGAAAGGAAGTGATAGAATAAGAAGACAGAGAGAAATACCATTGTAAGGCCTTATCTCTTAGTGTTCTTGTAAACAATTTTGCAAGCAATGGTTGATCATAAGCAAAATCAGTACACAAGGTATGAAATGTTTTGACATGCGTAAGAGGATCACCCTTTCCATTAGAGAGTTCCAATTGAGGGATCTCAACAATATCAAGAGAAAGTGGGCTCGCAACATTATAGGTGGGCACACTAAACTTGGATTGACTCGTGGAAACAGTTTGTTGTTGTAAGGAAGACACGGTTTGGGCAAGATTGTTGATTGTCATTTCGGTGGAAGAATTCATGTTAGACATAGGTGATTGAGAAGGTGGTGTGATGTTGTTGAAAGAAGGCATGGACTGAGAATAAGGTGGCGGGACACTCTGATAAGTAGGCATTGATGATGATTGGGTAGGAAAAGGGACACTTAAAGGAGGAATAAAATTGTTGAAGAAATTGCACCCTTGTGTCACACTGATTGGTTGAGGAATAGTAGGAATACTCATTGAAGACATAGGTAACAATGGAGGATTTAATGAAGAAGAGGGATTGCCCCCATGACCTATGGTTGTAGGGCTGACATTTTGAGTTGAAGTAACCATGATGTTGGCTATGAAAGTAGGAATACTAGTCATAGGATTGTTCAAAGGAATAGAGGAATTGACTTGTGTTGAAGGTTGTGAATAACCTAGGGTTTTGGCACAACTCTTTATAGGCATTACATTAGAATCAACAATATGTGCAATGCCACACAATATATCAATTTCATTCTTATCACTTTGAAGAATGCGCTTAAGGCCTTCAATTATTAGAAGAGCTTCACTGTTAGGGTATTCTTGGGACATTCATTGTTGAAAGCTATCAAATTGATTGTCTAATGTAGAAATTTGATCTAAAGAAACCCTAGTTAAAGCTTCTTCTTCATCATTGGATCTGTCAATGGGGTGAATAGGCACATGATTAGGATGAGAAGAATTAGCATGATCCTCATTAAAGAAGTCACCCAAATTAGGCTCCATCTCCTCGATAATTAAACATTGGGAAGCTTTAATTCTAATGCTTGGTCTAATGGGGATAGGATACGTAGGACTAATAGAGGTAAAACTCATGCACTAGAGGGAAAATTTGAATTTTGAATTGTAGGACAAAGCTTTGCAAAAATTGAGTGATGCAAAATTTAAGAAAATAATGATTACACAATTTGAACTTTGTTGGAGGAAGGGAATGACACAATTTCCAAAAATGAAAGGAAATTGGAAATTTTAAAATTAGGGCGAAGGGAATACCATTTAATTTTAAAATTAGAATTTTTAAAATCAGGGCAGACAATAATTAACCTCTTAATTTTAATTTTTTTCTTGAAAGCTGAAATGTTGAATTGTGGAGGTATTTCTGATTCTAGAGAGTTGAAAATTTGATAAAATTAGCCAATCTTCTGGATTTAGGCTATTAAATACAGTCATAACAATCTCCCAAAATTTCAGAAAAAAAAAAAAGTCGAGGACCGTGGTGGGAACGCACATTGTCCGATTAACTTTTTTTTTAAATTCCAGGGATAAATATTAGGATGATTTTAAAGCTAACCCCCAAAAATTGGTGAATTTTACGATCTCTAGATGGGCGAAATGAAGACACAAATGTGAAAATAGGACCCTATTAGGGTTTTGAAGAAAAAAGAGGAATTAAAGTGCAATTTTGAAAAGGGTCAAACCTAATGGATAGGGACACCTTGGAAAATGTTTAAAAATCAAAATGTTAATGAAATTGATTTGAAATTCACACGAAATCCAATTAATTTTAAAAATTCGGGTTTGATGACCTAACCACTTAATTTTGAATTTTGAATTTTGGGAAAAAGGGGGAAAATTGAAAATTTGAATTGTAGAACCGAAAACAAATCTGAGAACAATCAGAAATCTAAAAAATAAACGGAAATCCAATTTTTTGCACAAGTTCAAGATGATTTTTGAAAATTAGGGTTTTAACAAGTAACCTCTTAATTCTGTAAATTTTAATTGCAAATTGAACAAGACAATGAGGAAATTGAATTTGACAAACAAAGCAATTTTTAGATCTAAGATAACCACAAGCAATTTTTACAAATCACAAATTCAATTTTAAATTAAAAACTAGGGTTTTGAATGAATTAACCACTAAGTTTGCAGAAAGTTGAAACTTGTAAATGAAAAATATGCAATTTTGTTCAAAGGAAAGAATGCAAGATGTCGGGTTCACCAAAATGCAATGGTGGGAAAATGATGAGTGATAGATCAAGAGGAAAACTAACTCTTTCCCTCACAGAGAGATGAGAGTTTCACTATTCATTATCCTTCAAGCACTTTTCACCATTACATTAAGAAGATAAGGGATAATTCACTAGATTCAATCTCCACACAAAGATGATAGATTGAATTTGGAATGAATTAACAATGCTAGGATGATCCCTTCTTCCTTGTTTGATTTGGAAAAGAAATTGATTGAATTATGTAGTGCAAAGGTGACAAAGAATCGATTATAACTTGTGATCTAAATATCGGATGAAGTTGTGCACTTGGATTTGGCAGTAAAATGTCGAGACAAATTCGCCCTGCAAATTTCACGAAAAGTTGTCCAAACCATGGCGAGAATGTACACAGACCTCCGAAAAATCTGCAAAATAAAAAGGGGCTTTCCGCCTCTGCAAATGAAGCCTAAATCTGATAGTACAGTTCCGCACCTGCAATCTACACACAAAAAAGAGAGGGAAATGCGTTGGGATTGGGGGTTTGCCTTTAGGTCAAACCCCAGCTTTGGAATTAACCAAGTAATGAAAGAAAGTACTTGCAAGTAAATGTAAATGAAAAATTGAATTGTAAATCACCTCAAGGGAGGTTGTAGTAGCAATGTTGATAGAAATGCTTGTATGGAATTGTATGTTTGAATCAATCTCCTCTTCAGTGGTTGAATCCTTGACTTGAATGCAACACCTATCCTTGAAGGGAGACTTTAGAATGTTCAATGCTAGAAAAAAATCCTTGATCGCTTATGCAACTTGAATCACTCCAAGTTCGACCTATCCAAATTAAGCAAATGAGAGAGTGAATGCCCCCTTAAATACATGTTTGAAGGACTTGAATTTCGTCACGGGCCGACATCGAGGAGATTTCCCGCTCATTGCACAACCTATAATGCATTCTCTAGAAAGGTCCTGCCCCAAAATAGGGAAGGGATAGGGGCGCCACACCCCTGTCCTACCCTATCTCTAGGGAAAAGTGCGGAAAGAGTGATGCAGAGGCCAAGGAAGAATCTATTTTCACAAGCCAAGCACTCTTCAGTCTCCGCTCAGGATAGAGGATTCGAGTTTGCATGCATGAGGACCCTAATGCAGTCGTAAATTGCTAGGGTCACAATTTTATGACACTACAATATGCTATCCATGTTCCTAGTCTGCATTGATCGTTGTGCGTGTTATTGAAGATTTTATTGGTCTAGTGGTATTCTTCATGTTATACAACTTTCTGTCAGACTCGATGGTTCTTGCGTGTTGCAGATGATCTTGGCAAGATATTCGGTGGTGTTGCGTGTTTGAAGTTTCGATTTGTGTCCATGTTACATCCTTGCCAACATTGTATTGGTCCGCATATTGATTTATGTATTGTGTGATATAATTTTGTAATTAGGTCTTATGAGTTGAGTCGAATAATCATGTAAGTTGTGTGTCTGTGTTCCTTGAGAGTGTTGTATGTGCGAACAAGTGAATTGATCTTTTGGTAGAGTGTTGAAGTGCAAAAGAGAGTTTCAGAGCAGACAGTGTGCTTAATTGAAACTGTTATCAAGTATTTGGATATGTTATTCTTTATGTTCATGTAATCTAGATTGGTGTCCAATTTTTGTAAGACAATGTGCCTTCCCAGGGTTGTAGCCCTTTATTGTTTTTGAGAAGTGAGATCTAGGTAGTGTGTCTGAATGCATGCACATTCCCCATTGTAATATTTACACATACTACTATAGAGTATCATCTTATTGTGGGTAGGTTCCCACCGTTGTTTTTCTCTTAACCGGGTTTTCAACATCAAAAATCTGTGTGTTAGGTGTGTTGTTGATGTGGTGTTTATCTTTGTTCTTGATGTCCTTGATCATATCTGAAGTTGAGGTTAATTTGTTTAAGTTTGGTGAAAATTGATTCACCCCCCTCTTAGTTTTCTTGCATTGTTGTTGCCAACAAGGGATCAGCTATTATGACAAACAAGAACAACCAACACAAAACGCAGAGGAAAAAAAGATGGGATTAGAACCTTGTGCCAACACAAACCAAGTTGGCCAAGCATCATGGTCAACACAATACTCCAAATATGAGTTGAGTCGCATCCTAAGCATGACACAATATTAGCAAACAAGAGAAATACAGATTGGCCTATCTCACAATAGTAACAAAAGGTAAAAAGATCGACCTACTCTGCATTAGATGGTTAGTCTCGGAAATAAATCATACCAAACGGTTACATGAAATCCAAAATTCATTAAAACTTGGTAGGAGAGAAAAATGCAAATAAGAACAGTTAGCTGGATGACAAGTAACTTCACCTAAAATAAAACATGATGAAAGATGAGGTGGCTTCCAAGGTAGATCGATCTCTGTAGACAAAAAAAATCGATTCTCAATCTATTGCCATGTCCCCTAAAAAATGGTATCCCCATTTGTTTATATCTTCTCATTTTGATAAATTTGATCCTAAATGCACGGGTTTTTTATTGATAGAAACAAGGTGAAAGGGGAGTTAAAGTGGAGAAGACAAAAATAGATTAACCAGATAAGTGAGAAAGAAATGCAAAACTTATGCAATCAAGAGTTGACAGAGAGTTTGACTCTTTGTTAAAAATTGGATCTCGTGAAATTTTAAAACATGTTTAATTTTAAATTTTAATATTTTATCTTTCGAAAATCTTAATTCAAAATTGTATTTAATTTAATATTATAGTTTGTTTATTTATTTATAAACTTTTCAAACTTTTATATTTGGTTTTAATACTTAATGTAATTATTCTATTTAATTATTATTTATTAGTGTGTGTGTGTGTGTACAGATTCACATTCAGTGAGTTACTACCGACAAACTAAAAAAATCCTCCACAATCATATGTCCATCTTCGACGATCGATCCTACATCCACTTCACACTCGTCAAAATCGTCAACTATAAAAATTCATTAATATCATCACATAATTATATTAAAAATGTCATTTAATAATATCAATTATCATCATAATTAACATCACATAGTGTCGTCAAATACATTTATTAGCATCATAATATAAAATGTCATCATGTAAAAATGTCTAGCATAATGATATAAAATAAAAATTACTAGTCTAAATTTGATTCGTGACATAAATCAAACTAAATCCATGCAAAACTCAGAAAGATCAAATAATATATTGATGTTCATAGATTGGATATGGTTGCTCAAGATTCCAGTAACATGATAGAATGATCAAGATGATTGAGTGATAAAATGGACAACATAATAGTATGATAATAAAAGACATTCAAATAAGATCAAAGGCTTCCCATCTATACATTTTTTCAAGAGAAAAATCAAAGGCCTAAATGGATTGGACAGTGGATGGCTATTATTGAATGAGGATTAGGGCTTTGGATCAAAGTTGTAGTTAGGATTAAGGTGCCTTCTGATTTGTAAATCCCATGATGTGGTTCCAACATCATTTGGAAAAATTAGTGTGTATAGAAAAAATATTTTGTAATATTTATTCTCACTATTATTTGTAATACATTCATTAGGGATGATGGGCTCCACTAGCAACAATAAATGTGAGTTGTGAACATAATTATTTAATATTATTTTCCCCAAATGTGGAGGCCTAGAATGGGATAAATAATGACATGGGAAGTTGACAAATGAGTAACCTTCAAGCCTCTCCAAGTGGATGCTTGGAAGAGGCAACAAGTGTCTCTTGGTATTCAATCATTTTATACATTTAATGTAATGTTTATCTTGCACTCAAGTTGGAGGCAAATTATTAACACCAAAACTAGTGTCCTTTTGACTTTCATGGAGGTAATCCAAGAGTTGGGGTCATTTGGAATGAAGAGACTTATTTTAATGCCTTGTCCAATGGTTTTAGAGCTTTTGTCATTCTATATGAATAGCTCTTTGGATATAGAAATTGAGAGGAACAATTGAATGTAGAGTTACTATGGATGAACACGGATAGGTGGGAGGCATAAAGATATTATTCACAAGTACACACGTACTAGCATGCTAAAGGCAAAGAGGATAATTGAAGTGAATGCATTGTAAATACATTTATTGTTTTTTATTAAGGCAAAAACAGGTTTTGAAGGGACCCAAAACCCTTTAACAGAAAAGCAAAGAGTAGTCTATAATTAACAAGCCATTAAACCTAAGAAGACCACAAGATCCAAATAGCCCCATAGAAAAACAAAAAGCAACATTACATCAAAGGGCCATTAGTAAAACCACCTTTCTCCAAGATTATCCACATAGTTTTATTATTTTTCAGCACGATACAGTCCATAGGCTCTATTCATTTCAAATCCCCACCCATTTGAAAACCACCACTCTACTCAAAAAGAAGTTTGCAAATGGCTTAAGCACAAGAGTTTTTCAAACAAGAAATGGCTCCAAACTGAGTATGAATGCAATAAGAATAAAATTGCACCTAGAAAATGTGCGAGGAGAAGGCTCTAGAATAGTAAGAAATGCAGAATGCTCGTGATTTGTCCCTCTCACAACACTCACAACTAATACTCATTGTAAAATGAGTCATGTCCAAATTAGAGATAATCATGGCACATTAACTTCTCAGCTGGTTAGGTTATCCAGCCTTATTAACCCCCTCACTTCATCATCTAGATGGTCCCCTTTTCGCTAAATAATTTTATCATGGGCTTTAACTCCAAGGTTGGCAAAATGGTCCGCAACTTTATTACCTTCCCTATAAGTATTGGAAATTTGACACTTATCAAATGAGTCAATAATTTTATGAGATAAGCCAATCCAATTAGCAATATTCCATGGAGGATTTACTTCTTTATTGATGCACTGAATTATATTTTTGGAATCCCCTTCAATCCACACCTTAGTGCAATTTATTTGTCTAGCATTTAAAAGGACCTAATAGGCTCCAATGGCTTCAGTGGTTTGTCTAGAAACCCAAGGGGAGCACCACAACAGAAATACAAGTGTCACTACTATCCCTAATCACTCCCCCACACCCAGTAGGACCTGGGTTACCCTTCGTCACCCCATCAAAGTTAATTTTTACCCAACCCGAAGGAGGCTCATGCCACCAAGTACCATCACGTTCCTTATTATTGGCTTGAAAACTCTGGCAATATCCATTTGAATTTGCCAAGAATTTGCAACCTTATAATCATAATCACTGCAACTTTGAACCTCATTTGTCAACTATTTATTATTGATATCGTATGCCCTACCCCTTTTCTTGGAGGAGACTTTTCTTGCAAGGGTTTCTCCATGTAAATCTTGTGTCATATGATGTTCTAATGTTATTTATTTGTGCCTATTTATTGTTATCTTATGATGATTATATTCTTGATTTATTATAATTACAAGTTCACATAAGGTAGTATTAATAAGCATGATATGAAGGCTATTTTTTGCATCATAAAGAAGAAAGATCTAAGAATAGGATCTCCACATTAAGAAAACTTAATTTTCAAATTTGTATATAAGTTTTAGATTTTCATGTTATAGTTGTCAAAGTCTTGTATCTCATCCTTTGATTGGTTTATTGGATAAATATTGATCTTCAAAATCTTTAGTATTGAATCTACACATTTCTCAACATTTCATATTAGACTTGAATGTTAATTGATTATAGGTATTCCTCTATTTTTTACTTCTTATCCTAGCAAGCTTTTAGGAATCTATTAAAAGGAATTGAAGTTTGTTGAAGGCTTATGGGGCTGCAATGAATGTTTTAAGAATTAACTTTTTTTGCAAATTTTTGAGATTGGAAGTAGTGGACATTATCAATGTGATCTATATTGGACATCAAAAGCTCATGATTGTGGACCTTTATGGAGTCGATTATGTTTTGGTAACTTGGAGCTCTTGTTTGATAATATGTGGGTATCCTCTTGTTTGGTGGTTTTATTCCCTTACCTTGTGGAATGTATAGTGAGGAGGTGCTCATGTTGGATGGGTACTTTAAAATCCATGTTACACAGAGAAACATCGACTATTTGGACTATGGAATGGATTTCTTATGTCGGGTTCATGGTTTTAGACCATGGTTACATGAAAGCACTAAAACATAAGCCATTGACCTTTTTTCGAAGTTCTGGGACAGATATGTTTCATATGTTATAAACTCCTGAACAACTTGATTTTCCTATTAGGTTGTAGTTTCTCTTGTTTTGTAGATCTTATTCTTTTTCCATTTTTTAGGTGACTTTTTTTACGTGAATATTTTTGTGTTTAAGCGGATTCAAATTTATGGAGATGGTTTTGTAGGTTTTACATGTTAACTAAAATCTATGGTATGTAGATTCTTGATAAGACTATATCTAGGGTGTTTTGGATGAAAACAAATACAAATTTAAATGGATGCTTGGAAGGTACTTATTGGTCTATTGTTTCTTCTATGTGGGTTTATTTGGTGAATTAGGTCTAGTATTGATCCTAGTGTTTGAGTTTTGGAAATCCACATGTTATGTTTGATTATCTTTCTTTTGCATGATACTAATGTGGGGTTGAATCTTTTTCAATTATTTGTGATTGGAGCACTAACTATGTATTTCTCATTTGAGAGTTTGCATGTGTGTAGATCTCATAAATTGTATGATGATGATCCTATTTGGTAAGCCTTGTTGTTGGTTACCATTATTACAATTATATATTGATTGCAATGAGTTTTTTTTTTGTTTTTTTGGCGGGGTTGGGGGGTGGGGTTGGGGGTGAGGGGTGTGGCTGGAGGGTAGCATACTTGATATAGTTGGTTAATTAAATCTTAGCAATATTTTTTGGTGCATCAAAGGCTCTGTTCACTTTTAGTGAAGTTTTAGTAATGATATTTATCATGATGCCATGTATAAATTAGTATTATTTTTAGTGGGATCTTTATGCAATTACATGATGTGTTTTATCTTCTTTGTTTCAATATTTTAGTTCTAAGTTGTTGCAATGTGTAGTGACCATGGATAATATTTGATTATAAGATGGATGGTCTTTTGTAATGGTTGTAGGTGTCCTGTGGATCTCTTAGATTATGTTGTCATACTACAGTGAGAGTTTCACATCTTTTGTTTTATTGACAAAGGATTTGCAGTTGTATATTCTTGGTTTGGATATTGAGGTTTGACTCTTCCCTTTGGGAGCTTTTGGCATTGAGTTCTTTGATCATGTTGGGCCATGGATGATCTTTAGTTATGAGATGGTTATCACGATATTTGGAGACCTTGGTTACACAATTCAGTGGGAGCTTTGGTAATGTTGTATATTTATCATTTGATGATAGATGGTTATCTTCATGTGCTTGGAGAAGTTGATACTTGGTTTAAGGTATGGTTTTCTATGTGTCATGATGTACTCTTTATTCTATATTAGATTGTTGGCATGATGTAAGTTCTCTTCAATATATGTTAGATCATGATGTCAAGATATTTTTTTGATCTTGTTGTTGGAACTTTGAAAATGGTATTGCTGGTTATCTTTAGTTTTTAGTATTAATCATTTACTTGGAGCTTCATGATTTTGCAAGGTTGCATTTGAAGTTGGCATGAATTGATTGGTGGATGCTCATGGAGACTAGAGAGACTTGGGTGTAACTAGGAGATCTAATGTTTTTTTCGGATTATTTGTTGAGATGGTTACTCTTTGATGAGGATTTCAACAGAAAGATTGAGGATCCTACATGTAGTTATAAATGTAAATCCATTATGGACATACAGAGAAGATTGCCATTTATTATAAGCTTTTATTACTCGATGTTGTGTGCACATGATAATCTTTTTTCCCACTCTTGGTCTACTTGACAAGTGGGTGATTTGAGAGGTATTGTCTACCTTGTTATCAATTGTATTCTTTATTTTGTATATTTTCTTCACATGTTAACTAGTTTTGAATATAATGTCTCCAAGGTTTTTTTGTGAAGATGCATGATTTCATTGATTTTTATTGTTCTACATCATGTTGGTCTTGAGCTATGGATTTGGTTTGAATGACTTATTAGAGAGGTACATAAAATGGCATGTGGCTTTGGGCATAATCCCTTTGTTGTGGGAATGATTGGTTTGTTTCATCTACCTTCTATATAAGAGGTTTACATCTATTTCTACCATTTTCATTTGATTTGAATGTTAGATGTCGATACACTTTCAATTTGAGAATTACGAAGGAGATATTACATTACACAACTTCGTACATGTTGAAAATAATTTAAGGTAGAAAAACAACTTCCTACACTAATCTTAAGAGGAAGGTTACACAAAACTTTTTAGATCTTTATAACACTTACAAAAATCAAACACAAATAACACAAATAACATCCATACCATAACACAATGATTTACGTGGGGAAAACCCTTTTGTCTAGAAAAAAAAATCGTACACTTCAAAAGTTTCCCAATATATTATTTAGAAATCAACAATAGAATACAAAATACTTGCAAAGCAAGCTTCTCATGCGAATATCACCAACCAAAGATCCAGAGGTAACTCAATAGCTATAAGATTTTTATACACAACCTCCATCTCATGCACCTAATATATAGGAGATACAATATATGAGATCATCAAACAATATTACAAAACCATGAGATAAAACCATTCAAAAAAGTGTCACCCAACTTATCTCAAATCTAAGATGTCCTAGATGATGTGTCAAAGCATACACCAACTTGTCTAATTCTCTTTTACAACTCATTTATGTGTTCAATGTGTTTTCATATTTCTCATTACAGGAGATAACTTTCAAAGGTCATAACTTTTGATTTAGAATTTGATTGATGAATCGTCAAAAATCTTGTGAAGCACTCTATCAAGTTATAATTGAGTATGTCAATTACAACCACTTTTCAATCCAAAAAAATTCCTCTAAAGCCTTCACATTAGAATATGGTCATCATCCATCTTATAATAGATGCAATAATCTAATTTGGATCTCAGAAATTGCAAACTTAGCATGAAAGAATCGTATTTTTTTGTACCACACTCTAAGAGATTGTTTAAAGCCATGCAAAGACTTTCTTGACTTAAAGGTCCCAAATGTTATTTACCTTTCTCAATCTAGTGCTCTAGGTATGTCATATAAATATCTTCCTCCAAATCACCATGAAAGTGTTAGGATTCCCAAAGATACTGAGAGGGGGGGGTGAATCAGTATCTTGTTGGTTAATGGATTTTCTTGACTTATTAAATGAATTGCATCTCAAAACAGTATACTGGTAAACAAGAATTAATGCAGTAAATGAGAACAACAACCACAACATAGAAAGCACACCATAACACAATATTTTTAACGAGGAAACCCGGTGTGGGAAAAACCTCGATGGGATTTGTGACCCACAATATTCGCTTATTGGCCGATAAGTGAATATTACTGTTACAATAGGGGCCTGCACATGCAGGAAGGCCAACAGCCTAAAGCTCACTGCTTAAATACAAAAGAGAAGTCTCACTGACTTACAAAAGTGGATTATATAAATCCAGTGTCATTTACTGCTTCAGATCAGCATCTGTTATGCCAGGTTCAGTACCGGTTTAATCTCATACAACTTCCAAAACCTTATTCCAAACTCTGCCTTAACATTCTCATCTTAGTTCTGCAATAATCTAACCATATCCGCATATACCTATTACTACAAATGTTCTATAAGATCTCATACTTATATATGAGCCTTATTACAATTCACCTTGTCGGCTTACAAAAAGATTTTACAATTAAATACAAAATACAATAAATAAAATCTTGTCAGCCAGGGTGCCGGTGAACATCTTTGTCGGTGCCGGTGCCGGTGCCGGTGCTGGTGTTTTTTGCCTGTGCCGGTGTCTGTCAGTGCCATAGGATTGTAAGGTTGCCATCAATGACAATACCTTCAATCACCTACAATTTCTAATTGGAGTGTGCATTTGCCAACATAAAGAATATTGCCTACACATCCATGTGCTCAATCTCAAGATCATACACTATTGCAAGAGACGATAGAAATTATATTACTTTTGGGGAGAAAATATCACAAAAATCTATTCCCTCAACTTGGGATTAATCCTTCACAGCCAATCTCACCTTGTATTTAACACTGCCATCAAATTTTTGTTTCTTTTGAACATTCATTTGTATTCAACGAACTTCTGTCCATTAGGCAAAGTTACTAGGTCCCAAGTGTTATTTTTCTTTAAAGCAACCATCTCATCTATGGTTGTCTTCCAAGACTTTACATCATCCATACACTCATCAATGTTAGTAATCAAGAAAAAGTACATCTCCAATCAAGGGGAGTATACCTTTCTAGTTGTTGTCTTTACCGAGTGGACCTCCTTAACGACTAAGGTGGAGGATCTATCTCTTTTACAAAACTATTTGAGCTCTCTTCCTCTTTAGATCCTTCATAGGTGTTTGGTCTAACCTTTTCAATCTTTGGGGTTAACTAAACCACATCTTTCTTTCATCCTTCTCTTGTTGAAATATTGTGGAAGAAAATTTAACTTATCTAAAGATAACACTTTTGCTATAGAAAATTTTCTTTGCCACAAAGTCCCAAGTCTTGTACCCTTTCACACCAACACCATATCCAATGAAGATACATCTTACAATCTTTCTCTCCAACTTTGGTTGATTCTTCCTAGGCATGTGCATGTCTTCAATTAAAGACTCAAAAATGTCTCAATGAAGGCATTTTATCTAACCACACATTGATAGTTGTCTTATCAACAAGAGTTGATGTAAGAGACCTATTAACTAGGTAGCAAGATATGACAATTGATTATGCCTAAAACCATTATTCCTAACCCAATGCAATATACTCCTAGCCTTTGAATAAGCATTCTACTCATTCTCTCTACAACTCGATTATGTTGAAGGGTGTATGGAGTTGTCTTATCTATTTCTATCCTATGGTCCTTATAGAATCTATCAAACTTCGTTAAACAAAACTCACGTTTATTATCAACCTCAATATCTTAATCCTTTCTACCAATTTGGTTTTCTACAAGATCTTCCTTAAACTCTTTAAAATGACTAAAGACTTCAGATTTACTTCTTAATAAATATACATGTGTCCTACTATAATCAACAATAAAAAAACATAATATACTGATTTGGAAATCAAAGGAACATTAACAAGACCAAATATATAAAAAATAATTAAATCCAACACCCTAGAATATTTATGACAACACAGTGTTCACAAAAATCAAATTTTAAATTATAATCATTTAAATCCTCAATGAGATTTTTATTTTTCGAGGCCCTTAAACCCTTCTCACCTATATGACCCATTCTTCAATACCATAACATTATTTTCTATATTGACAACTTAGTCTCCAAAGTATAAGCACCCTTAAAACACCCAAAAAGCATGACCATTAGAGATAACACACCTCTTTGTTGCTAGTTCTAATGGTGATGGTCAAAATTCTACAGATCTCTTCACAATAGGAATTGAAGAACTATTATATGAATTAAGCATGTATCTAGTTGAAACAAAGTGTCAATCCAACCACCCTTAGCAAGAACCATTATTGTTCTACCATCTTGCACCCTCCACTCAAGAAAACAAAATGCACACCTGCATCATTCAGTTTACTTACGAAAAGTAGAATTTGTGTCAAACTAGACATATATAGTACATCATTGATCCCCTTTACTCATCCATCAAGAAATGAAATCAAGACTCTAACATGACCAACAATCTTTAGATAAGAATCATCTCCTAGATACACCTTACCACCATCATATTCTTCATATTTTGTAAATCAAACCTCAATGAGGTCATATAATAAGAAGCACTAGTTTATTAATTACGCACCTTATAATGCATTAGTAGCCAAGGAAACGACACAAGCATCACCTTCATCTTGGGATAATCTCCTTTGATGTCCAACTTTATGTAATTCCAGCATTCTGGCTTGAACTTACCAGGAGATTTGGATCTCCTACAGGATGTGAACCCAAACTAATCTTGCTTTGTGTCCTCGTCTTTTTCTTTGGATCTTCCATGAAGCCTTAAAACCTCCTTGAGTACTTGGAACTCTTTATTCCAATTTCTTTTAAAGCAAAGATGCAACCACTTTCTCTATCTTGAACTTGGTGGTAATGCTCCCTATTGGAAAAAATGGTGTCTCGACCTTACATTTACATGAGGTTACTATTTATAGTAAGTTTTCATTTGAGCATGAGATGGAGCAAAATTCTCCTTGAAGCTTCTGGTTGGCTAGATAAGCATTCCAGTAAAGTTACATAGCAAGATCACAACTAGTTTTGAAGATATTAAATTTTCCGTTTTGGAGGGGTGCAATGAAAGGTTTAAATTTAATTTTGAGGAATTTAGAGGCCTCAAAATTCCATGAAAAGTGGGCGTAAGCGACGTAGAAAATTACGAGGCAATAGAGAACTTCGCCAGCTTTTCGACGCTTCAAATGTTTCATCAATAGGACACACGATTCTCAAATTATGGCCTCCAGAAGTGTGTAATCCTGAAATAGGAAATATAAAATACATTGGACACATAAATGAGTTGTAGAAAGAAGGTACATGTGTTGATAAGTGTTTTAACACATCATAGGGCATCTATAAGGGACATAAGGTCAGCTAAACCTTATTGGGTGGTTTTAGCCCATGGTTTTGTAATACCGTTTGACGGTTTCTTGTATTGTATCTCCTACATATGAGGTGCGTGAGATAGAGATTGTGTGTAAGAGTCTTATGGTGATTGAGTTACCTCTGAGTCTCTGATTAGTGGTACTCTTGTGAAGAGCTTTCTTTGCAAGTATATTGTAATTTGTTAATGATTGTTGAATAATATATTGACCTGTTTTTGGATTGTGGCGTTATTCTCCTGAAAGGGTTTTCCCATGTAAATCACTGTGTTATGGTATGCATGTTATTGTGTCTTATTTTGTTAAGTTTTTGTAACTGTTGTAACGATATGTAAAATTTTTTGCATTATCCTCCTTTCAAGGTTAGTGTAGGAAGTTTTTCTGCTATTTAACTTCTTTGCAAGTGGTATCAGAGCCTGATCACCTTTGGTTTCAGTTGTGGGTTGTTGAATTTTTTTAACTAATCCAAATTTGAGCGGGAGCTTGTGTAGAAGACACTTTTGATCTTGTTGCGGGAATTTTTAGATAGCAAGTTCGTCAGGGAGAATAGAGGTAGAGAAATTTAATGGTAATAATTTTGAGATGTGGAAGATGAAGATGGAAGATCTGCTAATAGATCGAGATCTATGGGATGTTGTTGATGCGAATATCTCAAGACATGCAGATCCTACTACGGCTGCTCAATATGATGTTATGGACCGAAAAGCTAAGGGTCTAATCAGATTATGTCTGAAAGACTTTGTTCTAATTAATATCCACGAAGAAAGCACTGCAAAGAAGTTATGGACTAAACTTGGTGAGATGTATCAAGCCAAATCTTTATTAAATCAGATTTTCTTGAGGAAGAAATTATATTCCTTGAAGATGGAAGAGGGTGGACGAATTACAAATCACCTGGAAGCATTTAATATGTTGGTCGCTCAATTGGTATTTGTTGGTGTTAAAATGGACGAAGAGGAGAAATGTCAAATCTTGCTTTGTTCTTTGCCCGATTCGTGAGATTTTCTTGTTATGGATATCAGTAGTACTTCTGTTGTTTTGAAGTTTGAAGATGTGGTGGGTGCCCTACTTGGTGAAGAGATGTGAAGGAAGGTATCCATCAGTTTGAAGGAAGCCCTAACTGTTCATGGAAGACCTAAGGAAAAAGGCAAGAAGAATAAGAATTGCAATAAGTCCAAATTCAAAGGGCGATCCAAATCTCCTGGAAAGTCCAAAGTCATATGCTGGAATGTACAAAGTCATATGCTGAAATTGCGGTAAACCAGGTCACATCCATAAGGACTGCAAAGAAGAAAAGAAGAAAAGAAGAAGAAAAAGAAGTAGTTTGATTTTAATTCTGAGTCCGAGAAAGAAGATGGTGATACATTTATTGCAGCTTTGGCTACTCATGCAGGTAATGACGCATGGTTAATTGACTTAGGTGCATCTTTTCATATGACTTCCAATAAATATTGGTTTTCTGAATATGAAGAATTTAATGGAGGCAAGGTGTACTTGGGTGAAGATTCACATTTAAATATTGTTAGTCGAGGTAAAGTTAGGATCAGGTTTCCTCATGGTAGAATAAAAAGGATTAGTCGTGTGTTGCATATCCCTGGCTTCAAACAAAATTTATTATCTATGAGCAAACCGATAGATGCAGGTGTGCAGGTAGTCTTTTCTAAGGCAAGACGTAAGATGATTAAAGGTGTTATGGTGATTGCTAGAAGTGTCAGGTTTGACACTTTGTATAAGCTAGAAGCATACACTGTTGAATGTAATAGCACTTTCGTAGAAAGTAAATTTGTAGATTTTTCGTCAAAAGATTTGAGGGTTTCACCTTCAGCGGATGGACATGGATTTTGGGTACCTAAGGGTGCTCTTTCTTCTGAAGAAAAATTACTTGCAGAGAAGACTATGTTATGGCACCAGAGACGGCCAAATTGGAGAAAAGGGTCCAAGGACCTTGAAAAATAAAAAACCTTGTTGAAGGTTTGAATGATTGTAATCTTGACCTTGATTTATGTGAGCATTGCATTTATGGAAAACAAAACCGCCTTCAATTTTACTCTTCTCATAAATCTTGTGGTGTTTTGGATCTTATTCATTCTGATGTATTTGGTCCTGTAGATGTTCCTTCGATTGGAAAATCCACATATTATGTTTCATTTATTGATGATTTTAATAGAAGGACATGGGTATACTTTCTAAAGGGTAAATCTGAAGTTTCCGGTCATTTTAAAGATTTTAAAGCAATGGTTAAGTTGTAGACTGAAAAGAAAATTAATGTTTCAGGACTGATAATGGTGAATTTTTCTCTAACAATCTTTGATAGATTCTGTAAATATTGTGGTATTAACAAACATAAGACAACTCTGTATTCTCCACAACAGAATGGAGTTGCATAAAGAATGAACAAGACACTAATGGAGAAGGCTAGGAGTATGTTGAGTGGTGTTGGTCTAGAACAAAATTTTTGGGTTGAAGTTGTTGCTATTGCTTGCTACTTGATTAGTTGATCTCCTACATTAGCTCTTGTTAATAAAACGCCTATGGAAACATGGTTAGGTCACAAGCCTTCATTGAGACATCTTAAAGTTTTTGGTTGCGAGGCATATGCACATGTGCCAAAGGAGAAGCAAACAAAGTTGGAGAAAAAGGTTGTGAAATGTATCTCCATTGGTTAAAGTTATGGTGTGAAATGATACAAGCTTTGGGACCCTGTTGCACAAAAGGTAATTCATAGTAGAAATGTATTTTTTAGAGAAATTAAGTCTCCTTTTGTTACGTTGCAGCCAGAACAGACTAAATAGAAAGATGTGATTCAATTCCCTTCTACGCCTGAAAGAGATGAATTGAGACCACTTGATAGGCAAGAAGTTGAGGAGAGCTCGTCTAGCTATGAAACTTCAGAAAAGGAGGAAGAACCTCCAACTCAACTTGTTTGAAGGTCTACAAGACATAGACAACCACTTGAAAGGTATACACCTAATGATTGGAGATGTATTTTTGCTTTGAATACTAATGTGGATGAACCTAGATCTGTAGAAGAGGCATTAGGTATGAATGATGTAGAATCCTAGAAGATTGTTATGGAAGAAGAAATGACAACTTTGAAAAAGAATAATAAATGGGATCTTATGCGATTGCTTTAACGACGGAAGCATGTTTGTTGCAAATGGGTGTTCAAGAAAAAGATCGGTTCAAATGGAAGCATTAAGAAGTATAAAGAAAGGTTAATGGTTGCAAAAGGCTACTCTCAAGTTGAGGGTGTTGATTATGGTGAGATATTTTCTCCTATTGCAAAAATGACATCCATTAGATTTTTGCTTTCTATTACTCTTGCTTATGATTTAGAGGTTGAGCAAATGGATGTGAAAACTCCTTTCCTTCGTGGTGATTTGGAGGAGAATATTTATATGACACAGTCAGAGCACTGTGTGGTGAAAGGTAAACGTAATTTGGTCTTTAAATTAAAGAAATCTTTATATGGCCTCAAATAGAGTCCTAGGATGTGGTACCAAAAAATTTGATACATGTGTTGGGTTTGGGATTTGAGTGTTCTAAATCAGATCACTGTGTTTATTATAAATCTGATGGTGGTCATTTCCTATACATTGCATTGTATGGTGATAATATGTTATTCATTGGTAAAGGGAAAGGTATGATTTCATAACTAAAGTCTCAGCTCACTGCTAAATTTGAAATGAAAGATCTTGGTGCAGCGAAACACATTCTTGGGATGGAAATTAGAAGAGATAGAGTGAACAAAAAGTTATGGCTAGGCCAAAGTAAGTATGTGAATTCAGTATTACATAGGTTCAACATGCAGGATTGCAGACCATTATGTGTTCCTTTTGCAGTTAGAATGAAATTATCTGCTTCAGATTTTCCTACATCCCCATCAGAGATGGAAGACATGAGCCGAGTACCTTACCAGAGTGCAGTTGGAAGTTTGATGTATACTATGGTCTATACCACACCAGACATTGCCCAAGGAGTGGGAGTTCTTTCCATATATATGTCTAAACCTGGTAGATTTCATTGGGATGCAGTCAAAAGAGTCTTCAAATATTTGAAGGGTACCTCAGAGTATTATGTGTTATCATGGTAATTCGGTTGGAGACATGACTTCCCTTGATATACATGGTTATGTGGATTCAGACTGGGCAGGTGATATTGATAGCAGAATATCCACCAGTGCTTATATGTTTACTTTATTTGGTGGTACAATTATTGGATGAGTAAGCGATTGGTTGTGGTTGCTTTGTCCACTACTGAAGCAGATTATATGGCAGCTCCTCATGCTTGTAAAGAAGTCATTTGGCTATAAAGTCTGTGTTCAGATATTGGAATAAAACAAGATACAGTGGCAGTTTATTGTGGCAGTCAGAGTGCGATCTACCTAGCTAAGAACCCGACATTTCATGCCTGAACCAAACATATTGATGTTCAGTATCATTCTATCAGAGATATGGTCGAAGATGGCAAGGTGAAGTTGGTTAAGGTAGAAACTTTGATGAATGTTGCAGATGCTTTAACTAAGGTTGTGAGCACAGAGAAGTTCAAATGGTGTTCAGAGTCTATGGGCCTCATGGCCCCTAGCAATTAATTTATTATGTTGATAATCCCTTTGCTCTTGCAAGGTGTTCGACAAGTGGGAGAATTTTGGAAAAAACGGTGTCTCAACCTTGTATTTACATGAGGTTACTATTTATAGTAAATTTTCATTTGAGCACAAAATACTGCAAAATTCTCCCGAAAGCATCTAGTTGGCTAGATAAGCATTCTGGTAAAGTTACGTCGCAAGATTACAGGTAGTTTTGAAGATATTAAATTTTATGTTTTGGAGGGGTGCAATGAAAGGTTTAAATTTAATTTTGAGGACTTTAGAGGCCTCGAAATGCCTTGAAAAGTGGGTGTAAGCAACGTAGCAGCTTACGAGGCAATAGAGCACTTCACGAGCTTTCTGGCACTTCAAACAGTTCATCAATAGGACATATGGTTCTCAAGTTATGGCCTTCAAAAGTTTGTAATCCTGAAATAGGAAATATAAAATACATCATACACATAAATGAGTTGTAAAAGGGAGGGGCACATGTTTATGTGTGTTTTAACACGTCATAAAGCATCTAGAAGGGAGATAAAGTCAGCTACACCTTATTGGGTGATTTTAGCCAATGGTTTTGTAATACTGTTTGACGGTTTCTTGTATTGTATCTCCTATATATGACATGCATGAGATAGAGGTTGTGTGTAAGAGTCTTACAGCAATTGAGTTACCTCTGAGTCTCTGATTAGTGGTACTCCTGCGAAGAGCTTTCTCTACAAGTATATTGTAATATGCTATTGATTGCTGAATAATATATTGAGTTGCTTTATGAGTGTGAAGTTTCTCTCCCGAAAGAGTTTTCCCCACGTAAATCACTGTGTTATGGTATGCATGTTATTGTGTCTATTTTTGTTAAGTTTTTGTAAATTTTGTAACGATCTATAAAAGTTTCTACATTATCCTCCTCTCAAGGTTAGTGTAGGAAGTTGTTCTGCTACTTAACTTCCTTACACTCCCAATGATCATAACTAGGTCTCATGATTCTAACAAAAACGTAACAAATTCATACACCAATCCTCCTCCATTTTCACTACCATGGTGTGCAACAAAGTAACCATCGTATTCAAGGAATTTAGATGTTCGGCCACAAGTACATCATCCTCCATCCTAAGGGTATACAATTTCTTTGTCAAAAGAAGTTTATTCACTAAGGATTTAACTTGATAAATTTCTCCGAGCTTTGTCCAAAGATTTGTTTTGGTAAATTCTTGATGCACATTAAATAAACTAAATCAACCAACCTAAGTCTATTACGACCCTTTGCCTTCTATCTATGTTGTCCCAATCTTCTTGTGATGTAGTTGTAAGTTTAGATTCAGATACTACAAACCATAGATTTTAATCTATGAACACATCCTCCATCCTGAGCTTCCACAACTCAAATTCGATGCTTAAGAACTTCTCCATCTCTATTCTTGATGTGCTTGTCATCTCTTTTTGCAACAAAATTTTTGAAAAAAACAAACAAAAAAAACCTATGTATGCAAGCTCCCATTCAAATGAAGATTAGTACAAAAACCCTCTAGCCAACACCTAAATTTGAGGTGTTCGCATCAGTACACGAAAATGCTTTCCTACACTAATATTTTGAGGATAGTACTGTGCAAATTTCAATCTTGTAATAATCACTCAAAGCAAAGACACATTTAATAGAAAGATAAACAAAGAAACACCACAAGAAGGGAAAACCCTTCAAGAGAAAAACGCCTCTCCAAAGCCACAATGTCTTTTTTAAAAATTGACGATTACAATACTTGAAAACAATGCCCTCACATACATACCAACAACCTAAGATCAAGAAGAATTCTTACAACTTAGATAATATCTACAAAACTCTAAACTCCATCTCCCTCTCAAACACCCAATATATAGAAAGTACAAAACCTAAAACCATCAAATAGTATTCCAAATCCCTTAGGCTAAAACTGCCCAAGAGTGGCGCCTAAATTATCCCCCAATCAAAGATGTGTTATGTTGTGTCATAATATGCATTATAGGTTTGCCGACAAGTGTAAGTCCCTTTTACAACTACTTTATCCGTCCAACAACTTTTTACATTTCCTACACATACTTCAAGTGGCCATAAATTTTTATTCAATGGGACAATTAGGCCCTTCTACAAAAAAATTGAATTACTTAAACAACCCCCAAATATGGTGTTAGACAATTGAAAAAAAATTATTTTGGCCAAAACCTAAACGCCCCACATAAATTGAATTTTTCTCACTTTATACCCAAAAAAAGCACCTATAATATCAACATTAGAAACAAGGTTGAGACACCTTTACCAATAAATTGTACCTATTCAAAATAAATCCTTCAAAAACTTTGTTAACAAAATTTATCCATATGTATTTTAAAAAATATATGTAAGCAAAAAGTCTCTTTCTAAATCAAATGCTACATATGCCAAGGTTGACATTATACAAATGATTGCCCTTCTTTCAATCAAAACAAGTAAAATTATTGTGAGATGTTTTATCAATTAAACAACACAAAATCCAAATGATCAATATTATGAGCTAATCCTTATAATAGAGCCATATGCTATGATCAAATAAAGATTAAACAGAGAAAGAATATTAAAGGTAAAGAATCTAATTGATCTAACTACTAAGGGCTACACAATTTTTGTTGGCATTACATTTAATACTAGGCACTTTCTTTGCCTCTTGTTGCTCTCACTCTTTCTAATGGTTAAACAATGAAGACTTGACCAATGTTTTCCCCCATCGTGTTACTCTCACTTTTCCTATCCTTATGCCCTCACTCGCATAGTGTTTGTCACTCTTTCAGTTGCTTATTGCCACTTGTAGCTTTGCTCAATGCTTCTTAAACCTAATATTAATTTGGAATGAAATTAAAATATTAATTTGTTATCTTTCATATATGTTTAGGGTGTGTGTGGGTTCCATAAACCATTAGCATTAGGGAAAGTGGACATGACTTTATAAAAAAAAAAAAAAAAAAAATAGCTATTTTGATCCATCGAATCGCTGGGAGTTTTTATTGTATTTGAGGAACGTCAACGAGTATCCTAGGGGTTCTCAAGACATCCCAATGTTTCCCTTTTTAGCTATTTTGACCCATCAGATGGTTGGGAGTTTCTATTGTATTTGAGCAGCGTCAACGAGTATCATAGGGGTTCCCAAGACATCCCAATGTTTCCCCTAAGGTTGGGGCCCATAAAGGAGGCTTTAGGATCTATTTTAGGGAGCTAGAGGTCCCATGAAGTCAAAAAATAAATTGCTACAGGAAAAGAATAGCATCCCCTACTTTTTAGGACTGCAAATTTGAGCAAGTTGAAAAGGTGGGAGGCTAGAAATTGTCCCACCAGCTTAGGCTTTTTTTCCCACTTGTCAATCATCTTTGAGTTTTTCAATTTTTTTATCAATTATTTATTTTTGTTTGTTTACTATGCTAAATAAACAAATTCATGAGACCACCAGCTTCAATAAATTTCGGAGCTTTAACTTTTAATCTTGATCTACATTGTAAAATTCATGGAACCATCGGCTTCAAAATAATCCTAAAAAATCTTTATAGCACCCACTGAAACTTTTTAGGAAGGCCCCCCTCCATAAATCCCCAACCTAAATCTTCAAATCAGGGAACACTCTAAAAATGTCCTCTCTTTGAAGGAGACATCCCCCATCTATGGACACTGGTATTGGTGGCAACACAATGAGAAGTATTTCCCTAGAGTCCAAAACATGAAAATGCCACATTTCATAGTTGGTTTGATTTGTGAAACATGTTGCGTGCTTCAGAACGTGAAAACATCTCTTTAAAGAAACTCAATCATCACATCAAATCAATGTAGCTTGAGTTAATATAATTTAAGTGACAACTTTTGTAGTGTGAGATGACTTAAAGGAAAACGAACATTCCAGAAAAGTCATCTGAGATCAATTAGGCAACAATTAATCAAATAATTTGACATGTTAAGACTCTAAGGTTGAGACACCTTAATCCCAACATTCTCCCACTTGTTGAAGACTTATCAAGATTCTACAACATCAACTTCTTAGGAGCCAAAATGTTGAAACCACATCATCACTACCATCCATGAAATCACATTGATCCTAAACGTGCTCTCGTGCTCCAATCATGACATTTGCAATAGCATCCATGTTGTCCACCATCTCAAGCAACAATCCCCATCATCCTCCAACGTGCCACCTAAGGACGAAAGGAACAAGTCGAGGTGAATATGCACCCGTTCAAAGAACACAAGCATAAGATCCCAATGATATCAAAGGCTACAAGATACTGCCACCACTCCACTGTGCTCATAAGCTATACAAAAGAATCAATTCAACATCAACTTCAAAACACATAATCATAACACAACTTTGAAGTAATCCTCTAGAAAGCAAGATAAAACACTGACCAAAGCAACAATCAAACAGACTGCTCTCATCCAACTGATAAAACCACGCAACTAAAAAGAGCAACCACGACAAGTGCTAATCTATCCAATCACCCGTGCCTCAAAGGTATACAACATCAACAAAATCATGCCACCAACATAACCAACACAAGAAACTGCAACCTCACGCTCTATGTGCAAAACCAGTCGATGAAGACCAAACACATTCAAGAACTCCCATTGCATGGGTAATGTTGAATCTAACATGATCAAAAGGCACACTAAAGCTACCAATCACAACACATATTAGAGAGTGTAACCATGTAGTACCAATGATCACCCACAAAAATATGCACATTATGCAAACAAAATTGTTGCAAGAAACACCTCTCTCAACAAGCCTCCATAGCTCTCCCATGTTCTCTACATTCGACAGAAGAAAGAGATACAAAAACCTCCATATCATCACCCAAGTGACAACATATGACTACACACTAGTGATCACTATAGCTCCACATGGGACCTCACATCCGTTGTCAAGTGTATCCAAACATCCAAGAAGATCACCAAGACCAAAGAGAGAAACTGTAAACCATAAACATGTAGCATGTCCTTCTACAAACACCTCTAAATGTTAGTTGTGCCAAGTAAGATCTCCTTTTACAACCCTAATAGAAAAACCATAACAACATCCAAACTCGTTCAACCTCAAGAGATCAAACATAACATATGCATCATGAATCTACATGGATGTAAGCCTCTCAAAGAAGACCAAACTATTACATTTCCCATTTCAGGAAATCAGCCCAATACCATCCCCTATGATCATTATAAAACAAAACACATTACAAGGAGATAACTATGCTATCCATCTCTCACAATGAATCCTTCTAGATTAACTGACTGTAACTCAAGATCCATGAATATGGAAAAAAGCATTTTAAGAACCTAAGAGAAACAATGAACAACACCTCTCGGACAAGAAACTTTTAAAAATGTTGTCGCTCAAAAACTCCCACCCACTGGCCTACACTCTGGGGAGGATGCCTGGAGGAAGCCCTTCGGCCTGCATTGTCCCTGGTCCTGGTGGTAGCCCTTCAGCCTGCGTTGTCCCTGGTCCTGGTGGTAGCCCTTCGGCCTGCGTTGTCCCTGGTCTTGCGCCAGGTATTGTGTCGTCCTGCCCTGCGATTGATGGTGGTGCTACTGCTGCAATTTCTAAGATATTGGATGCAAACCGTGTTGTTAGTGGGGCTGCTAAGAGTTCGTATGCGGATCGATTGGGTAAGGAGACTCAGTCGTTCCCTATTTGTCTCTCCATTGTTGTTAACTTGGATGATGAAATGATTAATGAAATAGATCAAGTGGCCTCTAATCTATCTTCTCATGCGGTTATCTGTCGATTTAAAAGTGTTTGGCCTAGTCTTCCAGGGCTTCATGATTGGGTCTCTAAGCAGTGGGAGCCCCTTATTTCAAACTCGGTGTAGATTTTCCCTTTGGCCAAGGGTTTCTTTGTTGCTAAGTTTGAAACTACAGCTGACAGAAAGATTATTCATTGCAATCATTTTTTTATTTGGGAGAATCGTTACCCTTTGATGATTAAACCATGGCATGAGGACTTCATTCCTTTGTCTGAATTCTTCTGTAAGATGCCAATCTGGGTTAGACTCCCTAACCTCCCTCTTCACTTTTGGGAGGATCGCCTTCTTGAGGTTGTGGGGGATGCTTTCAGAGATTTTCTGATGGTAGATGTCGAGTCTTCTGATATCCTGCATTCTACCTATACTCGTATCTTAGTGGACATTGATGCTTCTAAGGGGTTGCCTGAGTCATGAAGGCATTCCCTTCAGATGCAAAAGGTGCTTCAAGACAGGTCATGTAGCGATTAAATGTGATTTACACAAAGTTAAAGCAAAGAAGCCTCTGTCTTGGTGGATTGGGGCTTCCCATCTTCAACAACATTTTCAGGAGAAATATCAGACCTTGTACCCATAAGAGAAGAGCCCTTTAACACCATGTAATGGTGGGTCCAACCACTATTGCGAATGGTGAGATGGTTCGTTCAGAGCCATTTGGTGGTTCAAAGTTGTCAAATGTTGTTGGATCTACCCCTGTTGTTGGTTTTGACAGGTCTGAGGGTGTTGTGTCTAGGGAGGTTGTTGGAGCGGTCCCTGTGCCTGCTGTTGTTTCCAGGGGTGTTTCTGACCCAAGTCTTGCTATGCCTGTTGGAGCTTCGTTGCTTGTTGGCTATCCCTCAGTCGACAGTTCAGAGGTGTCAAATGTTGTTGGATCTGCCTCTGTTGTTGGTTTTGACGGGTCTGAGGGTGTTGTTCATGTGTCTAGGGAGGTTGTTGGAGCAGTCCTTGTGCCTGCTGTTGTTTCTAGGGGTGTTTCTGACCCAGGTCCTGCTATGCCTGTTGGAGCTTCGTTGCTTGTTGGCTATCCCTCAACTGCTGATTTTCCTGCGTTAAATTCGTTAGAGTGGCAAGATGAGGCTACTAAAGTTGAAGATGGATGGATAACGATTATAGATAAACGGTCTAAGAGGTCCTCGCCTTCTTTTGACATGACCCTTCGATCCTACATGAAGGGTCCCAAAGGGAAATCCTAAGTGAAGGGGTTGCCTTAACCATTGTGTGCAATTGTGCTCTGTTTGTTTTGGGTTGCCTGTAGTTCCTTCGGCAGCTTGGCTCTATGGGGTTTCTACCCTTTCTTTATCTGGTAGGCCTGTTGGTTTTCTATGTCTATTATTTTTCACAGCTTTTGTTGGAAGTTGTAGAGTCAGTTGTGTTGGTTTTTTATTGTGGTTTTCATTGTTATTATCTTTGCACAACCTCCTTTGTTGGGTTCTAGATCCTGGTAAAATCTTTTGGATTTCAGGTCCCTTCAAAACCTGTTGTACGGGGTTTCTGGTCCCCTTAAAACATGTTTTCCCTTATTCAAAAACAATGGACAACACCTCTCAAGTGATAAACCGCCAAGTAGACCAAGAGTGGGGAATGTGAATGCTCCTCCAAGATGTACAAGTCATCATGACTCATCCAAGAACAATCTCCTCATAGGTCTTTGTTCAACTTGCGTTTAGCCAAGGTGTAGGCTCCTTAGACTTCTAGCTGAAATCTCATTAAAAGTAACCATCTCAACACGTCTATCATCTCAAGAGAACTACAGCCTCACCTAAGTCTCCATGTATCCATGAGTACCAGCAAATGATCAACCCATGTCAAACTCCAAATGCATCTTTGCACTCTCATGAAGCTTTCAAGCACATGACCATTGCACTCAATACAAAGAGAACTCACCAGACCACTATCAAAACAACAATCTGCAGAGTCGGGAACCTATCATGACATCGTGATCTTACCATCCCCTCCTAGGAGATCATGCTCCAAGTGAACATACCATGGTCTCAAGAGCAATGTATCATGCCAAACTCTAATGTGCAATCAACATAACATGAACATACTCTAAACCAACATCACCTGTTAAGCACCACAAACACCTCAAACCAAAGACTCTAAGAGTCCTCCATGGCTAGGAGATGTTACACGTCCTCAAATAGTGTACATGCAAAAGATGAAAGAACCCTTATGCAACAACAAGATCTAAGAGTCCCTCTAAGACATCTACATCACTAAAGAAGATCATCCATCACCAAGTGATGAATACACAGTCACTGCTAAAGCTCCCATTGAACCGTGATACCAAGCTCTCCAAGCACATGACACACCATCTCCCAAATCTGAAAATCATCCAGGTCCATACACATACAAATGTACAACTAATCACACCAAGTGAAACCAAGATCTCTAAACCAAGGAAAGGCACCATGCTACAAGACCCCATAACCGACTATCCAGGCACTCACTTATCATCCATCCTCTCATCTCAAAGCAACCACACCAATGCACAAATGACCATAGACAAGGCCAACTAACAAGTCTACATAAATATTGAATCAAACCTCGTGGATATAGGTAGTCCACATTCGAGTTCTCCCACTGTGTAGGTAAAGACAACCCACAATACTGCACAACTCGTAGATCCAATCACTAAAACATGCAACCTCACTATCATATTAGTGACATGCAAAATGAGATCACAAAGAAAACAACCATGTAAACAACATGACTCAAACAACGAATCAAGCAGAGATCCGATTTCCCAATCATGTCCACATTAAGCACCATAGTCTAGAAATCCACCAAGCATCACCATAGAAATGTTGAGTGACTAATCACGTACCAACATCCCCATGTGGAGCATTTCACCTCCTCTCAGCATGCATGAAGCATGCATGCAGAACTACAATTATCTCATCCAGTAGCACCCCAAAAGAAACAAGGTCTAGAAAATAGCTCCTTTGCAGCTCCACAAAACCGCATGTTTTTCTTGACTATGTAAAACCTGCAAAACCACCGTGTTTGAGAACACCCATGCACATCCATACCCACTTCACTACTGGAAGTCTAAAATGTCTAAAAAGTACCGAACAACTTAACCCAAAACAATGAACTATCATAGATGAGCATCACCATAGATTTTTAAAGAAAATCTATAAACCCCTTAGATCTCAGGAACATGAATCCAAGCCATGCTAGTACAACGATCCATAAGGAAAAAGAAGATCAGGAACTCCAAGCCCATTAGCAGGCCAACTCCACAACCACCATTAGTACATGCATCTAAGGGAGACGAACTATTGCAGAAGCTTCAACATCATTAAACGATCAACTCCATAGCCTCCATGCATTCAAGGCAACAAAAACAACACCTTCCAATACTGGGAAAAACAAGCATCCAGCATAAGCACATTACTCCATAGTTGAAACAACCCAAGCTTCTCCATATTACCAAGGAGCCTCTTACAGACACCCAATTTATGAAAACTTTGTTGCATGCAACCACAGAGTGTAAAAACACACTCCATGCATCAGGAATTATTTTGTTGTCAAATAAGAGCTCCAGACCAACATCATTTCAACATGACCAACCCATCTTCTCTGTCTTCGCCATCCTTCAAAATGTGTATCATCCCCTGAGACTAAAACAATTGCAAAACTTTCACTCACTAAAGGGTCAATCTTCAATGGATTCCTTCAAATTCCGTCAAGCTTGCTAGGCTAAGAAATCTTTACAGAACGAATACCTAGAACCCAAAACACCAAGGATCTTCACATGCATTAACATACAAGCACATGTAAATACATGCAATTCACATAATGCACATGCAAGCAACCTACAAATCATGGAATAGAGAATTGATACAAATTGAAGGGAAAACAGGCATCCCAGAAAAGCCATATGAGATCAATATGTGCATCGAGCATCAATTACAAACGCACACTACTGTGCCATAAAGCAGGATCAGGCATAGTTTATTTTCCACAAAAACCCTTAGAGGAAAGTGATTGCAATTTAAGATCTTGCCAGGTCGAATAAAATAGAAGAAAAAGACAAAAGAATAGAACACAGATTTACCATGGGGAAAACCCTTTCGGGTAAAAGACACACCACTCCAAAACCAAAGAGCCATTGTATTATTCAGCAACAAAATATAGTTACAATACAATCTTCAGACTCGAGGCCTTTATATAGAGATTTACATCTTGCTCCATCCTGGAAAAAATCTGGTAGTATAACCCCTGTAATGATGAACTCCTCTCCTCTCCTAAAACAGCTAAGGCATCAACATATTTAAATAGAGCTCAACACAAAGTGGTGGGTGCCCATGGTTTTGAAAACCATTTTCAACACCTAAGAGGTAAGTTTATGTCATAAACAATATCTTGTCAATCCCACGACATGTTGCTCATAGCAACTTCCAAGGCAACAAAACCTATCTCGTCCATAATAGTCATCTTGCCAAATATAATACAAGTACAAGATAAAAATTACTATGACCAGGAATAGGTGCCTTCCTTACCTCACAACACTTGTCAAAGTGAACTTGACCATAAATGCCACTAGCTAAAATAGTTCTCCAATACATGATAGAAGTTGAAAACCAAGACTCTTTAGTTAACATAGGAAATTATTAGATAAATTACCACTCCAACATAGAATCTTCCAAGTGGGTGCCAACTTCCTAGAAAATAAAGAATATGTCATCTCACCACCTGCCATGTAGGATACCACCTCACCAAGAGGTCCTACAAAGTGAGCGACAACTTAGGATTTTTATAACTTAGGATAAATCAATTACACAAAAATTAATTAAATAATTTGACATGTTAAGACTCTAAGATTAAGACACCTTAATTTCAACAATGACTTTTACACATAAAGCTTCGAACGACAGCGCTAGCCAACCTAAGATCGGTCGCTGATACAAGTTAAGAGGTTTTTTAAAATACTTCAAGTTCTTACCAGTTTCATTCTCAACCAGAACTTTAAATGATTTAAATTTATTAAATGCTTATGATTTCTCTCTCAAAAATGTTACCCACATCATTTTAGAATAGTCATCGGTGAAGATCATGAAATACCTATCACCATAAAAACTCTTTGTTCTGATAGGGCCACAGATATCGGTATGTACCAAATCTAAAACATTCTCAGAAATACAATTCTTGCTCTTGAAAGAAATAAAGGTCATCTTACCGATTTGACAATCTTTGCATATCATACTATCCAGTTTGACAAGTTAAGGTAATCCTCTTACAACACTTGACTTGCTTATCTTAACCAAATTATCAAAATTAACATAACATCTTTTATGCTATAACCAACTGTCTTCCATTCTTGCAACCAAACAATTATTAACATTACTATTCAAATGGAATAAGTTACCTCTAGTTTGCTTCCCGGTACCAATCAGTTCACCATTACCTCCAAGAATTCTGCAGACTCCACTCTTAAACTCAAGCAAATAACCTTTATCATTGAGACCTTTATCATTGAGTTTACCAACACTTAAAAGATTATGCTTAAGACCATCAACCCAAAATAAATCATCAACATTACTCTTTCCATTTAGAGAGATTGAACCTTTACCTATCACCATGTAAGAAGAGTTATTTCCAAATCTAACAACACCTCCATCAAATTCATTAAGGGTTATGAACTTACTTTTATCTTCGGTCATGTGGTGTGAGCAACCACTGTCTATAATCCATTCATCACTATTCTCCATATGAGATATTAGTGCCTTTTCATTTGACAGTTCCTCTTTCACGGCTACAAACACAATTTCTTCATTATCATCTTCTTCTTCCGACTCCTCATCAATCACACCTTCATCTACTGCAAGATAACAATGTTTCGTGCCCATTCCTTTGAATCTTCTATACTTTTCTTTCTTATCGGTGTTAGGGCAGTTAGCAGCAATATGACCAATTTTACTACAAGAGAAACACTTCAAAGGTAGCTTTCATTTATACTTACCAGTGCCTCTTGGAAATCTTTTTGCTAACAGTGCTTCAAGTTCCATCACTTGATCTTCATTGTCTTCATTTCCTCGGTTACTTCCATGACTTGTCCTACACTCATGATTTAAACATATATCTTTTCCTTTTCTAGCAGATGAACCGATAACACAAGCTTTAAAGGCAGATTCAGTAGATTTTGTCACACTATTGTCAAAACTATTTAGCTCAAAAACTGTAAGCTTACCAATCAATGAATCAACAGTTACCTTATCCTTTGAAATAGATATAAGTTCTTGGATTGTCGATACTCTTATAGCATACTGAGGTTGAAGAGTTCTAAGCATTCTACTTACTATTGGATCCTCTTCTATTTTGCCTCCAGCACTCTTTATGCCACCAACAACTTCTTTGATTCTCTGACCATACTATGCAATATTCTCTCCTTCAAGCATTTTTATGTCGTCGAACTTTCCTCTCAAGCTTTCGTCTTTGGCTCTTTGAACATGCTCATCTCCTCCATAGATTGTCTCTAACTTTTCCCAAACCTCACTTGCACTTTCCAATCATTGGACAACAATATATTCGGAATCAAATAAAGTACTTACAATAGCTTCTAGGGCTTGCATGTTATCTTGATGTTCTCTAAGTTCATCCAGTGTCAAGGGAGTAGTGGTAGAAGCAACATATGTTGTTTCAACTTGCTTCCAACATTGTGCACCAAAACCTTTGATGTAGACCTTCATTTTGTCTTTCCAAATCTTGTAGTTATCCTTGTTGAACTTGGGACCCTCTTTCTTCATCATCTTGACTTCCTCAGAATCTTTTCCTCAAGCGGTTAAGCTTTCTGCACACAGAGGACCAGCGCTCTAATGCCAATTGTTACTCCTATGAGGATCCGGTTAATACTAAGAGGGGGGGTGAATCAATATTAAAACCAATAGAAACTTTAACTCAAAATCAAACTTATATCAAATCTGAGCCATTTAACAAATGTCTCAACTTCTTTAATCAGATCTAATAACCTCTTTATCAAATTTGCTTAACACATTAATCAAATCATTTATTAATACTTTCCAAAGCAATCATATAAACTTGATCATTTACCAACTCATTAACCTTATCAATCATATCAAGAACTTTCTCAAACAACTCCTTATCGGTACCGATAACCTCTGATAAAACATCATAACCGGTGTCTCAGAAATAATGCATGAAATGAAACATAAACAAGAATATCACATGAAAAACATTCCACATGAACACCATAGATTTTTTACATGGAAACCCAAATAGGGAAAAAACCACAGTGGGAGTTGGTACCCACAAGTATTTGTACTCTTTTGAAGTATGCCCTGTTAGGAGCTTAACACTGTTAGGAACTTACAATACGGCCGGTTAGGAGTCACCCGGTTAGGGGACTTGCCTTGTAGCTCGGTTAGGAATTTGATGATCTGTTAGGATCAACCTCATGAAAGGATTTAGCACTCTTTTGAGAGCTGCCCTCTTAGGGGACTTAAATGTTTAAGGTCTGTTAGGGGACTTAAATGTTTAAGGCCTGTTAGGGAAAAACAGTAAGAAAATGATTTGTTACTTGCACTTCTCTGCTTGCTTGATCGGATCCAGTTATACACAACACTATGCACCTCTCGGGTAGATCTCACACTTCACTTAGATGGCTTAACACATTCTCTAAGACCACAGACACAATAAACATCAACTGTGTCATCCTAAATAGCCATCTCAACTAGGTCGGACACAAAACCCTAATTCATCATGAATTTGAGGTTCAAATCATAAGAGATCACCTCAAATCGTTATACAGATCATTACAACAAATTACAATGCAATATAAACCGTTGGTTAATCATAACCCATCACGGAAATCCGATTTGTACCAAAGTCAAACCCTCATAACACTCTACTAAGCGTTTTGTTGATTCCCAAGAAAATATTCTTTGAATCGCACCAAAACAACAATTAAATCTTTCACACAGATTGTGTTGTGTTCCATCTTCATGTAGACTCGTCGTCGATCACCGTCATAACAAAAATCATTACCAATTTGATGATTTCTTCACCAGTCTTAAACCCTACTAAAACCTTACCAAAACTTCATTAGAAATTTGAAACATGTCTTCCAATAATCTCCACAAGTTTCAGTTCCGATTCCGGTCATATACATCTTTCCATGATACAAGTTCACCATCCAAGCCACAAATCACCAATCATCGCCAATCAACCTATCCAATCAAAACAACTCTGCTTTATCGGTTAAAGTCCTATTTCACAAACTTTAGCTCACTATCAATAAACCCTATCTTCGGGTAAACCAAATCACTTAGATGACAAAACAAACATCAAAAAACATTAGTTGCCAACAATGACAACACAAATAACTGATCATGTCATTTACTCATAGAATCTCAATCTCTTCATCACAAATAGACTTCTATCCTTTACTGGTGCAGTTATTAGACTTCAACTGTATCAGTTATGTCAAATGTCAACAAATTCATGAGACCCAATTTGCAAGAAGATGATAACAATTTACATTTAATTAATGTTATTAAATTTCCACAATCTATTTATTTATCTGTATAATGTTTTTGGATTTGATTGTGTGAGTTTTTTTGCATCAACATTTTGTGATCCATCATCAGGATGATAGTAGAGAGCACCAGGAGAAATATGAATCACAGTGTGATCCAAAACGTTCATATTGCAAAAAACTCACACAATCAAATCCAAAAGCATATAGTTTACATTTAATTTTTGATCTGTAAGTTAATTCTACATTTCCTGGGTTACTAGATTTGTGGAACATGCCATATCAATAAAATCTAAAAAAGTCTACCTCTAAAGAAATTGTATATCAATTGGCACATGAAATTAGTGTACCTTGGATTAAAATTGTTTAGTAGACAATTTGGCTAACATCAAATTGCTTTTTCACGTAAAGGTGTGAGGGAGACACATTAGACGTTTGGGGGCATTGATACATAAAATTAAAATTAGACGTTTGGGGGCATTGATACAAAAACATATAGAAATAAAAAAATAAAAATATACACATATATGCAGCAGCAAATAAATAGCAAAATACACCACCATATATATTAATGTTGTAGACTTTTAGTCCAAATGGCACATAACATAGCAAAATGCCAAAATACACCACCATATCAGTGTTTATGTTCAAAAATAACAATGTCAACATTAACAATCAGCCATCACTGATCAAATATCATCAAAAGTCGTCAAACATATCATCATCATCCTCCTGTGGCAAATTAGAAGCACAAACAGTGCCACTGGCAGTGGTACTAGCAATCTCAGCCTCGGGAGCAACCTTATGATCACTAAGTAGCTCATCATCATCATCATCAACTCCAAGTGCATTAAGGCGGGCAATTGAATCATCCAACTCTGCATGCTCTGATTCAACATCCCAATGCTTTGTCTCCCCCCTTGTTTGAAGGTATTGTCTTTGTGTGTTAGGAGCCTCAAGTTTGAATGCACATAGACCAAGTCTTCCGAGTCTTCCGCCTTCTTGGAATGTAGTTTATTGTGTTTTATTGAGTGGATGAAGGAGTATGTGCTCCAATTCCTCTCGGATGATGAAGAACTAGCAACCTATCAAGATTTTCAATTTTGAAGTCAGAGTTAAAGAGTTATTAGTTATGATTCTATGAATCATTGAATACAAATTTTAAGAATGAAGAAATTAGAAATTAGAACCTTAAGAGTTAAGAGCTTACTTGTGACAAAACTTTGATGGCAATGGGTTGTAGGTTCTCGTATATTTCTCCATGGAAGTACCACCATTTATGAGCATCAACATTTGCCTTGTCTTCAAGAGCCTCAATACCGCAATCATCCGTGCTTGTGAAACTCATGACTTCAGCCCTCACCACAACCCGTAATGAATCTAGAAAGAGTCTACGAAGGGCTGCCTTGTACCCAATAGCAACTTCATGATCTCTATATGGGGCAACTCTAGTGCTACTCTTATTGAGGACCTCCCAACTATAGTATTTGGGGCTCAATGCAAAGGCAAGGAGATGCAAAGGGATAGTCATTTTGTTCCATCTCTCCACCATGATTTTTGTATTTCCTTGAAGAATTTTTCTTCAGGATCTTGCTCTTTCTCATTTATGATTGTTTTCATATCCTCGATCATGGAGTCAATGCCATCATATACCTCACCCAAGCAAGGCCTATCCATGTCAATGTATCGGATCATGCTTAATATGGGCTCAATAAATCTCAGGAGGTACTCAGCAAGATCCCACAAAGAGTCATCTAGTATCATTGCCTTAATGGCCGCTCCCCTTGTACCACTAGATTGCCTCCATACGCTCCAATTAGCGTTGGTTACCATTCTAGACAATGCCTCTTTAACCTTCACAAGACGTCTCGGAACAATAGTGTTGTAGGCAAAACGGGTCTCCACAACCTTTTTCAAAATCAAAACCAATAATAAATTATAAATCAAAATTAAAATTAAAAACTTTGAAAGTTTACTATATAGTAAATACTAAACTAAAGTCTAAAAATATTTAAATTTTAAATAATTTAACTTACATTCAAGAGCTCCAATCTCGAGAATTGTCTAAATATGGCTTGTGACATATGGTGATTCGTGATGAACATTTGGATCTCTTGGGCATCACCATACATTAGGTTGAGTGAGTGGACAGTACAAGGTGTCCAAAAAATGTGTTTGTAATGCTCCTCAACCAATAACCCGACAGCCCTACAATTTTTTGCATTGTTTGATGTCACTTGAACAACATTTTGAGGGCCAACTTGCTCAATGGCTTGGAAAAGAATGTTTGCAATGAATGGACCGTCCTTCACTTGCCCTTCACAATCCACTGCTCTCAAAAACATTGCACCTCTGGTGGACACTGCAAGAACATTGACCAAAGGGCGATTTCTTGCATCTTTCCATCCATCTAATACTATGGACACACCTGTTTCACTTCATGAAACCCTAATAGGCTTCAAGGAATTATCTACATTTTTCACCTCTTTGTCCAATAAAGTGGTGCACACCTTCTCATAACCTTGGTTAGGATTCAGATTCTGGTTTGAGATTTGGGTTTGCAAATACGTTCAATTTTTTATGGGGTGGGCTCAGTTCGCTTTGGGTTCGTCCATACAAAAACATATAAAAATAAAAATAAATTCATAATACACCACTGTCAAGTGTCAAATATGCTAATAGACTAATAGTAAAGTAACATAGCAAAATACACCACCATATATATTAATGTTTTAGTCCAAATATAATAATGTCAACATTAACAATCAGCCATCATTGATCAAATATCATCAAAAGTCATCAAACATATCATCATCCTCCTCTTCTGGAGCATTAGAAGCACAAACAGTGCCACTGACAGTGGTACTAGCAATCTCAGCCTATTTTAGGGTTGGAGGGTCGAGTTGACCAAAATAGGCAAAAAGAAAACTTTTAAAAATATTTAAAAATGTCTCAAATCACCCAGATTTGGCCTGGGTTCTGCCACTGGAATCAAAATTCGCTTGAAATTCAGCAAAATTTGCCCTGGGTCCTCCTCAGCAAACCCACAGGGCAAAATACGAACCCTGGAAGAATTTTCAGAAAATTTTGTGCGAACCAGAATTTGGAGACAATCGAACCAGGTCTCAGAGATTTTGTAGAAGAATCTGGTAACTTAGGTCAAAACTTGAGGATACATATTGCATACCGTAGAATATTTGCCTTAGAGAATTATACAAATGGACAGAATCTAATGTAATTAGCTTAAATTGTGAACCAGGGTAATAAATGGAACATAGGTCAAAGCCACAGCAGTGACTTCTCCGAGGGCTTGGAGGATGGGACTAAACCATTACCTATAGAATACATTTGTATTGATTTGCAAACAGGATTCCTGAAGTTCTTCCACCTTGAACACCCTCAGATAGTGGATCCCCACGATTGTTCTTTTTCACGTCACAATAATAGCAGATACACCTCTAGAAGACCTCTGCTGACTGCAAAAACGATCATGAACGTTCTTGAAAATAAAAGATCATAACCAGAATTCTCAAAGATTACTTTAACCCTTAGTTTCTTGGAGACATGGAGGTACAGGAACAGGTGCCAATATTGGGACAGAAATGCCATTACAATATCGCTATGTGATAAGAGAATGGCACTATCATATATAAATGTAGTCACCAAAATTTGTGGGTACGGGAAGGTGCACATGGTCCTCATTTAGGATCCATGAGGGTGGACTAAACCATTACCTATAGAATATATTTCTCTTGATTTGCAAACAGGATTCTTGAAAATAAAAGATTATAACCAGAATTCTCAAAGATTAGTTTAACCCTAAGTTGCCGAATCGGGTACAGGTACGTGGGTACGAAACGCCGGTACAGCAGAATTTTTGGGGGGCTTGGGTACGTTTTCGGCACGTTCATACAAATATAATATATTTATACATACATACATAGATACATATATACATGCATGATGTATGTGTGTGTATCATGTATGCATGCACGGCTAGAAAATAGAATTTAGTTTGTCATATACCAATACATATGCTAAACAAAACCATTACAAATTTCAAATTTGGAAACATGACATACTAATTTAAATTCAGCTGTTCAATATCAAAAAGATCAAACTAGAATCTCATGATAGATAAGTTCTAAGTTTACTAATCAGCACTGTAGGTCTTAAGAATATCAAAAAGATCAAACTAGAATCACTAAACATTTCGGCATCTAAAAACACTAACCCTCGAAGTACCCACAGGATATTCGTTTCAGAATCCAATTCCAGTACGTTTCGTACTCGGAATCGCCCAAAAAATCCCAAGATTCAGCAACTTAGGTTTAACCTGTAGTTTCTTGAAGACATGGAGGCACAGGAACAGGTGCCAATATCGGGACATAAATGCCATTAAAATATCTCTATGTGAGTAAATTAATAAGAGAATGGCACTATCATATATCAATATAGTCACCAAAATTTGTGGGTACGGAAATGGACTAAACCATTACCTATATAATACATTTGTTTTGATTTGCAAACAGGATTCCTTAAAGTTCTTACACCTTGAACAATCTCAGATAGTGGATCCCCATGATTAAGCTTTTCTACTTCACAATAATAGAAGATACATTCTTTAAAATACAAGATAATGACAAAATCTCAAAGATTACTTTAACCCATAGTTCTTGGAGACATGGAGGTACAGGAGAATGTACTAATATTGGGAAAAAATTGCTATTAAAATATCGCAATGTGAGTAAATTAATAAGAGAATGGTACTATCATATATAAATGTAGTCACCAAAATTTGTTCGTACGGAAGGATCCTTATTTAGGATCCATGAGATTGTGATCCATAACGATTCAAGAAGGGATGGAACATCCCACTTGTCCCTCCTTTCCCCATGAAGGAATCGAATGTTGTGAACCTGAACCTGAAAATGTTTACAGCCAGTACACAAATATGGACCAAAATATAGAACTGGAATATATATCTACATATATTTTTTATTTATAAGAATCCTTGTAAATATAAAAAAATGAAATTTGTTCTGATATCACCAATAAATATAACACCCCAAGATCTTCAGTTAGCCAACCTCATGTGGGGAAGCTGCAATTCCTCCCTTAAAATTCTAGGAGAAACCTTTTTCATTAAAAAGACCCTTTTGAAATGATTATACAAGTTTTTATATAGGAGAAGAATGGGAATAAAAGAGTAAGTCTCTGCTAGCTGTAATCTGCCCGGATCAAGCAATCGCCCTCAATCTATGACACCCCAAGATCTTCAGTAAGCCAAACTTGTGGAGAAGTTGCAATTCCTCCCTTAAAATTCTAAGGGAAACCTTCTTCATTCAAAAAGACCCTTCTGAAATGATTATACATGTTTTTATAATGGAGGAGTGGGAATAGAAGAGGAAGTCTCTGCTAGCTGTAATCTTCCCTGACCAAGCAATCAGCCTCAATCTATGACTGGCTGATCAATCATCAGCAATCTATTTAGTTAGCACTGTGCAATAAATTCTAGCAAAACTGCTAACTGAGCTAAATTCTAACTCCTAATTATGTAATATTCAGTCTGTTTATCTAACTTTGTACAGAAATTCTAACTGAGCTTCTAATTCAGTACAAGCTGCCCTTGATCTTACGGAAAAAGTTGATTCACCGTTGACTGACTTTCATTAAATGTTTGTTCATTACACAAAACATCCTCTACTTTGCCTCTTTCCCTAAAAGAAGACAAAATGTTCCACATGTGAATCTTCGTGACCTCACTCTTCACGCCCTGTTCATGGCCTTCCATGTTTCCCATAGAGATTTCATATTCCTTCATTACTCCTCACAACCCACGCGTACGAATTCATTTCCTAAAGCAAGAAAACCTATTTTAAGTACAAGAAAGGGTGAATTGGTGCATGGGGGCATTCCATAGTGAACGTATCACTATGGGAGGCAAGTTGGACTGTTGAAATGACTAGCAAAAGAGGAATTGCTACTGAAGAATGAAGCAGCATATTTGACAGCAAGAACAACCACCAGAATTTGCATCTCTTGTCTTGTACTTGTTTGCTTTATGCAATTACAATCAGATAGACAAGATATTGCCACTACCAACTGATTTTCCACACCCTGAAGTTTTCCAAAGATTAGAAGTCTTGAGTTTTGTTGCAACATTTTTTGTTTCTTAGTTCTTATTTCCAGTCTAAATAGCATTCCAATCCTCTAATTAGTTTTGAGCTTCTCAAGTAGCCCAGTATTATATTTTGTTTGGTTTGTTAATTTCTATTATAAATCAACAAACTTATGGGATCACATATACTGGTATTTCCTGGTCAGTATGCTTCAAAGTTCCCAGACTCGGACTCGGCAACGACTCGGCAATGACTCGGCCAAAAAAAAAAAACCTTGAAATTAAGAGATTTTTCACAATTTAAAACTTGTTTCATGCACCCATTATTGAATAAAGCCCAATTATAATGTGTGCTAGCTTGCTATGCCATGAAAGGCGTGCTGGTAGAGTATCTACTTGTTTGGGGCTTTTGTTTAGTATTTTCTTTGGCCAAATTGAAATTTTGGGAGCACCAACATGAGACATCATAAACATCTTCACTTGGAAATTGTAAGGTGTGCATGTGTATGGTAGCATTAAATAGTGTGCTTGTTGAACTTAGGTTTTACCTTGGGACTATAGTTGACCTTGGTCTTTCTTGGACCTCTTAGTTTTTAGGCTATATATATGTTGGAGTGAAGGGGGAATTGTGAGGCCAGAAGGGTTTGAAAATATTCTCCTCAGAGACATGTCCCTTGCCAAAAATAACCTTGTGCCCCATGGGGGGATTTTTTGGGATGTGGGGACAGGTAGGAAATGTCCCCAACTCACCCCCTTTTTTCAAAATTTTAAGAAACATCCCTGTTGTGAGGTACTCACACATCGCCCCATTGCAAATGAAGACCTCCACTTTTTGCTTTCTAGGGTTAGCTCTTTTAGTTTTGTTGTCGGTTGTTTTAGTGTCTTAGCCTTTGCATTGAAGGGATTGAGTTTCTCACAGGTCATCAAATCAGGTGGATCTCCTCAAGGTGGAGTGAAGGAAGTTAGGTCAGTTGAGTGATTAGGGATTATTTAGATCATTCCTAGGGTTTTTGTGTACTATTTGATCACGCTTCAAGTTGCTAAATCAAACCTTGGTTGAATGCATAGTGTCCTCCTAGGTCCCGTCCCTTACATCAAGGTCAGAGTGAACTTGCCTTAAAAGTCTGGAATGTCATCTTGATCCTGAAATGGCCTGAAATTTGACTAAGTCTAGAAATTTGAAGGATCCTCCAAAAACTAGATTTTGCATTATAACTCATGGAGGTCCGAAACCACTCTCAAACATCCTAACAATATATATGGAATATAACTTAAAGTATAAGAAATAGTATACTTAAATGTTATATTCCATATATGAATCCTGGCAGAAAGACTAACTTGTCAAACAAGTCAAAACATTGACCTGTCGTGGCCGAGTCTTGGAGCTTGGACTCGACGAGTTATGGTCAAAACTCGCCGAGTCCGAGTCCCGAGTCAGCAAAACTCGCCGAGCTTGGTTCGACTCGCCAACTAGGTGAACTCGCCTGACTCGCGGCGAGTTTGGGAACTCTGATACTATGCTTTAATCTAGCATTTCTTGAGTGTCTGTATCCAGTCCTAGGGTGCGTAACCTCCCCACCTGAACCCAACCCCTGTTATGCAACAATCCTTCCTTACATTAGGTGCACTCCATTCCTATCTCGCATTAAAAAGGTAAAAGATACAGCTTTGAAAAGGTGTAATAACAGGAAACAAATTAATTAATAAAGCATGTAAAGTCAATAACACCACATGCAGAAACTGCTTAATACGATTCTTGCCAATGATAACTAATGCTGATATACATTTTATCCAATAATGTAGAAGTTCCGTGACCTTGCTTCACTAGAGATGCACCTCTGACGAGCAAAAGGGCATTTTTATAATTTGGCTTTTGTTTTGTGGATGTTGCAGCATTGTCCTTCAATCACGCATCAGGTATTCTCTTAGATTGGCAGTCTCGTGAGCCAGGTTTAATTTGCTTGCTGATTTTGGATTTGATTGTGTCTATTTTTTCCTCCATCGATGTTTTGAATTACACTCCCGTGATCAATCATCACAATATGATAACAAAAGAAGAAAGAAGTGAAAAATGAGTAACAGGCTCTGGATGCTTCAGCTTTAGTTACTGATTTATGCACAACACACTGAATTGCAGAACTTAATGTGTTAAGAAAACAAAAAAATGAAGCAAAGTAAGATGAATCATATGAGCAAATATGATATTGCACTCTAAAGGAAGATCTTATTGCAAATGAGCGTTGATTCAAAATCATAGCAGCCTCTACGAGATGCGAAGCGGCGCCAATCTGAATTTTGCATTCAGGAGTTATTTTTTTATAGCTTTACCATGCAGGAAGTGAAAAGACTAAAAATCCATATGACAATTGTTGCCTTGTGAAGTTCAGGGCATCTATTGTGATAGGGTAATTTTTCAAACCATAGAAGCATTTATCAGCAAAATATCACAAGAAATTGCAAGACATCATTTCTTGGCATGTTTGCCGATAAAATGATATTAGTGTTTTATTGGGTTACCTATTTTTTCCCTTTTTTCCCCAATTTAATCCTGATGAATTGAGAAAACCTTTATCTTTTGGTCTGCAACGAAATACCACAGAAAAAATATTTGATTTTACGCATCCTCAAACAGTTAGCATAACACTGGAAAATAACAAAAAGCAGGTCGCAATGTTGGGGGAATATCTCCTCATACATTGCTCAACATTCAAAACTGTGAAGTGCATTACAAAGCTTAGGGGTCATGCTCTACAGCAAGAAAATCATCGTCATAGGTAATGTGTTTTGGTCTCACTGTATAGAGTTTCTAGGGCTTATGGGGTAGATGCTGATTTACAAATAAAAGAAGCATTCATTAAAAAAGCATATGGGTTGTTTGTGTCCCAAAAAAAATCATTAATGATTATAAATTATATTCTAGAAACACAGAAAACTATATCAAAATTTATCAAGGTACCTACATGAAAAAATAACAACAATATTTAACTAAAAGTCAAAACCTTAACTGAATCGATGTTATATATGATTCAAGACTAAGGGTCCCAAAATGAGAACCAATGCTGAGTGTTAACATATTAGTTGAAATATCTCCTGCAAGGTGATAATTTAGCAATCAAAAGATGTTATACAATTGCAACAATTATCTGTCTCCTTTTTTCCAATGATTTTTCCTTTAGACTTCTCTTTTTACCACTTCGGGTATATAGTTTCCGGGCAATGGGAAAGTGAAGTTAGGAGGAGTACAATTACAACTTCTTATATCTTTTCTAGTGCTTGAAAGTGGAGGCTAGGTACTTATGATGCCAGCATGAATACTCCTCTTCATATGGAACTTTGTTTTTGTTTTTGTTACTAGGTATTTTGTTTTTGTATTTTCATATCATAGTTGAAAGCGAAACAACATATCTGCATGCAATCACCAAAGCGGATGGTCGTGTTGACTCCCACCAATAAATAATTTAATTTTCTTTTTAAGATAAAAAACCAATTCCTTGACCTTTGCTATAAAATATGGACTGTGTTCAGAGAAGAGCGGCATTGCTATAGGTAATCAGATCCTGGTTAGAACTGAGATTGATGTGACCTGACCTGACCTGCCTTGTGCTTGTCCTATTACTCACTGACAATACCAGTCCTTAATCAAGTAACACCCAACAGTATAGTTGTTTTGTCTTTTTGAAAATAAAATAAAAAGTTTAAACAGTGTTAATGTGTACAGTGAATTGGATGGGATCTTTATCAAAAGAGCTAGTTGATCATGGGAATGACCCTGCAGTTATGATTACCTAATATTTAAAGTTTTTTATAAAAAAATTCCTTCAGTAACGGCTGTATGTATTTGTTAATTTGTTTGCTTATGTTGGCGTCTGCTGCACTCCTTTGGAAGCAGTTTATGCAGGTATTTAGTGTATGTTTTAGTATGTATAAACTTGTTTGAAGCTGCTGGGCTGGGGCACCATGATAGAAATATCTAAAATAAAAAAGAAGCATCAAAGACGAAATATTTATTAATTATAATATTTTAGACTTTCACAGCACGCTGGAAATTCTCCCTTTCATTCGATAAAGCCTTTAAACAATTGATTTTATTTTATTTGGCGTATTAACTGGTACTCGTCATCAGTTGTTTAATAAATGCTGGATTAAAAAAACCAACTTTACATGTCAACAGCCCCAACCAACTCATCCTAAATGGGGAGGTTGTATTTGGATATTGTGGTTGAAAGTGAAACTTACAGTCTTAGGGTATTTTGTTGTAACTTGTATACAATTTTTTAAAATCACATGCATATTAACAATGAATTATGAAAGCAATTAAGTTTTGACATTTGCAAATTTGTTCAATTCTTATGTGAACTGTCAATTTAACAATAATGTTATGTATTATGTTAATTTAGTGATCAGATTTAATTAATTAACAGAAAGTAAATGAAATGAACATACACATGACACAAAACACCAACGATACCCTGGAAAAACCTCCCTCTTGGAGAAAAAACCCAGCATCAAAGATCCAGATAAATCTTTATATATATGAGCAAAATTACAAGCATCACTTATCTGGTTTAGTCCACCAGTTAGAGCCCAATTCAACCAAGTCAGATTACTGAAGTGCTGGAACAAATTGCCAAGTAATGTTGTTGTTTCAGACTTCTGAAGATCAACCAGCACTCTGGATATGACAGCGAAGGCTCAAGGATGACTTCAATAGGCTTGTCAACCACTTCGCTATGCTTGGTAACCACCTTGCTAGACTTGAGAGTCAATTCGCTAACTTGGAAGACAACTTCGCTGAACTTGGAGGATAATTCGCTAACTTGAAGGGCAAAGGATGTCGCTGAGTTGCAGAACCAGAATTCGCTATTTGAAGAAGATTGCTTGAATGATTGTTATTTTGAAACTAGGATGAATCTTGTTATATACAAGATTCATCTATACAATATTCCAAGTCGGCTATTGAATTATATTTTTCACTTTTAACTTTAGCACCCAATTTTGAGGTTGATTACAATATACAATGAGCACGATATGTTTTTATCTTAGCGCTCTAATAAGGGCCTGATTTGAGTGCTTTTACAAGTTACAATAAGGCAATTTTGGGCCCAGCCCAATGTAAGTAAATTTGCTCATATTTATTTGCACATATAATCCGATCTAGCTATCGGATTTCAACATATTAAGGATCTATAAGTATATAATGAATGATTTATCAATGTTATCATATGAATATTTGAAATTTCACTATATATTTGAATTTTCCCTGTTTTCTATATAGTCATCCCCTTGTCCCATACCATCCCCAAAAAAGGCCAAAAAAACTTAAAGTCGTCCTTAAAACTTGCCCCCCCATCCCCTGTTGTCCTTGCCCTGTAAACTTGGGCTAACATAGATAAATTTACTTGAAATAAATCAGCCATGTCTTACCTGTAATTTCCTTTGTTATGAATGAATTAAATGTACTTACTGTAACAAATTTGATAGATTAATATAAATTTTAATTACATTTGTTATGAGTGAATGAAATATACTTCCTGTGACAAATTTGATAGATTAATATCAATATAAATTATAAGTTTTTGGGGTATTCATACATTTTTTATAATGAGAGGCATTCTATAATGACAGCAGAGCATGGAATCTCATGCCATGATCATATACATAAAAGTCGAAACACTACCGTTGTATATTTAAAAAAACAAATAAAACTATATAATAATAAATATAGCAGAAACCAATTCCCTCATTTATGGGATCGACAAAATAATGTCTACATTTAATCCTTGAGAAGGAATAAAATAGAAACCACCACCAAAAGGCTTGATGAAAATGAACTTCGATGGAGCGAAAAGAATAAATCCCATGAAGTCAAGCGTAGGGAGTTTGATTGAGATCCCTCTTAGAAATTGATAGGCATAGCCTCAAAAAAGCTAAAAGAAGGATCAGAATGAGGCCAAAGCCTAGACATTTGTTGTCAGTTTTCAGATATGTCAAATTTTTCAAAAATGGGGCTCAGCAAATTAGAATCTTAACGATATTTTGCAACTAGCATGGCCATTGTTGGACTCACTCACCACTTTTACAATTCAGCACGTTCATAAGGAAACAAATGGAAAAGCAAATTTCCTAGCCAACTATGCCATTGGCAAGGATGAGGATTGTATCATGAACAACAATGAGTAGATATGGGAAATTTTATAATTTAAAATTGAACCTGTAACATTTACATTGAGGTGCTAACAAAATTCATTATATCAACAACACTGGATCAAACACATTGGTCTTTTGGCCTCCAACGAATTTGGGAAGATTGGCATCATATCATAAACTCCCATAAGGTCAATGCATGTAAACCACCACATTGATGAGAGATTTGATACTATTGAATCATAAAATCCCAATAAATGCTTTAGGCTGATTTTTGGATGATCTGAATGAATTAAATGATCTCACGAAATAGTAGGAGGGTCTTGAAAGGGAAGGCCATATTGTATATCAACTGACACGATCAATACAAAACATCATGATGCAAAGGCACGAAGAGAATTGAAGTCTCTAGAATTCCAGCTATATTTTATAGTTGTTTCCCATTTCGGCTCACTCAATCTACATGTTATTGACTCTCCAAAGCAGTACAACAAAGCAAAGAATGAAGAAAGTTTTCAACACTAAATCTGGAATCAGCCTTTTTCAAGTGCAATAATTTTTCAAAGAAGAATTCCTCGCACTGAATCACCATTACCAAGTTAATTCAGACATGGCCTCAATGTTCAGAGTTCTCTTAATTTTAAACTAAGTCGCCGGTTCCAGTTCGGATTCAGATTCTGGTTCGAGATTCAGGTTTGAAAATTCGTTCAATTTTTTTGAGGGTGGGTTTGGGTTTGCTTTGATTTCATCCGTACAAAAACATATAAAAATAAAAAAGTAAAAAATATACATATATGCAGCAGCAAATAAATTCATAATACACCACTGTCAAGTGTCAAATATGCTAATAGACTAATAGTAAAGTAACACCACTGTCAAAGTGTCAAATATGCTAATAGACTAATAGTAAAGTAACATAGTAAAATACACCATCATATATATTAATGTTTGAGTCCAAATGGCAAATAACATAGCAAAATGCCAAAATACACCAACATATCAATGTTTAAGTTCAAAAATAATAATGTCAACATTAACAATCAGCCATCATTGATCAAATATCATCAAAAGTCATCAAACATATCATTATCCTCCTCCTGTGGAAAATTAGAAGCACAAGCAGTGGTACTAGCAATCTCAGCCTCAGGAGCAGCCTCATGATCACTAGCAATCTCAGCCTATTTTAGTGTTGGAGGATCAAGTTGACCAAAATAGGCAAAAAGAAATTTTTTTTTAAAATTAAATATGTTTCAAATCAGCCAAATTTGGCCTGGGTTCTGCCACTGGAATCAAATTTCGCTTGATATAAATTTGCCCTGGGTCCTCCTCAGCAAACCCACAAGACAAAATACGAACCCTGGAAAAAATTTCAAAGAATTTTGTGCAAACCAAAATTTGGAGAGAATCGAACCAGGACCCAGGGATTTTGTAGAAGAATCTGGTAACTTAGAGTTTAAAAGAGAATAAGGAAGTTATACGCAGGCTTCCCACAAGTCTAATCAAAGATATATGTTAGGTGGTCTCAAAACAGTGCTATAGGAAGCTAAACTTGGAGCTGACCTCCCTACACTCACAGGAACTATGGCACTCTGTGAAGGCAAGGTTGGATCGTGGCACCCTTTATCGCAACAAATTTTGCACAAGAGAAGGCTTGAAGGAAGAAAACGGCCTTGAAGGCCACTGAATTCCTAGAGGCGGTAATGAGAATTAAAGAAAGTGAGGACATAAACAGGTGCTCGCCTTGGTGAGTGATAGCTCAGAGAAGGAAGAAGACTAGCTGCTAGCTTATTTGGTCCACCTGTTAAATTAGTTCTAGTTGGGTATTTTGTATAGGTCTACCTCTATGCTGGTAGTCTAATAGTATGTTATTTTACTTTCAATTTTCTAGGCATTTTCTTGTTCTTAGCCCGTTAAGATAGGGAAGTCCATGTAACTGTTTCAGTCCATTGGGGACACAAACTCTGTAATCTTTCTATTCTGCTATAATTTAATATAATGGACACGATCACCACAATTGTTATGAACAAACCAAATAAGAAATATAGCTGACATAATTAAATATAGATATCAAATATATAAATATTAAAACAAAATAAATAAACATTTTATTTTACTTTTATATCTATTATAAATTATAAACCAATTAATTTTATTTGGTATAACAGTTATATTTTATAATTTATTATATTAATTTTAAATACAGAGACATCAAATTTTTAAAATATATATATTAATGTCTATGATGAAACCATTAAAAAATAATATATAAGCCTATAATATAAAATGTATTTTTCAAAATAACATAAAAACAAAAGAATTATCAAAATAACAAATGATAACTTTCCCAAGGAAAAAAAGTCACATACAAAAAGTAAAATACACTAAAAGTTGAAATTTGTGTGCATGTATAAAATATCTGAAAACTGCTACTACTAGATATTTTTTAGATAGATGTATTTGCTTTTACAAGGTTCAAGCGCTATGTGGACTCTTTGGCTCGTCAGGTTATCACCAAGTTTACTTCATGCGACTAAACTAATAATCTGATTTTACAGCCAACACCGAAACACCATATTGAATATTCTAAACTTTTCTGAGACTTCAGGTTGAACGAAAATTTTGTTAGCCAAAACAAAAAGGATAATTATGCCCTTCCATAATCTGATGCCCACGCTTCTGTTCAACAAAATTGAAGGGATGGGAGATTTGCTGAAGATATGCCATTTGAGGATAAAAGGAAAATGAGAGGCGAAAGAGGTTTGCAATCTATGTTAATGTGATGATATGAACCCTAACAAGGTGAGTTACTAACAGCGCATTGTGAAATTAGTCGATTTAAGAGCAAAATTAAAAAACATAATAAAATACAGCATTGAAATCTTGGACTGGTCGCAGTATTCAGAAGACCTGCTTTGAAATTGCACCAGATTACATGAATCCAAAAAAAAATAATGGGTAGGAAAATAAGAAAGAGCATGAAGTTTTAGAAACATTTCTATTAACCATACTAGACCTTCAAAACATGATTACAATCTTGACAATATTTGGGTACTCCCCCCAGGTAAGGAAAATCAGGAAGAAACAGACGCTTCATACAAGTTTCTATAACCTCCATTACAGCTTATACAAGTATTCAACGCGCCCTTTGCGTGCAAATCGAAGAAGATTTACCAAACAAAATTGAGAATTGATCGCTCTACCGCGGCCAAAAAAATTCTAAACCCTTGATAGAAAATTCACCTGGACAAAAGCGAGCTAAGAAAAATATTGACTTCTCATTCAAGGAAACCAGTCCGCGTGAGCACGGCGTTGCGGACTCTGCTGAGATCCCTCCCTTTGAGCGTTCGTCCGGCCCCCTCGCACATAGAAAACGATGTCATTTGGCTCCGGGCCAGCTGCCGTGCAATCAATTGATGTGGCGGCACCATTTCCCCCTTCTCAAATAGTTCATCTTCCTCCCCCTGCTCCTCCTCATCCTGAATTATCTGCCAAGCCTGGTCTTTCCTCTGGATTTGGGACCAATCGGGGATATTGACAGGCGCAGACTGCGGTCTCCATCCCGCTGTTGCTTCCTCCGTCTCATTCCTGCTGCGCGGTACCATGCGCGATGCCGTCGGCTGCCGGCGCAGTGCGTTACCACTCGCCATCTCTCTGCGCCTCTCGCCTCTGCCGCTGTACTTCATGTTCAGCTTTGCCACCATCGCCCAGATCTCCTCTTCCTCGAATTCTTCGCCACCCCCCTCCCCTTTCACTTTCCCCATTTCAGTCAGCGTTGAAAACACATACGAATTTCGCCTCGCCGCCATTAACATACGAATTACCCCGCTCAAAGAACTGGAACTGGAAGTGGCAGTGACATTAGCATTCACAGATGCGAAGAAAACAAGGGTCTTTTCGGATAATGTATCGGGAATCTCAAAATGCGCCTTACCAGGGGGAGGAATGATCCGTAAATCTCCAGACACAAAAGTCGCCAGATCACCTGGCCGATGGCCGCTGTGGACTATTTATAGCCCTTCTTGGCTTGAAATTTAGATAGTACACCCCTTTTTACGACATTCTTTGTCGCTTTTCCCACCATTTTGCATTTGTCTCCCCTGTTTCTTACCCATGAAGAAACAATTCCTCCATTTGAACCCTAAATGGAGAGCCAAATTAAATTCTGTGTTTAGAGTAAGACGTCTCACCGACATTGATGGAGTGTGGGGTCCTCGGGAGTCGGGAAAAATTAAATTAGGACGCTTCTCGCTGTGCTTTCATCTGGAGTTGGTGGGAAGCACTTATTCTCATATAGACTCTATTTATGGGCCTATGCCCATCTCTTTGTTTGAAAAATGTTTAAGAATATTTTAAAAAATTGCTGTGAATTATAAAATGAATTTTATTAGGTATATATATATATCTATTTTTTTTTTCTGTATAATTACAATTTGAGTTGTATAAATAGTTTCATGGAAATGGAAATAGATATTTTTATAGTTCACGATATTGGATGTTTTTTTTATGGGTCTATAGATGACATATATGGGACTACCTCATACTTCATGAAGGGTACCTAATTCTGCTACAAATGAGACATACATACTCGGCTCTTTGTAGGATTTGAATTTGTGATATATCAAAAGTGTTTAGTCAATTATTGAAGTTGATTAGCTATGAACAAGAACATTAGGGATCAATTCTTGTTGAGTGTAAGGTCCTTATTACCATAAGGAATAAGGTCATGATTGTGTCCCTGGTGCTAAGGTGGTCATTCCCAATCGCTTCCCTGCACAACAAATAGTAGAGTGGACAATGTAAGTGCTACGATGCAAATTCTAAAGTGGTGAACAATTCTAAGGGAAAGCACTTCTTCACCTTAAATAATCAAATGGTCCAACATTTATTTACTCCATGCAAGAGGCACCTAACTATGCTACAAATGAGACATGCATACCCTGCCCCTTACAAGGTTTGAACTTGTGATACATCAAAAATGTTTAGTCTATTATTGAACTTGAATAATTATGAATGAGTCCATTAGGGATCGTCTTATTAAAAATAGAAATATGAAGCATGCATTGACATCAATTTTAAGGAGATTTTTATTCAAGAACATGTACAACAAAATGAATGCACCTAGACCAATAAGAAACCCATGTAAATTGGATTTTTCTAAAGTGGTCATTCCAAATTGCTTTCTTGCACAAAAAACAGTAGAATGGGCATGTAAATGTTATGATGCAAAATCTAGAGTTATGAACAACTCTAAGGGAAAGCACATCTTCGTCCTAAATAGGCATATGATCCGAAATTTATTTTGATTGAGGTCAGAAGCAATGGAAGTATTAAACTTGTAGCAAATTAGTATAAAAAAGAGATAACTATGCACATTGAGAAGTTAAGTTGTCTCATTAAAGGTAGAGATCATGGGGAACAAACAAGATATATGTCCCTTAGGAAGTGATAGAGCCTTTGGATGTAATAAATTTCAATCCAATACTTAACTAGTATACTTATCTTTAGAGGAATATAGGTAAAGTACGCTGAAAGATATCATATTTGTTTATTATTCCACTTAAAACATTATTATATTGTTATATTGTAATTAATATTAAATTGTTATAATATTGTAATTAATATTCAATTATTATTATTAAGACATGATTATATTAGTATGTTTTAGTATATTATTATTTATATATTACCAAATTATTATTATTGTTTATGGTGAAAATGGATAACAACAATAATATTGAAAGGCTAAATGAATTCAACCACAAAACCTTAGCCTAACAACAACAAAGATCTACCATAACATATGAAGATTACCTAAGACAATGCAAATCAAATGAAATCACAAAGATTATACCATCACATGTCCAATAGGGTTTGAATATTCATTCTTCCTATCTCCATTGATCTTGCTTGATATATTTGCTCTCAGATTTTATGTGTGCACAAGAGCTCAACAAAGAACGGAAATGTGGTTGCAAGTAGGATTGCATATGAAAGATCAAACGTTAGGTTGCTTCAATAGAATGCATATGTCCAGGGGCTTGAATGCATAGGATGTGTGTAGATTGATTGATTAGGGTTGATAATGAAGGAAGTATCCTCTTATAGAGAAGACACTATATGAAATGGAGGGATAAGATTGAGAAGTGTAAAAGATAAATGGTCGGCTATGATTAGAGGGTAGGTAGAGAAAATAAGAAAATAATGAGAGGGTATGTAGTGTATGAATTAAGAGATGAATGACATGTGTCATAGGTGGAAAAGGTTAATGAATTAATTAAATAGATAAAGATTTATTTAATTAATAGAAGAAGGATCAATTAAATAAATAAGATATTTATTTAATTTAAGAAAAGGATAATTTAAATAAATAAATGAATTTATTTAAATGAGAATTAAGGCTAGAAGAGGATAAATGAATTAATTAAATAAATAAAGATTTATTTAATTAATAGAAGAATTAGGCTTAGATAATTAAATAAATAAATATTTATTTAATTAGACAGGACAATTTTAGGTGTCTACATTTTACCCCTCTTTGAGACAATGCAGCTTGTCGCGTTGTTTCAAAGAAGATAATATGAACTGATACAAAGTTGCCCCAAGATGGGAATGATATGTCCCCTCGAGAGATTGGATGAAAATGTCTGGAAAGATCACAAACAATCTCTCGATAAGAAAGAAAGGCTAGAATGGACCGACCGGATAAGATAGAGTGGCAGAGTCACGAGATAACGAAGACTGGCTCGGGAGACGAGGGCTAGGGCTAGGGCTAGGGTAGTCTATAAAATAGACTACGACGGGAACACATCCTCATTGTCATCCACACATCCAAGAGATCGGAGTGCAAAGAGAGAATAGAGCATTAGCAGTCAGCAGCGATGGCATTGGTTCACAGATTCGATCACGTTCACCGATTTCAGAGGCCAACAGATACAGGAGAGCCGGTGAGTACCACAAAACCTCCTTGTACTTTGTCGCATTAATTGTTGTCATTAATGCATCTCAGGTAGTACAATAAATGCACTTTTAGGTAATGTCAAAAAACGTTGAGGCGTGTCTGCGTTGGTGCCAGGCACGTCTAGGTTGGCTAGGTGCATCTGTGTTTGTGCCAGGCGCGTCTGTGCCGGAAAAAGCGTCTATGTCAAATGCGAGAGCGTCTGCGTTGTGTAGGCGCATTTGTGCAATGTGGGCACGTCTATGCAAAGCATAGGCACGTCTGTGTATTTCAAGCGCGTTTGTGCAGAGCAGGCGCATTTATGCAGTATGTAAGTGCGTTTATGTCATGAAGGCTCGTTTGTGTCAAAAAAAATGTGCATTTATGTCTTCTAGGGCAAATCGACAGTTCTATGATGAACATACGTTGTCGATTGGATAAGCTGCTAAGAGGATACACTCAAGCAGGTCCTCTAGGGAAGACTAGGATAACAAATAGGGCTAGGATTGACAATTCTGTGATAGAACATAGGTTGCTAATTAGGAAACTACTCAAGAGGATACACTCAAGCAGAGGCCCTAGGATAGGATAGATCGAGGTACTTTGTGATGAATAGTGAGTACCAAGACATAATACTTTGTGATGAACAGGGAGTGCTAAAAAAAAATGATCAGCACTTTGTGATGAACAGGGAGTGCAAAACACGTAGTACTTTGTGATGAACAGGGAGTGCCACTAGGATAGAAGCAACACTTTGTGATGAACAATGAGTGTCACTATGATAGAGTATCATAAGTACTGAGATAAAAAGCAGCATTTTGTGATAAACAGTGAATGCCACTTTGACTGACAAAGTTGATTTGCTTGACTGCAGGAGTATCTACCTATGCTGGAGTCACGAGAGAGATTCCCATCGACTCAGAGTTTGCGAGCAGGACTGACAGTTGAGGATAGAGTAGCGGTTCAGACTATGGACCTGTGACATGTTTTGTATGTGCCTGAGTTTCGGGCGAACATGGGATTGCTGACTGCACTTGCTGAGAGATGGCACTCTGAGACATGCACATTCCATTTGCCGATGGGTGAGATGACAATCACCTTAGAGGATGTATACAGGATATTGAGGATACCGATCGATGGGGAGTTGATTCCATACGATCGAGACGGAGACAGGGATGCCCTAAGATGAGTGTTCCGGGATCCAGGACTAGAGATGAGGGTTGGACACGTGGCTTGGGATACCATGACATAGATAGGATTAGCACTACCAACAGTACTGGTAGGAATGATCAGTGGGCTCCTCTATCCGGATAGGGCGACACGAGGGTTGGTTGTGTAGCCATATGTATTTTGACATCGTTGTATCATGACACTTGTGATTTTGAGATATATATGAGATGATTCATCCTTGCGGCAGTTATATGCATGTGTACCTATGTGATGTATGTTTCTATGATGTATGTGTCTATATGATGGTTTATGATATGTTTAATGATGACGATTATGATATGGATGCAAATATGTACATGATGAAATGCAATATTTTTGTTCTTTTATGTTTTATATGTTATGCCAATGCAAATGTATGAAATGTAGATGAATATGATAATGCAAATGACTATTTACATAATGAAAATGTAAAATGTGCTAACATGTGTTGTGTGCATGATATGATGCAATTGTGATATCTATATGTATGTATGAAATGCTTAATATGTGGTAATGTAGGTGCAACTACATGAAATGCAAATATTTCTGGTGTGTCATTATACTCAGTCATGTGATAGCGGGCTACACGGACTCGAGAAGGACGATGGAAGTCAATCAAGAAAGGGGGATGGAAGATAGAAGATATGGAAGTGAAAGAGCTTCTTGTGCGTTATCATCATTGAGCTTTATTATGGAAAAATAGGTTATGACCATCTAGGCATATGTGCGACCCAGAAAGTCATTGTACCTGTTTGCATGGAGATAAGACAATTGCAAACAAGGAATGCCCCAGTTCACACTAGACTCACAGTGTCCTCATATCCTTGGACAAGTCATAGCATTACTAAGAGACAATCCACAGACAGCAAAGAAAAATAGGTGACGATACCCCATCCTCGCCTTTCTAGTCAAAGACATCTTGGAGATAGAATCTCTAGTCAGAGACATCCTGGAAAAGCTAAAAGACATGTCACCAAAAGATAAATTCAAAATAAAACCAAGACTTGACACCAACATCCACTGTAGTCCTCAAGTTTTAGTGTCTCTTGTCACTTGTATAAGTCTTATTTGATTGTGGTCACAATGTTTACTTTCACAAAAAGGATAGATAGCATTGAACTATATGTTGTCTGAGTTTGTTGAAAGATTTGGTTTGTTGAAGCCCATTGTTGCTGCTGTGTCTCATCTGAAACTGACTGAATCCATGCAACTGATACTGTATTGCGGAGAAGACGGAACTTTATTACGGATTGGTGATGCAAGTGTTGATTTATTGTGGATTGTGCGCGGATAGACTGAAGAAACTGGAAGAAACTGTACTCCTCGAAACAGACGATGTTCTTAGTTCCACACCCATTACTAGACGTAGGATTTGCCTTAGCCACAAATAGGAGCTGATTTATTATGGATGGAAAGGGATGAAAAGGAATGTTTATTATGAATGGCTAACCAATCTTAGGTAGATCAATAATAAGCCATGATGGGAATGGGTAAGTTTATTATGAACAGACAGGCTGTGAGTGTGTGCAAAGTGAAGTGATGAGATGGAATCCTGAAGGAGGGAGGAGCAATGTCTCTACGCATGGCGCTAGTGACCCAGTTTTCACCATGGTACTTGCCCAGGGTGCCACCAAAGTGGTTTTCACCGTTGGACGAAATGTTTTTCTGTTTTTCAAAAAAAAAATTATTATTTTTTTAATTTTTTTTTTTTGTATTTTTGATTTGGGATACTCTAAAGAGCTATGTGTAAAACCTGCAAAGGTGCATGTTGTTGATAGGATCCTCCAAAGGTTCACCCTCTGTAGTTGAGAGCTGATATGCACCAGATCCATATGCTGCTATGATGATGTAAGGACCAAGCCAATTCGGTTTGAACTTGCCCTTCTCCTCTCTGTCTTGCTGATTTTTAGGATTTTCTCTAAGAACCAAATCGCCTACCTCAAATGTACAAGGCTTTATCTTATATGATTGTAGCTACATTATTCCTTGACTAAATGATATGTTTCTCGAGTGACTGTCTTCCTTGATAAAGGAATTGAGATAGAATTGCTAGCGTGTGGACTACACAAGCCCATATGCGTGTCACCTAAAGAAGTTTGGGCATCCTTGATAACAAAGTCCCTTGAGGAAGTTCTAGTAAAGGTCCATGATGTATCGCCAGAATGGAAAGGATGTGTGGAACAAGTGGATGAGGAATGAAGGCTTATGATTGCGAAAAGAAGTGAAAGTAGGATAGCATGATGGAGACTTAGGATGAACAAGTATGCTTTTTTACTTGAAATTTTAGAGTTTTTGCCCCCAATTATTTTGATATTATGGGAGATCAACTCTTGTTTTTTTTCTTACGTAGGAGTTTTATCCTTGACTTTGATTTTTTCAGAGTCCAATAGCTTTTGATTTTGATTTGGACTGAAGGACTTTTCTTTAATTTTTACTTTTGAATTTTTCTTTTCAAAGCTTGACTTTTGATCCCCAATTAGTAAGGGCTTTTGTAATTCTTGTTGATCCAAGTCTGGGAGCAGAGTGGAAATGGAATGAGTGGATGAAATGGTAAGGCTATGTGAGTTCTCAAGAGGGTTAGCGATACGCTCAATAGATTCTTTGTTGGAACCACTCCTAGGACTATTAATATCAAGAGATGCTTGCACCCCTAGAGGAGATTTGCATTCAGACTTAGTAGCCACAACACTAGGTTGTTCACACCCAATTCCTTGGCATTGCAAATTGTTTGTAGTTTGTTCTTGTCGACTGAATGTCTTAGCAGATAGTGGGAGTTGATCAACATGAAAGATATACTCACCACATCCCATGTCTTTAAACTTGAAATTTTCTTTGTGTTCTGCTTGTTTTGATGTAGAAGCTTTCAAGGATTCTGGATCCACATATGATGAAGATGGAATAGCCTCTCGATTGACTGGTATTGTTATTTCTGATCGAGGTTGTAGATTGTTGCAATATATGAATGGATTTGGATCCGCTTTGACGGTCACTTCAACTCCATTGCATGGAAACTTGATACATTGATGATATGTAGATGGGACTGCGCTCATCTCATGAATCCAAGGACGTCCCAAGAGTATGTTGTATGTGAGATCTAGATCAAGGACCTAAAAAACCGCATCCTTTGTAATTGGCCCAACTCTGAGAGGTAAGGTGACTGTGCCTTTGGATGAACGCTCTTCATCATCATATGCCTTGATGGTAATTTTGTTTGTAGCATTCACAACTTTATCAAAATATCCCAATTGTTTAATAGTGCTCAATGTACAAATGTTTAGACCTGCTCCTCCATCTATCAGGACTCGTTTTATTCAATGTTTGTGTATGAAGGCTTCAATGTGTAATGGTGCATTATGTGGCTGACTTACGGAGGCGTCATCGGCTTTTGTGAATGTAAGGGAGTGTGGAATGGAAAGGTATCCCACCATGGCTTGAAACTGGTCCACGTTTAGATCAGTAGGGATAGTAGTGTCTCTCAAGATTTTGTCAAGAATAGCTTTATGTGTGGGGGATATGCATAAGAGCTCAAGGATGGAGATGAGCGCGGGTGTCTTCCCTAACTGTTCCACAAGGTCATACTCAGGCTTGGTTGATGAGGAAGTGGTGTTTTTAGCTGGAGCACCTTGCAAGGTGAATTTACCTCGACGAGTTGTAACATTACTTTCAGAGGTAGGTTCAGAAGAAGATCCGATGCCTTTTAGGACAATCTTGGGTCTTTGGGTAGAATTCTCAGGTGTTTTGTCCTTGATGATAATGGTAGAGACATAATTGTCCATCGAGATGTGATTGATAGTTGAATCATAGTTATAAGATGCTCTTGTATAGCTAGTTTGTTCATCTGTGGCTTTAGACTTTCCCTTGTCATGCTTTGGGAATGGTTCCTTGAACATCTCATGTTCTTGGTTGGATGAGTGTCCTTCAATCTCAATGTCACCTCTATCAATGAGATCTTGTATGATGTTCTTCAGTCGATGGCAATTTCTTGTCTTATGACCCTTGCTCTTGTGAAATTCACAATATTCATCATCATTCTACCAATTTGGTTTGACCTTTGGTTCATATGGAGGCAAATCTGGAATTGTGAATATCATGTTTGCCACTAGCTTTTTGAAGACTGATTCAAGTGGTTCTCCCAATGGAGTGTACTTCCTTCATGACTTTGAAGTTGTTTGAGTATTCACTTGATTGTTTGTAAAGCTTGATCCGGAGAAAACGATTTTGGGTCATACTATATAGGAATCAACAACACCATCATTGACTGTGCTCTTGTTTTTGTTCCAAAATCTTGGCTTATCTTTTCCTTTAAAGTCATCTTTGTTTTCCTTGAATATCTTAATGGCTCCTTGCTCAATTAGGACCTTCTTTGTTGCTAAGCCTTTTTCAATGACGTCCTTGAAGGTGGACAAACAAGCTTTTCTTAGGTCATAACCAATGTCTTTGTTAACATTCTGGGTGAACATTTATACCATTTGTTTTTGTGGAATTTCACAAGAGCATCTGCTGGCTAGATTTCTCCATCTTTGTAAAAATTATGAAAAAGATTCTCCATCCTTTTGTTTGGTGTTGCACAAAGTAGTGACTGATATGTTTGTCTCTATGTTGTATGAGAAATGTTGGATAAATGCCTTTGCTAAGTCACCCCATGACTTAATTCCAGGTGGGAGTTGGGAGAACCATTCCATAGCTTGATCACCTAAGCTCTATGGGAATAATCTCATCAAACATGTATCTTTTGCTACTACCTCAATGCAAGCTGTGAAAAACTGTCTTATGTGTGCCTTTGGATCCCCTTTTCCTCTGTACTTATCAAACTTAGGTGTCACGAAATATGTAGGAAAAAGAGGCATTGGAATGTTTGTGTCAAATGGATAGGGACATATGTCCCTCGTTGTGTATGTTGGCTTCGGTGTATTTATGTCCTCCATTTTCCTTTGTAAGTCTTTAATTTGTTGTTCCAAATTGTTCTTAGGTGGAGATCGACTTCTTGGACCATATCCCATACCTGAGCCATCGGGTGGGGGTGGAGCATACTGCATATATGGATGATAGTGATCATACACATGTTCATATGGAGGAGGTCTATAATGATGATGTGCATATGGACCACTTGGTATATAGTCATGATGAGGAATGGAATATCTGTTTTGTCCACGTATACCATACTCTACAGACATGTCATGAGTTTGTTCTAATGTGTTGCCCCCAAATTTGACACAGGGTTTCCTTGTGTCTAAATTTTGAACATGCCTTTGAATATCCAATTGCCTTGGTGGTTGGTTGTTAGAATTGGTATGTGATTGAGTATATTTTTTTGCATAAGACTTCCATAATGGTCTGTGAAGGTGAGTATCATATGCTTGACCATGTGTATGTGGGACCTCAGGTTTTTGAAACAAAGATGATGGCGATTCAGGCACCATATGTGGTTCTCTATTGCCTCCACTATTAGGCCTCCTTTGATCCATGTTGAGGTGAGGTTGTTGCAAAGGTCAATTTTCTATTATTTGAGACATGTCAAAATCATGGGGGATCTTGGCTCCACTTTGTGCCATCACTTGTAAGAAGTATTGCCTATCTCTCCTCATTATTTCCTCAACCAATCGATTGAAACAGGGATCCATAATGGAGTCTTCCACTTCTGCTGAATGTATTGAAAAGTTATCTATATTGTCATTGTGTGTATCATTGTTGTTTGTAGTGTCCATGTTCTCAACATTTGAAATGTTTCTATAGGCATCCATGTCAAGTAATGTAGTACGATCAAAATTGAAGAAGATATCATTGTCATACTCATAGGAACTCATGTTTGCGGACTCTTGAGCCTCTTTAGCTTCTCTCCTAGATTTTTGGGAACGGGTTTCAACCATGAACTAGGTATTGCAAAGATGTGTGAGACTAGATGAAAATGGAAAGAGTATGGAAGACCAAGAGTTGGATGGAATGTAAATGAATCTGAGGTGTACTTGCAATATCCAAAGTGTAAAACCAAGTATGTATGTAGTAGAGTAGGTGTGGCTTCCAAAGAGATGATAGTTTCTCTTGATGAGGTAAGTTGACCTTGACTCTAAGTAAGACCAAATGAGACCCAAAGGTGATAGACCTTGATGAGGGACGACTTAGCAAAATGTTGTATGTAGTGTGTTGACAAAATAAGATGAGGACAAGCAAGTGACCTTTTGACTCAAGTTTAGACAAATGTGAATGTAATGTAAGGTGTAAAGCAATGATGAACTTTGTGAGACCCAAAGGTAGGTTGAATGCTAGGTGAAAATCTAGAGAAATAACTTAGGAAGCTCAATAAGTCTGAAACTGACTTCTCTTGTTTGTTGGACTGTAAATTTTTTCAATTTGTGAAGTTGTTGTTGTGACCAAATCTGAATGTTTGACTATTTTTCGCGACAAGAAGACACAATGTTGATGAGGACTCAATGTTTGCAAGTGTTTAGACTCAAAATGACTCTAAGAAAAGTGTGTTATTTGATGTAAGAATGTGTTGCATACACTTGAAGACACAAAAGACACAATGTTTTAATGTTTGGTCTTGAATGTTTGATTGTTCAAAATAAGACAAGCACAATTCTTATGGTTGGCCAGGACAATAGTTGTTGATTCCCACATGAGGCTACACTATTCAGAGCGGATATTTAGATGCTTGACCCCACTGGCTCCACCCTCGACACTCACTTCTTGGGGCAACCAAACATCAGTCCCCATGAAAACTCCTCGTGGCGAACTTTGTATCTCTACTAAGAACCATATGTGTGTGGGCCGCTCCAGAGGTTCGACCTCCTGCCCCAACAACTAGAAGGATTTTGGCTTCTAAAACAAAAGGGTGCTAGTAAGGGCATCCGCTCGTGTGGCCATACATGCGGCACTTTCAGCTCTGTAAATACAAAAGGCTTCCGGCCGGTAGGGGTTACGCCCTACAACTGATCAAATAAATTTGATCAAACGGGTTTATGGGGAGACATAGTGTCGGTATGAACTAATCAGCACACGTTATCCATAGTTTTCACCATGAATACAGTTGTTTATAGTGGTCGAGAAGAGGTGGGTTTTCCTCGCTACCACTTGGGTCGTTCTCTCCTCACTAGTAGTCCTCATGACCACACAGGGAGACAGGCCCTCTAAAGATTAAACAAAAAGAGCCTATTGCTCAAAACACAAAAGACACTAATTCAATTTACAAAGATCTATTAGTAGTTTGGATTGTTTGAAATGATCACCCCTTCCTGCAAGCACACAAGTTAGGTAAATTTTAGATCCAAAAGACTTTGTGAAATAGGTGCCTTCAACAATGCGTTTTGTTGACCAATTCAAAGATCTGATTCATCACAAAAAAAGACCATCTGTAAAAATTTAAGAAATGTAAGAAAATTCAAAAAAATTGCTAATTTGCTCCAAAAATTAATTTTTTATGAAAAATCATAAAAAATTCATATAAAATGCAAAATCAATCCAAAAAATCTGAAATTTTTACTGGAGAGTCCTGATGGTCTTCCAAACCTGCATAAAAAAATTTCTGCAACAAATCCAAGCAGTTTGTGAGATATGAGTAAAATAATGCAAAACCCTAATTTTCAAAGATCCAATTTTTGAGGAATGATTTTTTATCAAATTTAAAATCACAAAGAATAGATCCTATGTATAATTCTGAGAGATTTCCAAAAATGTAAGAAAATCCAAAAAATTCGCTAATTTGCTTTCAAAATTAATTTTTTATGAAAAAAATTCATATAAAATGAAACCTTGATCCAAAAAATCTAAAATTTTTACTGAACACCTCTGATAATTTTCCTGACCTGCGAAAAAACATTTTATGCCAAAATTCGAAGCCGTTTGTGAGATCTAATCAAAATAAGGAAAACCCCTAATTTTTAAAGATCCAATTTTTAGGGAAATATTTTGCATCAAAATTAAAATCACAAAGAACAGATCATGTGTATAAATTAGAGATCTTTTCAAAAATATAAGAAAATCTGAAAAATTTGTTAATTTGCTCTCAAAATTAATTTTTTATGAAAAATCATAAAAAAATCATGGAAAATGCATATGTGCTCCAAAAATTCTGAATTTTTGATTGAGAGCTTTTAATACTGTCCTCAACCTGCAAACAAAATTTGGTGCAAAAATTCTTAGCCGTTTGTGAGATATGATCGAATCTCTCCAAGATCTTGATTTTGTGTCCAAAACCCTAGCTGCACAAGGTTATTCTCCAAATTGTTTTACAAAGCAACAATATAGGGTTAGAAAAACCTGCAAAAAACATAGATCTAACAAAAATCCATGTCCCACATGGCATGCCAAAATGTTTATGGTGAAAATGGAAAACAACAATATTGAGAGACTAAATGGATTCAACCACAAAACCTTAGCCTAACAACAACAAAGATCCACCATAACATATGAAGATTACCTAAGACAATGCAAATCAAATGAAATCACAAGGATTATACCATCACATGTCCAATAGGGTTTGAATCTCTATTCTTCCTATCTCCAATGATCTTGTTTGATATATTTGCTCTCAGATTTTATGTGTGCACAAGAGCTCAACAAAGAACGGAAATGTGGTTGCAAGTAGGATTGCATATGAAAGATCGAATGCTAGGTTGCTTCAATAAAATGCATATGATGTGTGTAGATTGACTGATTAGGGTTGATAATGAAGGAAGTATCCTCTTATATAGAAGACACTATATGAAATGGAGGGATAAGATTGAGAGGTGTAAAAGATAAATGGTCAGCTATGATTAGAGGGTAGGTAGAGAAAATAAGAAAATAATGAGAGGGTATGTAGTGTATGAATTAAGAGATGAATGGCATGTGTCATAGGTGGAAAAGGTTAATGAATTAATTAAATAAATAAAGATTTATTTAATTAATAGAAGAAGTGGGATCAATTAAATAAATAAGATATTTATTTAATTTAAGAAAAGGATAATTTAAATAAATAAATGATTTTATTTAAATGAGAATTGAGGCTAGAAGAGGATAAATGAATTAATTAAATAAATAAAGATTTATTTAATTAATAGAAGAATTAGGCTTAGATAATTAAATAAATAAAAATATTAATTTAATTAGACAGGACAATTTTAGGTGTCTACAATTATTATATTTTTGTTTTCTATTCTTTCTTATTATTATTCTTGAGAAAAAAGTGCTTTATGTATGGACACTTTGAATCCTCATAATTAATAATATTATATTGAGATAATTATGAAGTTGACTTATTGATGATGGAGATAGACAAATTGATTGATCAATTGAACTTAGAGTGAGAGGTAATTGAGAAGTGGAAGTGAAGATATAATTAACATTAAATAATTAAAAATTAGTTAATTGAGTGCATGGAAGGAGAAAATAAATTAAATTAAATTAAAAAGGTAATAATAAAATGTTTTTAGTTTTTCATACATCGAGTTTCGTGATAAATAAAATGCTTCTAGTTTTTATTAAGGACATTTTTACATCCATGTGTGAGTATAATACACATTTGGCGTAAAGATGTTTATTAGGTTTGTTCCAATTAATGAGAGTGGATGTAGATAAAAAAAATGCCTAGGGAATGTTGGTTTTTTGTGATGATCATTGGAACCCACATGCCAACACCTTGTTTGATTACAGAGAACTCTTGGCTAGACACATACATGAATAAATTATATATTTCAAAAGCCATAGAAAAAAATGATGAAAAGAGATTTAAGAGGTATTTGAATTCAAAATAATTAGAATCCAATCATGGGGCCCTTGACTCGAACAAATCAGGTGTGTCCCAGGATGTTGCTTGTCCTTATAAGGTGTGTGATAAGGAGCAAGGTGGTGGAACTATTAACAATCTTATGTTGATTATGGGCATCTCTGACATGGAGAGATTATGATTTAGAGTTTGATGATGACCCTGGAGAGGATGATGATCTGGATATTATTAACTCTAGATGCCTTAGCCAATCAGCTAATGTCTTATTGGGTAAGTTGAAGTTAGGTAGGGGAAGGAGAAGTAATAAGCAGAAGAGAGAAGATAGATTCAAGGAGAAAGGCATCATCGGTGTGATTGATTTTTTGAAAAATCCAAGGGAGCTAAGTCCTCCCTTGGAAAGCAATGAAACTTCTCACATGGAATGTCAGGGGTCTTTCAACCCTTGACAAGAGACGCTTGGTTAAACACACGTTAGAAACTTTTTCTAACGATGTGATTCTTCTTCAAGAAACCAATCTCAATGTTGACAAGGTGCTTAGTTTTTTGAGATTTTGTCACAAATGGGAAGGTGTTTTTCTGGAAGCTAGAGGATCCTCAGAAGGTTTGAGGATTGTGGAACCCACTTGCGGTCAAGGTCAAACTCATTGAATCGAAGGAACACTGGATGATTTGTTGCATTATTTGTTCCTCCCGAAATTTGGAATTTTCGCTGATTAATTTATATAGTCCTATCAAAACAAAGGAGAAGGCTAGAATGTGGAAGGAGTTGATTGGGAGAATTTGAAATATTGGTAGGGACAAGATTATTGTGGTTGGGGACTTTAATGCTACTCTGGACCTTAGAGAGAAGAGTGAAGGTCTATCCAAAATTAATAGAATAATGGAGGACTTCAGGGGTTTTGTGGCTGATAATGATATTTTTGACATCATCCCTAAAAATGGACAATATACTTGGACTAATTGTAGACTGAATTTTACCAATATCTTTGAGAGACTGGATCGCTTTTTGGTAGGTTCTTTTTGGATGGATGGTAATCTATCTTTGGTGTCTACAATTGTGCCTATCTCGGTGTCAAATCATTATCCAATGTAGCTGGAGATCAATGTCAGTGACAATAGACATAAGGGGTACTTTAAATTCCAAAGCATGTGGTGGAGGGATCAGTCCTTTGCTTCCAACATCAAATTTTGGTGGGAAGAAAGCAAGTTATTTCAAGGTACACCTAGCTTCTGTTTTGTCAAACATTTGTATTTTCTAAAGAACGACATTAAAACTTGGAACTTGGGAAAATTCATGAATATTTTATGTGGAAAAACAAAACAAAGGAGCTATGTGCTTTCAATGAGAAAATTATTCAAAGCGGGTTGAATAACGTGGATTTTGAGAAAGAACGAGAGTTAAAAGCTAGACTATTAGAATTGCTGGAAAGAGAGGAACTATATTGGAGAGATAAGTTTAGAGAAATGTGGATTACGGTAGGTGACTCTAACACCAAATTCTTTCATTTGTCGGTTAGACCTAGAAGGTCATCCAACAGGATAGAGGCGGTTAGAGACAAGGATGGTAATTGGTGCACAAAAGCCAATGAAATTGAAAAAGTTGTGGTCCATCATTTTTAAAATTTGTTGGCTAGCATGGCAGAGGGTGATTGCAATCTATGGGAAAAGGTGGTTGCAGACATCAAGGAGGAAGTTTCGCAAGAGGAAAATTAATTTTCGATGTAGCCCTTCACATTAGAAGAAGTGAAACTAGCAACATTTATGTTGCATCCTAACAAAGCCCCGAGTTCGAATGGGTTCACAATGGAATTGTTTCATAAATGTTTGGAGTTTATGGGGGAAGATATTTTGGGTGTGGTTGAGGATTTTAGGAGGAGTAAGAGGTTTGTGAAGGAGATTAACAACATGGTGATTTCATTGATTCCTAAGAAGCAAAATTGTGATACTATGGCTGATTATAGGCCCTTTCCCTTTGAAATTCTATATAAAAAAATATTTTGAAGGTGATGGCTAATAGGCTGAAGAAATTCCTTGGTAGACTCATTTATGATGAACAAAATGGTTTCACCCCGGAGAGAGAAATTATGGACAACATTATCTTGGCCATTGAGACTATTCATTCAATGAAAGCTGACAATCTAAAGGGTATGGTGGTCAAGTTGGACGTAAGCAAAGCTTACGATCAAGTTAATTGGGAATTACTTCTATTTGTATTGAAGATATTTGGGTTTGACAAAGGTTGGTTGGAATGCATTCGACATTGTATATCCTCCTTAAAAATCTCAGTGTTGATCAATGGTTCTACTAGTCATTTTTTTGAGGCAACTAATGGGTTGAGGGAAGGTGACCCATTGTCCCCTTCATTATTTGTGTTGATGATTGAAGTTCTCGGAAGAAATATCAAATCCAAATGTAGACAAGGTTTATGGAAGGGGATTAAAGTCCATAGAGAGTTGGATCATATTTCTCATTCACAATTCGCATATGATACTATTATGTTTGGAGTGGCATCGGTGAAGGAGGAAGTAGTTATGAAAACCACCCTGGATGAATACTCTCGTGTTTTAGGTCAGCATATGAACAAGGAGAAATCACGGGTATTATTTTTCAATACCAACAAAAGGAACCAAAATAAAATCGCAGGGATTCTTGAGTTCCAAATTTTCTCATTTTCTATAAAGTATTTGGGTGTTCCCCTATTTCCTGAGAGAAATGTGGTTGCTCTTTGGGAAGAAGTTAACAACAACTGTCAGGCAAAAGTAGGGGCTTGGAAAAATAAATGGATTTCTCAAGTAGGGAGGATTCAGATGATTAAATCAGTCTTGTCAGTTGTGCCTATTTATACTATGTCTTGTTTTAGATTATCGACAAGAGCCATTGGGTCCATCAATAATTTTCTCAAAAGATTTCTTTGGGAGGCTTCGAAAGATGAAAGACGGATTCCTCTAATTAACTAGGAAATAGCTTGTATGATTAAGGAGGAAGGAGGGGCAAGTTTGAGGAAAATGAATCTTCAAAATCTAGCATTGGGTATTAAGTTGAAGTGGAAATTATACAAATTCCCGAACAAAACTTGGTTCAAGATCATGAGGAAGAAATACCTGGATTCGAGTGACCCAGAGAGGATCTTCACCATGGAAAATTCCAAAAATGGATCAAAAGTCTGGAAATTTGTGTGGGAAAGTAGGAGGATTATCTTGGAGCATATTACTTGGAAAATTAGTAACAGGAGGAAAGCTAAGTTCTGGAGAGATTATTGGAACGAGGAAGAAGCCATCGTTAATCTTTTTGAAAATAATGATTTGATTTATGAGATAGAGCAAAGTGTGGGAGTATTTCTATCTGACTACATCGTCAAATCTAGGGAAAGACACTCTCAATTCGAGTGGAGATCCATCAAAGAAGGAATTAGTGAAGAGGACAATAAGAAGCTAAAGGGTATTCTAGCCGGAAGGAGATTTTTTTTACAAGGGAAGATGATGTTGTTATTTGGTGTGCGGCCAAGAGTGGTGAGTATAAGGTGAGCCTTGGATATGCGGTGTAGAGAAAAAGAAGTGGGGATATCCATTGGTCAACCAGGCTTTGTTGGGATAGGTGTGTTCTCCCAAGGGCTAGAGCCTTTTCATGGATTGCCCTCCATGGCAGGATACTCACAGGTGATAGATTGAAGTCTATTAGTATTGAAGATCCTAATTGGTGCCCAATGTGCAAAAGGGACGAAGAATCATCTAGTCATTTGCTTCTTTGGTGCCCAGTGGCAGCAGGATGTTGGGATTGGTTCATGGAGATGATTGAATGGCAGACCGTTAGGAATATTTTTTTATTTTATTTCTTTAGTTCCTAACCTACGAATAGACTACATTCAAAGTGGGAGATATTTAGATTGTTGGTTCATCAATTATTGTATGGCAGATATGGAAGGAGAGGAACGAGAGGGTGTTTTAGGAACATCTTCCTTCAGAATTGATCATTAGCAAGATTAAATAATCAATTGCATAAGTGGTTAATGGCAAGTTGGCTTGCAAGAAAGTAAGGGTATTTTCTAAATGGGATAAGGTTATGGAGGAGAAATGAAAAATATTAAAAGTTGGGGCGGTTGATATCATGTGTAAAAAATCTAACAGAAAAGATATCATATGGATGGCACCTAGGAAGGATTGGTTAAAACTGAATTTTGATGGACCAAGTAAAGGTAACCCAGGAGAAGCAGGTTACAGGGTCATCATTCAGGATCATTCAGGGAATGTGGTATTGATAATCATGGGTTACATGGGAGTGGCTACCAACAATGAGGCCAAGTTGAAGGCTCTTGATAGAGGACTATAGCTATGTCGAGATAAGGGCATGCTTAATATTATCATTGAAGTGGATTCCCAACTAGTTGTTAATGTCGTTTTGAAATAAAACATTATGAATTGGAAGCTTAAGCAGTGGTTATCAGGTATTATGGAAAAACTGAGGTGCTTATCTAACTTTTCTATAGCCCACATCTTTCGAGAAGGAAATAAAGTGACAGACTGGCTTGCCAGCGAATGAATCAGATATCATACCAAAGTGGTAGTGTCAGATGGGAAATTGTTGCAAGAGGAGTTGATGAACATCATCACTACGGAATCATGTTAGGGATATTGTATCTCACACGCAGGCATTGGCTGATCTATCTAGGTTTTTTGGGGGTTCCCATCCATCTTCTTGACAGGTAGTGGGATTTGGGAATATATAGATCGAGTTGAAGGGGCTTGGATAAAATACATCTAGAGAGCTTTGGTTTTCCATGAAGATTTTTTTGGATAGAGGTCAGGATTTGCGGGACAAGTTGGTAACTTGATCCTCAATTTGGAAATATTTTTTACTAAGTATAGATTGGTCGTATGCTTTCATGAGTAGATTGGGAATGTGTTTGAAAGACATTTAAATGGAGCTTTATAAGGGCTTTGTCATAGAAAAGAGATTACGAGCAGTGGAGGAGTAGTCGATTTAATGACGGTATTATTCAGAGTCAAATGCTTGTGCGCTTCTCAAGGAGGGGATGACTGAGTCACCAGAGTGGCAAATCAATAGGCTATTCAACAAGGCAGAAGACAAGGAGAAGGAGACTGTAATCCAAATATTGGGTAACTATTTTTGGAGCAGAGGGCATGTGCGCTATGAGGTAGTTTATTTGGCATTGTTCGAACCTATTGTTCAGATTTTGGGCTACCCGCTCTCTACTTTTGGTATTGTACATTGTATGGTGAGAGAGGAGCATGTTGAGGGAGTGAAAACAACCTTGAATGATCTCACAACATATCCCAATTATGGTATCATGATTGGATATTTTGATTTGTTTGCGAAAGGAAAAAAGACAAAGATGAATAAGGCCTAGAACATCTATAAGACTAGAGTTGGGAAGGAGTACAACCTTGACAACTTTGAAGCATTCATGAGAAAGAACAAGGAGCTTATGCCTGAGGAAAGGGTGGAGAGGCTCGTTGAGAAGGGGAAAGGAATGGCTTATTTGTATCACTGAGATTCTTTCTCTCACATTTTGCTATGTAATATTTTTCTTTGGTTTTAATATAAGGGTATTGCACCCTACGACAGATCTTACAAAAAAAAAGAGGTATTCTTTTCTATTTTACACCTTTTTGTTTTCTTTAGTTAGAGATTGTGAGAAGAGATTAGGTGTAGAGTGCATATCACTTATGTTTACAAGATATGAGATTAAGCTAATATAACTCTGGACCATTCATATGGACAAGGAACACCCTCAAATTTCATACAACACTTTTGAGGCCTTATTTTTTAGCCCATTATGGAAGAAATTTGATTTTTTTCTAGTCGGAATCTTTAATTAAGTTTATCTCTTTTCGACCTCTTCAATTTCAACCAAAAAAGCGAGATAAGATATAATTGGGGTAGATTCATTTATATTTATAAGTGATAATATTATAAGGACATACATGTGTGAAATGTTTCCCCATATAGACTAGCAAATATAATCCTTGCTAGAATGACCCACCTTGAGCCTATAAGGCAAATGTACACTATTGACTAAGAGTATTTTAAGAAGGCCTATAAAGGTGTTTTCCTTCCTCCTTCCACACATGTTGATTTCAAAATATTGAGCAAGGAAAGAATGGACAAGATATTTGAAATCCTTAGATCTCCTAGGTATGCAACTACATGAACATGGGAACTATGACCCAAAGAGATCCATTAACAAAGCGAGGACTAAGTGAAGGAAGGGTTATGATCATGCTTATAATGAAACAAAGGATTTGATAAGGAGCTCTAAGAATGAGCTAAACAAAACAATTATGTAACATGCCTCATTCTCAATCTATTTATAATTCTATGATGTTATAGTTTTATGATAAAAATGAAAGTAGTTTATTGACTTATGTTAGATGCAAAGTATATTTTAAGATATTTATGTATAAGGTGAGATTATATTACCATCGTTAATTGATTATATTTTCCTAACATTGCTACTAAGGTATGTGTTAGAAGATTATAATGTACAAGAGGAATAAGAACTAGGTTCTAATGTTGACGTATTATAAAATAATTCAAATGTGTGAAAAAATATTAATTAATTAATTCAAGAATAATTAATTTAATTTTAAAAAATAAACAACTAATTGATGTGATGTATTGAATTGCATTATTAGTACTTTCCCTAGGCAATACTATTGCATTCCAAGTCCAACTAATCAATTAGTTTGCACCAATCAAATGTGATTATTATTTTTGCTTTCAAAATAAACTTGGATTTTGTAAAGTTGAGATTATATTTTTAAATTTAAGATATTGTAAAAATTATTTATCTACACTATGATTGGTTTAAATTTTTTGGTGTTATAGGAGCAAATTTTTAGGAATGGTAGATTTTTTATGTTTTTTTGGATTTTCTTTGTATTTTTTTAAATGTCTATTTCAAATAGTTTTTTCATTTATTATTATTATTATTATTTATAATATTGTAAAAACAAATAAAAAATTAAATATATATAAAAATTTTAATAATTCCTTTTTATCTCAAAATATAGATAATAAAACCAATTATAGGGATTTGATTTAGTTTAAATTAAATTGAATGAAAAATTAAATACAATTATTTCTATCAAAAAAACCTAATTATTATATGTATTATTTATAAGTGTATTTTATATATCTTTTTGAAATCATTCTATTTTTTTAAACTTTTTTGAAAATCATAATTTTTTAATCATTTTTTTTTATCGGTAATTTTGTTGTATATTGATTCAGAAAAAGATATACAATCATTCAAGGCCATACAAGATTTAAACATCGGCCCAAAATCTAATAGCCCTGACCTACTATGGAGAACATTCAAAGCTAAAAACAAGGAAATAAGAAACCAGTTATGTGCATCTCTGTCCTAAAATATTACAGTCATCCATAAAAGTATAGTTTTTTTAAAAACCAGTAGTGGAAGTAAAGGCAAAACAAATACTATAGACCCGTGGCCGCTTAGTTGCTATCGCTCGGGTTCGCCTGCTCCTCATCCGCGATATCTGCCAGTGCTTTTCCCTTTGCTGCTTCTCTCTTCATTTTCGGGATGCAATCCAAACTCCCAAAATCAGGGTCACCTTCTAGACTAGCTAATAGTTGGACGGCCCACCCTTCCTCAAATCAGTCTCACAACTCTCTCCCAACCTCCATACGCGCCACCACTTTGAGGGCCTTCAAAACTTCATATGTTCTGATTAGCTTGACGTAGAGCTTCATGGCTTCCTAGCCAATGCGAGCTCGCTCATGACATTGCTCCTTAATACGGTTTTCCGACCCTCAAACAAAGGGCAATATCTCCTCCTCAACATCTCCCTCCTGAATGCGGATTCCTGTCTGAGGGACAACCCACTCCAAAATGGAGTCAAGATTGATCAAATATTCCCTGTCTATCAACTTTGTCAGCGTGAGCTTTATTTTCTCTACCTCTGGTTCGAATTCACATGCCCAGGCCATAATCAAGGAGTACACCTCCATATTCGTCCTGTAATGAAAGTGAATGTGTGACAACTCCTCTCCCAGCATTAAGCGCGCTGCACTCCACAATTTCTCTTCTTTGTACTTGAAGTGTCCCTGCATTCTTTTATCCAACACCATCCCCAGAAATGAAACCAATTTCTTCTCAGTTCTCAGAGTAAAATTTGCTTCCATTGAACTTGCACAAACTGTTAACTCCAAACTCTACAATGCAAATGACATTAAAATCATTTATCAATCAATTTATTGCAGACTCAATACTCCACTCACAAACCGTTATAGTTATTTCCTCCGCCGTCGTTTGCGACGGGTCATAAATGCAGAATCAATGATATAAAAGGAATGAGATTTCGCAGCAGATTTGCTACCCTCTGCCATCATCTCTAACAGGTACTCTGCACTCGACAACTTCCTCATTAATTGCAGTGTCTTTGAGAGGGCGTACTTGTCATTACAGGCTGCTTGCGTGCATATTGATTGTTTCATGCTTCTAAGATTGCATTAAATCCACTTCCACACTCTGCCATCTCCCTTCCACCACTTGGCCATTTGGCTTGTCATGTCACATCCAAAGTTGGAGAGTAGGTTTGCCACTGCATTGGCACCTCACCTGACGTGGGAGACCCGAAACTCCTCAAAAAGGTTGATTTTCTCTCGAATGATCTCCACCCAACGGGATAATTTCCATGATGGGGTATTGCCCTTAGCAATTGCATTGATGACCATCTGGGAATCTCCTTCCAGGTGCAGCCTTGGGATTTTCATGTTTAAAGCCAATTGAGTTGCCATAAGTGCCGCCTGTACCTCTGCTTCATTATTTGTTCCATCTTGTAGTCGACGTGCTCCCTTGAAAAGGATGACCCCTTTATCATTTCTCACAACTACTCCCACTCCTGAGGTTCCTGGGTTTCCCCTAGATGTCCCATCGAAGTTTATTTTAACCCATTCCTTGCTTGACGGTTCCCATGTAACCTCCTCTTTTTCTAAAGGGAGATTAACCCTCAAGGACCCATTAACGGGTTGACAACTCACAAGAGGCCACTTAGCTTGAATATCCCTGTCCTCGCTAGTGTAAGGGTATTTTGCCAGATTATGGTTTCTGGATGCCACTGATACGGATTCTGCTATCTCTCTTTCTACCCTTAACAACAAACTCTCCATTGATTCTTCTTTTTCTTAGAAAATCCTTCTATTTCTCTCCTTCCAAATCTCCCATACAACGAGGGATGGAGCCACTAACCATAAACTAGAAAAAAATAGACCTACGACTCGGTATATTACAGCTAGAAAAAAGGTCAAGGATTGTATTAGGTAGAGGGACCGTCCATCCTAGCTTCCCTAAGAGGAAGCTCCATACCTTTTGCACTTCCTCACATTGTAGAAGCAGGTGATCTAGGGATTCCTCTGTCTTCTTGCACATTATGCATCTGAAAGGGCCTAAGAAGCCCAGTCTACACAATCTTTCCCCTGTGAGGATGCGCTTTTTCAGAACCAACCACGCAAAGGCTCTTGCCTTTGGGAGGATTGGGGAGCTCCACATAAGTTTTATCGGCCCTTCCTTTCTTTCTTCCAGTTTGTCAAGAGTACTGTAACCAATCTTGACCGAGTACTGCCCCGATTTTGAACCACACCATCTTATAGTGTCTTCCTTAGTGGAGAACATAGGGGTGTACTCCTGCATGATACTCTTTAACAGGTCTTTTTGATTTGCTGGCAAGGGTATATTTTCTACGTCTTTCCATTCACACAGGTTTACCCCCTGGACCCTGGTTTCCATGAGAAAATATCCTACCTTTTCTCCCCACTAGATTTTAGTGACCTGTATAATATTCTCAATATCTTGTCTATCTGAGAGAGCTGGCCTCCCCTCCCATGAGTCTATCCAAAAATTGGTCATTGTCCCATTGCCTATTTCCCAAGTGATGTGCTCAGTAATGACATGTCTTTAGGAAGCGATAAAATTCCATGTGGCGGAGCCTTTTGGTAAGGTGCTGATAGTGAATATGCATTCCCTGCTCATCTGGTCTAGGTACTTATGTTTTAGTATTTGTACCCATTTTTTTATTTGGCTAGGAGTAAATCTACCAAATCACTTTTTCCCCCATTGCTTCATTTAGGAGTTTCTAGTTTCTCAGTCCTACACCCCCTGCATGTTTGGCTTGATAGGCTTTATCCCACGCAACCAAGGGAATTTTGTCATTTGCTTCTTTGTCATTCCAAAGAAATTTTCTCATCCCCTTGTTTATACAATTAATCACTTTCTACGGACTCTTCAAGGCTGTCATGGAGAAAATGGGAAGAGCAGAGAGGACCGCTTTGAGAAGCATAATCCGCCCGGACAAGGTAAGCCATTTACTCTTCCACCCTTCAAGGCGATTTGCACAAACATAAATGAGGTAGTTCCATAGGGTAGGGCCATTATTCCCACCAAATAAGGGGGTACCCAAAAACTTTCCAGGTAGGGAACCCATTTTGACTCCTAGGATATTTGAAATTTATTGTTGTCCGTCGACCCCTGTGTTAAAGAAAATAGCTCCCAATTTGGCCCAGTTAACCTACTGACCACTTGCTCTGCAAAAAAACATATATTGTCCTTCAAATCACTCGGGCCTCTTGAAGTGAGGACTGCCCACATAGTAGAGTATCATCCACAAATTGTTGATGTGTAACTGGCTCCATTCCCTTCACAATTTTAATTCCTTTCCATGTTCCTCGTTGTTGCTGTAATCGAATTAGTCTTCCCAAGACTTCCACCAATATAATGAACAGGAAAGGTGATAATGGGTCACCTTGTCTAGGCCCACATGTAGTTTGAAATAAGCCTTGCGGGCTACCATTAACCAAGATAGAAGTCCACACCCCCCCTATAAAAGTCTGTATCCAGCTAATCCATTCTTTGGAGAAGCCAAAACTTTGTAGAACCTGGAGAAGAAATTCTCGATCCACCATGTCATATGCTTTTCTAATGTCTAATTTGATTAGCATTCGATCCACTTTTGATTGATGAACTATGTGGATAGCCTCATGGGCAATTATTATTCCCTTCACAATCGATCTACCTGGGACAAAGCCGCTTTGTTCTTATGAGATGATATGACTTAGCAATGGTTTCAATCTATATGAGATCACTTTAGTTATCACTTTGTAAATGGTGTTGCACAAAGAAATTGGCCTGAATTCATTGAAAGAAGTAGGGTGCTCCACCTTGGGGATAAGGGCAAGTAGTGTGCAGTTTAGCTCCTTTGCAACACTCACCTTGCTCCATGATTCCTCTACTACTGCCCAAACATCATTTCCTACAATCTCCCAGAAGGTTTGGTAGAAAAAAGTTGGGAAACCATCCGGCCTTGAAGCTTTACCTCCTGCCATACTAAAGACCGCTTTTCGAACCTCCTCAACTTGAATGGGTTTCATAAGTGCCTAATTTTGTGCATCCGTTATCAGCTCCGGCATAACATTAAGCCCATTTTGTTGGTGCTCTGAATTGGTAGAATTTCCCTTAGATAGTAATGCTAGAAAGAAATCAACTGCCTCTTTATTTATGTCCTCCAAATTGTCTAGTAAGACATTCTCACTGTTGTAGATGGTTGTGATTTTGTTCCGAGATCTTCTCGCCTTTACCGAGTTGTGAAAAAAAATTGTATTTTTGTCCCCTTCCTTTAGCCAGCACTCTCTCAACTTTTGTCTCCAGTATATCTCCTCTCGAGCCAACACTTCACTATATTGCCCTTTGAGGTCTCTCTCCTGTAAGAACATCTCAGATGTCATCCCCTTTTGAATTGTATCTTCTTGCAAGGCCGCCAGCCTGTCCTCCAGACCTCTTTTATTTGCAAATATATTGCCAAACTTGATTCGATTCCACTCTTTGATTTTGGACTTAACAAACTGCAACTTCTTGACAAAAACAAAGGCCTTAGTACCACAAATCTCTGGGGCCCCCGACCACCATTCCTTGATTAAATCCCTCAAGCTTCCATCCCTTAGCCACATTTTTTCAAATTTGAAAGGACATCTAATGGGGGGGCCATCAAAAGCTATGGCGAGCTTGACTAGTAGATGATCTGAAGCAACCATTGGTTGGATATTTGAGGCAAAAAAGAGATTGGTTTCCGCCCAAGGACCTCGCAAGAAAAAATGGTCAAGCTTCTCTGCTACATGGTGCCCTAAGATCCTTCGATTAGACCATGTGAACTATCCTTCCTTGGATTTGACTTCCTTGAGTCCATTGTCAGCCACAAAATTTTAAAAATTTACTTGGGTCGCAGAAGGTCCTCCCTTGCCCCCCGATTTATCACTCAGATCCAATATAGCATTGAAGTCACCCCCAATAATAATAACACCACCTTCCAGATCTCGAATGAGGGAAGACAGGGGCTTCTAAAAATTTCTTTGAAGATTTGGTTTTGATGGTCCATAAACATTGATCAAGGTGAAATTAACATTTAGGGGATAGGAACGGACCTTACATACCTGCCACATACTGGAAGCAAAAACTTTCTTAACCTTGTGATTGTTCATGTTCCAGAGGATACCCAGACCTCCCGAGGCTCCCTCCAAATGTACAAAGACCCCCATCCACTGCTTCCAGGATCCCATGAGTACCTTAGCTTCCTCTTTGTTCATCTTAGTTTCTTGTAAGAAAACTATGTCTGGCCTTGATTGATCTAACCCTCATTTGATCAATCGGCATTTGTTAGGGGCATTGCAACCCCTGACATTCCAGGTTATGATTTTCATTGTCCTTCAGGAAGGGTGACACCCTTCCCTACTATCAATTTACTTTGGCCTTTGGCACTTCCAACCAATGCAATCTTGAACTGATTTGACTTTCTGCCTCTGGATCTCTTTTCCCCCATCCGCACCTTGTTACACACAGGCTCCATTTGCTCTATTGTCCTTGTTTCCAGAATGTGTCCCTCATCCATCCATCCCCATTCATCCTCATCATCAGCTCCATCAGATTCTCTATTTTCCTTGGATTCATCCTTGTCAGTCCCCAATTCCTTATCCTTCTCAGAGTGTTGTACTATCTCTGAACTGACTCATGTTTCCACTAGAGGAATGATTCTGGATTTAACCTCATCCAGAATATCAACTACTTTCTCTACTCTTGCAATGGCATCTTTTACCCAACCTGCAGCCTCCCTATGTTTGTTAATAAGAGAAACATCTATTACAATTTCTTCCACCTCCTGGGTGGTATTGTTGTGGGCCATTGAGACCTCCCCCTGAATAAAGGGATTTTGCAGAGGTTGAGTCGTGTCCTCATTTGATCTTGTCTCCTTCCTTGTACTTTCCTTGTTCGCGTAGAAGGTAACCTCATCTTGTATCGTTGTCTCCCCAGTTTTCTCTTTAGGGCCTATTAAACAGGTTTCCTCTATGTGTCCTTCTTTATTTCAATGCTTGCATATTTCGTTAGATTCCTTCACCTCGATATTTTGAAGCCACTCACCTACATTTGTTATGATCTCAACTTGTTCTGGAAGTGGGTAATGGGGTTTCCACCCAATACATATTCGCGCATACATACTAAAGTCTTTGGAGTCAATAGCCCCATTCACTTTGATGTAGAATCCCAGTTTGTTAGCTAGGGTTTGGAAGAACTCCTCATTCCAGTATTCTCTGGGAAGGTTATATAATCTTAGCGAGACAAGTACCTCTTCAATCAGAGCCAGCACCAGATTGAAGTTAGGTTCCCAATCCCTAATGTACACACCCCTTCCACCCATGAAAAAGGGTTCGTTATTTAAAATTCCTTGCTTATCCTTACCGTCTTCAGTGATTACCAAGAAAAACCCATTTGGAAGGGTTTTGAGTTCGATTTTGCATTTCCAATTTTCAGCACACCAACCTTTCATCTTACCCACCGTCGGCCAGTCACCGAAACATTTTACAAATAATCCCCTCTCCCGAAAGAAAGCCACAGAGTCTTTTGTTGTCTATCATCAACGAAACTTTCTCCGTTCTCATGCCCTCTTTTCGCTTTGGGACCTTCGTCAGCTTCTAAAAATTCCTTCTAGGTCGTCATTCTTTCTCTTGGCAGTGTTGCCATATAGTTTTCGGGCCGTACTCCTTATTGCGATGCCCTTGGGTTCTGGTAATCTCCTTTCTCAAATATTTGTATTCTCGGGCTAGGGCTTCCTCCCCCCATTGCTTGTGGGGATGAAAGAACCTGTCCCGATCCTCCCAAGCCTTGCTTGGATTTTTCCAAGGGCGTTTACCAGGTCGTGACCGCGTGAAATTCTGCCGCATTCCCTGATCTGCATATCTTCGACCCTGAGAGCAATCTCCTTGCGGTCGCCCTAGTCTCCTCCCCCACTGCTCCATCAAAAGCTTATTTTTTAATCATTTTAATATATACAAAATAATATAATAACTTTTAATCATAAATTTGAATATTTTTCATTAAGTTATTCAAAAAATATATATTTTCACTTTGATAATTATTAATAGTTATTTAATTAAGATCAATTATAATTAATATTACATAAAAATAAAAATTAATACAATATTACCCTACAAATTAATAATTAAGTTTGATATTAATTTTATTATTATAATTATAATTATATAATTTTTAAAAATTAAATTAGGATTATGCTTTTAAGAAAAATATAGATTTTCACTATAAAATTTGTATTATATTATAATTATTTTATTAAAATAAGATGTATAATTAATATTACATAAATATATTTATACTAATATAATTTTAAAATAGCAATGATTCAGAATTATAATAATTAAAAATTAGAACAAATATTTTTATTGCAATACTATGATGACAAGTACTTGTCACTATGTGGCACTTGTTTATTTATTGAGATACTTAATTTCTTTTGAGAAAAAATAAGTTTTAATTATTTCACTTATACTATATTCATTAGTAAATAGAAAAGATCATTTTCTTATAATAGTTTGAATTTAAATTTTTTTTAAATAGAGACTGAAAAAATATATTTTAATATTGTTGATTAAAAAATTGTATTAAAAATAACTTTTAGTATTATCTTTTTTATTAGAATATTTAATCTTATTTTTTTAGTTTAGAGAAGGAATAAGAAAGATTTATTGAAGAAAAGAAAAAATGCTACTTTTATTCTTCTTACCCTTATTCTCTTTCTTATTAGTTCCTATCATAGGCAAGAATACTAATGCATTCATCCAAATTTATTAAATGTCAAAGCATCAACCAATCAGAATCAATAATTAAAATAGCTTGACCAAATTTTCTAATGTTTATATTTTTTCTAAATTTATTATAAAATATATAAATTGATTTATCTATTATTCTATTGGATAATAGTACTCTAGTCTTATTAGGATGATTTCAGCATTTTAAATGTCAAAGCGTCAACCAATGAAAAGTAAGAATTAAAATAGGTTAACCAAATTTCTTAATGTTTCTATTTTTGTCTTCATTTTCATCAATAGTATTCTACAATCATTTCACTATTATATAATAGTAACTAGTTTTGTCCTATTTCTTTTGATAATGAAATGAGTGATAAAGCCACTTGATTTTTTATAACAATAATTTTAAAAATACATAGAATTATAAATATCAAACATATAAAAAGATTAAATGTATAACTTTAATTGACTCATTTATATAATGATAATATGCTAATTTTTTATATAATATTATATAATATATATAATTATTAGATAATAATATAATAATGTAATATAATTTATATATATTAATGAAATAATTATAATACATTAATTATATATAGATTAAATATAATCTAATAATTAAAACTTATTACATGGTCATCAATAATAAATAACAAAATAAATACTATGAATAATAATAGATGTTATTAATATTTTTTATTATAATATAGATTAATTATTACATGTAGAATTATACATGATACTAGTTATCATAATTATTTTATTTTTTATCAGTAAAGTTTGTGTAATTTTATTAATATTATAAAAAAAATCAATAAGATTTATCACAATTTCAGCTCCTCCTACATCGAATCCATACAAATTCACAATCTACAACTATCGTATCCACAATAGTTTCTACATACAAAACTTGTCACAATTTATGCTACTCCTTCTTTGAATCCATACAAATTTATAGTTTGCATCTATCCTATTCACCATAGTTTCTACATAAATTTCTACAAAAAAATGTGGTTCCCATCCTACTTCTTACAAAAATATTTCTAAACTTTAACAAAAAACAAAAAGAAAACTGAAAACCCTAACCATCCTTCCTTCTTCACATTCTACAACATAGGCATCATGGCGACAAATTTCTCTATCGTTGTTCCACCTTGCCTTGCCTGGTTGCCTCGGAGCTCAAAAAGACAACTCCGCTCATTCTTTTTGTCTTTGATCCTATGAGCCTTCCCCTCTTTCTCTTTGTCTCATTCTTCTTTTAGCTTCTCTACTCCGAGGGTGTTATCATATTTATTATTATATTTTATTAATTAACAATAATATTTGTATAACTATTATAAAAATACATGGAGTTTTAATTCTAATTTGTCATACTCTATTTATTGCAAAACATTTAGTGTACATATCTAATGTTTGTTACATGTAGAAATCATTATTGTTACAATGTTGTCTAAGCAATATGTTATAGATTTTACCGATTGACAGGAACTAGATGCAACACATCTATTGTTTACTTACTAAGGAAAAACATTTTATGTTTTAATATTTAAATATAGATTCTTCAAGGTTAATCTTTCTTCAATACTATTTGTCAAAAGATTTACTATATTATTACTACAAATTTTATTCAAATTATTTCAAATTATTATTTAACGATGTCAACATTTTACTATTATTACTATAATTCACAAATTCCAACTTTAATACAAAAACATTATGGCAGGCTGATGCATATGTGTCTCTTTTTTGTATTGATTATAAAGTGATCAAAAAAAGATTACAATGAAGAAATCCATAGTATCAAAAAGGGGACAAGGCCCCAACGGAAATACAGCTCATAAGAGCAAAACGAAAGGAGTATCTAGAGTTAATAACAGTAAGCAAAAAAAGGTGCCCAATAAACCACTAATGGAGGTGTCCATCAATGATATCGACCCAGGTGGTCCAGCCTTGTTCTCCTTCCATCCATGCAACTTTTTTCTTATTTGGAATTTCCGGAAGCATGGCTAAGATGTCTTTCTTGGAGTTTCTGTTTCTCTTGATTTCTTTGCTCACTTTATCCAAAGTCTTCTCAAACACTTGAAGGTTATCCAGGTTTCTCCTCCATTCATGTCCATTCTTGAGTTCGAAAGCAAAAAAGGTGGCATGTCCGTCCTGAAGAAATCTACGAAGTTTCTTATGATCCATCATCATAGTGGTGTGCACCTGCAAGGAAATTTTTAAAGATGTGAGTTTAAGAAAAAACTCAATAAGAACCCGGGGAGTGTCTTGGAATTTCTCTTCATTTCTGCACTTCCAGATCTGCCATAATATGTTAGAAGATAAAATATTCCAAAAAATATTAGAATCAGCTTTGAGACCTTTAATATAACCAGTAACAATTTCAATAATGGAAACATGAGTAGGGTAGTATATGCCAAAAAGATTCCAAATATTTCTAGCAAAAGAACAATCAAAGAAGATATGTCTGTTGGTTTCCGGAAGATTACAAATTTTGCAAAGATTATTATCATGGTTATTTCTCTGAATAGTAAGTCTGTCAAGAATAAAGAGCCATTTAAAGCATTTAATTTTGGGTTCCACCCAACCTTTCCAAAGAATAACGAAAAACTTCTTCCAAGAAGAAACATCCAGCGAGGAGTACCAGACTTTGTTAATATGGCCACGGATGGAATCATCATATGCAAGAATTTTGTAAATGTTATTAGCTTTAATCTTGGATAGGATGGTCCCATCTGGCCATTTGCATTGTAAGTACCTTTGAGAATCAACATGGCAGGTAGGAGGGAGATTTTGCGTTGCTTTAAGAATCATGTTATAAGTTTTTTTCTGAGAGTTTGGGAGACTAAAAGTATTTTTCAGTTCCTCCCAGCTAATTAAATTATCATGTTCAAAAATGTCAATAAAGCTAATGATACCTTTGCTGGCCCAATGTTTGGCAGAACAACCCTGTAGAAGAGCAAGGGGTTTCCCTGAAAGTTTAAGATTCCACCAGATGGACCTTTCACCATAAATTTGAGTATCATCATGAAAGCCCTTGTTAACAATAAATGGTCTAACAATATTCCAGGCTTTCCAGATAGATTTAAAAACTTCCAACCCTTGAACTGAAATGGGGAAGTTACCAATGACTAAATCATTAAAGGGCATGTTATTCCAGAATTTAGCCTTAGTAGGAAAGCCTCTCTCAATATTATTCCTAACAAGAATCTTCCATGGGGCATCTCCATTCATGGAGTGAAAGATCCATTTGGCGGCCAGGGATATACCCTGGATCCTAAGGTCTTTCAGTCCCAGCCCTCCAGTAAGTTTATCAGTACAACACCATTTCCACTGGACAGAGTGCATTTTTTTTTTCCTTGACCATCAAACCATAAAAAATCTCTAACAGCCTTCTGAATCTCAAAAATTTGGTAATTACTAAACATCCATGCAGAGGAGTAATAAATGTTGTAAGAGGATAAGATTTTTTGGCAGACCTGAAGTCTACCAGCAAAGGAAATAGCACGGTTATGCCACATATTCAATTTTTTAGTGATTTTACCTTTGACCCAAAGCCACATGTCTTTCAGTGAGGGATTTATGGCAAAGGGGATGCCAAGATATTTCACAATCTTTTGGGGACCTCCCCATTGGAATTCATAATTTTTAAACCATTCAGGGGGGTGTTCATTCCATCCCAGACAAATGGACTTAGAATGCAAAATCTTAGCTCTAGAAATTTTATAGAATATCTTTAACTTGGATTGCAGATTTTCAAAGTTATCAACAGTATTTTTAAAGAAAATAGCTGTGTCATCAGCAAATTGGCTGTTGATGAGCTCCTCATTGTTGGGGAGAGATATGCCTTGGACAGTAGGGGAAAGTGTATTATCTCTAAGAAGATAAAATAGAGCATCAAAAGCAATGGCGAAGAGAGCAGGGGCCAAAGGGCAGCCTTGCCGTATGGACCTTCCCAAGGGAAAGGTATCAGACAGGGAGCCATTAATGTCAATTTGGGCGCAAGCATCCTGGAGAAGCATACGGACAGCCTTGCAGAAGAAGGGAGGAAAACCAAAAGCTTCAAGCATCATGTGAATGAAGCTCCATTCAATCCTGTCGTATGCTTTTTCAAAGTCAAGGAGTAACATGCCCGAGTTCTGACTGGACTGAGAAGCCCAGTTCATGGCTTCCCAGCTAGTAAGGACATTTTCTAAGTATATGTGTCTCTTGTTTTTAATTATCAACTTTTTATTATGCAATAAAAAATTAAATGGGATAGGTTATTAAAGAATTTGAAAGTGATTTTTGTGGATGAAGTAAAAGCTTTTTGTTTCTATTAGATTATTTGAATTTTTTTATTTTATTTTAATATATCTATAAGGTTGAAGTCATTAGGTCCTATAAACTAGCACTTGCATCAAAAGATGCGTAATGGATATGTCAATTGTATTTTATATTAGTAAAGTGGGTGAAAGATCATATTTATTCATTATTCCACTTATACAAATATTATATTATTAATATTAAATCATTATGATATTATAATTAATATTAAATTATTATCGAGCTATGGTTATTGTAGTCACGCAAATCTGTCCAGCTTAATTAAATAAATAAACGCTATTTATTTGATTAAAAATCCACTAGCCATCAGTTAATTAAATTAATATTTAATTAATTCATCCCCAAACATTCTTCTATTAATTAAATAAATTATTCAATTTATTTTAATTAATACTTTAAATCAAATTCCAATCAAATAAATAAATAAAATCTATTTATTTAATTAAATCCCCCTATTCCTCTTTTAAATAAATTAAATAAAACATTTATTTAAATCATTATCCCCCCCCACTTGCATTTTCCTACAAATGCAACTTGCACACATTTATTGAAATAAATGAATTTTTATTTTTAATAAAATCCTATTTTCCCTCACCCACCAAAGCTACTTGCAAAATCTGATTCCCTTCTAGATTCTTCTAACCCCTTCCTAATTAGCCTAATCCATCCCCTAATTATTGTCACATTCCTAAGCAAAATGGAGTCACTTCTCAAAGACTCCAAAGTCTTTAAAAAGCATTTAATGCTTTGTGTGTTCAACAAATTAACCCCCAAAGTCTTCAAAGACCACTAAAGGCTCTTACATGACCATTTATGGCTCTTACATAACCATTTATGGTTATTTCAAACTTGTCCCCCCAAACATTTATTGTTTTGACCATATTCATCCATTTCACATTTGCACAAGAGTTTATCCATTGGATAAAAGCTTTATTCTTTGAATAAAGATTTTATTCATTCAACCAACCTTGACTCTAAAATCCCAAGGTCATATTAGGCATTTAATGCTTATTCCCTCTCCTCTCAACCTATCTCACATTGACACTTGTCATCCTAGGATTGGGTTGAAAGCCCTCACATGGATTTGAAATCATTCAATCCTGACCCTTGTTGAGATTGCTCAATCTCAACCATCCATTGCTCCATTTTTCCTATAAATAGAGCCCATTTCTTCATAATCCAGATCCTGAAAACTTGTATGCATCTAAGTTATAGACATTTTAGAGAGCATTTTTAGCATAATTATCTAATACCTTGTTATTTTGGTTAAAATATATCATTTTAGCATCAATAGCATAACATTAGCTTCTCATTTCATATTCGAAGCTCAATATTACAATCTCAATCCTCCATAAGCATCCATAGTGCAAAAAGCTGCTGAGAGCTACACTATTTTGGAACTTGGAGAGGAGAGGAACAAGGGAGAAAGGAACCAAAACCATGCTAAGAGGCATTTGGAGATGCCTCATTATCTTTGCTTCTTTAGTTAGATATATTAGCATGTTTTTAGTATCTCTCTTGATATGCCTTTTTAGATTAGTTTTTGATTGACTAACACTAACAATCTAACGGTTTTGTGTCTTTTTGTGTTGTTGATCATTTACTAACCTTGTGCCATTTAGGAGGGCATCAGTTATATTATCATGTTTTAATATAATCTTGTTATTATATTTTTTATTTCTATTAAGCTTTTCTGGTAAACTTTTTAACGTGATTGGTGACGCTGGCACGACACACCCTCCGGCTCCACGTGAACGCTTTTGACTCGGAGCTATGAACCGGTGAGGCCACAAATGGGGGACCTCATCCCCACACTTCATTTGTTCAAATCCGCGAGCACAATGGCCCAACGAAGGCACAAGACCTTGCGAGCACAATGACCCAACAAAGATTTGAACCTTGGTGGCTGCTTCACCAACGAAGTGTTTAAACCGCGACACTACATGTCCGAAGATGATCTATTAAGACTACATTATTATTATGTTATCATATCATTATATTTTTATTTTACATTCGTTCTATCTTTATTCTTGAGAAAAATAGTGGATTTTATATAGGGTCACTTTCAATCCCCCATAATTAATAATATTCTTTCTTATATATATAATTAATGTACTATTCTTGGAATAAAGTGTTTTTTGTTTTTCATGCATTTAAGTATCACAAACACATCAAATTAAATACTTCTAGATTTCTTTGACAAACGTTTTTGCATCCATATGAGTGTAATACGCTTTTGGTGTAATAAAATGTGTTTATTGCTGGATCGACTAAGATGAGAAAAGATTGCCAGAAAAAGTTTATTATACTAAACCAAATTAATATATATATATATATATATATATATATATATATAGCTGCAGAGGGGAAACACGCTTGTATTAATAAAAAAAGAGAATAAAAGGTTTGATTTAGTGAGAGCGGTAGGGGGGAAGAACCAGGGAGAAAACCCCCTACCTTATCTCTATTCCTTAAACAAAGAAAAACTAGCACTGAAGGCTAGATGAGTACAAGACATCAGATACCAACCTCTTAGAAGTAGATAACAGAGGCTTTAAAACAAAAAACAGACACCAACAAAATCAGATAAATCGGAGAGAAAAATGACAAACGGAGTCAAAGGGAGTCTTCAGAAACACCATCCATAGGAGCATGAGCCGCATCCAGGACAATAGGGCATTCAGTGCCACAGTTCAAGTGAGCCGCTGATTCTGCCTTCTCCCTAGGGAGTCGGTAGTCATTTGGGAACCACTCCTCACCAAGCCCAAACCCCCAGTCATTACCATCCACCAAGTCTCCATTCTCCAGAATCCCAAAATCATCAGCACCCGCTAGCTCTTCGTCACGAAGAAATTTTGCCCTCCATTCTGATGTGAAGCCATTTTGGATGCCAGCCGCTTTAAGTAAAAATTCAATGTTCTTGGTAATGACAGGCCAGGTTGTTTGAAGAGCATCAAAGTCCAGGGAGTTCACAATCACAAGCTTCCTCACCTCCGCCATGTTGCCTAAGGACATACAGTAATTTTGGGGAAGCGTAATTCTCGGATTGGCATCAATATTGTCCAATGCAGCATCAATCTCCCCCAATAGGCGATGTTTAAACATCATTTGAGTTAACATCTTTGCTCTCTGCTTGCTAGTACCCATGTATATCACCATTGCAAGGAAAAATGTCGGGATATCGGCATTGGCTCTGTACCTGTGAAAATCCATAAGGAATTCCTTTCCCAGAATCCTCTTAAGGTTGTGGAGAATAAGAGGATGTCGAGAGAAGAGGACCTCCTGCAGACATCTATTCGTGATTTCGCCTAGGAAAGCCATCTATCGACAAGTAGCTTCAAGGAGAATTGGGGTCTCCATAATAAGTCACCGAGAAAAGAAAGCAACTGATTGATGGAAAAATGAGGGCATTCCATTGTTAAATATCAAGACATCAAACCAAAGAATATGACACCCGACAAGTAGTTCATTCCAATTGAATACACACATGCGTAAAATGCCAGTGTCCAAACAAAATCTGAGCCAAAGCTCGTCAACTTAATGTCAACCGACTTTAACCATCAGGTGATTATAAGCAAATCTTGAAAGGATCTAGTTGTAACTAGATATTAATTAAATTACACTTATATCCAATTGCCACGAGGCCCAAACTAGCACAGATCAATGATGATGACAATGTGTCACATCTCGGTGACAAGAAGAAACCTTAATAGGATATCAAGTCAGTCGGTCGGTCTATCCACCAGAAACCATGACCATTAGGTTGAGAGGGAGTAAAGCGGCAACCGGGGAGCAATACACCGGTTTGCACCACAACCGGTGATTAATACTAAGAGAAACTCAATCGGAAGAAGAGAGAAGAGCGCAACTGGCAAGAGATCCAACCGGAGAGCACCCCCCTCAATGAGATAGTGAGGATACCATGTCAACCAGTGGAGGCAATACTACGTCACCAACCGGCCCAACATAGAACCATCATCTGGAAGGAGCAGACAATCGGTAGAAGCCACTGCCGATAAACTCAACCGGAAACCAAATTGTTTGGTAGGATAATCATGCCATAACATCGATGGAAGATCAAGGGGGTCACCAATGGCTACCGCCAATTTAGAGAGTCTATCAACCTCTTCATTACCTTCCCTATAGATGTGGCTAACCCGAAATTCATCAAAGGTGGCTAACAACACCAAAATCGTTAAGGCACCAACTAGGGATGTTATTACAATGGATCACATTAACCACGTTTAATGAGTCTCCCTCCAGATGAATTCTATGCACCCCAAGCTCCTTCCCTAACTCAAGACCTCTTAAAGCCGCTTTGAATTCAGCTTCATTGTTAGTAGCAACTCCAATCTTTTCGAAGATTTCTTTTATACATAAACCATCAGAGTCCCTCAAAATACAACCAATACCACTTTGACCTGGATTTCCTGCAGAAGCACTATCAAAGTTTACCTTGCTCCACCCAGACTCTGGCACATCCCATTTCACCCCCACTCTTGGATTGACCTGATCCACCGGGGTTCCCAAGCCAAAAAGTGGTGGAATGAGTAGATTTGGAAGAGCCAGCTTAATCTTACAATCCTAGTCCGTGTACAAATTTTTCTTTAATGATTTGGATTGAGCAACCTCATTCAGGAGCTCAGTCAGGTGGTTCTCAATTTTCCCACAAAGAGACATTAAGCTCATCTCTTTACCCTAGAAGATTCTACAATTCCTTTCTTTCTAAACCGGTGGTGGAACTTGACATGGATGATGAGACTATCCAGATTGGCAGTGGTGAAGCTACTCCGGTTGGTGGTGCTACTACGAGGACTAGGGCGAGTGTCAAGAAAGTTGTGGCTGCTTCTGCTAAGGATCTCCCAAATCTCAGGGATAACATCAAAGATCTGCATGGGATTAGCAACACCTTGGCTAATGCCCTGAAAAAAATCAGTTAGTTTATCTTCTTGGGTCTAGCCAGTTTTGCTGGCTTTGTGGGGCTTTAGCTGGTTTTCTTTGGTTTTCTGCTGGCTTTTCATTGGCCTGTTCCTTTTTGTCTCTTGTTGCTTTTTCTGTTAAGCTTGAATTGTAAAGGGTTTCGGGGCCCCTTCAAAACCTATTTTTACCTTAATCAAAAACATCATAACCTAGGCTAGCAATCACATCTTGGTGTGCAATGGTTATGTTGGAGAGATGTGGAAAGTCAATTAGGGATAAAATGATATATTTTTGTATAAATTTGTGTAGTAAATGAGGTTAATTGGTAGGTCATTTAGAAAATGATGTTTGTGCAACAAAGTTCTCAATGGAGAAGTGATAGCTTCAAATCAACTATCCATCCACTTGCAAGGATCCAATCATAACTAAAACAAAACATTTGAATAAGGAAGATAATCAAGTTCCATTACCAATAGGCTCATGTTATGTTTCCAATGGGGTGAGAGGGAGAGAGAGAGAGGTAGAGATGGGGATATAAAGAAGAAGAGGGAGAGTCGGAGTGGGGGAGGGAGAGGGGTAAAGAGAGAGATAGAGATGGTGATGGAGATGGAGAAAGAGGAGAAGAAGATAGAGAAGAGAAATATGGAGAGAGAAAAGAGAGAGGAATAGATAGAGATGGAAAAGAAAAATAATAGGGTAACATACATTTGACAACAACTTACCAACTAAAGGTGATTTATAAGAGTATGAATCCCTAAATATTTTGATGGCGTGATTCAAATTTTAATTTTTCCATAAAGGTGTCAACACATGGAATTTTTTTTTATCATATTTTTTTTTTTAATATCATCCATCATATTAAGGCTTCTTTCATAGCAGTGGGGAATAGAACTAGTGAAAATATATGGTTTAAGTTGAGGGATGATGTTGGTAGAATATATCCTATCTAACCCCAATAGGTTGAAAACATGAAATATTAGGCCAATGGAGATCAAAAGTGAATTTTTTTTAGGGTATCAAAGTTTGACATCAGATAACCCATCCCAATATAAAGTAGAAATAGTAACATATATTATAGGTAAAAATAACAAGAATGTAATACATTCAAATTTCTTATAGTAACTTTAAAATAGCACATCCATGAAGAAATATGGATAGGGAAAGGTCCCTATATGTGGTAGAGCTGTGATAACAATATATTTATGCCACACTTAGAGAGGATTAGTAGAAGAGTGGTAGAAGGAAAGGATAGATAACCTAGATAATAGAAAATAGAAGATGTTAGAGTGAAGTGTGACATGCAAAATATATATGGCAATGTATTGTGCAATGAATAAAATAAAGTTAATGGAGACTCAAATTGTGTATGATGAATGAATGCACATATATTTTCTTAAATGGTTATTTATATTCTTGCCACATATGTTGTAATTGTCGTGCTTATCTATCACACAAGGGTAAAACACACCACTAACATGTAGAAATAGTAGATCACTAATCTATGTTTTCTTTTCAACAACTTTTGGTTTAAAGTTAATACACATGAATACACTCTCCATCTTATAAGATATCATGATAATTATTTTGGATGACATCCAATATTTCACTACTCTATATATTTGAAGATGCACCATTGAATTCAATCAACAATTACAATATTTTAAAAGACTTCAACAATATTTCACTATGTTTTTCTATATCTATATTTTAAGGAGGATAATCTTTTTTTTGTATAGTTGGAAATAATGTGGAGCACTTGATGTGGTTTAGTTAAAACCTCCACAACATGAGGTCATTTTGTAAAAATTGTTGAATGAAGCTATTTGAAATGCATACTCATTACAATTATGCATATGCATAATAGATTTGTAGCCTTCAATATGAAGAGGTAGTTTTAGGTTCTGGAAATATTCATTACAATTATGAGCCCTTTTGATCCAAGGTGAAGTATGCTTTAAACTTATAGCTTTGTTCAGAAGGTCTTCATGAATCATTAAAAGTTTTAGTGGTCTTGTTATTATATTTAAGGTTAAGTGTGTTTAGAAATTTTTTTATTACATATTTTAAATTACATTCATATTTGTGGGTGTAAAAATATTTATTTATTTATTCATGTTTTGAAGGGTCATAAGTGATGCAATGTCATCTTTTAAATGTTCAAATATAGCAAGGAAATTGTAAGGAATGATTAGTATAGTGTGGATGCATTAAACAATGTTATATTTGTTTTTTTCTTGAAAATATAAATATATGAAGCAATATTGACAAGAGCATGTTTTCACTTTAACCAAGGCATGCGAGAGAGGGGCACATATATGAATAAAAAATACTCATGCATTTATATATGTATGTTTATCTTAGATATTTCATTAAATAATTTATTCTTTTAATAATATAAAATATGGATGAAATGAACTTGGACCTTTAAACAAATCTACAATATCAAATCTTTATTTTTTTTGATAAAAGAGTCTAAAAGCTAACTTATCAATCATATTCCTAATTAAATAATCTATAGTTTTGAATTCTTATAGATAAGGATGATTGTTTAGTGAAGTGGGAAAGCACTAAATAGTATTATTTAATTATTATTGAAACTACATGTACTTGGTTAACTTTTGAACTGTATTATTTAGATAATAGATTTAATATTATAGAATTTTTAAAGGTATAATTTTATTTGGTCCATAATTTATGTTAGAAATGAAGGAAACTACTAGAATGTGAAAATATGAAATAAGCATGCAAATCTAAAAAATATATTATAGAATATCAATGAAGATTTAAATCAATATGAACCAATAATAAAGAAAATCAGTACTATTCACTTGAGCTGTACATATGTATATATAATTTTTTTTTTATCTTGTAAAATTTATAAAGATAATAGTAGATGATTTCTATATGTCATATATAAAGATCTTTGTATATGATCTAATGTTTATAGATCTTTGTAGTATAGTGTGTAGTTGATGAATTTAATAATATAATTTATTGTGACATAAGAAGTGTAATGTCACAAGAGATATCTTTTAACTATGGAAATAACACATGTGATTTCATGTTCTTAAATGTGATGATGTTAGAGACTATTAGATGATTTAACAATATTGGAAAAAGGTTACTATTTTTGAAACAAGCCAATTAGAAACTTTGGTTTATTTTACAAATATTGTCTTTTTCTCTTATTTATGAATAATGTTTCCATATACTTTAACTACAACCATTGATGGTTGTTAGGATTTAATAATAATATTGGACAATGCTATATTTTCTTTAAGTTACTATGATATGATAAAGTTGATAAAGTTGATTGTGTTGGCCTCTTGATTAGGATGATAGCATTGTAATGCATGTATGATGAAAAGAGGTGTTACCCCATACACTCCCCCACATCCTGTTGACCATGGGTTACCCTTTGCCACCCCATCAAAGTTAACTTTGGCCCAACCCTGAGGAGGTCTTCTCCACTCTTGGTGATTTCTGTTTTTAGCATTGGGCTTTAAAGGAATGGGACCATCAATATGGTTTTCCCAGGCCCTTGCAACCCTAAGCTCATAGTCATTGCATGCCACACTACTTTGGGAGCTTGGTCTAGGACAAAGAATAGAAATATTATCAAGGATGGACCGGTTAATTTTCCTGAAGACAACATTTGGTTGGAGATAATATTCCCTAAAAATACGATTATTACACTCCTTCTATATGCCCCAAGCCACGTGGGGATACACAAAGGACCACAAAGTCTGTAAAGAATTATTCTTAGTAGGTGCCTTCCACTGAGAAATGAGTTCTTTAACTGAGCTAGGAAAGACCCAACAAAGATCCCATCATTGAAACACTTGACTCCATATGTCATTCGCAAAAGAGAAATGCAAAAAGAGATGATCAACATACTCAGCTTCCTTCAAGAACATATAACATTTGTTAGGTAAAGAAAAACCCCTTTTACAGAGATTATCCATAGTCAAGATTCTGTTTAGAAAAAAGGAGCCAGAAAAACATATTGATTTTAGGGATCAGCTATTTAATCCAAAATTTGGACCACCAAGAGACAGGAGGATCTGAATGACAAGCAGCTGAAGCAACATAAAATTTACTACTTGAAGAAGACCGCCATATCAACTCATCATCAATGTTAACATTCTCCAAAGTAAAGGAATTCAAAGTAGATTGTAGCGGCCCAAGGGTAGGACTAATCACAGTAAGATCCACCCAGTTGCCTTCAACCCAGTAGTCCACTAGTCAAGCATAATATGTTACTACAATATTAAAGGAGGTATAAAATTCATGGGTAGTGACAACTTATTAGACTTCATTATGTACATGCATAACATTGTGTAACATTACCCTTCTAAACCTTAACTACTTAAAATTTAGACTAGTAACGATTAACATAATTAATTATACTCATATTCCAATAGTCCCTTCCTTAACTACTATAAACACATTAGAAATTAGTGGTGACATTATAGCAATAGAACATAAACTATAAACACTAAGAATAAAATAAAACAATTTCATTTAGAAGTTTCAATTTTTATTCTTGTCTCCTATCACTAATCGTTGTGTATAGAAGCTATAGAAATTGAACTGAGGGCAAAGCCACGAGATCATTTGATCCCCAGGGAGTCCATCTATTTTTCACTACCTTGTTTTGAACCTTGTACGCATATTTGAATATCATAAATGAATGAATATTACTCTTTTTAAAAATCATTTTAGATCTCTAAGGCTGTAATTTTGGTTTAACAGTTTAATGAAAATGATTGTAATTACAAGAAGCAAAAAAATAATTAGTTTTTTAGCGTAATATTCAAGCACCATATGTTACTACATTAGTAATGAGGGTATATAACATTCATGGGTGATGACAATTTGTTAAACTTCATCATACATATGCTATAGTGTAATTTAGAGGATCCTGGAGAAAAGAGGTGTTACCCCATACATTTAGAGTTTAAAGGGGAGAAATAAGGATGTGACTGCCTATTTTGAGAAGCATTGGAAAGATGACACCATCACTCTGCATGGGCACAAGGTGCTTATTGATGAGAATTTAATTGCTCGAGTCACTGGCCTTTCGGTTGATGGGATGAAATTCTATAGGGACATAAACTACTCAGAGGAGGTGGTGCTGAAATTCCCCAAAAATGAAGAGGAGAGGGCCAAAATGATAAAGAAAACGACGAGCTACTTCAATATCTCTGTTATCAAGAAGTTCTGAGCGAAACTTCTTAAGGTAATTATGGAATAGTTCACCCTCGATGGTCGGTTTACTAGGGTTTATGGTCATCATTTTGTGCTTTTGAATCATTTCCGTTATGGTATCAAGGTGTCCCTTCCTTTCTATCTTATGTCTGCCATGAGGGCTAATTTTAGGGACCATAAAAAGAACCTTGTTAAGTTCCCTATCCTCCATGAAGGGCTTTTGGTGCTTATTGATTCCCATTTTTGTGCCCTCCTTGCCATGTCTATTTATATCCCTATTTCTTCTAAGGATGATACTTCTTTTGGGGATTCGGGTGGTGAGGAGTTCATTTCAGACTCCCCCCCCTCATAAAAAAGCCAAACCTGTTATCTCTCCGAAGGCTAAATCTTTTGTGGGTAAGGGTAAGAAGGTGTGGAAGCAACTGGTTGTGTCTTCTTCCTCCACCTCGTTTGGCAAGGATTCCCTTGTGTCTAGTGGCAACAATGCTAACTCTGAGGGCTCTACGGGTGGTGCAAGGGATGGCATTAAGCCTAACGGATAGAACATTGACAAGCCCCCTTTGTCGTCCCCTTCACCGCCTCGACATAATACAACTAAGGATCTTCGTGTGAAGAGTGTGGAACTGAGTGATAAGAGGGATGATTATGAAAATATTCTGGGAATGGCTAGGGACCATGTCATTGACACTTTCAGCTTGTTCAAATGGATCTTTCATAAGCTAAAGGAGGTCAAAATCAACCAAAGGGCCTTGGACAGTAAGATGGATGCTGTCCCTATTGTTACTATTTAGGATAATCAGAAAGATAAAGGGCATTGGATGGAAGATGAGAAGAATTTTGTGGTGGACTGCATCAATAGAGCGGTGGAAGGTATTGATCAAGTGCAAAAAAGATTTGAGAAGAGGCTCACCCATGTGGATGAAAACTATAATAAAATTCAAGCCACCCTCAAAGCAATTATGACCAATAGCCACAAGATTGTCAAACAAACGACATATGCCATGAATTCCATGGCAAACAATCTTGATAGAGGGAAACAAGAGAAAATTTTGATTATTGGTGATGACAGTGAGAAGATGTAGGATGATCAAGGCCCTTGCAAGCGGACCCGGTGCAATATGAAGAAGAAAGATGTGATTTAGAGCGAGGATTACAAAGAGATTAGGATGGTTGCTGACAAGATGAGCTTGCTGGAGGTTGAGGTCGCCGAGACCCTCAAGAGCCTCATGTGATTGTGTTGTCTTTCTGTGTTTTTTGTATTTTTTAGTTTGCTGGTTCTTTGCTGATCCTTTGTCTGCTTGTTTGGGCGTTTGCTGGTTTCTTGGCTATGCTTTGTATTGTCCTATCTTTTGCATCCCATTTTTGTTTTGGATTTTTCTACTGCTTTGATTCTAAGTCTTTTAGAATCCTTTTTGTAAAGGGTTTCGGGGCCCCTTCAAACCCTGTTTTTGTCTTAATCCAAAACATACTATGCTTGACTATCATGTAAAAAAGTAATTAGTTTTTTAATTCTTATCATTACAATCCTTTTTCATAAGACTATTAAACTAAAATTATAGCCTTAGAGATCTAAAATGATTCCAAACATGGTCAATATTTATTTAAACAGTTATTCAAATAGTGATACAAGGTAGTGAGTAATAGAATGACTTCCCTAGAATCAAACAATCTTGTGGCTTGGCCTTCAGTTGAATCACTACAACTTTTATATACAACTATTAGTGATAGAGACTGCAATAAAATTTGAAAGTTCTGAATGAAAAGTGATAGTTTTATTTTATTCTTACTATGTGTATTTTATGTTTTATTACAGTTTCATTGCTAATTATCAATATGTATTTATAGAACTGTGTATATTGAAATGTTAATCTATTGTAAACTCATCAAAAGTCCAACCACAATTGTAGAATTTACAAGCAAATCAATAACACTAATAGAGCTCCAAATCAAGTGCACGCAAATGAAACAAACAATGCATACCTTCACACACATGAAAAGATTGACTCCATTGTTCGCCAATCCTTTAAGAGCTTGTGGGTAATAGTAGTTTTCTCTCAGCATTAAACACCAGCACAAGATGGCATAAAAGAGTGAAGCGTGGTTGATTGATGATGCAAGCATGGTATCAAGAAAATAATGACTAAATGGATACTATGAAGCCCTAAGCAAGAATTCTATATGCATACTTGGTAGCTGAAAAATGAGAGAAAAAAGGCCTCTTTTATAGAAATCTCTAGAGAATCAAGGGCTTAGATTAATAGGTTAAAAGATGAATGGCCATGATTAAGAGGTGAAAGGAGAATGAATAAGATTAAAGAGGTTAAAATGAATGGGTGGATGCAATTAAGAGGTGGAGGGAGAGTGATCAAGATTAAGAGGTTAAAATGAATGGATGGGTGAGATTATGAGGCGGGTTGACTTTTTGATAGGTGTCTAGATTCAATAAATGGGTGATAAGGCTTAAGTTAGACATGTCAAGGGGAGAGAATGTGACAGTTCTCACATGACTACGAATTTGGATTATGATCCATGTGAACAAGTTGGAGGGCTAGGATTGGATAGAAAGTGATAATGAATTAATTAAATAAATAGAAATATTTATTCAATTAATAGTTGAAAAATGTGGAATTAAAATAATTAAATAAATAATAAATATTTATCTAACTATAGGAAAAAAGAAGATTAATGAATTAATAAAAAAATCAAATAAAAATATTTATTTAATTAATAGAAGAAAAGGTTAAGGAATTAATTAAATAAATTAAAACATTTATTTAATTAATAAAAAAATAATGATAAAATAATTAAATAGACAATAAATACTTATTTTATTAAATTAATACATTTTTAAGACATCTACAAATAGTTAAGAAGGAGAGTATGGGTACAATAAAATTAATTGTTATAAGTCACATGTTGAAATAGTTAATGTCAAATGATAAGAGTCAATGGTGAAAATTAAATAACAAAAAATGAGATGAAATATAGACAAAAGGTCTAGGCCCCACCTTACCACATAAACAATCAATGGTTAAGTACATTGAATATAAGATTAGTCATTCCCTTGCAAAAGAATGTTAATATTACTCTTAAATAACTTTCCATTCAATAATCAAAGATATATTTTGACTATTGAAAATAGAACAACCTTTTAATTTTCATTATAAATGAGATACATAATTAGTATTAACTGTCTACTGTTTAAATTTTGTGAAAAAATAATATTTAAAATATTAGAATAAACATATGAATTAGAGCTTGAAATATCTTCTTAATTATATACTTTGACAAGTCTCTATAAAAACGAGGCCATGGACCATACAAGTCCACAACAACTAATCTTTGTGGAATACGTGACAGTCAAATTTTATGCTCTATTCCGTGAAGGAATACGTGTGGCCCCTACGATGTTGCTGCTCTTTTTTTCAAAAAAGCCTGTGCGTTTTTATTATTTTCATAAAATACGGGGAAGCTTCATTTATCACAAGATGTATCTGGACGCCATTCCGTCTACATTCATCCACGGGGGTTTATATCCATCCATCTTCTCCTTCCGCAGCATAAATTTCCCCAACAAGGAAACTATTCAAATCCCTGAAATTCTGAGCAGATCCTTCGCTGCGCTGTTGGAGTCATATGATTTGAGGTAGTCTTCACATCTATTTTAATTCTTTCCGAGAAGTTCACAAATTAGTTTTCTTCCTGCCAATGTCTGTGAAGAAAATCACTTAAAGAACTAGTTTAAGATATCTGAATGTTTGAGGAGTCCAATAGGTAATAAATTTTGATCTTTGGTCGTGTTTTGTTGAAAATATGTGTTGCAGGCTTCGAAATTTATAGCTGTTCGCCTGGATTCTGAGGAGGCCTTATTCAACGATTTCAACCAGAGAGGGATCCAAAACTGTAAAGAAAGAAAGGAGCTTGTAAAGAAAATGGAGGTGAGAAGAGAAAAGGCTCCTATTCCTATTCCGCTGTGTTGTGAAGAGAAAAAGTTGACAGTAAGTTTAAAGAAGGATCCGCTTCATACGATGTACAAAGTCCCATTTGCGGATACTCCCTATGGCAGAGCCAAGCACCTCCAGGTCGCCTATTTTTTACTTTTTTTTCTCACATATTCGCGGATGTCTTTTTTTTTTCACTTTGTAATGAAATTAACTTCGGTCTGTGATGACAGCTTGTGGACAAGGACCCGGAGGGTGCCATTGCCCTTTTCTGGCAAGCCATTAATGCCGGGGACCGCGTTGACAGCGCTCTTAAAGATATGGCTGTCGTCATGAAGCAGCACAACAGATCCGAAGAGGCTATTGCGGCCATTAAATCCTTCAGACACCTATGCTCTGACCAAGCGCAGGAGTCTCTTGATAATGTGCTTTTTGATCTATATAAGGTACACATCTCCATTTTACTTTATTTAATGTTTTCATGAAAACTCTGCAATTTGTAAAGAGAAAGATAAATCACAATTCGAATAAGTTTGTATTTCTGAAATTCATGAGAACTCTGCAATTTAAGAGAAATATAAATCACACTTCAGGTAAGTTTGTTTGTATTTCTGAAATTGAGGTTGAGAGAATAATATGTTGAAAATTAAAGTTGAAGAAAGGATTATGTATCAAAGGAGGGTTGAAAAAAGGAATCTATAAGAAATTTTTATTATCACAATTTAGAATCACACTCAGTAATGATCCATCATTGCAACAAGAAAAGCAAAAAAATAAATTATGAAGATTGCAAAACTAGATAGAATCTGAAAAACTATTGCTCTTAGACAATCTTTAGTCTTTTTGCTAAATATTTTGTGGTTATTGCGGGTAGAAATGTGGTAGATTAGACGAGCAAATCGAGCTGCTGAAGCACAAGCTCTGCCTAATTCAGCGCGGCGCTGCATTTAACGGGAAGGCTACCAAAACAGCACGGTCACATGGAAAGAAGTTTCAACTCTCCATAAAGCAGGAGACTACCCGACTTCTGGTACACTATTTTACTGTTTATTACGGCTGAAATTTAAATCTCATGCACCGAACAAAGGTTAACTGTAATGGCCACTGGCAGGGCAATTTGGGATGGGCATACATGCAGCAGCTCAACTTCGCCGCCGCCGAAATCGTTTACAGGTGAGTAGCTGAACTTTTTTACTTCGCCATTCTGATCACCACATAGCTTTACTCAGAAGTTTTGCAATTTTAATTTTAAGCCTATTGTTAGTCAAATTTCCACCAATTGCTGAGATTACTGTGTGAAATTATTGTTTTTATATTTATGATTGTGTATATTTTTAGTATCAAAATTTCCGATCACACTCTGATCCATCTTCAGAAGAAACAGAATTCAAAGATTTATTTGATCAAAGATATGTGAAATTGTCATTGATTGTTTAACCTTGAACTGTTTAATGTTCAAGCAAAATGCAATTCGTAAGACTGTTAAAAGCCTAATGTATTATGGATTCAACTTTTATTCAGAAAAGCGCAGTTAATCGATCCGGACGAGAACAAGGCCTGCAATTTGAGCATATGCCTGATGAAGCAGGGGAAGGTAGAGGAGGCTATCAATATTCTCCAGGCGTCACTCTCAACGAGCAAAGAACACAAGCCGTTGGATCGAACAGAGGAATTACTCAAACAGATTCAGGCCCTCAAAATTGAAGAAAATGCTACTCTACAAGCAGAATCAGATCTTCTTGACTTGCAATTGCCAGAATGGAATTGGAGCACTCAGATGGGCCGAAAAAGAAATCGATTGCGTGTTTTTGAGCAGATGACTGCAGTAGCATTCTAGAGATCAAATTTTACATGTTAGTGCGCCTTTGCAAGCTCCAGGTAGCCTTAAAAACGCTCCTCTCTATATTTACTGGGATGGAGATGTGTGTTATATGGAGGCCTGTAAATTGATGGTCTCTGCCCTGTTTTTGCCAGTTTTGACCATATTTTACAGTCTCAGTTGAAGAGGCCCGAGATTAATATAGGAAAATTTACAGGCATTTATATTAGTAAATCGTAAATATTTATTGTAGGTAAAATTTGTATTAATATACTTGATATTTAATAAGAAATATATATGAGTGCAGGGAAATTATTTCTTCTTCGGATTTAAAACCATAACCTTTGACTGATAACTTGTAAGTATTGAATGATTAGTTAGCTTTTCTATAAATAAGTTTCAACCAATAAAATCGGTTTTTCCTAGTGATTTTGTAATTGGTTATATTGGAAGTATTAGCTTTTTAAAGTTTATGTAGATGTGATTTGAGCTTTTGGATTTGACTTGTATATTTGATTACATTATATTTTATTCAATTTAATTTTCACTTGGTGAAATGTTTAAAATGTAAATGATATATTGATAATTGTTACTATTTTGTGTGTTGTTTGACTATGGTCTAATTTTTGTTCATTGATATTTATTTTTTGTTCATGATTATTATTCTTTTATTTATACTATTTTCATATATATACTACTTGTTTTGAAGTTTATTATTTCAAATATATGGTTCATTTTGAAGTGACATGAAATTTATATCATCCAATCATATAATATATGAGATTAAATCCAATTAAATTTCTTCAATTTTAATTGTAATTTTCTCAATCCTTTCTACTATCTATGATGAACCGACTTTCCACATTTTTTATATAACATGTTGCTATGTCATTATATTTAAAGTCATTCAATGCACGCTTAATTACATATGGGAGGATAATAAGAGCACACTTGAATTTTAGAAGAGATAAGGAATTAGATTTACATAATTGGCATATATGCTATTTGCATGTCTACATGTGTTGTTTTTAATATTGCTCATTGTCATTAGCTTAGCTTGCTAAAGGGGTTTGATCCAAGAAAACCCATTCACCTATCAATTTGAAAAATTATTAAACAACATCCTTATGCACCACCTTGACAAGTTTAACTATTTAGAAAATGAAGATAAATAAGATTTTTAGGTGCACATTCTAACATATCAATCTCAAGCATTCCATATCAATACTTAAAGGAAGTTACATAGCGGAAGAAACTTCCAAACATGGATCTAAGTAGGAGAGGTTTGCAAAAATTTCTTACAAATCTCAAGCAATTAAAATTTTAATTAATATGCACATTCATTTTAAATTTTAGATTTAAAACACATAAACCATAAGGTACAAATTTACATGGGAAAACTCTTTTAGGAAAATACCCACACCCCAAAGCATGTATAATTCATGAATAAGATATTAAAGCTATGCTTTTAAGAGTTGCAACATTGTGATACAAGTCTAGAGTGGATCTAAAAACACGACTTCTCAGAACAATACAAAAGCTCATCTCTACAAATACATGTATTGTACATATTTATAATACCAAGAGTGTCATGTGTCATCTCCACAGTCTCTGCATGCATGCAAATTGAAATGAGCAATATGCATGGGTCCAAATTGACTCACAAGGCAATCTACCAATCATGCAATCACATGCAAGGCTCCAAACTTTATATTTATGCAACTAATAATTAATCATCATATGCAAGGCTTCCCACTAGAGAAAATCTAGCCCATTGCCCAATTTAGAACTTTCCTTTTGACTTTAAGTCTATATAAGTGGTCAACATAGTCTCATTTACAAACTTTCCAAATCTTGCCCAGAGATAACTCCAAAAGGAGTGCCACATGTCACCATGGTGCTCATTGGAGATGTTTTCACAATCGCCTCTCTCCAAATTAGTTCCCTTATGACAAGCTTCACCTTCTTGCTCTCTACACATTGCATGTAGGAAGCCAACTTGCCATTGGGTCCCACAAAGTGCCTTAGCAACATGGAAACTTATATTTTAGCATTTAATTAATAAAATCAACAAGAAAGTGACTATTAAATTAATTATTTAACCATGGGACTCTCTAAGATTAAGACACCTTAAACCCAACATTCTCCTAATCACTGCTCACACCACAAGGCCCATAGAATCGACACATAATCCGAACTCTTCAATGTTCATTGGTTTCATCAATGCATAAACAACATTCATCAAAGTGTCAACCTTTTCCAACTTCACCTTTCCATCTTCCACAGTATCATAAACAAAGTGAAATGACACCTCAATGTGCCTTGTTTTGGTATGGAAAGTAGGATTATTTTCCAAGCAAATAACACTTTAGCTATCACAACAGATAGTAATCTGTCCTACATCAAAACCAAAATTCAAGCACAATCTCTTAAGCCAAATGGATTCATCGCAAGCATGAGTAGTTGTCATGTACTCTGCTTCAGTAGTGGACAAAGCAACTACAACTTGTTGCTTACTCATCCAACTTATTGCACCAACAAATATCATGAAAACATATCCACTGGTGGATCTTCTATTGTCAATGTCACTAGCCCAATCCAAATCCACATATCCACGAATACTCATAGAATGTCAAGGTCCAGCAAGATTGCCATGAAATCATAGGGAATACTCAGAATTACCCCACAAATACCTGAACACTTTCTTCATTGCATCCCAATGCAGGCATCCAAGATTAGCCAAAAACTTACTAAGAACTCCCATTGCTTGGGAAATGCCTAGCCTTGTACAAACCATTACATACATTAAGTTTCCAATAACACTTGCATAAGGAACTCTGGTCATGTCCTCCATCTCAGTAGGAGATTTTGGACAATCCTCTACAAAAATTATCGTCCACTGAACAATTAGAACAACTAGCTATTTGCAAGTTGTCATGTTGCACCTCTCCAACACAAAGTTCATATACTTGCTTTGGCTGATCCAAAGCTTTCTAACAACTTTATCTCTTTTGATCTCCATTCCTAGAATATACCTCATTGCACCTATATTTTTCATCTCAAATCATACTGACAATCGAGACTTCAAATTTGAAATCATTCTTTTACCATTTCTAATGAACAACATATCATCCAAATACAGGACTATGGTGAGAATGTGACCATTTTCAACTTCGTAATAAACACAATGGTCAAATTTTGATCTCAAAAATCCCAAAGATAACACATGTTTCAAACTTTTGATACCATATTCTAGGAGATTGCTTTAAGCCATAAAGAGATTTCTAGGATAAATGCTTTGGTTGTGACAAATAGATTTCTTCCTCCAAATCACCATGAAAGAATGTTGTCTTGACATCCATATGCTTGTTTTCCAATTCATAAGAAGTTGCAAGTGATAACGAGAAACAAATAGATGTCAACTTCAATATGTCTCCATAATCTATTCCCTCCACCTGGGAATATCTCTTAATGACCAACCATGCCTTGTGCTTCTCAACACTACCATCTAGACCCAGTTTCTTCTTGAACACCCATATACAACCAATAGGTTTATGTCCTCCAAGAAAAGCTACCAGATCCCATGTAGTATTCTTCTTTAATGTAGCAATCTCTTTATTCATGGCTTCCATCTAAGAATGTACATCATGCATACTCAGCCTCTCTAATAGTCCTAGGTTCATCATTGTTAGCAATAAAAAAATATGCAATTGGAATCCAACAAGGAATAACCAAACCTTTTTGGTTGTCGTCTAACATGCATAGACCTCCTCAAAGGCCGAGGTTGAGGATCTTGTTCCTCTTTAAAACTCTCAGAGTTGCTAGAGCTCTCCTCATCATTAGGTCAAACAAGAGTACGTTGTTCATCTTTTTTTTTCAAGTGGGTGGAACTTGAACTACCTCCTCCTATTTCTCTTCCTTCTCTAGCTACAAATCAACATTGGAAGGTTTCAACTCACGAAAGATCACACCTCTACTATAAATCACCTTCTTTACAATTGTATGCTAAAGCTTGTAACCCTTCACCCTGACATCATAACCGATGAAGATACACTTAACCACCTTGTTTTGTAATTTTGACCTTTTCTCACAAGGCACATGAGCATATGCCTCACAACCAAAGACTCTGAGATGCATCATTGAGGGCTTCTTACTGAACCATGCTTCCATAGGGTCTTTTCAAAAAGCACCAAAGTAGTAGATCTATTAATCAAATAACATGCAGTGGCTACCGTTTCAACCTTGAACTTCTATTCAAGCTCAACACCACTCATCATACTCCTAGACCTCTCCATCGATGTTTTTTTCATCCTCTCTACAACTCCATTTTGTTGTGGGGTGTATGAAGTTTTCTTATGCCTCGGAATCCCATGGTCCGTATAGAATTTGTTGACCTCTATAAAACAAATCTCACAATTGCTATCCATCCTATTAAACACACCAAAATGTTGAGAGGGGGATAAATTAGTATTCCAATATAGCTCAAACTCTTCAACATACATTTAAACCCTTACTTGAAACAAATTAGCAACAAGGAAACAAAATATCACAATTTCATAAGTAGACACCAGATTTACATAGAATATCCAACAAGGGAAAAACCATAGTGAGCAAGCTGCTTGGAGATACTGTCCAAATATAGCCTCACAAATTAAAACAAGATCACATTAGGTTTTTTGGGCTACAAACTAAAGGAAGCAACAACTCCCTGTAACACAGTCTTATAGCGATGGAGAAGGGTTATTCCTGGATATTGAGGAAAAAGATATGAATTCTGAGAGGGAGAAGAACAAGGAACCCAAGAAGGAAATGACTAAAGATAGTTTGAGTGAGGATAAGGAGAGCGATGGAGAAGGGTTATTCCTGGATAACCTTAAAAAACTCACTGAGGCTAGATTGGGTTATGATAGATGGACATATGAACTATTGAAGAATCTGGAAAAAAATGGGAAACAAATGGATGAGAAAAGGAAGGAAGATGACATGAATCAGAAGCAATGGAAGCAGGACATGGAGGAAAAAGTTAAAAAAATGACAGCTCAGATTGACTATCTAGAAGAAGGGAAAGTGGCGATGAAAAACCTGTTGGGTTTGATCCTGAATATCTTGTCTGCTGTTATAAAGAACCTAGAGGATATCTTGAAGGTCCTCGATAACTCCAGCTCTCCCAAATCGGTGGTGGACCTCGACATGGATGAATATGCAATCGAGATTGGAAGCGGGGAAGCTACACCTGGTGGAGCTGCAATGAGAACTAGAGTGAGTGTTAAGAAAGCTGCTGCTGTGTCTGCTAAGGAAATCCCTAATCTTAGGGATAATATCAAAGACCTGTATGGAATTAGCAGTAACTTAGCTAATGCCCCGAAAAATATAAATTAGTTCCATTTGTCTGGTCTGGCTGGTTTATGCTGCTTTTTTGGGGCTTTTGCTAGTTTTTACTAGTAATTTTTTGGTTTTCCTAATGTATGTTCCTCCTGGTTTCTTAATGCTTTTATCTTGTAAGGTCATTTTGTAAAGGGTTTCAGCGCCCCTTCAAAACTTGCTTTTACTTTAATAAAAAACACAGTCTTATAGCTACAACCAAAGGAAGTTCACTTGTCACAAATCATTTTTATCAGTATTAATTGCAATTATTAAATTAGGAAAATTGTTCATATTTTATGATATATAGATTAAATGGAAAAATAAAATGAAATTTGAAATTGAAATTGAAAATTGATATGGAATAGGATAGAAATTTAAATGCAAATGAACGATTTAAATTATCTTATTTATGAAATTGGGGATTGTCATTGCTAATGAGCAATCGAGTGCAAGTGAATGTAGGAACAGGTGAACATGGATGAAGACAAGAACTTGGTTTAGGTAGAGTTGTCTTAGCTTTTTGACTTCGGTAAAGAGATGGAATTTCACACACCACTTTAGAATTCATAATTCATATCTTGCAAAGATAGATGACTTAAATGGCTTTAATTGAGTGTTAGTTTAAATTTGAATGATGAATTTGGTAGGAGTAATCTTAAATTGACATTTCTTTAATTCGAAGAAAGATTGATTGTAATGTTTTGTTTTAATGATTATGCATGTATTTTGATTATCGTTATATGCATTTTGTGTGCAGATAATGTATAAATTTCATATCGAAATTGTGATGCTAAAAATGGTGTCAATGGAAACAAGCATACACATAGATGAGACAATAAAACATAAGTAGGAAGAAAATACAAAAGCTAAATTAAAGATGCAAACCCATAGCCTCCTTTTAAATGTCCCATCTCCCTCTATTCTTGAGGATCTTGAAGGTTGTGGAATTGTTAGTTCTCAGTGGAGCAATGACCTTCAATAGTGACAACTCAAGAGTTGAGTAGCTACTTGATCATGATTGATTATGAAAATGATATGAGATGCATGATGATTGATGGATGGTTTAGCTAGAATGATCTATTCAAGCTACATGATTGACAAAATGAAACTAGATTAATATGAAAATAAACTATGATTAATCTAATTAACAATTATTGCTAGATGATCAAGATGTAAAATGCATATAGTAAGTATGCAAGAACTATGAATGCAAGAGATATTTATTTCTTCAAAATGAGGGGTATTTATAGGATTTCCAAGGCCAAAGCTAAGGTGGCAGGAATCGACGGTCTGGATTCGATCAGACGATATCAAGGGTTGGGATTGAGGAAGTTGGAGAAGAGGTTGGAGGAAGGGACACATGTCATCTATGTGGTGACAAGTGTCAAAGAACCTTGCTCATGAGAGGGAAAGTGTCCAAGGGAGAAGACATGTGGCCAAAGTGCCATGTGTCTCAAGGAGGGGATATCCAACCCATAGGAGGTTAGAATAAAAGAGCTTAGGATGTGCAAGATAGGATAGGGTTAGTTAAACCCAGGATTAGATAGAATGGGTTAGGTTAGGGGGTGGTTAGAAGTTAGGATCCATGTACTCATTTGAATTTAGAAATTCAAATAATTAGGAAAATGATTAATTAATCTCAACAAGCTTGAATTTGTTAATCTTAATTATGGGATTAGAAGAATTGATTTAAATGGGGGAGGATATTAATCAAGAGGGATATGAAATGTATATATAAATAAATCATTTAGATTTATTTACAAGTAGATGAATAGAAAAACTAATCAAATTACTTGTGAATTCAATTAATTGGGAAGAAGAATTAACTAAATAACTGCGTATTTAATCAATTATCTTCAGACCATTTTTAGGTGTATACAAAAATAAATGAAATATCGTGCTTATATTTCCACATTTTGGATAATGACACACACACACACACACACAGATATATATATATATATGTGTGTGTGTGTGTGTGTGTGTGTGTGTGTGTGTGTGTGTGTGTGTGTGTGTGTGTGTGTGTGTGTGTGTGTGTGTGAATTCGATATATTTATATATATAAAGTGAAAATATACGCATAGATATACGTATATGATTATATTATGTCATGAAGTAGAATTGTTAATTGAACTTGAATTAATTTAATTCATATATAGGGTGTGTGCACCAAGATGGTGTGCAAAAAAGTGGACACACACCAAAAAAACCTTGAAAAAATAGCAATCGCGTTCGTGGTTTTAAAATTTCAAAATACCCCATATGCGGTTAGGTTCATTGTGGCCGAGCCTAAAGGGCCAAAATAGTGTACGGGGTCCTTTAGGAAATAATACCTCGTATGCGGTCTTTTAGGAACTAGGACCCCATACGTGGTTTTAGTTCCTAAAGGAGCGCGTACGCTATACCTGCTAATAAATTATTATTTTTTTACTATTGATTGTAATTTTTTCCCTACGACCGAGAGTGAGTTTGAGCGTGTTTTACCCTCTAAATTGCACACGGGCTCCATTCCTTCACACCCAATCACCATGGAAAGAGGTTAGTTATGCATTTTAAAAAAATTTTCTTACACATTTGATAAATTTTATTTATGTTTTCAATTTAAATTCGTTGATTTTGATTTGTTTTTTATTTTATTTTTTGTTACCAATTTCAGATTCTAAAAATCTTGAACCACAACAAGACGCACCTCAAAACCCACAACAAAACCCACAACAAAATCCTCAAGATACACCTCCAACTCCTCCTTTAGATCGTACAATAGCTACACAGGAGGAATTGCTTAATCAGTTAGGGAAAAACACTGCTAAAATAACTAGACTAATTAATAGATTGAAAACATTTGAGCTTGAGCATCATTTATCCCTTGCCACTAGCCTAGAAACATTGGCTAGTGGTGCCATTACAGTTTTGAGTCAGATTACAAAATGGGGAAACCATAGCGATAGGTGTCGCAATTATTATGCTAATGGGTTATCATATGATGCAGTAAAAAATAAAAAAACATAAGTAAAACACAAATATGTGCTCTTTTTGTTGATCCTAGAATTGGTGAGTCCTTACCTCTTAATGCAAAGAGGTTTCCCATACATTGGTGTACCAATGTGCAGATGAAGAATCTTTTTTGGAATACGTGGTGGATGGTCTTTGACGAACCACCTTGTAATAATTTTGAGGTTCCATTATATTTTTGGAGGAGAGTATATGGTGAGTTTGTCCTTGTAATAGCCTAAAAACTGTCACCTAAACCATAGGCCCCTAATCTCGGCTAGATCACCAAGGTCCTAACCAAAGGCAAATTAAATCAATCATGAGCACCTAATTAATCAATTCTCAATCATCAATGTCACATGGCAAATAAATCACTCAATATTAATTAAATAATTTAATTAATTAATCATTTCAAGTAAATCATTTTAATCAATTATCCTGTTTATTTAATTAAATATCCTAGCATATTTAATTAATAAATCAATTTGCCATGAAATCATTAAAAAAAGAATTAATTTGAAAAATAATTAAATTTGAGAAAAGAAATCAATATGGAATTATCTCAGAAAAACAATTTAATGAATTAAATCAATTGACTATCAAAATATAAAAAATATAAAATAAATCAGTTTATCTGATTTTATCTTAAAATTAGTTTAGTTTCCTTTAAAGCTGAGAAAATAGCCAATCACATCAATTCACCTAGATTGTGCTTCCTCTTGGATAATCTCTGCCGCTCATCGTTGATCGATCTTGACCATTGGTCTCTCTCTGGATTTTCTATAAATTCAGGCTCTCATCTCTCATAAAAAAAGGAACCTAGAGATTATTGTTATTATGCTGTTTTTGCTCTAGGCTTATTGAGATTTGTGCATTGAGAATATTACATATTAGTTATTGCATATTTAATGATCATTCATATTACTTAAATCATGTTAGCTTAATCATGCATAGCTAGATTAATCTTGCATCCATTTAGCTCAATTTCATACTCATATAGATTAAATCCTTCGTTTAGGTGTCATCTAGTCACTGAGATTGCATAAAGAAATTTGAGAGCAAAACTAAACTCACATCTACTAGAAGGCAATAGGTCTCTTTGTAATGGTTTTATTATTCATTGTTCATTATTGATTTACTAACCATGCATCTAATGACTTAATTGAAGTGTTGTGTATTCAGATATAGATACAGATACAAATCCACTTTTCACACACACATTTTTGGCGCCCACCATGGGGCATGAGAATTTAATTTTTGGCCTTGCAAATCTTTTTATTTTTATTTTTCAGGTTTCATTCGTACAACCTTTGCAAAGGGTCGTACGAGTTTTTACAACACATAGGACGAGTTCTAAGATTCGTCGTTCGACTTTGTGGGAATCATCGTATGAGTTTCTGCTTTGTTGTCTTCTTTTGGGTTTTACTCGTTTGACCCGATGAGAATACTCATTCTACTCTGTGAGAATTGTTGTACGAATTTCTGATTTGCTCGTTTTATAAACAATATAATTTTTTGGGTTTTCTTGATTTGGCTTTGGCTTTACTGACGCTAACCCTGAATTTTCTTCTGTCTACCTGATATTTTTACAGCCTAACTGATTTTCTGTAGAACGTCTGTCAAAGAATTTGTCAAATCAAACTCACGCATGTCAAAGAATAAAAAACAATGACTACTGATGCGTTGGTTTTGCAGGTTGCCTAAAGAGAATCGACCAAATATTGTGTATTCTTTAATTCATTTTCATGCACTTAAATTGCTATTTGGTTAATGAAAAAAATTGTCTTTTGTGTTTGAAGAAAAATCTAAGAGGTAGGAGAGTATGCTCTTGTCTGCACAGACAATCAGAAATCTAGACCCTTGAAGCTTTTTCTAAGTTTGAGATTTGTCTACCTTTTAGCAGGCCTGTCACAGTGGGAAAAAGTAACCACCCTATGAGAACGACCCAAGTGAGTACAACTAAACCCAAGCATTCCAACTCACTATAATAAATAGGCCTTTTGAGATTAAAGTCTCGAAGGACGAGATTATTTGAGTTTTCTCTTTTGAGATCTCTCATATCGGGCATTTTGTAGGGCCTCACGGTCTCAATCACACTTGTGTGACTACAATTTGTTTCGGTACCTTGTCGGGCTATAAGCCTCAATCGCGCTTACGCAACTTCAAGGGGTAATTTCAAACGGAAATCCTTACTACAAACTTTAAAATAGTAGCTACTCGGTTCACCTCCAAAGGGGGATAATCTTTGTGCAAGAGAGATAGTAACTCTCCCAAGATACTTGCCATTTCGTGCCCCCATTAGCATTTGGAGTCGACTAATACGACGTTGAGAATCCATTGCATGAAACTCATCAACTATATTCTGATTAGCTATTGGGTGTGTACCTGAGTCTGCAAATAAAGGTTTTCTCTCTCAGCCAACTTCCTTAGAATTAGCATGCTGTGCTTGAAATCACTTTGGATCTTATGTGTTTGTTGTGTTTTTTTATACAAAGCTAAAAACTGAAAATCTAAAAAAACAAACTAAAAAAACTCAAAAACACCAAAAAAATCAAAATTTAGTGGTCGAAAACTCAGTCTCCTTATCAAAAATTTGCCTCTGGTCATAATTGTCGTACGAGCTTCCTAATTCCTCATTCGAGTTATCTAAATTGTCGTACGAGTCATCTAGTTTGTCATTCTATCTTCTCCAAACCGTCATTCTGGTCTCTGAAGATTGTCATCTAAGCTTCTAAACTTTGTCGTACGATTCACACTGGTCTCTGAAGAGTTGTCATCTGATGAGCCTTAAATTGTCGTTCGAGTATAGGCAACAACTTGTACACGTATTTGTCTTTATCATTTGAAAGTTACTAAACTGTCGTGTAGGTTGTCATATTTTGTCGTACGAACCTCCAATTCTATCAGTCCAGAAGTATGTCTTTTTGCGTCCTTTTTGGATCTATCATACTTGCCTAATCAGTCTGTAGTGAGCGTAAATCTGTCATTTTAATCTTGAGCATAAACAACCTTGATAGTGTACCTCTATTATTGTGTTACACGACTTTGTCGATCCTCTCCCAGCTAGTTCAATCAATCGCTTATCAAACTTATCAAATCGCTTATCAATCGCTTATCAAACTTAATCAGCTTAGGTTGCTTAGATCATGTCTTATATAGGATAGATAGTTCCTGAAACCATACTAGGTCTTAGTCACCTCTCTCAATCACTACGTTGAACATGTAACTAGCTCTAATTTGATCTTGACATCTGCATCACATCTAACTCTTGGTCACAACGGTTGTAAATGCTTGTTCAAACCAAGAGCTCTTCTAAGAACAAAAACAAGAAAAAGGAAGAGACTGTAACATTGCAAACTAATCCATTTTTCCAGGAACAACCAATTTTTGACGAGCCTTTTGAACAACAAACTTTAGACAAACCTTCATCTTCAAACAAATCACTTTTGGATCAATCCTTATTTTTCAATATGTTTGAAGGAAGACAAGAAAAAGAGACTGATAAACGTAAAGCTCGCGATGATCTTAGCATCCATGCTAATGACTGTGATTCCTCTTCCAACGATTTTGAAGTTTCTAAACCCAAAGAAGATACAATAGAAAAATGTCAAAAAGACAAAGACTTCAGAAAGATGATGAAGATTATCATGGTCCGAGAAAAAGAAGAATACTTTCTAGAATTGGCCAAACAAGAAGCCAAACTCCCCTCTGATTACAATGTTGAAAGTCTTATCACTAAAAAAGACAATACTCCAATAGCATTGGTGACAAAACAATTACAAGAATTACAAACCGAGATTAAGAAAATGAAAGACAAAGACAAATCTCCTATGAAATATTCCTTGGATACGATTTGCCCATTTCCATTCGACAAGAGTCTTTACATGCCTCTGTTTCCTTCCATAACATAAATTCCTAAGTTCGATAAATATGATGGCAACTCGGATCCCAAGGACCATGTCTGAGAATTTTGTGCCCTATTTATGGAGTTCATGCATGAACAAACTTATCTCATGCGCCTCTTTCCAAGAAGTTTAGGAGGACAAGCTATGGAATGGTTTTCAAGCCTGCCTGTAGGAATTAAATCTTTTGAAGAACTGGTTGAATTGTTTTTAAAACAATACTCCTATAACTTTCGCCATCCGGTCACAATGATCGATCTTTGTAATACTAAATAGAAGACAGGAGAACCTTTCCTTACTTTCCTTCGGCATTGGAGAAAGAGATTCTCTAGGTATTCACGACCCATTCTCGATTATGAGAAAATGGACATCTTTGTCAATAATATGATTCCTGAGTTGAAATATAATATCCAAATGCAAGTATACCCTTCATTCAACAAAATGGTGGATAGTTCTCTCAAGATGGAAGAGGTGCTTGTAAGGAAAGGAGATATATCACTTTATAAAGAAACATATCAAGGCTCTAGTTCCAAAGAAAAGAACAAATACTGGAAGTACGACAAAGATAATAACAAAAATGTTGTTAATGATGGAGTGGTTGATAATGTCAAACCAAAATCAAAACCTGTAGTATTCAACCTGACTAGCGGAACACACACCCTCAAAGTAGTTGAAAGCGCTACATAAAACCCACCTAAGAAATCAAAAGAGTTGATTAAAGAGAAACCTTGGGTTTCAAAACCTAAGCATGATTTTACTCCTCTGGGTGAATCCTATGAGTCAATTTTTAAAACTATTGGAAAATGAACTGGTCACATTGCTTGACAACTCTAAGCCATACGATTCTGAGGTCAAACCTAAATGGTGGAGGGAAAACAAGTAGTGTGAATATCATCGAAACAAGGGTCATACAACAAATAACTGCATGAAACTTAAACACGAGATTCAAGACCTCATCGATGCTGGCAAAATTGTTGTTGCAAACCATACAACTAATGTTGATCATAAAGCCTTCCAAGATCCTTTACCTTCTTATGAGTAGGGTGATTCCTTTGTTAGGATTCCCAAAGATACTAAGAGGGGGGGGGGGGTGAATCACTATCTAACTGGTTTATTGATTTTCTTAGGTTATTAAATGAAAAGCATTCCAAAACTGTGTATTGGTAAACCAAAATTAATGCAGTAAATAAACAACAACCACAACATGAAAGACACACCATAACACAATATTTTTAATGAGGAAACCCGGTGTGGGAAAAACCTTGGTGGGATTTGTGACCCACAATATTCACTTACTGGCCAATAAGAGAATATTACTATTACAATAGGGCCTGCACATGCAGGAAGGCCAACTGCCTAAAGCTCACTGCTTATATACAAAAGAGAAGTCTCATTGACTTACAAAAGTGGATTATGAAAATCCAATGTCATGTACTGCTACAAAAGGGCATTTGCTATGCTAGATCCAGTACCGGTTTAAGCTCTGTAACTTCCAAAAACCTTATTCCAAACTCTGCCTTAATATTCGCACATAATATCCATCATATATCCTATCTACAAATGTTCTCTAAGATCTCATACTTATATATGAGCCTTATTACAATATGCCTTGTTGGCTTTCAAAAAGATATTACAATTAATTACATTTTGCAATAAATAAAATCATGTTGGCTAAGGTGCCGATAATCAATCTTTTTGATGCCGGTGTAGAGTCTGCCAGTGCTGGTGCCGATGCTGGCCGATATCAGGTTGCCATAAATGACAATACCTTCAATCACCTACAATTTCTCATTGGAGTGTGCATTTGCCAACATCCTCAAAATCCAAGGGAGGTGCCAAAGTCAATTACACCTATGCCAACAATGACAATGCAATCAACATGATCGAATCTTCCCAATTTGAATATTGCAACGTGATCATAGTCAAAGATGAACAAAATAAAACACAAACTGCAAATGCCGTAACCCGCGCTCAAAAGAAGGCTACTCTCAAAGGAGCTAGCTCTTTCTCTCCTAATCAAACATCATCAAATCCATTGACAACGTCAAACCTACCAACATCTTCAAACAAATAGCCAGATATGATCACGCCTAAATCCAAACAACTGGCTTCATCATCTTCTTTTGGTTATAACATTGTTGAACAATTAAAGCGAACTACCGCTCAAATCTCCATTCTTGAACTACTTAAAATCTCTTCTGCTCATAAAGAGATTCTGGACAAAGCTTTACTCGCCACTAATGTCCCTAAAGACTTAGATTTGGGTCGGTTTCAATCTATGGTGGGTCACCTGACTTCATCCGCATAACCAGCCATTGCAGCTTGAAGCTATGATCCATAAGCACCGAGTCAAGCATGTTTTGATAGATGGAGGTGCTAGGTTGAATATTTGTACCTACAATTTACTAATACAGTTGGGATTTTTTGATAATGTCATTGATCCAACAAAGAAAATAACAATCAAAGCTTATGATGAAGAAGAAAGAACATCTAAGGGTCTTGTACTACTGCCGATCAGGGTGGTACCTGTAGAACGAGATGTTATTTGTCAGGTGCTTGATCTTCCTCTCTCCTACAACATCTTGTTAGGTAGACCATGGATTCATAAAATGTAAGCAGTGTCGTCTACTTATCATCAATGTTCAAAATTTCCCTACAACGGGGTTCAAGTCAGAGTTTTTGTGGATACAACCTATACCTGTAATGCTTTAAAGAAGTGTGTTGATACCCTTGTTCCTCATAATAGAGCAACCTCTGCAGCTGAAAGTTCAGAAACTTTGATGAAAGACTTAGAACAGATATTGAAAATCACAGGTACTGACATGGATGGATACAAGATGGAACTTGTACTCTCATTGATGTCTCTTCCACCATCACCAAGACAGTCTGGGAAACCATCAAAGGCTATGAAGCCACAAACTTCAAATACAAACGTCATCTATGATGGTATTTTTATATAGTGCTCTACTTCCCTTGTAGATGAAATAGAAGAGGCGATAGTTCCCAAATGGCTTTTCAAAGAAGAGAGCAAAAATAGAGAAGGGAAACACAGTGATATTTCCCCTACCCAATATGGTGCAAGTTATAAGATGATTCAACGTATGGGATATTTAGGTACCGATCCTTTGGGAAAGCACCAAGATGAAATCATTGAACCTATCAAGTTATAAAGTAAGTCTACAAATGATAAAACTGGACTCGACAATAAAAAAGAACTGGTAATCAAGAGAGAAGAAGCAACTTGTAATCAAGTTCCAACTGTATCAGTAGTAAAACTACAAGAAGTAGATGTTCCAGAAGAAATGAGAGAAGAAGTGGAAGGAATCAAAAACCTGTTTGCACCACTAAATATTCCTATCACATATATGGGAAGAATACAAGTAGAGGATTTAGAAACAGACTTGAATGAGTATGAATGGGGTCTAGAGCCTCTCTCAGATACATCTACTAAAGAAACTCCTGAAGAACCTAATGATATCATAGAAGAAGCACAAGAGATAATATGCTTAAAGCTGCAAAAGGAAATAGAAGAAATCAAACTAAAAAGACAAGAAGATTATGAACAACAACTGAAAGATGGAAAAGCACAGGAAATTTCTTCACCTACTATATCTCCCTCTAATGCGATAGAGCAAATCAAGTTTGGGACTACAAATGAATAAGTGGAGGCTACAGAAGCAGGACTGATCATCAGTCCTGAGGAAGCTGAGTGGGAAAGACGACAAAGACTAACATAGTCATCAAGGTTATGTCAACATGTATGTCAACTACAAGTGATCATTGAACCAAATCATGAAGGAACTTGCAACATAAAACATGTTGATATTGATACTATACATGCTTTCACTAAGCCACTTGAAGAGGAGTTAGAGGATTCATCTTTTGACTCTGATCACTCTGAAATAAGATCTATTTATGACATTACCTATTCAACACCAAACTATGACTACTTCGTCATGAATGTCGAAACTTTGTCTGAAAATCCTGTTACTATAGAACCACAATATGTAGTCCAGTCAGAAGTAGAAGACGGTGCTAGTGATAGGTCTGTTGGGTTAGGTTCCCTAAATGCTAACATGAACTTTGATAATCGTGTTCTAACTCTTCCTGGTCTCTGTCCGCTTACGCAAGGTAGTCTTCTAGAACTCAACCTGTCGGTCCGAGGTTGTGATAACAATACCGTGAATTCCCTTGAACCTGTTAAATCTTTATCCCTGGTACATCCTGAGCTTATTGAATGTACTCTCCAAGATCAACCTTTGAATATCCCTACCTTTGCCAATGACTATACATTAGCGTTTTATCTTAATGCAGTTGAACAAATGGGCTCTTCCACAAGTGAACAAAGTGAGAACATGACAACAACAGATGTCAAGTATCTTAGTCTCAAAAATCAAAAAAGAAAATAAGTGTTCTGATGGCGAAAACCACATTGTGGTGGTGTCAGAATAAAAAAATAGTAAAAACAAAGGATGTACGTAACAGTGAAAACCTCTCCGAGGTGCCTAAAGGTGAGATACTTGATATTTTGCCTAATCAGTTTCAAGAGCGATCATCAGTGCTGATTGAACTTACACAACCAGTGAATATTGGAACTAAAGAAACTCAACATATCATACATGTAGCTCAATCCTTATCAATAGAAGAACTGAAAGAATTTGTTGATTTATTCACAGAGAAAAAGATCAATTTTGCATGGACATATGCTGATATGCTGGGTCTGGATCTTGACCTCATAATGCATCATCTTTCTATCGCTCCTGAAGTTAAACTTGTTAAGCAAAAACTCCGAAAAATGCATCCTCATGTTGCATTACTTGTTAAGATTGAGTTAGAAAAATTACTGAAAGCTGGATTCATCAGAGCAATTGATTACGATAAGTGGATATGTAATATTGTACCTATTTCCAAACCCGACAAATCAATACATGTTTGCACATATTTCAAAGATTTAAACAAAGCTTGTCCAAAAGATGATTTTCCACTGCCCAACATAGACATGATAGTGGACATGACTGCTGGTTATGAAATGTACTCTCTAATGGATGGTTTTTCCGGATACAATCAGATTAAAATTGCACCTAAGGATCAAGAGAAAACAATGTTCACCTATGCATGGGGAACTTTATGCTGGAATGTAATGCCCTTCAACTTAAATAATGGAGGCGCCACTTATCAAAGCATCGTAACAACAATTTTTCATGATATGATGCACAAAAACATGGAGGACTATATCAATGATACTCTACTCAAATATATGAAAAGATCAACACATCTACCAGAACTGGGTCCAATCTTAGACAAGATGGAAAAATTTAAACTCAGATTAAATCCCAAGAAATGTGCATTTGGAGTCACGTCTGGCAAGCTCCTAGGATACATTGTTTCAGTGAAAGGAATTGAAGTGGAACTAGAAAAAGTTAAGGCTATCATGGACATGCCACCTCGAAAGAACGTCAGTCAAATGAGGACTTTACAAGGGCGGCTCCAATCCATAAGACATTTCATCTCTCTACTTGTAAATAAAACTCAACCATTCACAAAAGCTTTATGGAAAGGAGTTACCTACAACTAGGATGAAGACTGTGAACAACATCTAAAGAAAATCAAGGAATATCTTTCTAATCCACCTATCTTAATGCCACTGATTCAAAACAAACCCTTTACACTCTACATATCAGTTACTGATACCTCACTGGGGGCACTCTTGGCTTAACATGATGAGAACAAAAAAGAAAGAGATATATTATATCAGCCGGACATTGGTGTCCTATGAGATGAACTATACTATTATTGAGAAAGCTAGTCTGGCATTGGTCCTCGCATCACAAAAATTAAGACATTACATGCTAGCACACTCTATCAAATTGGTGGCTAAGATAGATCTGCTCAAATATCTTCTCAACAAGGCAACACTTACATGGAGATTGGCTATGTGGGTTATGATTCTTACAAAATTTGACATTGAATATATAGAACACAAAACTATCAAAGGACAAGTCATTGCAGATCAACTTGCCGATGCTCCGCTTAAAGACAATCAACCTTTGCACATCGAATTTCTGGATGAATCCATGATTCCATCATGCACCTTACTCAACGATCTTGGAAAATGTTCTTTGATGGGTCTTTTACTCAACAAGGTTCTGGTGCTGGAATTATTTTTATCACTCCTCAAAGATACTCAATCCCAAAGGCTTACAAGATCCTCTTTCCTTGTATAAACAATATTGCAGAATATGAAGCCTTGGTAAATGGAATCAAGCTAGCTATTGAATGGAAAGTGGGTGAGTTATACATCTATGGTGACTCTCAGCTAATAATCAACTAGGTCAATGATATATATTAAACTCGGGATGAAAAACTGACTCCCTACAAAAGAATGGTTGATGAATTTAAGAAATACTTTACTTTTGTATCATTTCAACAGATTCCCAGATCAACAAACAGAGCAGCAGATGCTATGGCTACATTGACATCTATACCACAACTACAAGAATTTGAGTATCGCTATGAATTCTTGGTGGAAGAGCTTCATTATACTGCTTATGATTCCCCTTGGTCTCAGATGGTCTGTTCTATTATTGGACATGACTCATCTCTCTATAGTCATATCTGTTTATGGTAAAAATGGAAACAACAATATTGAAAGACTAAATGAATTCAACCACAAAACCCTATCCTAACAACAACAAAGATCCACCATAACATATGAAGATTACCTAAGACAATGCAAATCAAATAAAATCACAAAGATTATACCATCACATGTCCAATAGGGTTTGGATCTCCACTCTTCCTATCTCCATTGATCTTGCTTGATATATTTTCTCTCATGTTTTATGTGTGCACAAGAGCTCAACAAAGAACGGAAATATGGTTGCAAGTAGACTTGATCGCACATGAAAGTTCGAATGCTAGAATGCTTGAATGCTTGATTAGCTGATTGAATTATTAGGGTTGATAATGAAGGAAGCATCTCCTTATATAGAAGACACTATAAGAAATGGAGGGATAAGATTGAGAGGTGTAAAAGATAAATGGTCGGCTAGGATTAGAGGGTAGGTAGAGAAAATAAGAAAATAATGAGAGGGTGGGTAGAGTAGGAATTAAGAGATGAATGGCATGTGTCATGGGTAGAAAAGGTTAATGAAAATTAAATAAATAAAGATTCATTTAATTAATAGAAGAAGTGTGATCAATTAAATAAATAAGATATTTATTTAATTTAGGAAAAGGGTAATTTAAATAAATAAATGTATTTATTTAAATAAGAAATAAGGCTAGAAGAGGATAAATGAATGAATTAAATAAATAAAGATTTATTTAATTAATAGAAGAATTAGGCTAAAATAACTAAATAAATAAAATATTTATTTAATTAGAAAGGACAATTTTAGGTGTCTACAATATCTACTTTTACTTACGTGACCAAATTATCCTTGATAACCTTACTCGTAATGAGAAAAGAAACCTAATCCGAAACGTTTCACGGTATGCTATCATTGCTAACGATTTGTATAGGCGAGGTTTGGATAGTACTTTTCTTAGGTGTCTAGAACCTGAAGAGTCCCAACATGCATTATCTGAAGTTCATGAAGGTATTTGTGGATCTCACTCAAACAGTCTCACTTTAGCTCGAAAACTACTAAGGACTGGCTACTATTGGCCAGATATGGAAAAAGATGCTATTAAATTTGCTAAAACTTGTGAGAAATGTCAGCTACATGGGCATCTCATACATGCTCCAGCCAGAGAGCTAATACCTTTTATCACACATTGACCTTTTCAGCAATGGGCGTTTGATCTCATCGACCAAATCTATCCTGCATCCTCTAATGGAAACAAGTTTATCATAACTGCTACTGAATACTTCACCAAGAGGGTTGAAGTGGTTCCGCTAATCAAAGCAACCAGAAAGCAGGTAGCTACGTTTATCCTTAACTATATCATCTGCCGGTATGGAATACTTTCTTTGATTGTGATTGACAATGGAGGACAATTCAAAAACAAGGATCTAGATGAGCTCTGTGAAAATTTTAAAATCAAACAACATTGGTTTTCTATATATTACCCTCAAGGTAATGGCCATGCTGAAGCTTCTAACAAATATCTGCTGACTATCTTACACAGAACGATCAACAAATCTGGAAAGGATTGGCATTTGTAGCTCAATTCGGCACTATGGGCTTATCAAACAAGCATCAAAACACCTACAAGAGCTACACCTTTTGCTTTAGTATATGGGGTTGAAGTAGTCTTTCCTATAGAGGTGTAAATCCCTTCTTTGAGAGTTTTTCTGCAAGGTCTGGTCACTGATGAAGATCACATAATATCTAGATTGCAAGAAATCGAATTGCTAGATGAACATTGGCAAGTGGCGTTTGATCATCTATGAGCTTATTAGAAGAGAATGTCTAGAGGTTATAACAAGAAAGTTCGACACAAAGAATTTCAAATTGGTGACCTTGTTTTAAGAGAGAATCCTAAAAATCAACAGTTTCGGGAACAAAAGGGGAAGTTTGAACCCAATTGTTTGGGTCCCTACATCGTTACTACAACCTTTGGCTCTGGCACTTATCAACTCTCAACATCGGAAGGAGAACAATTCCGTGAACCGATCAACACCATCCACTTGAAGAAATTCTACACCTAGCATTCTATGCTCCAACAATCTGTACAACTACAAAGTCCTGAAGAAATTCTAAAAATCAGAAAAAGTCCTGAAGAAAAGAGAAAAAAAAAGAGAAAAAGAAAAGAAGAAAAAAATCAAAATATAAAATAAAAATGCCTTGGTGAAAACTTGGCATATAGGCACCTTTGTAGTAAAAAAAGAAAGAATCTTTGTGAAGAAGGTGAAAACCTGGTAAAAAGGGGCCTCTTGTACTCAAGCGCTCCATCTATCAATGCAAATTTGGTATTTCCTACTCTATTTCCATCTTTTCTACATCTTCGCTTTAGATTGTATATATCCTTTAGTTGCTTTCGTGACACCTTAGTTCTTCTTGGAACCCTCATGGATTGAAACCGATCAATGTCCTAGTCTTAGGGTACTCAATTGGTCAATTTAAAGGTCCTAAGAAGTTCAACCAACTCATCCAATCCGAGTCAGTCACTTGTCTCCTATCCACTACCGAGTTTTACCACTGAATAAACACACAAAGCAAGAACACTGAAAATAATCACTAAAAATTGCTTGCGCTTTGATTGAAATTTTCTTTGAGTGCTGTCTTTTAACTTAGTTTTTGATTATTATTCCCTTTGAGTAACTCGAGGAAGTCTATGTTGACTAAGAGGAGCAAGGACTGGGGGCATAATACCTTTCTTTGTTTTTTGCTTGTAGGAATGATTTCGATGATCTGAAAACATCTCATAAGATGGGTGTCTGTGATAAGTGCCTTCACATCAAGGTGAACTCGCCACACATACCTCGACTCCATTTATTTGTATGTGTATACACATAAAAATTGGCTATGAGCAATTAAATAAATATTTTATATTTATTTAATAATTCTTCTTCTATTAAATAGTTAATTTGAAAAGATTAATTTATTTAATTCATTTTCATGTCTTTCTATTAATTAATATTTTATTAATTAATTCATTTATTATATTCTTCTAATTAATTAAATATCTAATATTTAATTATTCTTTTAACCAAGTTAATTAAATATCTAATATTTAATTATCTCCTCCAATCAATTAAATATCCAATATTTAATAGTTATTCTCCTATCCCATAGTCTCAAATATTAAATAATTCTCAAAATTATTTAATCCCTTTTCCAACTCACCCTCCATCTCCACTTCATCTTCCCTTTGCCAACTCATCCAACATGTGGCTAAGGAAATTAACATTTCTTAAATATTAATTTATCATTTATCTTCAACCACCAAATTTAATGAATATTGTGTACGTACACATATTTCATAACCATTTCCTACATTCTCTCCAACACCCTCTACATCTTAGGAAGGACTTGAGTCCACTTGTCCTCTCATGCCTAAATCTTCTCCAACCATCCCTAGATTCCCTCAGTCAGCAACCCTGTCACGGTGAGATGAGTGACACTTGTCTTCTCCTTCCCCCTTTCTCTCAACCTTCACCTTTGCTCACAACCATCCAAATTTGTAGATCTGATCATGACCGTTGATCTAAGCCACATCATCTCATCCTCTCAAAGTCTATAAAATCAAGAGCTTCAGTTGAGAGAGAGTTAGACTTCAAGAAACTTCAAGTGCATTTTGCAATCTAATCATATGCATCTGTGAGTTTTTGAAGCAAATAGAAATAGCAATAGCAATAGCAATAGCAATTATCATATAGCATAATCATTTTAGCATAATCATGTAGTATTTGCATATCATAGTATCAGTTAACTACAAGTTATCAGTCCAATCTTCATATGCCATCTTGGAAGCCATCAGTGCATTGTCTGAGAGCACACCATTTGCAACCAAGAACAGTGGAGTTAGGACACAATGAGACATAAGCCATGAAGGTAATATTAGTATTTTATTTCATATGAACTTCATGTAGTTTCATTGGTTGAGTTTGGATTTTCCTGTAGTATTTCCATTTGTATTTTGTGAAACTAACTTATTACAAGTAACATTCTGAGGATGAAATTCAAGTCGACACATTTTGGTGGCCACCGTGGGGTTGGACCCCACACATACCTTTAAAAATCTCGCAATTAAATTAATGCATTTGTAATGCAGATTCACGCATGTGTGAATTCTGACAACGCTTTTGTTCCGTAGGTTAGCGCATTTGCCTTCTAGGTTACTGCATTTGCACTATAGGTTAGCGCATGAGCATTTTAGGTTAGCGCTTTTGTCTTGAAATCTGTGCATATGCATTACAGGTTCGTACATTTGTGTCCTAGGTTAGCGCATTTGTCAAATAAATCACGCTTTTGTATCCTCAAAGTAGCGCTTTTGCAGCCTAGGTTAGCGCTTTTGACCTACATGTTAGTGCTTTTGAGTAAAAAGATAACGCATGTGTTAAATTAGCGCTTCTGTTTACAAAGTGACAAAATTTCTTGCAGGTCCGAATGCCTAAGAAATCAAAATTTTCAGACTACTAACATGCATGTGCAGGATGGTGTTTAAGGCAAATTTTATGCATTTCCTCATCTAGTTAATTAAAAGTCTTTATTTGGGAAGTAATAAATCATATCTTGTTCATCTAGTTTAACTAAGAGGATGAATTGACAACATGCAACTTGCATTTTTAATATTTTCTCTAAAATAGTTGCACATAGACTTTTAAAGGGGCTAAAATGAACACCATGCTTGTTGGAGCAACATCTCCAAATATGACATAGCCAACAATTGCTTTGAAAAGGTTAAAAAGAATGCTTGTATTTCGTGTCTCGAAAGTGGTAGGTATATGCTCTCCCCTTAATTGGGTGACCAAAAAGCCAAACCCACTTTTTTACGCTTTCTTTACTTTCAAGCAATTAAATCTTTTAGAGGGCCTGCCTTCTCGAGCTGCCTTGAGGGGGCCAGTGAGAGGGGAATGACCTAAAGTGGAAATGGGGTAATACCAAGTCCTTCCAATCCACTATAAATAAATCGTGTTTGTGAGGAAAGTCCCAAACAACATGTGCTGATAAGTTCATACCGACACTATGTTTCCCCATAAACCCTATGGAGCGTAACCTCTATAGGCTGGGAACCTTCTGTATTTACAAAGCTGAAAGTGCCGCATGTATGGCCACATGACCGAAAGCCTTTACTAAAAACCACTTGTACTAGTTGCCAAAATCCTTCTAGTTGTTGGCGCAGGAGGTCGGACCTCTGAAGCGGCTCACATACATACGGTTCATAGTAGAGATATAAAGTTTGCCATGAGGAGTTTTCATGGCAACTAGTGCTTGGCTGCCCCGAAGAAGTGAGTGGTGAGGGTGGAGCCAGTGGGGTCAAGCATCTAAATATCCGCTTTGAATAGCGTAGCCTCTGGGGGAACCCTGCGTGAGATTCAACAACTTGTCTCAGCCTGCCATAGGGTTTGTACTTGCTTGTGCATTTTATTTATTAAACATTGTGTCTTCTATGTCTCTAACATGTTCCAAATGGTAAAAAAATGAAGAAAATTATCATCTACAAGAAAGCAAACATCCAACAAATTACTGAAAAAACTGATGAAAAGGGGAATACAAAAGCTTTCCAACACTTGAAACACTAGATCAAAATCAAAGTGTCAAAACATCAAATAGCAAAATAATTCTTGAAGTAGGTTTTGTCTCTAAACCATCACGTATTTTCGAACTAGCTCAAATAACTAGGTCACTAATCCAACAGGTCATACAAAAACCAAAATCGCACCAACATTGGAATCAAACAAACTTGTGAATTGCCAAATGCTTATATGACTTTTAAGTATCACCTTAAGAAAAGAAAACCTAGTTATAAAGCTACTCAGAAAAGGATAAGATTCTTGTATATCAATCACAAGATCTTATTGAAACATAGGACATTCCTACACCGTTTTCGTCACTACCTATGTGGCTGTGGTACAAAATTTGACGGTGAAATTTTGCAAAGACGTGCTTTTTAACAAAGAGACGCTTTATCCCAACGAACAAACAATAGTGGTAAAATCAACAAGGCATATCTTCCTAAACCAATAATCACCTATTGACTTTGTTCTTTGGAACTTTCAACAACTTTTGAAATAATCACATGCCAGTTTGGACTAGATCCCAACACGAACAACTTAGAAAATAATAACAAATGGAGGAAGAAGATACTCCTATATTCCACACTTTTGGATTTACCGCTGTTGATGAAGAAGCAGTCAATAGCACCATTAGAGACCTTGAGCAAGATTTCAAATTTGACAGGCTAATAGAAAAATTGTTAGCAAAACAAAAAGAAAAATATCTCTTGATGTTGGCAAAATCTAGAGCTAAATTACCACAAGACTTTAACATAGAAAGCTTGAAACAAGATGTGGAGGCAAGTAACACCCAAAACATAGATGATCTAAACAACGAGGAGGTAAACAAATAAATTCATGAAGAAACAAGGAAAGAAAAGGATGACATAAGAAAAGAGCGTAGTGATAAGAGAACTCACGAAGAAACAAGGAGAAACAATGTGGATAATCCATTGTCAAACCTTACTCAACAAATACAAACTCTACAACAATAGATACAAGACATGCAAAATGGGACAAGCTCCAAGAAATATTCATTAGAAGATATATGCCCATATCCTTTTGATAAAAATCCGAATATGATACCATTTCCGCAACATTGCGAGATTCCTAAATATGACAAATACGATGGAAAATCTGATCCTCAAGATCACATCAGGGAGTTTTGTACTATGAGCATGGAATTTTCTCATGATGAAACTTACCTTATGCATATTTTTCCTAGGAGTTTAAATGGACAATCAATGGAGTGGTTTTCAAGATTACCATCAGGAATCAAATCCTTTGAAGAACTTGTGAATAGGTTTATTTCACAATACTCCTACAATACAAGGAATGAAACAACAATGCTGGATCTTTGCAATGTTAAACAAAAGAATGGTGAATCCTTTATGATTTTCTTACAATGATGGAAACACATGTTTAATAGGTATCCCCAAGATGTACCCGATCAAGAAAAAATGGACATATTCATTGATAATCTTATTAGTGAAATGAGTTATCGACTAAGGATGCAATGTACTCCCTCTTTTGCCAAAATGATCGAGAATGGTCTGAAAATAGAGAACGCAATGGTAAAGAAAGGAGAACTAAAACTTAACAATAATTCATACAACAACAACAACAACAACAACAACAACAATGACAAACCCAAGTTCTGGTCAAAGAATAGGAATGTCAGCAATGAAGGGAATGACGATAATAGTACTACAAAACAACAACAACCAATTTTTAATCTATCAAGTCAAATCCCAAGCAATAACAATCCATAAAACTAAAGCCAAGTCTTTTTTTTCCAATCCTCAGAGGAAATTCACAAACATTGGAGAATCCTTGGAATCAACCCTAAAAACTTTGCTTGCCAACAAATTGATTGTTTTACCAGAAGCAAGAAGTTATGAACCACCAGTCAAGTCCAATTGGTGGAATGACAATCATTTTTGCAATTATCATTGGAATAAAGGACACCTAACAAATGATTGTCAGAGATTGAAACACCTTATCCAAGATCTAATCGATAATGGAACCATCACAGTGGATAACCATAAGACAAACGAATCACACTTGGCTTTTAAAACTCCACTTTGGAATTATGACAAAGGTGAATCGTCCCAATTAAAAGATGACAAAGGAAAAGCCAAAGTTAATTATACTTATACATACGATGATGTGGTAAATGTGATCATTGTTAACAAAAATCCATCTTTAGAACCAATCAATGTTATCACGAGAATCAAAGCAAAGGTTACTTTTCCAGGTATAGCAAAAGACCCAACATCCACATCACAACAATACAATTTAGTAGAGCAATTACAACGAATACCCGCTCAAATATCAATTCTGGAACTTCTCAAGGTTTCACCTATGCATAAGGAAATTTTGGAGAAAGCTTTAGTGGAAACAACAGTTTCAAAATATTTGGATGTAGATCAGTTCCAAAACATGGTAGGACACCTCATAGCTCTTGATTGCTTATCATTTTCTGAAAATGATGATGCATCCTTACAACATCTTCACAATTCTCCTTTACATGTTGAAGTCTCTATAAATAAAACTTGTGTCAAACGTGTGCTCATAGATGGAGGAGATAGCTTAAACATTTGTGCATTAAGTTTGATAAAAGCTTTGGGATATTCAGAGAATGCAATAGACCCGAAAAAGAAAATAACCATCAAAGCTTATGATGAAGCAGAACATTCTTCTAAAGGAACTGTTGTGCTACCAATAAGGATAGGACCTGTGGGAAAGAATACATTATGTCAGGTTTTAGATTTGAACCTCTCTTACAACATTCTTCTAGGAAGGCCATGGATTCACAAGATGCAAGCAGTTCCTTCTACATATCATCAATGTGTGAAATTTCCTCATGAAGGAAAAGAAATCACTATAATTGTAGATTTTAGTCAATATTGCAATAATTTGAAACCCGCACAAGACACAAGAATTCCGCATAACAGAGAATCAGTATATCCTACCAAAGAAATTCAAGCAAAGTTATGGGAAACTTTTGAAGAAAAGATCAAGTTAAATGATGAAGGAATGGGAAAATATTCTTTACATAATTTTCCACTTTCCCCTAAGTCATATGGAAAGCCTACAAATATTCAATCAAAGCCATCAGAAAGATCAAAACATATGTTTAAAGGAACATTTATTAGTGCTGAAACTCTTACAGAGGAAAGTGAAGACAAATACATTCTTGGTTGGTTATACAAGGATGAAGACAAAACTATAGCAATGGCAGCAGAAGTCAATATTCCCATAAAATAATATGGCAAAGGATATGAAATCATGCAAAAGATGGGATATGAAGGAAAAGGACCAATTGGTAAGAAACATCAAGGTATTTCATAACCTATTTTTCCGCACTCACAATCCACAGAAGATAAATCTGGGCTAGGATATCTAAAGTCTAATCAAAAGCAACATAATCATCGACAACAAAAATGGAGAAAGAAATCGGTTTCTAAACAAGAGAATTGGCAAGAAAAGCTACATCAAGCGACCGAAACAGTAACCAATAAACAAAAGAAGCAAGAAGAACATGAAAAGAAAGAGGAGATTATCATCCAAGGTGACGACACATCTTGTCAACAAGTTCTGAAAATACAAACAAAGGCAAAATCTGAACAAGATATTCCAGAAGCAGTAAAGATAAAGAGATGACAGAAATCAGAGAACTTTTTGCACCATACGACATTCCAGTATGGTATAGTGGAGTAATCTTAGATCAAGATTCAGAGATAGATTCCAATGAATATAAATGGGGTCCAGATGTCTTATCTACTACATCAAGTAAGGAAAACAATGAAGATCAAACAACTATCATGAAAGAAGACTTGTCTATTGCAGAACAAAAGATGAAGTTAGAAAGAAGTCAAGAGAGAGTCAGAATTCAGAGAAAAGAGGCATATGCAAAAAGAAAAGGGAATGACAAAGATAGAGAAGCAATGCCACAAGAAGTGCAAACAAAGATCGGATGTGCAAGAACCATAGAAGAATTAAGAGATAGTCAAGTTGGATTGACTATTAGTCCAGAAGAAGTTGAATTTGAAAGAAGACAAAATCTAGCAAAATAATCCTCTTTATCACATACACAAGTATGTCAACTCCAAAATACAGATGAGGTCAATCGAGAAGGAATTTGCAGTATTAAAGATGTGCATGTGGACATAATCCATTCATTTAAGGGACAAACGTTAGTTGAAGAACCACTTGAGTGTGAACTACAATGCTAATATTAATTTTGTTAAGACTAATTTGGAAATGCTTGGGAAAGACAATTCTCAAAAACATTTAAACAATACCTATCCTATGCCAAACTATGATCATTATATCATGAACATTGAAACACCTAATGATGACAACAATTACGATTTACCCCTTCTTCATCCTGAATTAATTGATTGGGATAATTTAGACAACTTCGAACTGAATGTCTTTTCCAATGATCATGACTTAGCCGTGTACCTTAACGCTGTCGAACCCATCTTAACTAAGATATCTTCCATTGCAGAATCAAGTGATGTTTCTCATAGTCAGAAGAATGCCAAATTTTCCAGTCACAAAAGCAAAATAAAACAAGGAAAGAGACCTATTGTTGAAAACCATTTCATGGCAACATTAGATCAATCAAAAGAGAGAACAAAGGACATATTTGATGGTGAAAACCTCCTTGAGGCGCTAGAAGATGGAAAGTTTGACATTCTTCCTACATATTTTCAAGAGAGATCTGGTATCCTGATAGAACCAACAGAAGCAGTAAACATTGATACATCAAAGGATCCTAAAATACTTCCATTTGCTGCCTCATTATCAAAAAAAGAGAGGAAAGAATACATGGAATTCTTTAAGCAAAGACAAATAAATTTTGCTTGGTCTTATGCCGATATGCCAGGACTTAATCCTGATCTTATCATGCATCATCTTAATGTGGATTTAAAAGCAAAACCTATTAAGCCAAAGCTAAGAAAGATGCATCCGCATATTAATCTTCTTGTAAAGACGGAGTTGAAGAAACTATTAGAAGTGGGTTTCATAAGACCAGTTGCTTATACAGAATGGGTTTCAAGTATTGTACCAGTATCAAAACCAGACAAGAGCATAAGAGTCTATACAGATTTCAGAGACCCGAATAAAGCATGTCCAAAAGATGATTTTCCGCTACCAAACATTCATATCATAGTGGACTTGTCAATAGGACACAAGATGTTTTCATTAATGGATGGCTTCTCAGGATACAATCAAATAAGAATAGCACCCTGAAGATCAAGAGAAAACAACTTTCACCTGTGCATGGGGAACATATTGCTGGAATGTTATGCCATTTGGGCTTAAGAATGCAGGAGTGACTTATCAAAGGGCTATGACGAGAATTTTGCATGATATGATGCACACATTTATGGAAGATTATGTTGATGACATACTTGCAAAATCTCACACAAGAAAAGAACATTTGAACATTTTAAGAAAGATTTTTGACAAGCTGGAAAGATATCAATTGAGATTAAATCAAAGAAATGTGCATTTGGGGTAACCTCTGGAAAGCTCCTTGGGTACATTATATCAGCTCATGGCATTGAAGTAGATCCCAAAAAAGTCAAAGCTATCATGGAGATGGAGTCACCCAAGAACATAAGTCAATTGCGATCTTTACAAGGAAGGTTGGAATCAATCAGGAGATTTGTTTCTCAGTTGGCCAATAGGTGTCTTCCATTTACCCATCTTCTACATAAAAATATTCCATTCAAATGGGATCTAAAATGTGAAGAAGCTTTCTTGCAAATAAAATAATATCTTCTGAGTCCTCCAGTATTGATATCACCAACCAAAGGGAAACCATTGTTACTCTATGTCTTAGCAACAAGTGTATCATTAGGCGCTCTCCTAGCCCAACATGAGGATGAAGGAAAAGAAAGACCAGATTACTATATTAGTAGAACACTTGTTGGCTATGAATTAAATTATTCCTCAATTGAAAAGATATGTCTAGCAATTGTAATTGCAACTCAGAAGCTACGACATTATATGTTGATTCATTCTGTGAAACTAATAGCAGAGATAGATCCTCTCAAATATTTGTTGAGCAAGTCAACATTGACAGGGAGACTAGCCAAATGGGTTATGATACTAAGTGAATTTGACATAGAATATGTTGACCAGAAAGCTATCAAGGGACAAGTCATCACTAATCAATTGGCTGATGCACCTTTACAAAATGACATGCTTTTGCACATCGAATTTCTTGATGCAGATATCCTAACGGTAAGTACAAACTTTTGGGAATTGTACTTTGATGGTTCTTATACCCAATATGGATCAGGTGCATGAATCTTTTTCATCACACCTCAAGGACTCACAATTCCAAAATCATATAGATTGTGATTTCCATGCACTAATAATATTGTAGAGTATGAAGCATTAGCTATAGGGCTTAAAATGGCTATTGAGTGGAACGTCAAAGAACTCCATGTCTATGGTGATTCACAACTTGTCATTAATCAGGTAAATGATGAATATCAAACAAAGGATGATAAGCTTATGCCATACAAACAGCTGGTGGAGGAATTTAAAGAACACTTTAAAGAAATCACATTCACCCAAATTCCCAGAAATGAGAATAAAGCAACAGATGCAATGGCTACAATAGCATCTCTCTTGCAAAATAAAGAGAATCAACAACATTACGAATTTTTCATGGAAGATATCTTAACCCCTACCATCCAATCCCAACATACCTATCGAATTTGCCATATATCAGGAACCAGTCAATCCTTATAAGTCAAACCTACCAATATTTGAAAGATCATATCCTTCCTCTTGAATTATCTCGTAATCAACAAAGAAACTTTATCCGACAGTCCTCTCGCTATACTATTATTGCTGATATCCTATATAGGCATGGTCTAGATGGTACTTTGTTGAGATGTCTTGAAAAGGATGAATCTGAGAGAGTTCTTAATGACATTCATGCGGGTATTTGTGGTACACACTCAAGTGGTTTAACATTGGCTAAGAAAATTATTCGTATGGGTTACTTTTGGCCTACTATGGAAAGAGATTCATTCACCTATGCTAGAAAATGTAAACAATGTCAGATCCATGGAAATCTCATTCATGCGCTAGCACAAGAGTTATATCCTATGACAAAATCATGGCCATTTTCACAATGGGGCCTTGATTTGGTAGGAAAGATCAATCCTTCATCTTCTAATGGACATAAGTTCATTCTGATTGCTACTGAATATTTTACTAAGTGGATTGAAGCAGTGCCTTTAACAATAGTGACGAGAAAACAAATATCATCATTCATTTTGAATTACATAATCTGTCGCTATGGAGTTCCGATGACCATTATCACTGATAATGGAAGACCATTTAAAAATCAAGATGTGAAAGAGCTATGTGAACAGTTTCATATCCAACATAGGTTCTCTACTCCATATTATCCACAAGATAATGGTCAAGCTGAAGCATCAAACAAAACTATCTTGAAAATCTTGAAGAAAATAGTCAATGAAGCTATAAAAGACTGGCACATTCAGCTAAATCTTGCTCTTTGGGCATATCGAACTAGTGTTCGCACTCCAACAGGGGCAACTCCATATTGTTTGGTCTATGGATCAAAAGTTATATTACCTATAGAAGTAGAGATACCTTCTCTACGAGTATCTTTGCATGGTCTTATACCAAAAGAACAACAACGAGTCTCTCGACTCCAGGAACTAGAACTGATTCAGGAACATCGCTAAAATGCAACAGAACATTTGAAAGTATACCAACAAATAATGGCAAGAAGCTATAACCACAGAATCAAGCCACTTATTTTCCAAATTGGAGATATAGTTCTAAGGGAGAATCCAAGAAATCAGCAAGACCGGGAAAAGAAGGGAAAATTTGAACCAAATTGGTTAGGACCTTTTGTCATAGTAGCAACATATGGATCAAGAGCATACAAGTTATCTACCCCTGAAGGTGATTGGTTTGATGAACCTATCAATTCTATCCATCTCAAGAAATTTTATGCTTGAGATATACAGTCCTAAAAAAATCAATAAAAAGCATATACAGTCCTGAAAAAATCAATAAAAAGCATATAAAATCCAAAAAATGCAATAAATTTAGATGGTGAAAACCTGGTAAACAAGCGCTATCTAAGAAGTAGGTTCCTCCATCTATGAGATCGCTTTGCGCACCTATCCACTCCATCCTATCACATCTATCGCTTCCATATATCTTAGTTTATTCATTCCGTCTTTCGCATCCATTTGCTCTGAACCATTTAGCAAGAAATATGCAGCCTACCAACATTTATCAATCTTTGACATACTTTTCATAGTCACTGTCTTGGACCTTATTAGAATCAATCAATCCGCATTTGTATTCCTCCATGGTTTGGATCTTGATCAATTCATACATCCATAATAAATTTTTGTTTTCGTTGGGGGCAAAATCCTAATTCCTTTTGCTAAGGTGATCTTTTGAATCTTTGAAAATCCCAAAACATTCAAAAAACTTAGAAAAACCAAAAACACCTAGGATTTTGAAACATATAACGAGCAAACAAAACAACGAAAAATCAAGGCATTTCATCAACAACTGAATCATGAAACTTAAAAACTGAAGAATTAATCAGTAGGTAATAAAGGATTATCAAAGATCATTCATCAAGATGATTATATCAGTTAATGATCATAAGAACATGTGAATGACATACAAGATTCAATGTTTATATCTTGATTTTATTGCTAATCATGTACTCTATGCAACTCAAGGATGTCCATGACTAGAGAAGCTATGATGAGACATGATTATTTTCTTTGATTGCTGCCTGTGGTTTATCTCTTACTACGGTATGAACTTATCTCAGGATATGATCGACAAAAGATCAAGGAGGATGTTCCAAATCATGCATGAAAGGAGATACTCCTTGTCTGTTCTGCAAGCAATACTCAGGTCAACTTGATCCATTATATCAAGTTGCTTGTATTAATTTTCTATATCAATATCCATGTAAGGAATACTCAGGTCATCTTGAATCATTATGTCAAGTTGGTTGTAGTTTCTTACAACATTTAAAGCTCAATGATGAAATCAAAGCATTGTTACAAGATAGCATATGAAGAATGGTAGTACAATTTTTAGTTAGATCATTTTAGATTAGCTCATTTTTCGTCTACATTATACGCATTCATTTGTCAGTTGCATTATACACATTCATTTGTCAGTTGCATTATAAGCATATCATTTCATTAACAGATCAATGGTCATAAATAAAGATTGAGTATACTTGGACAAATAAAAATAATTTGCATTTAATCATTATAGGTGCATTCATTTGTTAGAATCATTTTAATCATCATTCATTTCATTTAGTTGCATTTTATCATTGCATTAATTTGCATTCAATTAAGTGCATTTCATTCATCATGTAGTGTATCATCATTATTATTTGCATTATCATTCCATTAATGATCATTTAGTTGCATTTTTGCACTTATATTCATAAACATTACATATAAAATACAAAAACATTTCATGTAGATAATTTTCATCATCATAAGCATTAAAGCAATCATTCGTTTGCATTTCCATGTAGACCATTATATTTGTCTCATTTACATATCATTTAAGTTAGTAATCATTTTCATTTTGCATCCAAAATCATCAAAATAAAAATCAAACAAAAGCATTTATCATTGCATCATCATCAAATAAAGTAACATGCATAAAGATCATCATCATCATATAATCATAATCACTGCATGCATATAATCACAACATATAGATCATCATCAAATAGAGTAACATGCATATAAATCATCATCATCATCATATAGAGTCCATGTTTGCATATAGATCATCATAAAACAATAAAAGTCCAAGTATACAATGATATCAGATAAACCATACAAATGCCTCATCAAATACAAATCAAGTCACGACTGTCCTATACCACTACCATCTGACTCTGTCCGTCTCTGTGGCTGTGGGCGAGAAGATCCTCCAGATGTCCGTCTCCCATGATCACCACTCCTCTGAGGAGGTCCCATGACCCCACCACTACTAGTATCCATCAACATAGTGTTATGACAACTACCTGCTCTCTGGCTCTCTGCAACTAAGTCCTCATATCGTCGTCACTAGTGGGAAGTCTCCTTCCTAGCCTGAACTAATGCTTAAACAATGTCAGCCGAGAGAGTGCCTGATCCAACCTGCTAAATATGATCGAGAAGGCCTTGAGTATCCTGCTATCTCCCAACAACTCTATCCCACTCAGTCATAAGAGTCTGCACCTGTGCTTGAAGCTGATCAATCTGTGCTCTCAGACTGTCTATGGTATCCTACTTTGGTACATCATGCTCTGGTGCATCCTGCTCTGGCATATCATGAACTGGTGCATCTTGCTCTGGTAAATCCTGTTGAGGTGCATGAACCCCAATTCCCTCACCACCACCCTATCCAACTGTTGGAATCTCTGCCCGAGTAACTCTCCAAACCCGTCATCTAATCAGGGGAACATGATCCTCAAGATCCTCATCATCTCCACCATGCGCTGCAATAACCCTAGGGTTTGGCTGAATCTGTCCAAAATCAATGCCTCTCCCGCAACCCCCATCCAGTCTAGTCACCCTACCTCCTATCAATGGAAACCCTCCCGGTGATCTCATACTTGCCCTGCCATGCTCCCTCACAATCCATCCAACATCTCTCCCACCTATAGTACGTGCTCTCTCAATCCTGCCAATCAGTCCAAACGGTCCTCCACAGACTCTCAATTGACCTCCCCTCCATCCAGGTCTCCTCCCACCACCACCTCCATCCCCAACCTCATCTCCACCTCCCCCAGCCTCATGAGCAGCTCTAAGCTCTCGTCTTCATCTGCGTCTCCTAGAAACTGGATCATCTGAGTCATCATCATCGTCTCCTGAGCTAAGAGGAGGATCTGCTGGATCAATAATACAAGGAAATGGATGAGCTAATATGTACTGTGCATAATCTGCAGTAACCCCAAGATCAAGAATGTGTAATCTCATATCATAAGCCACTCTCGGAGTAGGAACAAACTCTGCACAAGAAATCTCAAATGACAAAGAAGGTCCCCAATCTCGCCTATCTCTGTACCACTGAGCATATATCGTCACACTAGTAGGCATAGGTTGGATGATACCAAACTATTTCAAAATGTGACCAATTAACTATCGCTCAACAATATAAGGAGTTTGACTAATGAGATATCTACTCTACATAATAAATGGTAATGTCTGTGCATCATCCATCCATGGCTCACAATCAAGATATGGTCTCCAAGTAATGCTATCCAATGAATCAAGCACCCAACGCCAATACTCCATCTTACCCAGCTTATGCTGAGTAAGAATACCTACATAAAAATACACATATGGCTGCCTCTCTCCACAAACTCTGTGATGGATAGGCCGCGTAATAGCGATGTGCTCCCAGCACCAGATCTGCAATAAAGTGCATCTTGTAGACAAACTCTCACTCTCATAATACACTACCTGGTGAAGATCATGATATAAATGTGCCAACATGCAAACACCCCAAGCATATCGAGTACGATGCTGCATCATACTCAGGAGAATCTCACCCCAACCAACCGAAAAGCCTTGTGATCTCCTATCAGGACATATAAATCCTCCAATCAGACCAACAAGAATAACATGAAGAGCCTCGTAATACATCACCATATCTACCCATCAAATCTCTCCTCTACCAATGCTATCATCAACAAACATGACTCTGCAAGCCTTTGTCCCAACCCGATCCTGAAAATCATACTGCACTAGCTAGCCAATCACTAGGATGTGCAGAATCCTGTAAACATCCTCAAGAGTCACACTAATCTCACCTGTAGGTAGGTGGAAAGTGTTATGCTCGCTATGCCATCTCTCGGCTAACACCGTCAACAATCCTCTATTATGTGTAATCTTAGGCATATACAAAAGATGGCATAAACCATAGGCATCTATATGTCTAATCTCAGCTTGTGTCAACTCTGGAACTAAATGACGCACTACCGATAATTTCTCCTGACACTGGAGAACATCAAGTTTCTCCTATTTTTCAAGAGAAATCAAACAATCATCATCTATCTATCTATCTATCTATCAAATCAAACTAAAGCAATCATCATCTATCTATCTATCAAATCAAATTGAAGCAATCATCATCTATCCATCTATCAAATCAAACAGAATCAAATCACTATCTATCTATGAAATCAAATCGAAGCAACTTACGCTATCAATCATAGTTTTTTATCAGTCACTGAGTTCACTCAAAACTCTGCTAAGCTCTTACATCAGAAACTAAATCAGTTTCTTAAAGCTACTCTATCAATCAAGCTAATCAAAACAATCCTATCAATCAATCCAACAATCAAAACTATCAATCAATCTATCAAGCACACATCGCTCAATCAAGTCACTATTTCATCATCAATGCGTATTAAACACGTTAAATCTAATCATCAAAGTGATTTTTAAACCTTTGCACTTATCAAAAACATCAAATTTGAGCAAAAGCGCTATCCTATTGAGCATTTGCGCTAAACTACAGCAAATGTGCTAAATCTAAAAGCATTTGCGCTAAACTTGAGCATATGCGCTATTCTTTTGAACAAATGCGCTAAATCTAAAGACATATGCACTACCTTTTTGATCAAAAGCGCTAACAAACGATGCATTTGCGCTAACAACTTTAACATAAGTGCTAACAACTTTAACATATGCGCTATCAAAACAGACATTTGCGCTAAAACATGCATTTGCGCTAAACCTAATTGTATTTGCGCTAAAACAAATTGCAAAAGCGCTAACCTAACGCCAAAAAAAATTCAATTTTTTTTTGAAAATTTTGCACAAAAATTTGAAAACAAAGCTCGGGATAAGATACCTACCGGATATCCATGCTCGACAGGTTGCTGATAACGTCGAATACGCTCAAATCGATGATTCTCCACGAGAATCACCATTTCGCCACCTCAACAAGAATATTTTTTCCACAAGCTGACAAGGATAACAATGAAATTAAAATTAGCCTTGGTTAATTTTATATTTACTATTTGAAGAGTAATTAATTTCAATGGGGCAATTTAATTTGTTTTTTCACAAATGAATTTAATTGACCATAAGTTTATCAAATTATCATGAGATCAATCGCTTAATCAAGAATTTTTGACAATTTCACGATCAATCTCCCGAGGGGGGCACACAATCAGGATTTTTTAATCTTCGCCAGGCGCATTATCGAGACTTGATTTAATCTTTGAAACAATGTCATCTTGACATTATTTCAAAGAGGGGCAAAATGTATACACATAAAAATTGGCTATGAGCAATTAAATAAATATTTTATATTTATTTCATAATTATTCTTCTATTAATAGTTAATTTGAAAAGATTAATTTATTTAATTCATTTTCATATCTTTCTATTAATTAATATTTTATTAATTAATTCATTTATCATATTCTTCTAATTAATTAAATATCTAATAGTTAATTATTCTTTGAACCAAGTTAATTAAATATCTAATATTTAATTATCTCCTCCAATCAATTAAATATCCAATATTTAATAATTATTCTCCTATCCTATAGTCTCAAATATTAAATAATTCTCAAAATTATCGAGTCCCTTTTCCAACTCACCCTCCATCTCCACTTCATCTTCCCTTTGCCAACTCATCCAACATGTGGCTAAGGAAATTAATATTTCTTAAATATTAATTTATCATTTATCTTCAACCACCAAATTTAATGAATATTGTGTACGTACACATATTTCATAACCATTTCCTATATTCTCTCCAACACCCTTTACATCTTAGGAAGGACTTGAGTCCACTTGTCCTCTCATGCCTAAATCTTCTCCAACCATCCCTAGATTCCCTTAGACAGCAACCTCGTCAAGGTGAGATGAGTGACACTTGTCTTCTCCTTCCCCCTTTCTCTCAACCTTCATCTTTGCTCACAACCATCCAAATCTGTAGATCTGATCATAACCATTGATCTAAGCCACATCATCTCATCCTCTCAAAGTCTATAAAATCAAGAGCTTCAGTTGAGAGAGAGTTAGACTTCAAGAGACTTCAAGTGTATTTTGCAAGCTAATCCTATGCATTTGTGAGTTTTTGAAGCAAATAGCAATAGCAATAGCAATAGCAATAGCAATTATCATATAGCATAATCATTTTAGCATAATCATGTAGTATTTGCATATCATAGTATCAGTTAACTACAAGTTATCAGTCCATTCTTCATATGTCATCTTGGAAACCATCAGTGCATTGTCTGAGAGCACACCATCTGCAACCAAGAACAATGGAGTTAGGACACATTGAGACATAAGCCATGAAGGTAATATTAGTATTTTATTTCATATGTACTTCATGTAGTTTCATTGGTTGAGTTTGGATTTTCCTATAGTATTTCCATTTGTATTTTGTGAAACTAACTTATTACAGGTAACATTCTGAGGATGAAATTCAAGTCGACACAGTATGCTAAAGGGAGGTTGGAATAATTTCCTTGTCTATATTGAGTAAATTTCTTTATTATGCAATCTGGATGCATGTTTAATCTGTCCTAGGATATGAACAATAAAAGGGTCATTGTGGACAATATAAAAATATTGCATAAGGAAAGGAAGGAACTCTACTCTGTTTGGTGTGTTTTTATGGACGTGACATTCAAGTCATCCTAGATCTTTGTGCTTTGATTCTTATGTATATTCCTACATTTCCACTCAGTGATGATAAAAAGCAAATTAAAATCTAGTGACTCAGTCCTAGTTTGCATATGTGTCCTAGTTTGCATTCATATTATTGCATGAAAAACAACAAAATAAACATTTACATTATTAGCTCATCATTTTCACTCATCAAATCATTTCTTTGCATATGAAAAAAGAAACAAAAATATCCATATTCATCTGCATTACATACATACATACTAAAAAGAAATGAATTCATATAAAACAAAAGCACATAGAAAGACATCTCATAAATCATTTCATGTCAATAACACAAGTATAATAAGATCAAATCACAGACTCATATATATATATCTCATCAAATATCAATGTCAAAGGGTATAAATGATATCAAATGTCATATACAATGTCTATCGAAGCAAGCAATATATCGAGTACAAAAATGGGGTACAAAATTTGGGAGACATCTAAAAATATAACTCTTCGCCTTTCCCTCATCGCCTGGAGGAGGAGGTGGTGGCCACTGAATAGGGGCATCATCCTGTCTAGGTGCCCTAGCTCCCTCTAACAAAGCCATATACTGTGAATAAGGCACAACCTACCTATCTGGTTGGCACCACTGCACTATAAGTTGTCACGTTATATGCCGCCCTGCTCATCTGATGTACGACCTCATGCTGGAGGCTATCACGCTCTGCTCTCATACTCTACAGCTGCTAATCTCTCTCCATGATCCATCGATCCCACTTTGCTATCTGAGTCTGCGCGACTGCTAACTGTGTCTAGAGAGTCCTCACTCTCCCTCTCAGTGTGTGGATAATCTTTGCTAGCATCTGCTCCCGAGGTATCTCCTCCTCTCCTCCTCTCCTCCCTTAGTTGACTCATCTCTCTGCTATCACACTTATCGAGGGGCAACTCTCTCTCCCATCTCCCCCTCATTTCCAATACCACCTCTAGTCTCTGCACCCAGAGTTCCCTCTTCCTCACCTCTGACTGCACCTAATTAGCCACTCTCTCCCCTCCTCCATTGCTGCCCAGTCACTAGTGCCCTACTGCTACTCGCACTAGGATCACCTCTTGTTCTCCTCTGTGGATCTGCTCTCCATCCCTATGTTTGAGCCTATCCTTGTACCTGGACTGGTCCATGTACCTATGTTGGTGCGTCCTCTCCACCCTCATCAATCCAAGGCACTCGCTCTCCTGGGTCTCTGAATCATGGGAATGGATGTCTCAAAGAATCATCTCTGTACTCTGGGGTCACCCCTACATCAACAATATCCTCTAGATAATCCCAATGCTATGGCTGGAGGCCTATCATCTCCTATACTGCTAAAGCATATGATAAATTCAGACCCCATCCCTTCATCTCCTCATCCCCAAACCAAGCGTAAGCAGTAAACTCCTGAGATATAGCCTGCACTCGCCCGTACTTCCTCATCACCCGGCTAACAACAAATCACTCGATCACCATCTACGATCTCCCAATGAGTGGGCATGTCATGAACATTGATATCCACTCACGCCTCCAGTCATCGTACTCCTCTAACCCCCTATACAACCTCTAGACAACTACATAAATCTCTAGAAACTTGTCTTGCTCAAGTGGGGCTGCGTCAAGTAATCTGCATATTGACACATGATGGGATGATGTGCCTCTCTCGAATCATCAACCACTAGCCTACAAACTGGGATATGCTCCCATGCCCATACCTTTAAAATAAGAACCCCAAAAACCATGCTCTTCACATCTTGATATGTTATCTCATGCATGTCATGGTACATGTGTGCCAACAAGAAAGATCCCTAACCTAATCTCCTAGGTTGAGCAACTAGCATCTCCAAAATCCTACCCTAGCCATACAAGAATCCCTGCTGATCTTTGTTCGGGATACCAAAGCATCCTATCAACCTAGCCAGGACACAAGCAATGGGAAATCTCCTTTCGTACCTGCTCATCAGGTCATCCCATGAAATGGATCGAGCTATCAGACTATCATCCTGGAAGAGCCTGCATAATGCTATGATCCCCACCCACAGAGATGAATCATAATCCACTCTACTACCTAAAAATGGAATCCTCAGAATCCTGTATACATCCTCGGGAGTAATAGTCATCTCCCCAGTAGGCACGTGAAATGTGCTATGCTCTGAATGGAATCTCTTCACTAATGCACTCAGTAATCCATGATTCACACAAATATATGGCATCTAGAATAAGTGTCCAAAACCAAATGCCTCAATATGAGCCTTTTGAGTATCTGAGAGCTGTCTAAATAATCTCATGGTCGATGGATAGGTACACTGAAATTGTATGTCTAGCAAGCTAACCTGCAAAATTGAATGAAACTCATCAGTTGCAATACAAATTGAGTTAGAAAGTTGTCAAAAGTGCTTATGAATCCAACTAAGAAATCACATAAATCAATATTTCAAGTTTCAATTCTAAAAAAGGTTCATTGTTTTTGAAACGAGTAAACACAGAGGGGAAACAAATCGTACAAGTAATGCCCATGAATAATATGAGTAAACTCTATGATATGAGTCACTAAACAATGTAGTATGGCTAAACAAACCCTAATGAACATGCTCGTAAGACCTAAGGGTATCCACAAAATGACAAAACAAATGACTTTATACGAGTAAACATTATTTAGCAGTTACTTGTACGACAAACCCTACATGGGAGTCTGATAAAACGACTACCAATGAGGTAAAATGAAATTCAAACGAGAAATTCATTAAAAAAATTCACAAATCTGGAAATTTAATCAGCTCAAGATCAATCACTTACCGTAGGGGGATAGTTCCTAGGTCAATTATGTCATCTTTGTAGCTCGAATTGATGTGTATGCTCAGGAATTGCCATTTTGCTCCAGATAAGGTTTTTGAATTTTTAAACTGAAACTGAAATGAAAATGACCCTTTTTCACCCCTTATATAGAAAACCCTAATTTTTCAACTTGCTCCGATGTACTTGAAACTTATACCCTTGACTAAATCACCCGTCCTGAGTCCATTTTCGGGATCGAAATCAAAATCTGAGATCATTTTTCTAGTCAAAATCTCACAACGTTGACAAATTGGTACTTTCATCTTCATATCACTTTTTCTCATCATTTTTTGCTCAAATCAATTCTGCTTTGAACTTAAATCTCCAATATATCTTCGTGCTCAGATTATCATTACTAAATATTTTTATCCTTTCAATTGCCTAAACTCATTATAACCTTGTCATCTTTTGATTTCACTCCAGAGGGGACATCATCATTATGTCATCATTATCAACGATTACATCATCGAAAAGTCAAGAAAATTTTCAAATCTTCATCTAAAGTCGAACATAAAATCTTTTTAATCAAAGATTATTCAAACAAAACCTTATTGTTCTTCAAAATCAAATCAATCTCTAGGGAAATATTAGTTTCATCGCATCTCATCAAGTTGGTTATTTGTTTAAACTTAATCAAGAGTTTAAAGAGTCTTTTTGACAGTGATCACACGCTCAATCCAAATAGGTGTTCAGTTTCATCGCATCAAATCAAGCCGAACATTTTCTCTAATCGGTTCTTGTTCAATAAAGTTTGGAATCGGTTTCATCTCTTCGCTCAATCTAGTTCAATCAAGTTCTAGATTGATACTCATTTCTTGATCCATCAAGTTCAAGATCGGTATCTCGCTCTTTGTCGGTCCTAGTTCAATCAAGTTCAGGATCGATGTCACTTTAATCAACCTGTTCAACTTCATCGCTTCAAATCAAGATGAACATCTCGCTCTTCATCGGTTTGTGATCCATCAAGTTCAGAACTAATAATCTCTTCGACATTAACTTTTCTTTGAATCAATATGCTGCTCGCACATCAATTCAAAGAGGGGAAAATATAATACCCCAAAAATGGTCACCTAAACCATAGGCCCCTAATCTCGGCTACATCACCAAGGTCCTAACCAAAGGCAAATTAAATCAATCATGAGAACCTAATTAATTAATTCTCAATCATCAATGTCACATGGCAAATAAATCACTCAATATTAATTAAATAATCATTCCAAGTAAATCATTTTAATTAATTATCTTATTTCTTTAAATAAATATCCTAGCATATTTAATTAATAAATCAATTTGCCATTAAATCAGTAAAAAAAGAAATAATTTGAAAAAGAATTAAAATTGAGAAAAGAAACCAAAATGGAATTATCTCAGAAAAGCAATTTAATGAATTAAATCGATTGAATATCAAAATATAAAAATATGAAATAAATCAGTTGTTTTGATTTTATCCTAAAATTAGTTCAATTTCCTTTAAAGATGAGAAAATAAGCTAATCACATCAATTCACCTAGATTGTGCTTCCTCTTGGAGAATCTCTGTCGCTCATCGTTGATTGATCTTGACCATTGGTCTATCTCTGGATTTTCTATAAATTCAAGCTCTCATCTCTCATAAAAAAAGGAACTCAAAGATTATTGTTATTATGTTGTTTTTGCTCTAGGCTTATTGAGATTTGTGCATTGAGAATATTACATATTAGTTATTGTTGGCATATGTCCAGAGTTTGATGACATGATGGTGTATGTTGTCATTTATCTCAATATACTGAAGTATGAACCGATATATTAAAGTAAGCAAACTGGCAAGAGAACCGGTATGATGGTATGAAGTGATCCGATATGATGGTATGAACCGATATATGCGAAAAGGTGAACCGGTATGTTGGAATGTGAACCGGTATATGCAAAGTTTGTATGGGGGTTTCATTTGATATGACTACCGGTTGGTAGTCTCAGCTTTAGGGTTTCTGGTTGATGCATTCCAAGTCAGTGTGATTTGACCGACGACATCCTATGATGAGTTAGCATTGAAATGAAGATTAGATCGTGTTGCCACGTCAGCCTTGTGCGCATGAAGGATCCTCTTGAGGATCTTGCATGAAGAAGATTGATTCTATCCACCTTGGGAATGAGAAAAATCTTAGTAAATGGTGGAGAGCGCATGATGGGTTATCAACTTCTAGAAGCGGTGAAGAACAGACGATGGAGAACGTATTGAGATTTGTTCAAGACTATTTTACTCTATGTAATGTGTTTGAACGGCCAGGATTGGACCGACTGTATTGTTAACCTAGATGCTTAGGGTTTTAGGTTTTGGCTACTAACCTAATTGTTGTCTATAAGGTCGATGATGATTTTTATTTGAAGTTGTTGGCAAATTATTGTATGTGAGGTGATTCTTTCCAGACCAGAGAAGTGAGTAGATTCCTGCAGAGTGTAATTCCAGATGTAAAGGAACTGAAGTGGATTTGCCTTGGCATTAAGTGTTGTTATCAGATCAGTGTATTACCTGTTGACTTCTAACCATTTCAGCAGTTGGAAAATCCCTTTACTAGGTAGCTTTAACAGGCTTTTTATAAATCCTTTAACAGGGTGACTCAAAATCATTGAGTTCTTTAAATCCTCTAACAAGGTAATCTTTTACAGGGTTTTAACCTCTAACTGGGTATTTAGCCATCCCTTAACCGGGTGATTCCTAGCAGGATCGGTTCCTAGCAGAACCTGTTATAAAGTCTTCAACCGGACTAGGCTCTTAACAGAGTGAACTTCAGAAGAGTTCAAGAACAGCTTATGGGTATTCATCCCCATCGTGGTTCTTCCCAGTTGGGTTTCCACGTGAAAAATAAGTTTGTTATGTGTGATGCTTTTTCATGTGATGTTTTAGTGTTTTCTATTAAGCGATAATGCAAGCTGGTGCAGTGGTCATTATATTTTTGATGTATTACTTGTTTAAGCATATGGGTGAAGTGGAAATGAGATAATAGGTTTTGCGAAGATCTAAGTGTTACCGGTTTATGACTTTTACAGTCACTGTATTTTATCGATATTGCCTTGATTTAGATCGATGATGCTATTTACCAGTTAGTGCAGTCATTGCAATTTAAGTTGTTGAAGAATTTTTTGTCCATACTGATTCACCCCACCTCTCAGTATCTATTGGGTATTTACTGTTCATCATTATTCATCAGTTATTGCATATTTAATGATAACTCATATTACTTAAATTATGTTAGCTTAATCATGCATATCTAGCTTAATCGTGCATCCATTTAGCTCAATTTCATAATCATATAGATTAAATCCTTCATTTAGGTGTCATCTAGTCATTGGTATTGCGTAAAAAAATCTGAGAGCAAAACTAAACTCACATCTACTAGAAGGCACTAGGTCACTTTGTAATGGTTTTATTATTCATTGTTCATTGTTAATTTACTAACCATGCATCTAATGAATTAATTGAAGTGTTGTGTATTTAGATACATATATGGATACAAATCCACTTTTCACACACATAGTCCTCAATGAGTGACCTAATTATTTTGATATGAGAGAGTTCCATGGTAGAGGTGGTGGCTCTGCCCAAGATAGACCTGGAGCCCATAGGGTATTAGATCCAAAGAGTCATCGCCCCCTAGCACCCAAACCCAAGGTGCATGAGACGGTCCCAATAGCCCTGAAAGATTCGATGGAGCTACAAACTCTTTAGGTGGCCACAACATTGACTGATGCGATCATCCAGCATGGGACACAGTTAGCACACCCTCTTGGCCTGGACGATGATCCATTAGATGAGGTAGCTGGCGCTGGTCAACCCATTGAGCATGTGTGTCCCACTTGCTCAAGCATATGCACAGGGATGGATGTCGAGTCTAGTGAAGATGGTTCCATGTCCCATTTATGCATGATTTACAGTAGTAGATGTCAGATCGACATGACATAGGATATGGCACTGATAGATGAATTGATGGACCTGTTGTTTGCTAGTTAGTCGTAGACATAGGTGTGTTGATTTGAATTCATAACATTTTATTTATTAGTGACTTAAAATTGGTAATTGTAAATAAATTTTTATTTATAGATTGATTTAAATTGATACAAACAATATGCATTTTAGTTTGCAACAGTGGGTGTTAATACACTATTTGATATTCCTCTTGTAGTTATTGCAGCTGCAACTTCGACGCCTGGGGTATAAGTTTTGTAACATGTTAAAATAGAATAGTACTTTGAATTCAAAAAAATATATTAGATATACTAACTCTCTTTAAATATATTAGATATACTAACTCTCTTTAATGCTTGACAATTTTTTGTTTTGTAGGTGTTGACAGGGGACCAAATGTCCCACATTGATGATGTCACGCTCTCAGCGATCGATTTTGGCCTACAAAGCTGTGCAGTATGATATTTTGTACACCTTATTTTATGTATTCTTTTGATGGAATATGCAAGTCATTTAATTTTAGTTTTGTTAAATTATGTTTTATATTATCTACTAATTTATCTCTTGTGTTAATTTTATTTGTTTTAGGGTACCCCCTCTATGTCTAGGCCTCGTCCTCAGTGAAAGAAATCCTCAACGACACCTAAACATGGGAAGAAGGTAATTGAACACATTTTTAATTGTACAATTGTTTGAAAAGGTTGAAATTGTCTTAGTTGGAATTTGTAGATTGATTAGTGTTTTTTATCTGTTTTATATACAATGACCATTGGGCTTTGTGGATTTGTTGATTGCACCGGATATGCCTGAGGATCGAGAGAGGGCAGAGGTATGTATTTCTACTTTATTTTCTTGATTTGATGATTATATGCACATGTACATGTGAAATTGTGATAAATTATAATCTTATCATTTTTCATACAAGAAATATCCATATCCGCTTCATTAATGGCGAGCCCTCCTCCGTGTACTGGAGAAGCATCTCAGGCTCTGGTACACTTTTGTTTTATATATTGCATTATTGTATTTAACCTACAAGACTTATCATTATATTAATTGTATTTAATCTTTAATCATTTTTCGTATAGGTAATAGCCACAATTGATCCATCAATGACGAGTACTCCTCAGGCTACTGGAGAAGCATTTGAGGATTCGATATACTTTTGTTCTCTATATTGTAGATTTTTAGTGTTTTTGATCTATATATGTTAGTACATTGTATTAATTGAATTTAATCTACAATAGGCCCCGATGCGGTTCGGCTATAACTTGGATCCTTTCAAGTTTGTGTTCAAGAAAACTCCTAAGACTGACAAGGAGAAGAGAAAGAAGACAATAGATCCTAGATCAACAGATGAGGTAATCTACATTTCAATTGCAAACAAATTATGGTTAAATGCATAGTTGTGTTGATAGTTGTGAACTATTATCTACAAAAGGATTCTAACTTGGCTTTTGAATTGTGGGTGTGCAACCATCTACAAAGCCGCGTACTGCATCAAAGAGGCTTGATTTTGATGATCCACCACAAATATAGGATCATATAGTGTTAGTTGTGGTCATTGAATGACCAATACATGTAGATATATTCTACATTTTTATTGTATATTAATTTGGACATGGCATATGCCACATTTTTGCAAAACTTGTATTGACTTGACATATATGCCTTTTGTGATATATATATAAATGTTGATATTCGATCCAATAAATGTGTATTGTGCTCATTATTGTGCATTTTGTTGATATTGATAGGCATATTCGATACATACATAATTTGTTCATTGTGTTTCTTACTGTGCATTTCGATATATATAAATGATTATTTATAAAGAATTTGTTCGGTGTATTTGGTGGCTACCCTTTTATAAAGTTAACTGCATATTTGCCTATCTAATGAACAATATGAATATAAACAAAAAAAATCTATGATATAAAGCATTGCAATTCTGGAATATGATTTGATAAGATTTGTAAAATATTGAGTTAACCCTACAAAACTTCTTGTCTCAATCAAAATATAATTCAACGGTAATGGTCACATTTGATCCATGGTAATGATCACTAGATGCTTTTGATTCTTTTTGTTAAATTTTGGTTTTAATCTTTTTTTTCATTTGTTTTATCTAAATAAGGTGATTTGGGACCATTAATGATCATTTGAAGTCATTTGTGAAAGTTTGGGGTCATTTGAATAAAATATGTAAAAGTTGCTCAGTTGTCAAAGTTTTGTCATGGGCACAAACCAACATCACAAGCATGTCTAAGTGGGTAGGTTTACACTAGGTATGCTCCTATTATGCCTCCTAATGCATTGGAACATCGAGAGCCATACCCTACCAGTGCGATATGTCAAGTGCCCTGAGTCCAAAAAATTGTCAAACTTTGACGGATTGTTTCTCGCAATCCAGGACGTATATGATTGACCCGTTTGAACCTATAGGGTCACGTGAGGCTTGTATACAATGAACTATCTCAATTTTTGATGACTTAGAGCCATTTTCAAATGGTAGTATTTTTTCACCTATTGCAAAAATCGTCAGTGGCATGTAGTGCAAAGTTGCAAGATAGGCTAGATTTGATTCCGTTCTGTGTGTTTCAAAGTCCTAGAATAATGAAACATTAGAATTCTTGATAGGGTATCTCCTAATCCATGTGCCTGTCATGACAAAAGACCCTACTGTATACTCAATAACCTCTCCATCAATGATTGTAGTTGTCAATTTTCTCTTAGGCTCAATACAACGACACAAAAAGTAATCCATTCCTTCTTCATTGTTCTCTTTTGCAACAACTGCGTACACATGACCTACATATTATATAATGATAAATAATACCAAAAATAATGTTTTATGTAAAAAAATAAGCCAAACAAATTTCTTGCAATAAAATTTACCCAAAAAATCACCTGCTTCCACTAGGTCGAATACATGATCGAAATCAACTGATGCTTCCATTTGGTTCAACTGCAAAGCTTTGGGAATTTGGTAGGTATCAATGGGAAGAGATGGTCTGCAAGACCATTTTTCAACCCACTATTGTGATTCACATTCTTCCCACAGAAAATACATACATGAAGAGCAAAAACATACAATCTGTCTAGTATAAATTACCGGTGAACTTGCATTTGAACTTTGAAATGAGTTCATGTCACTGGATCTTGCAACTGTACAACAATCTTGATAGTTTTCAATGTCAGATTTCATGATCAACCAAAAATATCTATGAACCATTGATGTACTTGCATTACCTGGTCCCATTGGAGAGTTACACCATCACACAATTGTTGCTGCATCTGTCAACTCAGTACCACCTTCGTACTTCAAGTCTTCTCTAGCTAGGGTTCTTTCTACGCATGCTTCTGCACCATCATGCTCTCCCTTTCCATGTCTAGCCTCAGTGAAATTCCAAAAATGTTGTACATCACTTGTCACATGCATTCTACTCAGCCAATAGAATATCCTTGCATCTTTGAATTGTGAGGTGCAATTATCTGACCATATTATGTGTTGCTTGTATCATATGTTCCTGTAGCATCCTAAAATTGCGACACTTGCAATTTCGACTGCATTTGGGTCTTCACGATGGCGACGCAATGTTGAACCTGAATGGAGACCCCAAAACCTGTTTACAACATCAAAATTGCATATTTCTGCACCTTGTCCTGATCCTTCCTTGCACCTTGCTGTCCCGAGAGGTGGGACCATGGTGCCCAGCGCCCTGGTCCTTGGCCCTATTTTGGGCCCGGTCTCTTGTTGGGCATCGGGTCTTTAAGTTTGCAATTCGGAAAACAATGCTTCTACGTCGGCCTAAGGTCGGAAAAATCAGTCTCCTAACCCTAATTGACAAGTATATAAACTACTTTTCCTCTCCTAGAAAGGGAGGAAGGAAGTAAGCAAGAGCAAGGCACAGAAGCGATATTCAAACATACAAACATTCAAGCATTCAAGCATTCCTTCAAGCAATTGAGTATTCTAAGTCTCCATTCAAGGCTAAGTGTTGCATTCAAAGACAAGGATTCAACCATTGAAGAGGAGATCACTTACAACATATAACATACAACATCATTACACCTTCGCATGTAAGAATACAAACATTCTTACAACAAGGTATCAGTACTTGTTCACATTACAAACATTTACATTTACAACATTCTCATTTCTTGGTTAATTCCAAAACCGGGGTTTGACCTAAAGGCAAACCCCTAATCCCTAACCCCCCAATCATCCTCTCTTTTCTGTGTGTAGGTTGCAGGTATGTGGCTGTAATTGAAGATCTGGAATCCTTGTGCAGAGACGAATGGATCCCCCTTCGTTTCGCGGATTTTTCGGAGAACCGTGTGCACTCCGGGCGCCATCATCCCGTCAACTTTCGCTCAAATTTGTAGAACAGCATCGTCTCGACATTTTATTGCTAATTTCAGGGCCGTAGCTTCATCCTGTGTCCCTATCTCCATTTATAAGCGAATCTTTCTTACTTTACATGCATTCCTAGTTCAATCATTCTATCTACATTCTTTACAAAAGAGGGTATCCTTGATGTCTTAACCCTTGAAACTCATTTAGAATCCAATCTTGCATTGTGTGGGATTGGATCTTGTGGGTTTCAACCCCTCTTTTGAATGTAAAGTCTTCCCTAAGTGAAAACCGTCAACCCTAGTGACCTCCTTTCTCTCTCCTTGCAGTGGGGGAACACCTAGGGTTCGATTTTTCCGCTTTACATTTTGGTGAACCCGACGTGAACATCCTAATTTTGATTAATCATGGTTAGATCTGAAAAATTTGCTTCCTTAATTACATTTCCATGTTTGATCTTTTGCAAATTTTAGAGGTTAATTGCATAAAAACCCTAAAATTTTCTTTTTAGTAATTGAGCTTGTGAAATGTTTAATTGTTAATGCTTGTTTCAAATCTACCCTTCTATTGCAAATTGTCAAATCATATTTGTGCTTTAATTCTGAAAATTAAGTGGTTAAGTGTCAAAACCCTAATTTTTAAAACCCTCTTGATTCAACCTTTGACTGACGATTTCACTAATCAAAACACCTCCAAATCGGCTGTAACTTTGGATTCTGCAACAAAATCATAATATCTCTCATCCCTAAAAATTTGGAAAAAAGTTGCGAGGACTGTGTGCACCCCAAGCGCCATTGTCCCCGACATTTTTTCCAAAATTTTGGGAGCTAGATCTTACTGTATTTTTCTGCTAAAATCCAGAATTTTGGCTGATTTCATCAATTCTAACACTTTCAAAATTAAAGTAAAAGTTGGTCTAGTGATTGCTTGGATAAAGGCTTACAATCATTCAAAAATTGTTGAAGTTGAAATTTGTGTTAAAATTGTGTTTCTTACAGTCCTAAATCTGAAAAGTGTGTTGGCATTCATTCGAAATTTCAGTGCTTTATTCAAATTTTTGCAATTTGTGACTTTTGAAATTAAGTGTTTAATTGTAACAACCTTGATTTCCACTTTCAAAATTGAATTTTGCGTGAAATTGAGTCAACTTTTAAATTTCAAAGCCTGCATTGCTTTCAGTATTCCCTCTAAAATCATAAAATTCAAAATTTCAGTTTCCCTCTCCTTTCCAAAATTCAAATTTTGCATTTTTCAACAATCTTGGTAGGGTTCAATTTTAAGATTGCAACTTTAATTTGGCCTACTTACAAATCGTAAAATCACTCAATTTTTTCAGATTAGCTTTAAAATCATCATAACTTTCGTCGCTGAAAATTTTGAAAAAAGTTGCGAGGATTGTGTGCACTCCGTTCGCCACGGTCCCTGACATTTTTTCCGAAATTTCGGGAGATTGTCCTGATTGCATTTAACAGCTTAAATCTAGGAGATTGGCTGATTTTATTGAAATTTGCTACCTCTAAAATTCAAAATCTTCTCTCTCTTTAGTGCATGAGTTTTACAACAATAAGCCCTACTTACACTATTCCCGTTAGACGAAGCCTTAGAATTAAGTCTTTTCAAGGTTTAATTACTAAGGAGATGGAACCTAATTTGAATGGCCTTTTTAACGATGACATGGGTAATTCCTCTAATCCTCTTAATGATGAAGAAGCTCTCCATGAGGTTCCTGTAGAACAACTTTCGAAATTGGATAACCAATTTGATGATTTTCAGCGATGGATGTCTCAAGAATACCCCGATAGTCAAGCTCTTTCATTAATTGAGGGTCTAAAACGTATGGTTCAAAGTGATAAGAATGGAATTGATATTTTGCGTAGTATTGCACACATTGTGGATTCGAATGTGATGCCTATGAAGAGTTGTGCCGAAACTTTAGGTTATACTCAAGTTAATCATTCTATTCCTTTGACAACTTCTATTGCTAGTATACCTACTTTTACATCAAACATAATGACTACTTCAATACAAGACATTCCACCTATGATCACTAGTCATAGGCGCAATCCTTCTTCCTCAATCAACCCTCTTCCTTCATTCAATCCTACTTCTTCATTCATTCCTTCAATGAGTGTTCCTATTTCATCTCCACAAATGAACATGACGCAAGGGGGCAATTCATTTAACCATTCCATTCCTCCTTGTAGTGTTCCTCCTTTCCAATCATCTCCTATGACTAACTATCATAGTGTCCCACCACCTTACTCTCAATCAATACCTTCTTTCAATAACATAATACCTCCATCACAATCTAACACGTCTAATATGAACTCTTCGACTGAAGTGACCATTAACAATCTTGCACAAACTGTCTCTTCTTTACAGCAACAAATTGCCTCTATGAATCAATCTAAGTTTAGTGTGCCCACATTTGATGTTGCGAACCCACTTTCTCTTGACATTGTTCGAGCTATTCCCCCTAAGCATGTTGAAATCCCGCAATTGGAGCTTTATAATGTTAAGGGTGATCCTCTAACACATGTTAAGACCTTTCAAACAATATGTACTGATTTTGCTCATGACCAAAGGTTGCTTGCAAAACTGTTTACTAGAACATTAAGAGATAAGGCTTTACAATGGTATTGCTCATTGCCTTCCTATTCTATTACTTCTTTCCAACAACTTGCAAATGCTTTTATTCAACAATTTCAAAACAATATAGGTCCTAAAGTTACTTTGATTGATTTAATGCATTGTAAACAAGGTGTTAAAGAAAAAGTGACTGATTTCATTGGTAGATATAAGCATTTGTATGCTCAAATTTCTTTTCCAGTACCTGACAATGATATTCAAAGAATCTTTATTTCTAATTTACAAAAAGATATTAGAGAAAAACTTCTGTTTTCTGAGTTTACTTCTTTCCAACAGTTGTGTGCAACTCTTCACAATTATCAACTGACTGTGAGTCAAATGGAACAAGCAAATCCTATGGCTTCGAGTGATAAGGGTGATAGTAGTCAACAACCATTTGGGAAGTTTAAACCGAACAAAGAGTCCATTAAGTTCAATGAAAACATCATCAACAACAATGTGAATGCAGCATCAGGTGTGCCTCCTATTTCTAAGCTTTTCAAGAAAGAAAGAAAGTTTACTCCTTTGAATGAATCATTGCATAGTATTATGAATACGTTATTGGAACAAAATGTGCTTACTCTTCCTCCTATAAGGCAAATAGATCCTGCAAAGATTAATTCACCCTATTTTGATAACAAATCTTTTTGTCAATTTCATCGTCAACCTGGGCATGATACTGAAAAATGTTTTGCTTTAAAGGGTAAAATTCAAGATTTGATTGATAATAATACTATCTCTGTTTCTGGTATGAATGATAAAGGCAACACATCTGTAGCTCCTCCTAACCAAAATCTTAAAATTTTTACTGATCCATTACCTTCTCATACCTTTAATGTGATTGAGACTAATGATTCCTCTTTCTCACCTGATAGTCTTGTGTCTATGACTCCGAATGTAATTAACTTTGTAGAGCAGCAGAAAATTCCTAGAGAACCTTCCATCACATTTGATTCCAGTGAAACTATCAGGGCACCTAATGGTCCTTTATATATAGTTGCAAAAGTCAAGAATACACCTTGCCGTGGAGTGCTTATTGATCCTTCTTGCATGGTTAATGTCATTACTGAAGAATTTCTTTTTACTTTGCAATTGAATCAAGTAATCTATGACAAAACAAATGTGGTTGTGAAGTTATTTGATGCATTGTCTTCTCCTACAATTGGTTCTATTACATTACCTATTGAGGTCCATAACAAACCCCTTGATGTAGACTTTGCTATCATTCCATCATCCGAACAATTTCGTGTGAAGCTAGGCTATCCTTGGCTATCTTCCATGAAAGCTATTGCTTCTCCTATTCACAAGTGTTTGAAATTTCCCCATAATGGTGAAGTTGTTACTGTCAATCATAGTCTCTTTAAACCGGCTGAAAGAACTTCTAGCATTCCTATTGATTATTTTTGGCCTAAACAATTCCAATCTCTTCCACCGCGGAGTGATCATCTTTTCAAATCTTATCAAAAGTGGAAAAAAGATATGATCCTATCTCTAAGTGAACCTAGAACACCCAAACTTGATATTCCTATTGTTCTTGAGAAGGAAGTCCTTCCTTTGAAAGATAAAACTAATGTCTTTCCTCAAGAAGATTCCCAACCCATCCCTATGGATGTGACTACGTCTATGTCTAATAAACTTTCTAAAAGTAGACCTATACCTCCTTGTCATGATGGAATTGGTCTCCTTCCTAAACCAAATATTCCTCCCTTATATGGAGCAGTTCCTCCTCCTTCCTCTTATAGAGAGAAGAGACCTTCCTCTTCTCCTATTATTCAACCTAAGAGACCACAACCTAAACACCCAAGTGATAAGGATGAGAACATTCCTCCTCCTCACTCTTCTCAACTTCCTACTAAGACTAGACGAAATCGTTCTGCACGTGAACGCCGACGAAAGTGTCATCTTAGAGCTCAGGCAGCTGCTTCTCAAACTTTGCAATCCCCAAAAACACCTTCAGCTAGTATTGTTCCATTTTCTCCTCAGCCGAAAATTGAGCCAAAATCTCCTAAACATAAGATGCATGATGGTTTTGATCCTGTGCGAGTTAAAGATCCTATTGTTATAAATCTTGATGATGATATAGATGAAAATGTTATTCATGATGAAAATGTTACTCCCCTTTCTTCTGATAGTGAATATGAATACGTTGATGTTGATAACCATTTATCTAACGCATTTTCTAAAGCACTTATCCTAGCTCCTAGACAAGAACAACGTGGCTTGGAACATGAACATAGCCCTTGTTTGGATCTTGTGATAGCTCCATCTGCTATGTTGGATGTTCCTCCTCTAGCATGTTTCCTGCTTTCCCGAAATATTGATCAGCAAGATCAGGGGGTAGATGACGTGCTAGACTAGTTCATTTGCATAGCAGACTCTCTCCTCCTCTCTCGATCTCTTTTGTTACTTCTTCTATGTGTTATTCTCATTCTTCTATTTGTTGTCCTTAGTGTTGTCTACTTGAGGACGATGCAAAGCATTGAGATCTCTCTTGGTATCTCTCATGTTGACTCAAAAGACACATGTGTTCCCTTCTTCTAGGTGACCTTCCTTGATTGGGGAATGAAGAACAATTATGCATACATACATATGATATACATGAATTATCATACAACATACTGACCCTGAGGAAAGCGAAGTCACCACGTGCTTTGTATTTTGTGTCTATTATCCTTGGGCTTATCTCACACTTGGGGACTAAATCCTTGGGATAATGTGCTCCTTTCCCTTCTCATTTCTTATATGTATCACTACCTTAAAGCAATCACCCCCGATGAGGTGTGTGCGGTCGCTTTAACGTAGGGGGCATACACCCCGTTCATATCTTTTCAAGATACTTGAAAATTTCTCGGCGAATTTAGCTTTGCCTTGAAAATTATTGGTATTTTTCTTGCATGACTCATAGTGAGGGAACCTTACTACTGACAGTCATGGTTCTCCCTCGTGATCTTCCCTTTTACTTTGTCAATCGAATTCGTAAGATCCTTAGTCCACTGGGGGCTTGGTGTATCTTGCCTCCTTGACGTGGTGAAAGTTTTTCAATGTTGTTTCCTTGTACTTTACCGGAAGTATGAGCATACGCTTATACTCCCGCTAAAGTGGGGGCTAAATGTAGCATCCTAAAATTGTGACACTTGCAGTTTTGACTGCATTTGGGTCTTCATGATGGCGGCGCAATGTTGAACCTGAATGGAGACCCCGAAACCTGTTTACAACATCAAAACTGCATATTTCTGCACCTTGGCCTGATCCTTCCTTGCACCCTGCTGTCCCGAGAGGTGGGACCATGGCGCCCAGCGCCCTGGTCCTTCAGGACCATGCCGCCTAGCGCCCTGGTCCTTTGCCCTGGTCCCCCAGGACCATGCCGCCTAGCGCCCTGGTCCCCCAGGACCATGCCGCCTAGCGCCCTGGTCCCCCAGGACCATGGCGCCCAGCGCTCTGGTCCCTGGCCCTATTTTGGGCCCGGTCTCTTGTTGGGCATCGGGTCTTTAAGTTTGCAATTCGGAAAACAATGCTTCTAGGTCGGCCTAAGGTTGGAAAAATCAGTCTCCTAACCCTAATTGACAAGTATATAAACTACTTTTCCTCTCCTAGAAAGGGAGGAAGGAAGTAAGCAAGAGCAAGGCGCGGAAGCGATATTCAAACATACAAACATTCAAGCATTCAAGCATTCCTTCAAGCAATTGAGTATTCTAAGTCTCCATTCAAGGATAAGTGTTGCATTCAAAGATAAGGATTCAACCATTGAAGAGGAGATCACTTACAACATATAACATACAACATCATTACACCTTCGCATGTAAGAATACAAACATTCTTACAACAAGGTATCAGTACTTGTTCACATTACAAACATTTACATTTACAACATTCTCATTTCTTGGTTAATTCCAAAACCGGGGTTTGACCTAAAGGCAAACCCCTAATCCCTAACCCCCCAATCATCCTCTCTTTTCTGTGTGTAGGTTGTAGGTACGCGACTGTAATTGAAGATCTGGAATCCTTGTGCAGAGACGAACGGATCCCCCTTCGTTTCGCGGATCTTTCGGAGGACTGTGTGCACTCCGGGTGCCATTGTCCCGTCAACTTTCGCTCAAATTTGCAGAATAGCATCGTCTCGACATTTTACTGCTAATTTCAGGTCCGTAGCTTCATCCTGTGGCCCTATCTCTGTTTATAAGCGAATCTTTCTTACTTTACATGCATTCCTAGTTTAATCATTCTATCTACATTCTTTACAAAAGAGGGTATCCTTGATGTCTTAACCCTTGAAACTCATTTAGAATCCAGTCTTGCATTGTGTGGGATTGGATCTTGTGGGTTTGATCCCCTCTTTTGAATGTAAAGTCTTCCCTAAGTGAAAACCGTCAACCCTAGTGACCTTCTTTCTCTCTCCTTGGAGTGGGGGAACACCTAGGGTTCGATTTTTCCGCTTTACAGTTCCTTTCCCTTAAACTATCATAGAAAACTTTATAACATCCTTGCACAAAATCTAATGAATGTGTACGATTGTCACTTATGTATAAGTGATACTCTCTTACAACCTTTCTATCCTCCTCTATGCTATCATCTGCATGCATGAATGCTATGTGTACAAAAATAGAAACTTGTGTAGAATGGTAATACATAGATTGCACTTCATTTTGAGGTTGTAGTGTAGGATTTTCAGAAAAATCAACTTTAGAGACAATGGTACCAAGAGGAAATGTGTCCTTGCATAACTTGAATTGCTCATCTAACCATCGAGCTCTATGTGTATGCATTATGTACTCATAAACTAGTTTCTCTTTAAATGTTCTCATAAAATCAGCTACACATATATCATTTTTCACTAACTCACATCTCTTTAATTCTTTTCCTTCTTTAACCCCATATGTCACTGTCTTGTACTTTCCAAAAGATACTAGTTTCTTACCAATTTCATGTGTGCTATCCATATGTAGACATCTTGGAAAATATTTCAAAGCACCACATGTAGAATAAGAACCTTTCAAACATATCATCTTATAATAAATGCAACCATCATCTCTTTTACATAACACACTTGAAATAAATTCTCTTGGTGACTTAGGAGGTGGTTGTATATTGCATTTCTGCAAAAAATCATGTATGCAAAGTACAACATATATGATGATAAATATCCTGGTGCATGGAAAACTCAATATGCATCCTACAACAACATGTGGTGCATACATGATTAATCTTAACATAAAAAGGTTTTTCCATTTCAAAAAATCTTTGACTAATTCTTATTTGAGGAAACTTTTGAAGGAATCTTTCATAAAATTTTGTTTGTCATATCCAAAGAGTGTTTAGCATGTGGCTCACGATTTCTAGAATCCAATTCGCCTTCTAACAACATCTCTTTGGTTAGGCGAAACCCTTGTGTTGTCGTGCCAAAAAGTTTCAATTAATGTTCTTAGTGTGTCAACAACAACCTTGTCTTTGCATGGTAGTCTACTCGAGAATGCTCGAAGAGAATTATTGTTAGGATCCTCTATTTTCTCCTGCCTATGTAATGCTTTACGTAATTTTGTTCTACTTATGTTTAATGACTTACTTGTTTTTCTTATCAAACGATCTTTTTTTTATTTTCTTGCTCATTATGGTTGATGTAATAACACGTCTAGTAACATTAGAATCTTTAGTACCTGATTTTGAACCAATAGCTTGATATGCATCAAATATATTTCTCACAATAGTTCTTTTGCTATTAGTTTCAGATGATCTTAGGCCTAGAATTTTCATTGTCTCTCTAAAATTCAATTTTTTGATCATTTCAACAATTAATTGGCATCTTGTAGTTTGATTTAAGTTTTCAAAATAGTTTTTCCATTTTTTCAACCATTCTCCTACAAGTTCGTTCATTCATTTTATCGGGCATTGGCTTTAAAATATTCTCATCGATGTCAATTAGATACTTTGGTTTCCTACAAATGATTCTAGGAGGTGTTAACATCGGTGCATTAGATACATCCATCACATCAAATATAGATGATGTATGTTCATCATTGTGTGCATTAGGTACATTCATTGCATCAGGTTCATACGGTAAATCAAATGTTGTTGGTGCATCTTCATCGTTTGTTTGATTATTCATTGTGATCTCTTATTCAATCACATTATGTTCGTTTGGTAAATTGAATTGAGATGTTGAGGATGACATACCTTCTTGTCCCATTGCTCTTATGTCACATAATTTCTTCATATGTTGCCTTTGTCTTTCCTTATCAGCCTCTCGTTGTTTCACTGTTCCTCACTTGTTCTTTCCCATCGTTAATACCAATTATCCTAAATAGAATCATTTTGCATATATATGCAAACAAAAGTTCTTAAACAATCAAATAACCATAAAATTTAGCATTATCATTGTTTTCTTAAATCAAAACTATTAAACAATCACAATAACATTGACCAAACTAATAAGAACAAAAATTCAATCATTTCAAATCATGCAAAACAAAATTTTTACTTACTTCTACATATAAAACTGTCACAGAATCATAGTAACAGTTGCAGTGGGGCCTTCAACAACATCAAAAACTTCTTTTGAGGCCGTTGAGGCTGTTGTGAAACTAAAATTATGTCCAAGAACCGCGTACATGGTATCTTTAGTAACCCTGTGCGCGCTTTTAGTCCCTAAAAATGCTCAACAGGCCAACGTCCATATTCCTAGTACCCCGTACACGTTACTTCCAGTAAAGAAAATTTGAAAGAAAAGGGAGGGAGGGAGGGAGGGAGATAGAGAGAGACACACAAATAGAGAGAGAGAGAGAGAGAGAGAGAGAGAGAGAGAGAGAGAGAGAGAGAGAGAGAGAGAGAGAGAGAGAGAGAGAGAGAGGCGAGAGAGAGGTGCTAGACACAATGTACCACTATGAGGGGGAGGGGGTGAATCAGTGGTTCTCAAATCTCTTTTCTTCTTTTGTAGTCCTATGTGAGCATACCAGTTGATAGATTTAACTCAATGTAGACTTACTAGCTAAGGAGGAGACTAACTTAAATTCAAACACACTCACAAGGGGACATCACATAACACCAACATATACGAGAAAAACCCAAGATGGGAAATACCTCGGTGAGCAATGTTGCTGGAGTCTACTGCTCCAATCCAACCTCACAATAAACATAGTTACAAAGTTTAGGGTACCAACCCAAGGAGCACCAACCCCTACCCAATTTATGGGCTACAACCCAAAGGAGCACCAACCCTTGACTTTAGGGCACCAACCCAAGGAGCTACAACCCCTGCACTAAGCTACAACTCAGTGTACACAATGTAAACATCAAATACATAAGTAGTTATCTTGTTACAAATGAATCTTGCAACCATTATACATATATTACTCTGTCGGTGAGATACCTTCTCTGCTTCACCGACTCACTTCTCTGCTGCTTCTTTGTTGGTACACCCTACTAGTTTATCTCTCTTTTGAATTGCTCTCACTGTATCTCCTCCTCACTGCTCTGCTCTTCACTGATTCAACTCTCTGTCGGTTCTCTGACTATCTTCTCTGCAGTCACCTTCACCTCTGTTCTGTCGGTATGAGTACTACCGGTTCTTCTCTCCAACTGGTTGAATGCTTCAATCAGGTTCTCTCTCACTCCCACTCTCTTCACAGATTCTCATTGAGCACTTGGCTGATTTGCTCTTTTTTGCATAAGTCCTTTACTTCACAATCACACCATCTTCTTCTATTCAAAAACAACAACCATTCTCTTTGGCCCCCACACTTATCGCAAGGTTTTCCCTCCAAAAACTAATTCAAAATCTAGGCGGTTAGGGTTTCCTCACCTTCCTCAAGGCAAACCAAATCCAATCCGATCTTACATGATCTGATCTTTTTGACATCTAATTGCATAGCTCCACCATTTTTGCATCTCCTAGATCACGCCTTTCATCTCTGGCAACTTGCTTTTTACTCTCATAGCTGATCCCTTGGTCAATCACAAAAGATCTGTCGTGTTGTTTCCTCCATCGCCTCGATCTTCTAAATTGCTCTTAGCTGACTCGTAGTTGTCTTCTAGACCTCGAGCCTCAAACCCCTGCAATAGCTCTGCAACCTGTCCCGTGATTTGAGTGACATCTCATTAAAGTCGACCAACCCTGCAACAACCTTGTCGATGTATATTTCATCTTTATCCAAATGTGTGTTCACCACGTTGAATTCATGTGACATCCATATAGACTAACTGCCAGCTTGGCACTTTATGTTGGTTCAATGGGATCACTGATCAGCCACTCAATCGGTTCCTTTTTCCTGCCAATTCGTTAATCTCACCGGTGTCACACATTGTACCGATAACCTTTTTATATCTACATTCTGCACCTTACTCATATTATAGGTGAGCATTACATACTGATTGTCACTCTTGATGATATCAGTCATCATCCTTCACTAGACTCCTTCATTGGTCAGATCATTCTCCTCTGACTATATCTGCTCAACCTGCCTTCTCTGTTGGTCTGGTGCATAACCCTGATTTCATGCACTTAAGGCATTCCCTCAGTTTACCAGTGGATCTAGAGTGATCCTTCAAGTTCTTACCTTTACCTATTTACTCTTATCCACCAAACTATAATGCACTTAATGCATATAGGGGATAAGCTCCACTTACTTAGTAGAGGAACACCTTGTCATCCGCTCCTGTGAGTTCCCTGTTTGTGCAACATATCCTCAAATAGGCATATGTGAACTAGTGTTAGCACATACACTGTCATTCATTGCTTCTCATGATGACTGCATCTTCATCCGGTGGGAGTCCTACTGTTCAGCAACCTCATAGCATACCGGTGACCTGTTCAATCTTTTCTTTCGGTGTGGATGTGATTCAAATAACATTATGCCTCTTCATCATAAACAACTACTCAAACACCTCTCTATCTCATCACATAAGTCATGCATTATCTTGTGTGCAGGTGACTTCTGAGGTCATCTTTCTTACATTACCGGTGTTCTGCAACACAAGGTGATATCCAAGATATCACATCTTGTACTCCTCCATTGCAATGTTGCACATACATCTCATCTATCGGTGGTCATCCCATAGTAGTTGACATCAATGACAACACAATGCCAACAAGAGGATGGAGAGGGAGAGGGAGGGAGAGGGAGAGAGAGAGAGAGAGAGAGAGAGAGAGAGAGAGAGAGAGAGAGAGAGAGAGAGAGAGAGAGAGAGAGAGAGAGAGAGAGGGAGAGGGAGAGAGAGAGAGGCAGAGAGAGAGGAAGATAGAGGGAGAGGGAGATAAGATTATGTAAAGTAGAAAATTAAACCCTAGTGATTCCCCACCTAGGAGAGAGAAATGAAATCACTAGGATGATTTTCACTTGGGAGATACTTTACATTCAAAAGAGGGGTTGATTTCACTAGATCCAAAACCTAGAATGAATAGGGATATGAATACTAAGTGAATTGCAAGGGTGCAATGCAATTTACCCTCTTTTGTAAGTGGAAGAGTTGACTTGTTGACTATGCAAAAAAATGAAGACAAAATGGATGAAATAAGTAGTTACTAATTCGGGATCATGTTGTAACTACATATTTGAGGTATTTAGACTGATATAGATTTGTCCTGCAAATTTGGAGAAAAGTCGTCGGGACCATGCGTAAGTTATACACGATCCTCCGAAAAATCCATGAGTTGAAAAGGGTTTTTCCATCTCTGCAAATGAATCCCAAATCTGCAATCACAACCACACATCTACAACTTGCACACAAAAAAGAAGGGAAGAAGGGTTGTGGATAGGGGTTTGCCTTAGTCAAACTTTGGTTGAGGAATCAACCTTGAAATAAAGTAATTGCAAATGTTTAAATGTAAATAATGGAAATGTATACCTTGTAGATCTACAATTTGTTGATGATGGTTGCTTTGCTTTATGAATGTAATCACAAGTGTTGCATGAAATGGCATGTAACATGACAAAACCCTAACACAAACACATGCTTGCAAATGGATGTTGTAATGTTGCTCCAATTGATGAATGAAGAAGACACATGAAGAAGAAGATTTGATGGATGCATGAAGACTTGAACACTTGAATTCTTGATGATGATAATGGAGACCTTTTGCTTGTTTACCCAATTTGTGCTTATGCAAATGAGAGGATTAGACCCCCTTTTATACTTGCCTTGGAGGGTTAATTATCCCTTCACCAAAGGCTGACATAGGGGGGAATTTAATTCCCAAAAGATATTTTAGGTCCAAGGGTCGGATGGACCCATTTTGGGGCCACAAAAAGAGGGAGGATAGGGACACCATGCTCCTATCCTAAGGGTACTAGGGTGCCACACCATGGTCCTGCCCATTTTCAGGGCCTGAAACAGGGTCTAAACAAGTTGTAAAGTGTGGAAGTGAGGCCCAGTTCCATGGTGGAGGCATAGATGGATCTCGATCAAGCATGGGAGATGATATTGCCAAGGTAAGGGGCCTAAAATGCAGTCAAAATTACAAGGGGTGCAATTTTATGATGCTACATTTAGCCCCCACTTTAGCGGGAGTATGGCTTACACCAATACTACCGATAAAGTAGAAGAAAGAGAGATGAAGATGAGAGATGTGGAGCAAGATCACAAGGAGTATAAGACATAACTAATCTTGAGGAACCAAGCCCCCAATCTTAGGATCTTAACTCACTCAAACATATGCAAGTGCACATAAAAAGGCATGCAACAAAAGCTACTATCTTAAGACCTCAAGTCAACTATCCAAAGAGACCTTGATATGAAAAATGTCTCAATCAACTACTATCATTATTGAAACATAAAATACCATCTCATGAACACATATATTCATATAAAAGAGAAAAGCAAACATCATCCATGAACCATCAATAGTAAAACTATGAGTTCATGAGAGGAAGAAGAGAGAGAACATGAATACACACTTTGGTGATCCATGAGAAGAAAGGCGAACAAGATGAACCATGAACATCTCACCCCAAGAACCTGTCTAGGTGATCCACGTAAGGGAGGAGAGTTAGAACACCCTTAGTTCCACTCATCCTCATGCGTGTGTGTGCAAGTGAGGATTGAAGCACCTCATAGGAGTCTAAGCCTGAGTATTCTACAACTTATATAAAATGTATAGTACAGATGTCAAGAAAGGTGTGATATCTCGCTCTAAGAGACTATGCTTTGGTTCCGAGAATAATCACCATGTATAAGAGAAAAGTGGCGATATATTTCTCTAAGAGGCTACCCTCTGGTTCCAAGAATGACCCACTATATAAGAGAAAAGTGGAAACATCTCTCTCTAAGAGGCTGCCCTTTGGTTCTAAGAATGACCCACTGTATAAGAGAAAAGTGGCAACATCTCGCTCTAAGAGGTTGCCCTCTAGTTCTGAGAATGACCCACTGTATAAGAGAAAAGTGATTACATCTCTCTCTAGTTCCGAGAATGATCCACTGTATAAGAGAAAAGTGGCGACATCTCACTCTAAGAGGCTGCCCTTTGGTTCTGAGAATGACCCACTGTATAAGAGATACAATGCACAAGAGAAATATAATACAAAAGGAGCAGTTTGGGTGCCCCCCCTTAAGATTTCAACATAGTTTAATGTTGATATCTTAAGGAAAGTAGAAAAAGGATACCTACCTTCAATACAAAGAAGATATCCATTATGCAACAATGTCATAGATCCAAGCAAGAGAGGGAATACTCTTCAAGCAAGGATAACATAGCTGAAAAGAGATATCTTGCTGTAAGTGTAAAGGAGATCCTTGGATGAGAAGATATATTTGTTCAAAAGACATCTACCCCCCAAGAGGAGTTGTCAGACAAATATAACATCTTCTAGAATAATGCAAAGAAGAGAGCAAGAATTCAATCCTTCCTCCCATTGCTAAGTGAAAGGGATTCTTGATGAAGGATGACTCACTTTTATTCCAATGGAGATGGGTGATTTTATTATAGATGCACATTACCAAGTGTGAAAGAGATTTTAGTCAAGGACTTACACCTCTTGTATAAGAGAGAACCCTTGGGAAAACAACAACAACTTCATACAAGGAATGACATAAAGTAATAAAACTCACACCATCCACAAAATTGGAAAGAGTGGATCCTTAGAGAAAGAGAGAGGGAAAGAGAGATCATTGCCCCCCCAAGTGTGGGACAATGAGAAGAATTACACAACTTCTAGAGAGAGAGATTACTCATAAGAGACGTACCGTTTCAAGCAAGGAATACATCCTAACCAAGGAACAAACATGCTCTTGCATGAAGGATAACTCCATTCAAGGAAGGACATCAAGTTATGAATAACACAATAGAAGAGGTAATTTGCAAAGAGAGAGAAAAAAGAAGAAGAAGGTTCACAAAAGTTCTCTAAGTCATAATAGACGTACCATTTCAAGCAAGGAAAAGATCCCACTCATGGAAAAAACATGCGCTCGCATGAAGGAGAACTCCATGAAAGAAAGGACATCAAGTTTATGAATAATTTACTCCATAAAGAAAAAAGTGAAACCTTAGAAAGAGGAAAAGGAATATTCTTGCCCCCCCAAGCATAGAGGCAAGAAGAAATAGACTATTACGTTGCTCACTAAGTATGATTGCACCTAAAATTGTACCACCATGAATGACAAGGAGCCCCCAATAGGTAGGCTAACTATGTCACATAGTGAGGAGCAACATAATAGGAACTTGAATGTTATTTGAAATGATCATGATGAATATGCCATTCATTGTCAGATGTTATTTTTAACATAGCATACCAGAATAAATTTTAATGTTGTATTTGTGTTTTCAAAGATTGACACTCATTAGTAGAATGTCCATGGGTTTGATGATATTTACAAAAAGAATAATTTTGAGAATGTTGTTTATGCTTTCTTCTTCGTTTAGGACAAAGAGGAGATATTAAGTTGGAATTTATAAGATTGGTCAACACATTTTCTTGTTGTAACTCAAAATTTGAATGAGAAGGTATGGATTTACAAGACAATGGAGAAGAAGATGTTGACAAAGGAAAGTGTGATTTCTCATGACTTTGTCGCTCAAATTCAAGCTTTTGTCCATTGCATCCATGTGTATGTTCAAAAGAGGGTTCACTCTTAGGGGGAATTGGATTGAAGTTTAAAGAGGCCCATTCAATTTCAAGATTTGTGTTAGAGAAAAAATTGGAATATAAAATTCAAGCATCTTAGACTTTCTAGAAAAGGTAGGAGTGAAATCTAAGGACACCCAATCATCCTCTAAGAGTTCTTCTTTAGGAACTTCTTTGGTAGCAAATGGTGTATTTGAGTGAATTAAAGAGAGTATTGTAGGAACTAAAAAAACATATGATGCTTCACTTATGTTCTCATCAACTACCTCATTAGTATATGTATAAGGCACAACATGATAATCAAGAATAATTTCTGGTTTCCTAGGAACATGAATGGAATTGATTTGATTTTTGTTAGGCTCTTGATTTTGGGAGAGAGAGAATTATGATGAGAAATAATATCATCCTCTTGTTCTAAGGTATCTTTATGTTCAATACACTCATTAGGAAAAGGACTATCATATGTAATTAATGTTCCATCTTTGGGGGGAAGGTTATTGGAAGGAACAAAAGGTGAAGTGTTATTAAAATGATCCTCTTTCACCAAGGTACCCTCATGAGGGAGGATCATGTGAAGAGAATAATCTACACCGTCATCTAATGGCTCATCCCAAATAGGGATATCATTAGGAAGAGTGTTAAAAGTACCTTCTTGCATCAATATGCCCTCTTTTAGGGGAGACTTTTTGGGAGGGAGATCATTTAAGGGCTCAAAAAGGGGATTTTCATATATCTTAAATCCTTTCAACTTAATAGCTTCATCTTGTAGAAAGAAATTTGACATTTTTCCAAATTGCAAGGAAAGAAGTGAATGCAATGAACTAAATTTGAAAAAAACAAATTGAAAAAATATGCAATCCACAATGTAATTCAAATGAGAGCTAGGAGGGAAAATTTGAATTTTGAATTTTGGAATCTAATCCAAAATGAACCAATTGATTTAAGGAAGGAATAGTGCAATTTTTCAGGAATGATGATAATTATCCAAAAGAGATTGAAAATTAAAATTAGGGCCTACTGAAAAACCTCTTAATTTTAAAAAATTGAAAGTTGTTGAATTGAAATTTTATAATTTAAAATTAGGTCTGTTCTTAATTAACCACTTAATTTTAAACTATATCTTGAAAATTGAAATGTTGAAAGTGGAGATTGTTTTTGATTTTAGAGGGTTCAAAATTCGACAAAATCAACCAATTTTTTGGAATTGAGCAGTAAAACACAGTCATAACAGTCCCTTGAAATTTCGGGAAAAAAGCCAGGGACCGTGCATAAGTTATGCATTGTCCTCCCAACTTTTTTTGAAATTTTTAGGGATGATAGATACGATGATTTTATCACTATTCCAAAAATTTGAGTGATTTTATGATCTCTAGATAGGTGAAATTAAGCTCAGAATGTTGAAATAGGACCAAATTAAGGTTTTGTGAAAAATGATGAATTGAAGGAAAATTTTGAAAAATATCAGAGCTAATGGATAGGGCCAACTTCAAAAATGTTTAGAGGACTAAAAATTAATGAATTTGATTGAAATCTGTACAAAATGCAATTTAATTTAAAAATTAGGGTTTTAGATCCTAACCAATTGATTTTGAAAATTTGACTTTTCGCAAAAGGAGGGAATTGAAATTTGAATAATTTTAGTAAGACAGGGCTGAAAACAATGATAAATCTGAAAATTGAATAAAGATCCAAATTTTGCACAAATTCAATTTCAAATCTAGATTTTTTGTAAACTGCAAGAAAATCAAACATGCAAATTTGAATTTGTTTTCGACCTTAGGAGGTTTAAAAATTGACAAAATCAGCCAAATCTCTGGATTTAAGCAGTAAAATACAGTCAATTCTGACTCTCAAAATTTTGAGAAAAAAGACAAGGACTGTGCGTAAGTTATGCATGCTCTGACCAACTGTTTTTGAAATTTTCAGGGATGATAAAAATTATGATTTTATTACATAATTCAAAAAACCATCTGATTTGGAGATGTTGAGATAGGTCAAATTAGTAGTCAAAGGTCGAAATAGGAGATTCTTAAAAATTAGGGTTTTGTAGTTTAACCACTTGATTTTTAGAATGAAAAGACAGATTTGAATTACAATTTTGAAATAGAAATTAGATTTGAAACAAACAACTAAATGCTATACTTCACAAGCTTAATTTTCCTCAAAATGAAAATTAGGGTTTTTATGCAATTAACCTCTAAATTTTGCAAAAAGATCAAACTTGGAAATGAAATTTTAAAGTTTAAATTGCAATGATTGAGATCTAAAAAATAAGAAATCAGAACGAAGATGTAGGACGTCGGGTTCACCAAAATGTAAAGTGGAAAATTGAACCCTAGTGATTCCCCACCTAGGAGAGAGAAAGGAAATCACTACGATGATTTTCAATTGGGAGATACTTTACATTCAAAAGGGGTTGAATTGACTAGATCCAAACCCTAGAGTGAATAAGGATTTGAATACTAAGTGAATTGCAAGTGTGCAATGCAATTTACCCTCTTTTGTAAGTGAAAGAGTTGACTTGTTGACTATGTAGAAAATGAAGACAAAATGGGTGAAATAGGAGCTATTGATTTATGATCGCGCTGTAACTGCGAATATGAGGTATTTAGATTGATAAGGATCTGCCCTGCAAATTTGGAGAAAATTCGTCAGGACCATGCGTAAGTTATGCACGGTCCTCCGAAAAATCCACGAGTCGAAAAGGGTTTTTTCGTCTCTGTAAATGAATCCTAAATTTGCAATTATAGCCGCGCACCTGCAACCTACACACAAAAAAGAAGGGAAGAAGGGTTGTGGATAAGGGTTTGCCTTAGTCAAACCCCATTTGAGGAATCAACCTTGAAATAAAGTAATTGCAAATGCCTAAATGTAAATAATGAAAATGTATACCTTGTAGATCTGCAATTTGTTGATGATGGTTGCTTTTCTTCTTGAATGTAATCAAAAGTGTTGCATGAAATGGTATGTAACATGACAAAACCCTAAGACACACACATGATTGCAAATGGATGTTGTAATGTTGCTCCAATGGACGAATGAAGAAGACACATGAAGAAGAAGACTTGATGAATGCTTGAAGAATTGAACACTTGAACACTTGATGACAATAATGGAGACCTTCCGCTTGTTTACCCAATTTTCACTTATGTAAATGATAGGATTAGATCCCCTTTTATACTTGCCTTGGAGGGTTAATTATCCCTTCACCAAAGGCCGACATAGGGGGGAATTTAATTCTCGAAAGATAATTTAGGTCCAAGGTTTAGATGGACCCATTTTGGGGCTGCACAAAGAGGGAGGACAAGGGTGCCACACCCCTATCCTAAGGGGACAGGGGTGCCACACCCCTATCCTAAGGGGATTGGGGCGCTGCACCATGGTCCTGCCCATTTTTGGGTCTTGAAAAAGGGTCTAAACAAGTTGTAAAGTATGGAAATGAGGCCCAGTTCCATGGTGGAGGCATAGATGGATCCCAATCAAGCATGGAAGATGATATCGCCAAGGTAAGGGGCCTAAAATGTGGTCAAAATTGTAAGGGGTGCAATTTTATGATGCTACAGATTATTATGTTCCAAGTGGTATATAACAAGATGGGTAGACATAATATAGTGATGAAAGAGGTGGGAGGAGAAAGTATTGTGTTTCAGGTTGCGGGTTTAATGTAGTATAGAAGAGTAGAAGTGATAGTGGAGGAGGTAGGAAGAGAAAGCTTCAAAGTGTTTATGAATTCTCTCTACACAAGAAAAGTGGATGGTAATGAAATTTTTGCCAATTATAAACAACTTGCGAGGATTGCAACCAATTTTCAGATAAAGAAGTTGTTTACCAAGTTGAATTTGTGTATGGAAGGGGTATGGAGGAAGGGAGAGAGGGGGAGCATGCTGGTTTGTTATTTTCGTAAGCAATATTGCTACTGCTTTTTATATTGTAATGATGGTTCATCTTGCCACCTTAGGACACCATATGACCCTTTAGAACATCATATGCTCCTAAAAGGTCATGTGGTGTGCTAAGGGGTCACATGATGTCATTAGGTTTTATGTGGGGTCCTAAAGGAGAGAGAGAGAGAGAGAGAGAGAGAGAGAGAGAGAGAGAGGAGAGGAGAGAGAGAGAGAGAGAGAGAGAGAGAGAGAGAGAGAGAGAGAGAGAGAGAGAGAGAGAGAGAGAGAAAGAGAGAGAGCTCAAATTAAGGAAATTCCATTGTCTTTTGTTTTATAATATATTGGTAGGTGAACAGGTCAAATATTTTTTGGGCCATGTTTGAAGGGGATCTGATGGTTCAAAAGAAAGGAGTGATTGTGATAAAGGAGGTAGGAGATAATATTATTATGTTCCAAGTGCTATATAATGAGATAGGTAAACATAATATAGTGATGAAAGAGGTGGGAGGAGAAAGTATTGTGTTTCAGGTTACAGGTTTCATGGAGAAGGGAAGAGTATAAGTGATAGTGGAGGAGGTAGGAGGAGAAAGCTTGAAAGTGTTTCTGAATTTTCTCTACACAAGAAAAGTGGGTGATAAGAGAGAGAGGGATGAGGTGAGAGAGGGGTATCATGTTGGTTTGTTGTTCTTGTAAATAGTATTGGTACTATTTTTTATACTGTAATAATGGTTCATCTTGCCACCTTATGACACCGTAATGCCATCTCGCCATCTTGACCCCTTAGGACATCATATGCTCCTAAAGGGTCATGTGGTGTTATGTGGGGTCCTGAGAGAGAGAGAGAGAGAGAGAGAGAGAGAGAGAGAGAGAGAGAGAGAGAGGAGAGAGAGAGAGAGAGAGAGAGAGAGAGAGAGAGAGATGGGGGAGGAAGAGAGTGAGGGGAGGGAGGGAGGGAGAGGAATAAAAAAGGGAGGGAGGGAGATGGGGGAGAGGAAGGGATGTCACATGATGTTGTTAAGGGTCATGTGGGATCCTAATTAAGCCACACATGTGTTACAACACCATATGACCTCTTAAGACACCACATGACCCCTTAAGATATCATACATGGCCTGAAGGGGTCATATGGCATCATTGGGGGTCATGTAGGGTCATAATGGGTCATCAGATGTGTTAGAACATCATATGACCCCGTAGGACATCATATGGTCTTAAGGGGTCATATGTGTGCTAAGGGACCTTACATGATGTCATTAGGTGTTATGTGGGGCCGAGAGAGAGAGAGGGGGAGTAGGAATACAATGTACAATAAGATATCAAAAGACAATATATATCAATATACATGTACATGTACATAAAAATATACATATAATACACATAAAATATCAAAAGATAATACACACATACATATTATATATATATTATAAATGTATATATTATAAACATACATATATGGATACATACGTCATACACATATTATATACATATAAATACATATGTGTGTATATATATACACATATTATATATACATATATACATATAATATCTACATATATACATATTATAAATATACATATATGTATGCACACACACATTTTAAACATACACATTAATTTCTTTATGCTATAGTATTAGAGGAATAACTGTATACATGGTATTTTCTCCTTAGAACCGTGTACGCGCTGCTTATTAAAAAAAACCCGCTCTTGTCTGTTTAGGCTTGTGAATAGGTTTGGATAACAAAGCCGCGGTTTGGAAGTTTGATTTCCCTCCATTTCCCTCCTTTTTGACGTGTTTTGTTTTATGAACTTGGTTTCTCAGCTTTGTCATCATCAGGTATACACTTCATCAAGTGGGTATTTATAGAATTGTCACCATATTTTCACCCATCTTCTAAGCTTTCTAACCATATTTAAATAAATTTTTTTTAACAACAATAACATATTATTATTGAATTTCTTTTACCAGTGTCTCCATAGTTCTTAGAGACATACGTGTACCATTTTTTTAATAACTTTTTATCTACCTATCCAAATTTAAAAAACTTTATATATTATTGTAGTGCACTTGATTCTTTACAATTTAATTTTTTTTGTTTTTGCATTTTCGATTGTTTTGGTGCAAGTTATGCTTCACGCATGAACAGGTACCTAATTTTTAGGATGTTCTCGATTGGAAAAATCATTAAAAAAAATACTTCACAAAAAAATACAAAAAAATACATGACGTATAGTGCTCACTCTTACCTATCTTTCTGCAAAAGGATTTGTCAAAATACTAAATCTAACTATGTCTTTTTTAATGTGCACATCAGGCACTATGTTATGTTTTTCAGAAAAAATTAGGGTCTATTTTTTGTGTGTGAAGGATTTGACCCCCTTAATCTTATCTAATTTTGAAAAAAAATAGTATTTTGGATACTAGATTCAAAGTACTACAATCTTTGTTCTTTGAGTATCTTCATTTCTTGATTGGATGACTCTCAACTTTTTCCTCCAAGTTCAGGTTTACTTGATTTGATAAAAAAAGTGTCCACTTATACCTCCCTTTTTGCACACCATCTTGGTGCACTTACCCTGTATACAGACACACACACATACACACACATATATGTATATATACATATACATATACATATGTGTATGTATATTGTTACATGGCGGGCTTTATTTGAAACAATTATAAATGCTGAAGAAGTCGATACATATGAAACTCGACTTGCGTTTCATACTGCATTCAATGAAACTTAGAGTTATCTAATGCTAGAGGAAGTCGATTTGGGAAGAATCAACACAACATGATTTAAGCATTTATTTGGTAAATGAAAGCAAAGTTAAGAGGGACTATAAACCAAACTGACAGTCAAGGAAAAATGTGGCAAGAGTTAAGGTCTTTGTAAACCGATTTTTAACAAACAACTTCTCATTGCTGGCGTAAAACTTCACTTACCTAGCAATACGAATTCCTCAACTTGCTGATAAACATGATTAAAGCTTTAGTTATAGTTATTAACATGGAGTTTAAAAGCCAAAAATTTAGGAATGTAACCGATGAAATTCAGCATAATAAGAAGTTCGATTTCAATTTGAAAGGACACACTCAATAGAAAAGAAAGAAAGAAACTCTGAAAAATTGACTGAGAAAAAGAAGATCAAAAAGAGGAGAAAGAGATCAATATCATTCTTCACATCATTTCCATACCAAAGAATCTATTTTATGAGGTAGGCCATAGATCCAGTTTGTTTTAAGCATGAATGGTAGAGAAAAATTATTTTCTTTGAAATGAAATCTTTGTCTGATTTACATTCTTGAAATATAAGTGTTTTTCTCAATCAATTTAGAATTCAAAATTGGTAGAATTGCATATCTATTTGATGAAGAATTCATTTGTGTTTGGATGAAGAACAAATCAACACAGTAGAGTGTTACATTTTTTTATATATGTACAAATATATACCCATATATTTGCACATATGTATATAAATATTTACATATACATTTGAACAAAATCATGAAACCAAATTACTTCTCGTAGCTGAACGAATTACACATATATAAGATGAAGGATAAAACTTGGAGTTTTTACATGTTTAACATATACTTATAATACTTGAGGAAATATAGATTTTAAAAGAACGTGTGCTCATATCTTTATTTTGTATTATGCTTATATGCAAATATGTGCATACATGTGTTACACCTTAGTTTTAAACTTACTTCATCATACTGAAAATGAAAGATTATTTACGCCAAAATTGCATTTAGATTATGTTGAATAGAAATAAAATAGGCATGTTGCATGAATTATTATGTTAGACATGTTTGCATGGGGAAAGTATATCTTCCATTCTGAATATGGAGGTTAGAGAGAATAGTTTGCTTTTTCAAAACTATGTTTTATTGCTATGCATTGCATTATACTTGGCCGAGTAACTTATTGACCATTGGAATAGATGGATTTATTTATGACTCTCTACCATATCCTTGTATTGATCTTGCTTGTTTCTTAAATGAAATAGAATAAATTAAAATGCATGTATCATACTAGGCACACACTATATTCCATTTTGTATATCGAATTCTTCTTGCTAACCAATTCATGCAGGGTCAAGTATTCTTGAATGACTAGGAATTCCAGGAAAGTGTATGCTTCAAGGTTGGGTGGAAAAAGCACCCGAATCTTGTTCTCGTCTTTATTTGAAGGATTGAATTTAAGATATCTAAAGGATTGGAGAACAAAGGACGCATCTCATCTATTATTGTGTTATTTATCTTATATTTGTATATTTAAGCTTAATGCAATCAAAGCCTAAGTCTTGTATAGAATTTATGAATGATGTATAATATGATTAAAATACTATCAAAGAGTACTCTATGTTGTAATAATACTATTTAATATCTCTTTAATGGATACAAACTTGATATTTCTATAATTGAACTTGCATATGAAGTGATACTATGTGACTATGGAATGATTAGTGAGAGAAACAAATGAATTTATTAAATGAATTATAAATTTGTTTGAAGAATAAAGAGTATTCATTCTTTTATATAAGTTAGAGAGCTTTTGTCTTTAAATCGCTACTCCCTAAGATTGATAACACTTACAAAAGGAGGATACAACCTCAAAATAACATAAATAGATGATAAACTTCCACTGCAACAATACTATCTAATAACATCAGTTGCTTTCAACTCACTACCTCCAACACACTTGTTGGCTCACTCAAATGTAGTTGCCTTCACCTCACTACCTCTGGTATGCATTAAGCACTTCTTTTCCACTTCAATTACTCACCCACACTTGATAATGAAGTGATATTTCATTTATATCCTCCGCAAGCATCAACAAACTCTCTCCAAGTCGGCCAAGATGAAACATGTAGGCATGAAATGTGCATCACCCAACGGGGTCATTGCCAAACACGTTTGCAGTGAAAGGGAAATAATTGTGGATCAAGGAAAGAGATAAGTAAAACCAAAAATAGTTTGGCACACATCTCTACAAAGATGCAACCATAACACATTGGTATAAATATTCTAGGCTGACCCATAAAACACTTAACCTTTTATCAAAATACTCTAGTCAACAAACAATATTAAAAAGAGCAAGAACCACTATGTAGAGCACACATAAGCATCATATGAATTTCAATATCATTCCTATACCCTCCTTCCAGACTATCACATTCAATTGAGATAGTGTAAACAAACAAATACTAAAACCCATCATCGCTTGCAAACTAGGAAATAAAATTTTGAGATATAACAATCAGATTGATACTTGCATTGCATTTAAATACTTGAAACTTGTGATGACATAGTATACAGTCAATGTAAACAAGTCCCCTAGACTGCAAGAACAAATATTGAAATGTAGAGAAGTATGGAGCAACCTTTGATCCATCTTGTTCGAGAAATAGTACTAGTTTTACTTTGCAAACTCCTTAAACTTCTCCCTTAACTTTTGGACCTTTGGAAAGATACATTCATACTTCACATCTTCCTTTATCTTATTTCCAAACCACAAAGCCATATCTTTAAATGTAGATAAATAAGTTACACAATTCAATACCCATGTGACACCTTTCTTGGTTTGGCCATAATTAGACATCTTTAAACTCTTGGTAATCATAAAATCCAGAAGATAAGGTGGAAAGAGAGAACAAATGGTACAAATTATTAAACATCCTTTCTAGTCTTTCATCATGTTGCCCACAACCCTTTTGACATCCAACCATGAACTACATTTTGACATCCAACCATGGACTATATTTTGACATCTAACCATGATCTTTAGAATAACACATGTGACATCCAACTATGAGCTTCAAAACTATTGGAAGTTTTGGAAGATTGTTGGAAGAAGGATGCAAATATGTGCTTGGTAGGTATTTGAGAGATGTGTTGTCATTGATGTCAACATATTTCTCTATTTAATATAGTGATGTAGTGACGTGAAATGAGTTAGTTTGTTCAGTATGGTGAAGATCAGAGTTTGTAGATTATAGGGTTTGTAGATGGTTGTCTATAGTTGATTCAGTTCAAGTCTTAGTGGTCCACATGAAGATTTGATTGAGTTATGGGTATATGTTCAATTGTTTAGTGGTGTCAGTATGACAAAATTTTGATCTGCATTGCTTCACATTGTAATATCTTATTATGTGGATTTGGTAGTATTTTTGGAAGGTTGGTGTGTATCCTCAATTCAAGTGGTTCGTGGTTTGGAGGTTCACAAGTGATTTTTCAAGGTTGATAGTTATTGTAGTCAATGTTTCTGAGGTCTGGTATGAAGATGCTGGTGATTCTAGTAATTTGTGTTGGTGTAGATGTTTCTATGGTAATTCATGATGCTTGTGGATGTTTCTAGATCATGTGCCTTTTGTGTTGGTGGTCCGCATTGATCCTTGAGCTCATAATTGATGATTTTCTTTGGTGTATTGGTGTTCTTCATGTTTTTGGATGACCAGATGCTTGTAGCGTGTTGCAGATGTTAGAGGCATAATTCTTGGAGGTGTTTCATGTTTGAGGTGATGATTTAGGTCCATGCTATGTCTTAGCCAACATTGCTTTGGTTCGCATGTGATAATTTGTATCTAATCAACAACTATACTTGTAATTATTTTATGTGTGTAGGGCCGACCTTGTTGATCTTTCCAAGGTTGATGTCATGTATAAATAAATGTAATAATCTTGTGTAAGGCATGAAGTGTGGATGAGTGTGAGTATGTGAGCAAATAATGTATTGATCTTTCAGAAGTAGATAAGAAGTGTGAAGAAAAAATGAAAGTTGTTATGTGCTTAACTGGAACTGTAACAAGGCATTAAGGATGCTATTTCTTAGTTCATGATTTCTGGAAGTAACCTATGATTGTTTGTAAGGTAGTGAGCCTTCCCTGGGTTGTAGCCCTTTTTATTTTGAGTAGTGAGCTCTAGGCAGCATGCCTAAATGCATGTGCATTCCCTTTGTAATACTTCTAACATAGTATACCTATTTTGTGGGTTCATCCCCACCGTGGTTTTTCCCCTAACAGGTTTTCCACATAAAAAATATTGGTGTTATGCATGTTTATGATGTGTTGTTGATTTATGCTTTCATGTTTAATTATTAGATGTGAGAACAAGTTCAAGTTGTGTAAGTTTTTTGTGACAAGTGATTCACCCCCTCTCAGTTGTTTGTCCTATTTCCATAAAAAAAATACATTTTGACATCTAACCATGGATTATAGTTTGACATCCAAATGTGAACATCAAAAGCTAACATTGTAACTCTTTAGCTCAACATACAAACATAGATTGACATCAATAACAACACACTATCACTATAACTACAAAAATCTCCCCCTTTGTCATTGATGACAACACTTACCAGATGTACCAATATCTTCCCCCTTTGATATCAAGGGAAAAAGAAAAATGATATTTTAAAAGGATAAGAATACTCACCTTGTCAACATCAATTTAAAAATACCAATTGTTTAATATACTCACTAACTAATCCCCTGAGAGGTAGCCCTCATTAGTCCAGGAAAAAGATATATCTTGAATTTCTCCCCTTTGACAGATGCACCATCTAGATGCATCTAGCTAAAAGGAGGGGCAACAACCCCCAAATTTAGTCTAAGGTACTCAAATGTATCTTTTGAAAGTGATTTTGTAAAAATGTCTGTAACCTAAACTTTCATGGGTACATATTCCAATTTTATCTCTTGACCTGTAAATTTCTCTCTTAGAAAGTGATTCTAGATAGATATGTGTTTGGTTCTAAAGTGAATTATTGGTTTCTTTGACATATTGATGGTACTTGTATTGTCACACTTAATAGGAATGGACTCATCATTTATTAGCATGACATATTTCAAGGTTTGCTTCATCCATAGCACTTGAGTGCAACAAGATGTTGCTACTATATATTCTACTTATGTTGTTGATAGGGAAACTAAATCCCGCTTCTTATTGAACAATGCAACTAATCTATTTCCCAAGAAGGCTCCACCTGTAGACACTTAAAAATAATTATTTTAATTATATTTAATTCCTGACATAATTAATTTATTAATTATGCCAATTTTAATTCTCCTCAATATTAATTAATTATAATTAATATTGTCACTATAGTCTGGGATTGATTTATTTTAATAAATCAACTCCCTTTTATTCTTCTAAAAATCTTTAATATTAAATCTTCTCAAAATCCTCCTCTTAACTAATTAATTTCAACCTAAGTGATTCCTACAAATCATCTTTTCCTAAGCCATCATTAACCTAATAAATTCTTCTAGAAACTCCCTAAGCTCACTTAGTATTATTCTTCTAATTTTTAATTCCCTCCACTCATTCTATCTGCTAGTCAAATCCTCCAACAAATCTTATCTATCCTAATCCCACCTAACCTTTCCTCTAATCCCCCTCCTAATGAGTTGCTAGTGGCTAATCATCATGATTAGCCACAAAGTCAACTCCTTGTCCCTTCCATCCAACCACTCTCCTTAAATGACCTTTTCCTAGGTGAATGTGAGATTTTCACATTCCTCTAGGCATCTCATCTTCCAAGGAATTTTTAATTCCTTCTTATTCCTCCAATCCCCATGATCATCCCTTTTTGAAGAATTTTAAATTCTTCCTCTCCATTCCTCAAGAAATGTCCCATCCCTTGCTCTTCTCAAGGCACATTGGGAAGTCTTCCCAATGTACCTTGAGGAGTGTGGAGACAAGAAATGCCTTTAAGGCATATCTCTTGGTCTCCACACCTCCTCTTGGGCCTTGTGTGGGTTCACAAGGAATCCTAACCCTCCATCTTGGGTTAATCCTATCCCTTCATTTCTTCTCCTCCCTTCCTATAAATTGAGGACTCCATCCCCTCACTTATGATCTCCAATTTTAGCAAGTTCATGCTATTAGTTTGAGCCTAAAATATCACATTTGCATCCTTACCATGTCAAAATTATCCTTCATCCATACTTAGTCATATCATCCATCTCATCCCTCAAATCCATTTTATCCATTTGTGCACAATGTTGGAGATCCAACCACATCAAGCAATCTAGGATAAAATTGACATCACGTTGGAGGAATTTGGGCGCACTTCAACTCCATCCAAGCTCCATCCAAAGGAGAAGGTAAAAGGTTGTGAGGTATAAGCATTTCTCTTCATGTTTTGTTATGTGATTTGATTAATGCATTTGGTTTCATATATTTTTATGTTTTGATTTGCATACTAACAATCTAATCCACCTCACACTCTTTTCCCCTCTTCATTCTGGCATGCCCGGTGGGACCCACGTCCCTAAAAACTAATGTTTTTGGAGTATTTGTGAATTGTAAGACGCAGGTTTTGGAATAGTGCGAGAGACTGCAAATCAATGCGAGTGATTCGGGTTCAGCGTCACAGACAAACTCCTTCGGCGCTTGCGCATGCGCATCAGCGTGACCATTTATAACATTTAATTTTTTTTACTCTCTATTTGCTTGTTTGGCGCATGCGCAAGTGCATTAGCGTGAGTGGACGCATTTTGACATGAGCGAATACTAACCAACGCGACCATTTTTCCAAACTCCTGCCCTTGGTAAAAATTTCATTTTTAAATTTGAATTTCAAAATTGAACCCGCTAATCTATTATGTCTTTGGTTTCAAGATTTTAGTGCGGGCATAGGCATTTCAGTGTGACTGATCCAGATCAGCGCGATAGAGAGGTATAAAATCCCAGTTCGGTCTGCGTTAGGTTATCATTTTTTTTGTTGTTTTTATTAGCTGCAACGCATACGGAGGTTTTTTGGCGCCTACGCAGGCGCTTCAACGTGACTGATTGCACTTCAGTGCATGCACTGTATGTGCAAGCCAGTGAGTACTAATTTCTTTTTTTTAGTGTTGCAGCTTCTCTCGATCATCCACGACCTAAAAAACAGAAAAAAAAAACAACTAATCTAAACTATTTTGTAGGTTGCCTAGGAGTTCCAACCAAATATCATGTCTTCCTTTTTTTTTTTTCTAAGTAGGGACCTAAATTTAATTAAAGGGTAAATGAACTATTGTCTTGTGTGTTTTGTGAAAAGCGTAAAGGTAGGAGAGTATGCTCTTGTCTAGCTAGACGATCATAAATCCAGACCCTCCAAGTTTTTCACGTTTGTTGCATGCTTACCCTTAGCGAGCCTGCCCTCCCAACTTGCTCTTTGAGAAGGTAAGAGGGGAACAACCCAAGTGAGTACACTCAGACCTAGGGTTCCCAACTCACTATAATAAATAGGTCATTGATGATGAAAGTTCAATGGTTGGGGCTATATGAGAGTTCACTCTCACATTGGGTGCTTAGTAGGATCCTAGAGATCTCAATCACGCTTGTGTGACTACTAAGTTCTTGGTGCTTCATTGGGCTATAGGCCTCAACTGCGCTTGTGCAACTACAAAGGGTAGATCCTAACGGGAAGCCATACTAAACACCTTGTGCATAGTGGCTAAAAACCTTCGAGTCATTGGTGCAGGAGGTTGGACCTCCGAAGCCACCCATATTTTTACGGCCCTTAGTAGAGACACAAAGTTCTCCATGAGGAGTTTTCATGGGAATTGATGCTTGGCTGCCTCGGAGAAGTGAGTGCTGTGGATGGGAGCCAGTGGGGTCAAGCATCTAAGTGTCCGCTCTAGGTAAGTGTAGTTGGGAAACCAATTGGGATCGAATGACTATCGTCCTTGCCAGCCTTAAGAATGTTGTACATGAGCATGAGTGTCTTTGAGTTAAAATTCATTTAATCATTGTGTTTGCTTTGCTTGACACTTAGTTGCCAAGAGTAGATTAAAAGCACATCACTATCCTCAAACACTTTGCAAAAACACTTGCCTAAAAGCAAACAATCATCCAAGTCATTATCCACACAAAGTAAAAATTGCGTCAAAACTCCCTCCATTTCATGTTTCATAAACCTAATTTGTATAAGTATCCCAAGAAGTCATTCCACCGACCTATCAAGAAAAATAAGCTCACACAAGCACAACTCATTAGGCGTCGGCAATTTTGGTATACAAACCACAAACTCTTGCTTAAACATAGGACATTCTTGCATCATTACCACGATTATGTCCATGGTCATAGCAATGAGTTTGATGCAAGTGATGAACTAAGAGTCCATGCCCTCCATCAAGGTTCAGGTTTGTCTTTTAACACCAACTATCATCAAAATCGGGGTGGTCGTGTCCTTTCATACAACTTGCCATCCGAACCAATCATCTATTGAGTCATGTTCATGCCAAAGATAACCTTGTCACCAAATTTCTTCTAATCATCACTATCATCCCTCCTCAATCAATCATCCTCAATTTCCTAAGGACTTAGCACATCAAATCAATCTCCCTCCATTATCAAGTCAATTTTCAAAATCCAAATCCAATCATCCTTTAATCCAATTTAACCTCACATTAAGGTTGCATGCCTTGAGAAGTTCCATTTAGACCTCATCATTAATCACTTGGCTTTTGTGCTTGAAGAAGAATCCTCTCCAAGTACCTTTTGCCTCATCCTTTGAGTCGATCAAGACTCTTAACTTACGCCTTTTCTTTGCTTAGGGTCATTAGTCAACCCTTGGTGGAAAAGAGGCTCCTTAATCATGATTCAAAGGTCTAAATTCTACCCAACTTGGTCATTACCTTGCTTGCGGTTTCATCTACCACCTAAGATCCTCTTCCAAGGACTAAGGTGTCAATCCTAATCAAATTTGGGTTCTAATCCAAGGACCCTACCAATCAGCAAAATCCCTTGTCATCAAAGACAAAATCCAAAGAATCCAAAAGTCTTGCTAAGTCCTCTCATCAAAAAATTTCTTCCTCCAAGCTTTTCTAAGGTTATTCTTGTATGGTCAGAACTGAATGTCAAAAGAAAAAGATGGCTGAACAACAATATGGTATGTCAGACATTAGTGTCCTATATGAAGATCCTATGCAGGATCCTACACAAAGTGTGTAACCTAGCAATCAAGATCAAACCCCAAATCCTAATATGGTTAACCAAGATGAACTCTCTCTGGAAGCGTAAACTTTCCTAGCAGATTCTTATAACCAAGAGATGATTAAAAAATTTATCCAACACAATCCTACTGCACTTCTAGAAACCCTCCTTGAAAATGGAGCTCAACTTCCACTTGATTTTGATAAATACACTCTTGGCTAACAACCATAAGGAGACCTCGCTCCCATGCAGAATGCTGCACCTGTTAATCAAACTCAATCAATTACAACACCGCCAATCATCCAAACTCAATCAATGCCACCCGTGACACCTCCCCCCATGGTCTCCGTCCCACCTTCTTCCTCCTTACCATCTATACCACTATCAAATCCGATCTCATCTATTCTCCAGCATGCCTCTATACCATCTTCTTCTACTCAACCATATATTTCTATTCCACAAACTTCACTTCCTGTCAACAATGTCGCTAACCTCATTCGGGCCGCACTTAATCCAATCACAACAGTTTATGGGCCGCAACCAAGCATTATTCAAGCCCCTGCAACATCGGTCATCACATCTCACATTCCAGCTTCCTCATCATATCAATACATTAGTGGTGGTACACCTTCCATGACTCATCCAATTCTAGGGGCGAACACAATCCATCATTTCCAAAATCCACAACAAGACCTCATTAAAGAAATTTAGGACATGAAAAACATCATCAAAGACATGAAAGAAGGGGCTAATAAGAGGAAATCGTACTCGTTTGAGGAATTTTGTTCTTGTCCTTATGATCCATCTATATCAGTTGTACCGTAGCCCCCAAGGTTTGAGATACCTAAATTCACCAAGTATGAAGGCAAAGGGGACCCCCGCGACCATGTACAGGAATTTCGCATCCTATGCCAAGAGGTCTCCTATAGTGAACTATACCTTCGAAATCTCTTCCCTAAGAGTCTCACAGGAGATGCCCTGGCATGGTTCTCATCCTTACCATGAGGTTCAATTATCTCCTTTCCAGACTTGGCAGAAAAGTTTGCGGCTCACTATGCCTACACCATGGCTAATGATGTTTCCATGATGGACCTGTGTAACACAAAGCAAAGACCCGAAGATACTTTTGCCAACTTCTTGCAAAGATGATGACATCTCATCTAGAAATTCCAATGGGACATGCCAGAACAACACCAAATTGAATTATTCCAAAAGAACCTGGTGCCCAAACTTTCAAGACCTCTGACATCTCAATGTATTAAATCTTTCCAAAAATTGACTGATAAGGGCCTAGCCCTTGAACGTGTCTTGTTAGAGGAAGGAACCTTGAAAAATTACCAAAGATCAACTCAAAATTCTTCCTCTTATCATAATGATAAACCAAAATTCTGGTCCAAGAACAAGAACATAGTCAATGACAGTGTAACTGATGCAAGACGGGTCCAGACCGTGGCCGCTCCCCCAAAACCCACCACCACTAATCATCAATTCAAAAATCAAAACAATCAAAATCAATCCCAAAAGCCTCACAACAATGTCTTAGTCCAGGGATGACCACCTCGATCCAATAACAAGATTCCAAGAGACTTCACTCCTCTTCCTGAGCCTATTGAAATGGTGATTCAAAAACTTGTCCAAGCAGGTGCAGTGGTTTTTCCGATCACTCGCCCGTTTGATCCCAATCAACCCAAACCTAGGTGGTATAATGAGAATGAATATTGTGAGTATCATCGCATCAAGGGACATGATACACGAAAATGTATGAAGCTTAAAAACTACATAAAAGATCACATTGATAGGGGTGAAATTGAAGTAGCAAATGCAAAACCTGGTAATAACAATGACAAACTTAAAATGTATCAGGAACCCTTCCCGAAACATGATAAGGGAAAAGGCTCATCATCTAATGCAGTGAATTATTACTACACTAATCACATAACTGACTTTGACTCTTTAGTAGGTCGCATTGAGCTCATAGATAATCATGTTAATGTCATAACTATCCAAGGAGTTAATCCTCCCCCTTCCCAAAGCAGACCCAATCCTGCTAGGGTAGTCATTCAAGGAGCTATGCCTTCCACCTCCTATTCCCATAATGACTGCAATGTAACCATGCGCCGAGGTAAAATTCATTGTCCAAGGAGCTCCTCCCCCACCAAAGCCCCCACCCATGTCTTCCACCTGCTGATATGACCTCCTTGACTAGACTGGGAAGACCCCCGCATAGATCTCCATTCTAGAACTTCTCAAAACTTCCCTTGTCCATAAAGAAATTTTGGAACAAGCCCTCCTTGAGTCTTGCATTCCTGATAATATCAATGCCACCTAATTCCAAGCTCTCATTGGAAACCTTGCTGCCGAACAACAGCTTGTATTCACCTCCAATGATGCTCCTATAGATGAAGACCACAATAAACCTTTGCATGTCGAAGCCCTTATCTAGAAGCACACAGTCGAACTTATTTTGATAGACGGTGGATCAAGACTCAATCTGTGTACATACAAGTTAATAAAACAATTGGGACTTTTTGAGGACCTGGTAGACACATCAGGAAGGATCACAATAAAATCATATGATGATGCGAAAAGAGTTTCAAAGGGCATGATCACCTTACCTCTTCAAGTGGGCCCTATCACAATTGAAACCCCTTGCCAAGTGCTAGATCTTGATCTCCCCTACAACAATTCTCCTCGGTTGGCCATGGATTCACTCCTTGCAAGATGTACCCTCCACTTATCACCAATGCATCAAATTCCCCTTCGATGGAAGAGAGATCACTATCAAAGTTGATCCACAACCTTTTCAATATTGCAAACTCTTAGAGGGAAAACATCCATATAATTGCCCACTATATAGACCCTCGCCAACACCTCCATCTGACACATCAAATGTTGCCTCCACCTCATCCCAACGAGACACACAAATCAAGATCTTGGATAATGGTTGTGGAGAATACAAATTGGAGGATGTCTTATTAATAGGCAACCTCCCCTTGTCTCCTAAGTCATTTGGCAAACCAAAAGAGCTCAAATAAGACCCAAAACCAGTCATACAATGCCAAAATACCACCTTCCAACAATGGGGCCCACTTGATGAGGAGAGCCTCGATGCTGATGTCTCTTCATGGTTGTACCAAAAAGAAGATGAAGATCTAGCAAAAATATCCAAAAAAATGTACCCAAAAGCATCAGCTATAGTAAAAAAAATGGGTTACAAAGGCCACAGCTTGGGACTAGACGAAAAAGGAAGAAAAGAACCCATAAATCCTATCTCCTACAAGTACAACAGAGGCTTGGGGTACACCCCGATGCCTAAGATTACTATCGTTGGTGTCCCTTCAAGTCCTTCTTTGGATATTGAAAGTGCTGACAAAGAGGAGTTACACGAAATGCCTTATGGATACGAAAATGATATCTTCTTTGACACTCACATCAATGCCATCACCCCCATAACCACTCCCACTTCACACGAGCTACATCTTGTCCATCCTGAAATCATAAACTGGGGCCAACGAGACAAACCCACTTTAGATATCTGCACCAACGATAATGCTCTCATTACTCTCCCGACGGTGCGAAATCTGGAAGATTGTAACAGAGTAGAGGGTATTCAACTACACGAAAATGGATACTTTGGTAGTCAAGTCAATTCCCTTAGTTGCAAAAAAGATAATCAAAGCAAAAAACATGATTCCCTAGGTGAAAACCTCTCTGAGGCACCTTTGGATGAGAAAAAAATAAAAACAAAGGACATATCCGAAAGTGAAAACCTGGAAAAGGCACTTGATGAGGAGGGACTTGACCTCCCTACCATGGCTTACCTTCCACAAGACAGATCAAATTTGTTGATAGAAGAAATAGACAGTATCAACATGGGCACCGAAGTCATTCCTAAAAATGTGCTCATTTCCAAGTCCCTCACAGAAAAAATAGAAACAAGACTTCATCAACTTCCTTACAAAGGTAAAAATCAATTTCTCATGGTCCTATGCTGATATGCCAGGTTTGGATCCTACCTTGGTGGTTCACAATCTCGCTGTCTGCCCAGATGCAAAACCTATAAAATAGAAATTGTGCAAAATGCACCTGCATATTGCACTCCTTGTCAAAGCAGAACTCCAAAAGATGTTGGACGCAAAATTCATCAAACCAATAGACTACACTGAATGGGTTTCTAACATTGTACCTGTCGGCAAACCCGCCAGGGGCATCCGTATCTATACTGATTTATGAGATCTAAATAGGGCTTGTCCTAAAGATGATTTCCCGCTCCCCAACATAGATATGATTGTGAATCTCACAACAGGACATGAGATGCTGTCACTTATGGATGGATTTTCTGGATATAACCAAATCAGGATTCCAGACGAAGATCAACATAAAATTGCATTCACGACACCATGGGGGATTTTCTGTTACCGGGTCTTGCATTTTGGCCTAAAAAATGCTGGAGCTACATATTAGCGTGCCATGACAATAATTTTTCATGACCTCTTACATAAAATTATGGAGGACTATGTGGATGATCTGCTAGGCAAATCTAAGACTAGACGGGAACACATCCCTATCCTAAGGCAGATCTTTAAAAGATTGGAAAAATACAAATTGCGCCTAAATCCCAAGAAGTGTGTTTTTGGGGTCACATTGGGAAAACTATTAGGTTTCATTGTTTCCCATAGAGGCATCGAGGTTGATCCTACAAAGGTAAAATCCATCATGGAAATGCCTCCACCGAAAACTCTCAGACAGTTGTGCAACCTCCAGGGAAAACTCCAATCTGTTAGACGTTTTATTTCACAACTAGTAGATAAGTGCCATCCATTTGTACACCTATTGTGCAAACACACAAAATTCAAATGGGACTACTTGTGTCAAAAGGCCTTTAAAAAACTAAAAGAATATCTAGCATCACCTCCAGTTCTTATGCCTCCTACTCCTGGAAAACCCCTTATTTTGTACATATGTGCTACCACAGTGGCATTGGGGGCATTGATGGCACAAACAAATGATCAAGGGAAGGAACATGCCATTTACTACATCAGTCGGACACTAGTTGGGTATGAAATCAATTATACCCCCATTGAAAGAGCATGCCTGGCACTGATGTTTAGCACACAAAAAATCCGACACTATATGCTGAACAACGAAACAAAACTAATTACTAAGATTGACTCGCTTAAATATCTCTTATCAAAAGCTGCCCTCACTGGCAGAACCGCTAAATGGGTCATGCTATTAAGCGAGTTTGACATTGAATATGTAGACAGAAAGGCAATCAAGGGACAAGTCATCGCAGACCAGTTGCAGATGCTCCACATCCATGTGACCATCCTATTCTCACAAAATTACTAGATGAATTCATTATGATTGTTACCACATCCTCCACATGGAAATTATACTTTGATGGCTTTTGCACCCAAAATGGATCGGGGGTAGGAATATTAGTGATCACACCTCAAGGAGATGGCATCCCAAAGTCATACAAGATAGCTTTTGCATGTACCAATAACATCACAGAATATGAGGCACTCATTACAGGATTGTGCTTGGCTATCCACTGGAGAATAAGGGAATTACAAGTCTATGGTGATTCCCAACTTGTCATAAAATAAGTCAATGACGAATACCAAACAAAAGATGAAAAACTCCTTCCCTACCGTACCATGGTCGAAGATCTTAAGAAACACTTCACGACAATGAAGTTTGATCAAGTCCCACGAACAAACAATAGGGCTGCAAATGCAATGGCCACCATCGACTCCCTCCTTCAGATGCCAGCACATAGTCAAAAGTGCGAGTTCTTGGTTGAGCAACTATTTATACCGGTATACGACCTACTAGAGTTAGAAATGGTGTGTGTACTCGTTGGTCTTGAGTCCCCTTGGTACCAAGAAACATCCACTTTCCTAAAAGACAACACCATTCCCCCACACCTCACCAAAATTCAACAAGAAACCTTCATTCGCCGATGTGCTCGTTACACCCTCCTTGGAGACACCCTATTTAGAAGGCATTTTGATGGTTCCCTCATAAGGTTTTTAGATAAACAAGAGGCAGAATGAGCATTACATGAAGTACACAAGGGCATCTGTGGGGCACACTCAAGTGGGCTCACCTTGGCTAAAAATATTATGAGAACAGGATATTATTGGCCTAAAATGGAAGTAGATGCATATAACTATGTGAAGAAATGCATCCCTTTCCAACAACATGGTGATAAGATTCATGCATCATCACAAGAATTGCAGCCATTCATTACACCCTGACCCTTTTCATAGTGGGGGTTCGATCTCATTGGGAAAATCCACCCTTCTTCCTCCAACGGACATAAATTCATTATCACCTCCATCGAGTATTTCACTAAGTGGGCAGAGGATTTTCCTCTTACTTTTACCACTGGTAAGAAGATATCCAAATTCATCCTGAACTACCTGATCTGTCGATATGGCATTCCAAAAGTTATCATTACAGATAATGGCAGATAATTGAAAAACAAGGATGTCAAAGAACTTTGCCAAAAATTCAACATCCAATATTGTTTCTCCACCCCATATTACCCTCAAGACAATGCTCAAGCTGAGGCTTCTAATAAAACCCTAATCAAAATCTTCAAAAAGATAGTCAATGAAGCTGGCCGTGATTGGCACCTACAACTCCATCCTACTTTGTGGGCCTACCGCACTTCCATCCGCACCCCCATAGGCACCACCCCTTATTCCCTGGTCTTTGGCTCTGAAGCCATCCTTCCCCTTGAGATCGAGATCCCCTCTCTAAGGGTATCGCTGCAAAATATCCTACCAGATGAAGAATACAAAATTGCTCGCTTACAAGAGCTATAATTGTTAGATGAAAGGCGCCTCAAGGCCTTGAATCATCTTTGGGTATATTAGAACCATGTGCGCATTAGTTATCACAAAAAATTCAGAACCCGGGAATTCCAAATTGGTGATCTTGTCCTCATGGAGAATCAAAAAAACCTTCAAGAAAGAGAAAAGAAAGGAAAGTTCGAGCCTAATTGGTGTGGACCATATGTAATCACAGTAAAATATGCATTAGGATCTTATCAATTGGCTGCTCCTAAAGGCGATTCTTTGGATGATCCAATGAATATCATGCACCTCAAAAGATTTTATGCCTAGTCCTCATAAAGTCTTAAATTGTCAAAAAAAAAAATCAAAAAAAAAATCAAGAAAATATATAAAAAAATGAGAAAAAGATCCTGAAAAAATCACCAGTTTGGTGAAAACCTGGCAAACAGGCACCCTGTGACACCCCCCAAAAAAACAAAACAAAACAAAACAATTCGTCCATTAGTGAAAACCACTTTGTGGCGCTATGGACAAGTACCTTGGTGAAAACCTCCATGTAGGCATCAAGGTAAATAAAAACCAGATCGATTGTCTATCAACTTGATACTGCAAACACCCTCCCATCTAGTCCACCCATCGCAACATTCCTTCCCTTCCACCTTCCAATAAATCACCCATACGATGATGAGTCTTCGCCTAAATCATGAATAAGGAATGTCACATCAAACTGAGCTTGTGTGCCTCTGTGTGAGCTTCACAAATTCTTGAGAACAATCCTAAGTCCACAAGTTAATCTTCAAAGCCATATGATCACTTGCCTAATCCAAAAGTCCACTTTTCCCTAGGGATGAATCCTTCCCTCACCTGGCAACTTAATCTTCCACCCTAATCCTACTCTTGGCAAGAGGTGTCAGTTGGTCATGAGTGAATGAATTGTTTGATTTCTTGGATTTTTCATTTAGACTTGCATCTTTTGCCCTACGACTGCATCTATCTACGACTGCCTGGATTTGCCATATCTAGGTATGTTTACAATAGGTGCATACTGGGGCATATTTTCATAGCATGGCATGTTTTGGATATCTCTTGTATAAATCGATGACTTGGTACTAGTGTTTATCAACACTTACCCTCTCGTGTACAAGAGGTATCGATGTGTTTGAGGGTTTCCTTGCACGTACCCACAACTTTGTATTAGTGTTTCTCAACACTTGCATAGCTGTGTGTGAGGAATTCTCATTTGTCTATGAGTCAGTCTACGCCTTGGGTTTCTTGTGGCATCCTGATTCCTATAATCAGTGGTGCAAGTCACCCAAGGCAATATCAAACTAGGTTGGATCTCCACATTTTTTTATGCACAATTTTCACCACCATTCCATAAAATCCTAAATCGAATAATCCCATGGAGTCCTCAATTTCTCCATTCCCCATCTATTCCATATTCTTCTATTTTCTATCCAAGATCATTGTGTTATTATTGGCATATTCCCTCTTTGTATTATTCATTGAGGTCATATTATTCATATAGATTGCATTACTTATTCATTTCATTACACTACTCACATCACATAGGTTGCACTTAGATTTCATCACATAAATAAATGACATTAACTCATCCATGTAACATTACATTCATTTAGATTGCATCACAAATCATTTTACATCTGCAAATCCATCATACATCTACATATATACACATCAAAAACCATAATCACACATCTTGCATCTAAAAACATGTCAGCAACATATCATAGGCATACATATATAAGCATCCACACCGCATCACAAATAGGTCAGCACAACATATCCATAATTGCATCCATACATCACATCACAAGAAAAATAAAGAGAATCCATCATGATAAAAGGTGCACACATCATCCATCATCACAAAATCATATATATATATATATATATATTTATATATATAAAGAGATGAGTATGTCTGTCATAATACAATGATTGCCTCGAAGAGTCAAAATATGATACACAAGCCAAAAATGGAGCTAACTCTCCCCTCCTGTCTCCCCACCCTCCTCTCTTGTATCTCCTCCACCTGATCCTCCTACCTCCCCTCCTCTCGGTGGCCAAAAACCCACTGATCCACCTGTTTGCTGACTCTGTGATGACCACTGACTTTGGGTCTTGTGAGATCGCACACTCTTAGTGTACAAGGCCGCTCACTGTGCTGCAGGTACTACTCCGTGATATAGACCCCTATAATACTCTACCTTTCAAGCTGCCCTCTCCACTCTATCCTGCTGTTGCATAATACCAACATAAATCTGCCCAAGCCCTACAAGAACCAACACCTGGTGGACTGCATCCCTCTCCCCCCGGAGCCGTGTCACATCAGTCTCTACCCTCTGTACTCTGGCCTGAAGCCCTGCCAACTCGGCATCCTGCCGACGAATAACATCTTGAAGGCCCAGTATGGCTGTCCCTATCCGGGCCTCCCCTAGCATCCTCTCCGACTCCTCCCTCTCTTGCCTCAGGGCATCCACCTCTATCCTCGGTCTATGGAGGCTCTCCATCAAGTTTTCTATCTCTCGCGTCAACCGCTCCACCTTTGCCTCCAGAATCTCCCTACCAACCCTCTCTATCTATAGCTCATCCTTAATAGAATGAAGCCTCACTCGAGTAGTATCCCGCTCCTGCTGTACTCTGTCAAAGTCAGCCTATGATACCCCTCCCCTCTCATCCACCTGTGCCTCAAGAGCATCCATAGGTACAACTCCCCTGCCAACCACGACCTCCTCGACCTCTCCTACTAGGGCATCCTCTCCCTCTCCCTCTCCCTCCTCCATACTACCCAAATTCTCCTTTGCTGCCCACCTGCACCATGTCGTATACCAATCACAACTCTCTCCCTTGGGCCATCATCCTCACCACCAACCACCTGATCTACCACCGGCTACAACTCCTCCTCCTCCTCCAAAACCCTAGGAATGGTAAGGCGTACTGACAAGTGCCCCTCCCACCAGCTCCTATATCCACCTGTAGTACCTGGATCCTCACCTGCTCCCATCCGCTCATCCCAGACCAAATGAAATGATGTCTGGAAACTGCACTTGCCCTCCAAGGGACTTGTCGTTGGCCCCCAATATCTCACCTCCCATGTAATCTGAGGATACACTGGGATGTCTCCCACTATATCCTGTACCTACCCAAGCTATCTGGCCACTCTGAATGGTGCATAATACTCCATAATATACACAGACCTGCCAAACATCCACATCTCTACCCTAGCCTAGTGCAGTTGCCAGTCATCCTCCATCTCTCACAACCCAAAAATGGCCGCCATGTAAACTACATAAGCTCATCCAGAATCCTCCACAAAAACCATATAGACCCTATCTACGTATAATGCAACAACCCCCTGTATCTATCCACATATGGCTGTCAAGCCCATCTATCTTTTACCCCCTGTGACTGAGTAATTGCAATATGCTCTGAAGCGCAGATGTGAAGAAAAGTCATTCCTACAGATAAACTGGCGTACTCCCTATACACCACCAGATGCATATCATGGTATAACTAAGCTAGCATCACTTCTCCCCATGCATATTGCTGGCCATCATGAACCATAAAATAAATGCACTTGCTCCATCCAACAGGAAATCCATGCCCACCAAAATCAAGAATAATCCGCCCACTGAAAAAACCACAAATGACCAATACCACCTGAGGAATTCGCTGAATACCCATCGCCCTGCCTAAATGCATCCTGCTCTTGTCTAGCATTGATGGGGTCTCATACTCACAAACCTCTCGAAGGTAGAAATCTGCTGCATCCAACTAATACTCTAGGATAACACCACGAATGGGGATCTTCAAGATCCTCCATACATCCAAAAGAGTCACTGTCGCCTCCCCAGTAGGAAGACGGAAGGTGTTATACCTACTGTGCCACCTCTCCACTAACACTGTCATCATCGTAGTATGTGCCTGTATCCTCGACCACCTGCCCACATAATGTAATCCAAGAGTGGCTAGCACCTCCAGCTTATCACGACCTAACTCTGGATACAAACTCATCGTAGCAGGCCAATGCTCCCTCGAAGCCAACAACCCCATCTCCGCCTGTATCCAACAAATAAAATCATTACTTCCATGTCCACAAACCTCCTTGTACCCGCCAAAACCAACCATACCCTCACCCTATCCCAAAATTTCTAAACCTAAACGTAACCTCCCCCCTCCTGAGGGCACATGCTGATTTATCCAGCGCTTGCACTAACAAAGAAAAGCCCACCTGCCCAGTCCTCTTTCCAGAACCCGTCAATGCGAGCGCTCATGTAAACCCTTGGGCACCTGCATCGAAGCATGAGCACCCGTGCCAAAGCACGAGCAACCGTGCTAATCCCCCCCATCCCCCCTAAAATCCTGTTCTACCCGACCCTCCCAACGAGCGCCCATGCTATTCGCTAGTGCTCGCGCTAACCCAGGGGCACGCACGCTGAAATAGCGATAAGCGTGTTCGCCTCACCAATTATATGCCCTAAAATTAGCCCTAATTCTCCCCCTAACCTAAAAATTCCAAAAGATGGGATGGTTCTACATACGGGTTGTCCATAGCTAGTGGGTCTGTCGAACCGTCGGATCCTCTCGGCGTGATGATCACGGATATGAATGCAGTCCATCTCTCCTTCTCTTCTTCTATGCTTTGAGTGGCTCCAAGGCTTGTGTGTAACAATGACTCTTCATTGGGCCCTTTGTGGCATATATGGGCCCCCGCGAGGGTCCCTTCCCTTTGCGGTCTCACATCTTCTACTCTTCCATCAAGATTTTCTTCATCTGCTTCATATTTCTTCCTCACTTATCTCCCCCACTAAATTCTTCTTTCTTTATTTTTGAGAATTTTTCGTCAATTTTCTTCCGCAAAATTCTTGAGGGGGCATACACCTCCCACACTTTACACTGGGGCATCCGTTTATTCTTCGTCTATCTTCTACCCATCGCCAAATTTGACGCTGCGTAAAAGAGGGGCAAAATGTAGACACTTAAAAATAATTATTTTAATTATTTTTAATTTTGGACAAAATTAATTTATTAATTATGCCAATTTTAATTCTCCTCAATATTAAATAATTATAATTAATATTGTCACTATAGTCCGGGATTTATTTATTTAATAAATCAACTCCCTTTTATTCTTCTAAAACTCTTCAATATTAAATCTTCTCAAAATCCTCCTTTTAACTAATTAATTTCAATTAATTAGTTAACCTAAGTGATTCATACAAATCATCTTTTCCTAATCCATCATTAACCTAATAAATTCTTCTAGAAACTCCCTAAGCTCACTTAGTACTATTCTTCTAATTTTTAATTCCTTTCACTCATTCTCTCTCCTAGTCAAATCCTCCTACAAATATTATCTATCATAATACCACCTAAGCTTTTCTCTAATCCCCCTCCTAATGAGTTGCTAGTGGCTAATCATCATGATTAGCTACAAAGTCAACTCCTTGTCCCTTCCATCCAACCACTCTCCTTAAATGCCCTTTTCCTAGGTGAATGTGAGATTTTCAAAATCTCACATTCCTCTAGGCATCTCATCTTCCAAGAAATTTTTAATTCCTTCTTATTCCTCCAATCCCCATGATCATCCCTTTTTGAAGAATTTTAAATTCTTCCTCTCCATTCCTCAAGAAATGTCCCATCCCTTGCTCTTCTCAAGGCACATTGGGAAGTCTTCCAAATGTACCTTGAGGAGTGTGGAGACAAGAAATGCCTTTAAGGCATATCTCTTGGTCTCCACACCTCCTCTTGGGCCTTGTGTGGGCTCACAAGGAATCCCGGCCCTCCATCTTGGGTTAATCCTAGCCCTTCATTTCTTCTCCTCTCTTCCTATAAATTGAGGACTCCATCCCCTCACTAATGATCTCCAATTTTGGAAAGTTCATGTTGTTAGTTTGAGCCTAAAAAATTACATTTGCATCCTTACCATGTCAAAATTATTCTTCATCCATACTTAGTCATATCATCCATCTCATCCCTCAAATCCATTTTATCCATTTGTGCACAATGTTGGAGAGCCAACCACATCAAGCAATCTAGGAGCAAATCGATATCACGTTGGAGGCATTTGGGTGCACTTCAACTCCATCCGAAGGAGAAGGTAAAAGGTTGTGAGGTATAAGAATTTCTCTTCATGTATTGTTATGTGATTTGATTTATGCTTTTGGTTTCATATGTTTTTATGTTTTGATTTGCATACTAACAATCTAATTGATAGGGAGATTGAGTGAGAAGTTACTCAATAAGCCTAAATTGGTTTAATTTGTAAGTGGACCCAAGGATACGCTTTTTATTTTGTATTCAATTAGTGTTTGGCAACATTAAACTCCAACACCCACACCTCTCCTCAAACAACCACCTTATTGTGTGTTATGCAACTTTGTTCTAGCTTGCTTCCTCAATGTTACTAAAATCCTCCACCATAGGTCCACACCCCAAAATGATGTCTTTTCTGTAATTATTGATTTAATTAGTCCCATTAGGTATATTTCAACTTTCCTTCAAGAGTTTGGAAGATTCTAACATCAATGAGGCAAATGGGTTCACTTTTTAGCAAAAAAGGGCTAAAAGGCTACTAGCCCATGGAGGCCTAATTTGAGTGAAATTTGCTTATATGGTGAAATGATGGATAAACCAACCATGGAAACTAATTTGGAAGGTGAATAAAAGGTCCAAACTCAAATATTTTTGAGGTCTTAGCTCCTGAGAAGGTGGTTTAATGACTATCCACAATTTTAGGCAAGAAAAGAGGGTTTTGAGAGGGTTTTGCTCAAGTAACAAAGGATGTCTCCTTTAAACCACAAACCAAGATTCTAAATTATTGTAGAACCTCTGACCCATCATTTAGAACAAGTATCAAACTTTTCCCTACATGACTTTACATCAAACATTTGCCATACAACAACAAAATGACTATTAAAATGCATTGTCACTGCTAATTCACTGTTTTTGTTGCACTTTGAAGGGTTAGAACTGCATAAATAACTTCACCAAAGAATGAAACAATCTCAAAACACTTTTCCAACACTTTTTAAAAGATTCCAAGCATGAATATGTTCATTTATCAACTTTGGATGCAAAAGACATTAAATTTCTCAAAACTGGGCACTTGCTGCCAGCCACAACTCCACACACTTGCAAGGTGAAATACACATTGTTTGGAGCTCCAAATACATCTAAAACTCCAAAAAAACTAGTGCAAACATCTTCCTTAAGTTTTTTCACTCAATTGACCTTTGAGCACAAACTTGTTTGAGTCTTTGTTCACATTGCTAGCCAAATCCATCTCCAACTTGCCTAGCATGAACTAAAAAACACTTCTTTTGTACAGCCCTGGCCAAAACATGAATTATTTACACTATAAATGAGTAATAAAACTTGTCTAAGTCCATCCATAGGAGCCTAAACCTGGAATTAGACAAGTTGATGCATTTTGGAGGCCAAAACCCTTGACAGGGTAGCCAAAGAGCAAAAATGAAACAATTTTACAAAACCAACTTCCCAATGCACAACCTGCAAAGAAATTACATAAATTAAATTGAATATACACCAAGATCACTATCCAAAAGGTATAATACATAAATGATGAGCTACAGTATGGATTGCTATACAAATGAGGCTCAAAACATGAGAAAAATCAGAAAATTGCTGCCCTTTTGATTAATTTTGATAGAAAGTACAAAAGCCAACCCTATACCAAGAAGAGCGAGGCATATATATAGAATTTGAAAGTGGTTATCAACTCCTGTATGGACATAAGCCATTTTTTTTCTCTTCTTTTTACAAAAAGTGTCCAAAATGACAACTTTTACAAGCAAAATGACAACTTTTGTTGCTCCAAATGGCAATTTGGGCAACCCAAGACAACCAACCTTCCAAAATCACCTAGAAATGATAAAAACACTTTCTAAATATGTTTCAATTCTTTTCAAAGTATGCCTAAGCCTATAAGGCGATTTTCTACTTTTTAGCCTTATTTGGCCTAGAAGCACAAAATTGATAATTCAAGGCCTAAGAAGCAAAAATTGATCTCTCAAGCACAAAATGAGATCAAAAAATTATGAAATGACTAAACAGAACCTATGGAAACATTTAAAAACTAACAAGAAACTTAAGCATGAAAAATACCAAAAATGGAGAGTACAAGCAAAACTAGGTGCCCTTGCACCATACTCCCCCAAAGACAAAGAAGTCATGTGACTCTAGGAGGCAACAAATAAGAAGGAATTCTAGACATAGAGAAATCAGACTCATGTACCCAAGTGTCTTTTGAAAGTGGTTTATCTTTTCACTTGATGAGATGCTCGATGTACACTTGATAGCGAGTCCTCTTGTAAACTCTTGAGTCGAACACCTTTTCAGCTTGAGGAATGGATGGAGGAGGAAAAGGAAAGTCTGAAAGTGACTTGTGAACATGTGAATCTCTATCATTCTCCTTAGGAAGCTGACCTTTGAATGCCACCAAATTTGAAACATTGAAAATAGGAGACAAAGAAAGATCAGTAGGCAAATCAATTTTATATGCATTGGAACCATACTTAGCCAATATCTTGCAAGGACCTATCTACCTCATTTGGAGCTTGCTCAGAACTCCATTTTGCAATCTAGACTTGTTCAAATGCACCATCACAAAGTCCCCAACTGAAAATTGAACATCCCTCTTTGATGCATCCACTCTAGCTTTCACTTTTTATGAGGTATCTTGAAGAGTCTTTCTCACTGGCTCATGAACTTCCTTCATTGATTGAGCCATGTCATCTTCTCTACCACTCTTTTTCTGCATGTTACCAAGATCCCTTAACTCCATGACACCCCTTGGGTGCATACCATAAACAATCTCAAAGGGACTCTTACTAGTTGACCTGTTAACACTATCATTGTATGCAAATTCTGCCTGATGTATGAGCTAATCCCAACTTTGGCCATATTCCTTTGTCAAACACCTTAAGAGGTTTCCAAGAGTCTTATTGACCACCTTAGTTTGGCCATCAGCCTATGGGTGATAAGCTGAACCAAAAGAAAGATTAGTACCCAATCTTTTCCACAATGTCTTCAAAAAATGGCCAAGAAACTTAACATCTCTATCAGAAACAATGCTAGAAGGTAAACCATGGATTCTAATCACTTCCTTGAAAATCAAATAGGCTATATGACTAGCATCCTATGTAGTCTTGCAAGGAATAAAGTGTGCTATTTTACTAAATCTATCCACAATCACAAAAATGCTATCAAAACCAGCTTGAGTCTTAGGTAATCCTATCGCAAAATCCATGCTAACACATTCCCAAGGCCTTGTAGGAATTGGAAGAGGTTGATAAAGACCATCATTAGAAGTATTACCTTTTGCTTTTTGACAAAACATACATTGCTCCACATACCTTCTGATAGCTCGCTGCATTTTGGGCCAATAATAGAAATGTTGCACCAACTCCAATGTCTTGTTGAGACCAAAATTGCCATTCAAACACCCATTGTGCTATTCTTGAATCAGATTCTCCCTCATTGAGATTTTAGGAACACATAGCTTCCCACCTTTATACAACAAACCATTTTGCAAAGTATAATCAACATATTCACTATGAAAAGAATTATCAAATGCTTGGCAAACTTTATAGATGGCTGCAAAATCTTCATCATCATGATACATTTCTTTGAAGCATTCTATACCAATACTCTGAACCTGTACTTCCTACACTGTTAGAAGCCTTCGACTCAAAGCATCTGCTACTTTATTGCATTGTCCTTTCTTGTGCTTAAGAGTAAAAGTGTATAATTGTAAGAACTCAACCCATTTTACATGCCTATGATTTAACTTATTTTGTGAATTCAAGAAACTCAAAGCCTGATTATCTGTATAAACAACAAACTCCTTTGGAAGCAAATAATGTCTCCACTTTCTAAGTGATTGAACTAAAGCATAGAGTTCCAAATCATAGGAAGAGTACTTCTTTTTAGCATCATTTAATTTTTCACTAAAGAAAGCTACAAGCCTATTATCCTGACTCAACACTGCACCTACTGCAATATTACTAGCATCACATTCAATAGTAAATAACTTGTCAAAAATAGGAAGTATAAGCACTGGTTGAGAAGCAACCTTGGTTTTCAAAAGTTCAAACCCCTTATTTGCTGCATCTATCCACTGAAACTTTACCTTAAATCCACCTTTTATAGTATCAAGCATTGGTGCACAAATTTCACTAAACCCTCTGATGAACTTTCTGTACAACTGTGCTAAACCATGAAAACTTTGGACATCACTTGCTGATTTGGGTGTAGGCCAATTTGTGATGGCTTCCACATTGGTTTTATCCATTTTCAAATCTCCACCTGAGATCACAAAGCCAAGATAAACCAATTCCCGTTTCATAAAATCACACTTTTCCAAATTGATTGTTAGCTATTCATCATACAATTTGTTCAAAACAATTCTAAGATGCTGCAAACGCTCTTCTTGAATTTTACTGAAAATTAGAATGTCATCTAAGTACACCACTACAAATTTACCAATGAAATCATACAACACTTCATTCATGAGTCTCATGAATGTACTTGGGGCATTAGAAAGACCAAATGTCATAACTAGCCACTCATAAAGACCCTCATTTGTTTTGAAGGCTGTTTTCCATTCATCACCTTCTTTTATCCTGATCTGGTGATAACCACTCTTGAGGTCAATTTTTTTGAAATACTTTGCACTTCTGAAACAATCCATCAAATCCTCAATCCTTGGAATAGGAAATCTATACCTAATAGTGATTCTATTAATGGCTCTTGAATCTATGCATAATCTCCATGTACCTCCTTTCTTAGGTGCTAAAACTGTAGGTACTGCACAAGGACTTATGCTTTTTCTTATTTGATTTTAATCTAGGAGTTCTTGCACTTGTCTTGCCACTTCTTTGTTCTATTCAGGTGTCATCTTATAGGCTGCTTTGTTTGGTAAAGAGGCTCCCGGTATGAAGTCTATCTGATGGCTAATGGCTCTAGAAGGTGGTAAGGTTGCAGGTGTTCCATCCCTTATAATTTCTTTAAAGTTATCAAGTATTTTCTGCACTTCTTGTGGTATTTCAACCTTCTTCTCCTTCTTTTCTTCCTTAGGTGTCACTATGAGTGCAAATCCAACTCCTTTACCCTCTTTGAGTGTGTTAATAAACTCTTTTTCATTCACTATTAAAATATTCTAATTCTTTGAACTGCTGCCCTCTTTCTCTTCATTTATAGATTGAATTTGGTATGTAACACCATCTTTCTGAACTAAGTAGGAGTTCTTTTCACCATTGTGTATTGCTTTCCTATCAAATTGCCAAGGTCTACCGAGAAGTAGATGGGAAGCATCCATTGGAAGAATATCACATAAGATCTTATCTTGATTCCCTCCTATAGTGAATTCTACCCATGTTTGTTCATTAACAAGAACATGTTGCTCCCTATTCAACCATGTGACTCTATAGGGATGTGTGTAAGGGATTCTTTCTAGTTTGAGTTTCCTCACTGCTTCTTCTGAAACTATGTTATCTGTGGATCCAGAATCAATGACCACCTTGCATACCTTTCCCATGATCTTGCACTTAATTCTAAACAATGACCTTCTTTGAATAGGTTCCTCCTTGATTGGCTCCTTTATCAAGACTGTTCTCATCATCAAACTCTCACCATCTTGTGACGTTAAGCTCACTTCATGAGCTTTGCTTCTCGCTGCACTTTCTTGCAGATAATTCACTTTTCTTTCACCTCCTTCTGATGAAGTGGGTTTCTCTGGACATCTGTAGCTAGGGTGCCCCAACTTCTGATAGTTGTAGCATTTCATGGTGGAGAAGTAGGACCCTCTTCCTGGTCCACTAGATTTACCTCTACCTGGGTTGCTAGATCCCCTTCCTCTATAGCTGCTCTTGCTATATGAATCCCCACTTTGCTCAATAAGTTTGGATTCTCCTTGGGACCTTTGATCTCCTCTTCCACCAAAACTTCCTCTATGGCCTCTACCATCTCTGCCCCTACCTCTTCATGTGTTGCTTTGCTCTTGCTTTTTCTTAATCTTCTCTTCCACTTTGAGTGCTAGTTGATAAAACTTGTGAACTGTTTGTGGACATAGCAAACTCATCTCTTCTTGTATGTTCCATCTCAGTCCATTCAAATACCTTGCTACTTTTATACTCTCATCCTCTACTATCTTGGATCTCATGCATAGTTTTTGAAATTCTTCAGTGTAGCTACTGACATCTAATTATTTTTGCCTCAAGTTTTGTCTTTTCCTATGTAGTTGGATTTCATAGTCTTCAGGAAGATAGGTTTCTCTAATTTTGGGTACCATTTCTTTCTAGGTGGTTATTGGCTGCTTACCCTCTTTCACCCTTTCCTCTTGGATGAACTTCCACCAAGTTAAGGCTGCCCCTCTCAACCTTGATTTTGCTACTTTAACCTTTTGTGCTTCAGTTATTCCATCACATTCAAAATGGTTTTCTAGGCCTTCAATCCATTCTATGAGAGCATCTGGATCCATTTTTCCACTGAAAAGAGCCACTCCCTCTAAGGTTTTACCACTCATCGCTCTCAAATCCTTCAAGAATGGTTCTTGCTCAAGAATAGGGTTAGGTATGGGAACCTCATCTTCTATTGCCACAATTTTGCCCTTATCTCCAACCTTATCATGGACTTCTTCAGTCTTAACTTCAATTTCAACTAGTTTTGTTGCTAGCTACTCCAACCTCTCTCCGAGTGCTCTATTTTCTTGTTCTTGGTCTTCGACCTTCTTGGATAACTCAACATTAGTCACCATGTTTTCTTCTAAGGATTCTATTGATCCTAAGTCAATTTGTTCTCTCTTTTCACTGGAATCTTACTCGGGCTCTGATACCACTATGATAGGGAGATTGAGTGAGAAGTTACTCAATAAGCCTAAATTGGTTTAATTTGTTAAGTGGACCCGAGGATATGCTTTTTATTTTTTATTCAATTAGTGTTTGGAAACATCAAACTCCAACACCCACACCTCTCCTCAAACAACCACCTTATTGTGTGTTATGCGACTTTGTTCTAGCTTGGTTCCTCAATGTTACTAAAATCCTCCACCATAGGTCCACACCCCAAAATGATGTCTTTGATGTCATTATTGATTTAATTAGGCCCATTAGGTGTATTTAAACTATCTTTCAAGAATTTGGAAGATTCTAACATAAATGAGGCAACTGGGTTCACTTTTTAGCAAAACAGGGCTAAAAGGCTACTAGCCCGTGGAGGCCTAATTTGAGTGAAATTTTCTTATATGGTGAAATGATGGCTAAAAAACCCATGGAACCTGATTTGGAAGGTGAATAAAAGGTCCAAACTCAAATACTTTTGAAGTCTTAGCTCCTGAGAAGGTGGTTTAATGACTGTCCATAATTTTAGGCAAGAAAAGAGGGTTTTGCTCAAGTAACAAAGGATGTCTCCTCTAAACCACAAACCAAATTTCTAAATTCTTGTAGAACATCTACCCCATAATTTAGAATAAGTCTCCAACTCTTCCCTGCATGACATTACATCAAACATTTGCCATACAATAACAAAATGACTGTTAAAATGCATTGTCACTGCTAATTCACAGTTTTTGCTGCACTTTGAAGGGTTTCATAAATAACTTCACCAAAGCATGTAAAAGTATCCAAACACTTTTTCAACACTTGTCACAAGATTCCAAGGATGAATATGTTCATTTATCAACTTTGGATGCAAAAGACATTAAATTTCCAAAAACTAGGCACTTGCTGCCAGTCACAACTCCACACACTTGCAAGGTGAAATACAAGTTTTTTGGAGCTCCAGATACATCTAAAACTCTAAGGGAACTAGTTTATACCTCTGACTTAAGTTTTTTCACTCAATTGACCTTTGAGCACAAACTTGTTTGAGTCTTTGTTCACATTGCTAGCCAAATCCATCTCCAACTTGCCTAGCATGAACTAAAAAACACTTCTTTTCCACAACCCTGGCCAAAACATGAATTATTTACACTATACATGAGTAATAAAACTTGTCTAAGTCCATCCATAGGAGCCCAAACCTGGAATTAGACAAGTTGATGCTTTTTGGAGGCCAAAACCCTTGACAGGGCAGCCAAAGAGCAAAAATGAAACAATTTTACAAAACCAACTTCCCAATGCACAACCTACAAATAAATTACATAAAGTGCATTGAATATACACCAAGATCATTTTCCAAAAGGCATAGTACATAAATTATGAGCTACAGTATGGACTGCTGTACAAATGAGGCTCAAAACATGAGAAAAATCAGAAAATTGCTGCCCTTTTGTTTTGATAGAAAGTACAAAATCCAACCCTATACCAAGAAGAGGGAGGCATATATATAGGATTTGAAAGTGGTTATCAACTCCTGTATGGACATAAGGCATTCGTTTTTGTCTTCTTTTTACAAAAAGTGTCCAAAATGACAACTTTTACAAGCAAAATGACAACTTTTGTTGCTCCAAATGGCAATTTGAGCAACCTAAGACAACCAACCTTCCAAAATCACCTAGAAATGATTAAAAACAATTTATAAACATTTTTCAATTCTTTCCAAAGCATTCCTAAGCCTGTAAGGCGATTTTCTACTTTTTAGCCTTATTTGGCCTAGAAGCACAAAATTGACAATTCAAGGCCTAAGAAGCAAAACTTGATCTCTCAAGCACAAAATGAGATCAAACACTTATGAAATGACTAAAAAAAATCTATGAAAACATTTAAAAACTAACAAGACACTTAAGCATGAAAAATACCAAAAATGGAGAGTATAAGCAAAACTAGGTGCTCCTGCACCACTAATCCACCTCACATTGTTTTCCCCTCTTCACCACCAATGGTACTTTTTTTATCATCAAAAATAACAAAATAATAAGAATTAGTATAAGCACTTAAGTAAAAATCATTACCCTTTTTGTACCATAATCCATAATTTATAATCCATAATCTAAAGTGTTTTTCAAATATCTAAAATATTATTTTGACCACCTTCACATGAGTTTCCTTTGGATTGGAAACCTTGCAACGAAACATACCGCATGCATGATGCCAGAATTTGATGTAGTTAGGTATAATAGGCCTCCAATCATGGATCTATACTGAATTTGATCATCTTGATGTGACTCGTCACCTTTTCCCAAATGACAACCTATTGCCATTAGAGTGCTCACCGACTTGTATTCTTTCATACTGAACTTATTTTGTGTCTCCTTAACATATTTATCTTGAGAGATAATTATACCAGCATCTAATTGAGAAATTTGAATTCCAAGGGAGAATGATAACTCACCTAACATAGACATTTCAAATTCCTTTTGCAATTCTTTAGCAAATATCTTACACATTGCATCATCTGCACCAAATATTTTATCATCAACATATACAACAACCAATATAATTCTTTCATCCTCAATTTTGATATAAAGATTTCTATTTGCGGTACCTTATTCATTCATTGCTAGTGTAAGTACTTTTTTAGTTTTGCATACCAAGCCCTAGGAGCTTGTTTGAGAGCATATAATGCCTTCTTAAGTTTGCATACAATATTTTGATCTCTTGTTAGTTGAAATCCATCAAGTTGCTCAATGTATACTTCTTCTTCTAGGTCACCATTTAAGAAATAAGATTTCACATCCATTTGATATACTTTGAATTTCTTGTGAACAACAAAAGTAAGAAACATTCTAATTGCTTCCATTCTTGCCACTAGAGCAAAATTCTCTTCAAAATCATTTCATTCCACTTGAGAATATCCTTTACACACCAACCTATCTTCATTTCTTACAACTTCTCCATATTCATTTAGTTTGTTTTTGAACATCCATTTTGTTCCTATCACATTATTGTTTGCACGCCTTGGTACCAACACCTTTGCTTGATTTTTCTGAATCTGATTTAATTCTTTTTTCATTGCTTGTATCCAATCTTCATACTTGTTGGCATCATTAATAGTTCTTGGTTCTATCTTTGACAATAGAAAAATTTATTTGTTCATTTGTCTTTGCAACTCTTATTTTGGTCTACACTTGTTCATTTTTAGCTCCAATTATTTTAACTTATGAGTGATTCTTCTGAACGAATTTGGTAGAATTTTTAGGGATATTCTCTAGTGTCTCTTCCTTTTCTTTAGTTGCCTCATTTTATTCTATGGATGAATGTTCATTTGGTTCATAGCCTTCTAGTTCATATGTGTTTTGATGTAGTTCTTCATGAACTTTAACATTTGCACTTTCAACTATCTTTTTAATATTTTATTTTAGCACTTGTAAGCTTTGCTCCTAGTTGAGTAACCAAGAAATATTCCTTCATGAGATCTAGAGTCAAACTTCCCTAAATATTTTTCATCTTTTGATGTAACATGTACTACCAAAAACTCTAAAGTTCCTCTATTCAAAATATAGACTACAATATGGACTGCTTCTTTCCAATATATTATAGTCATATTTGTTTCTTTCAACACTGTTCTTTCCATCTCTTGAATAGTTATATTATTTGTTTCTACTACTACATTTTGATGAGGAGTTTTAGGAGTAGATAGATGCCTCTTTATTCCATATTCTTCAGAAAAAATTCAAATTCATTTGAGGTGAACTCACCTCCTCTATCAAATCTTAAACACTTAATTCTATAATTCATTTTATTTTCAACCATTGACTTGAAAATCTCTAACATATTAAAAGTCTCTTCTTCTTCTTTTAGTAATGTAACCCAAGTCGTGCTAGAAATGTCATCAATGAGTAACATAAAGTACCTTTCACATTGAAGATTTTTTGTTCTAGTAGGTTTGTACAATTCAATATGAATAAGTTCCAATGGATTTGTATAAGAGAACTCCTTGCCGTTGAATCTTGTTTTTGTTTCCTTCCCAATCTAACATTCTTTACATAAGGTGTTTCTAGGCTTGACAATTTTCAGCATGTCTCTTACTGGATGTGTAGAGATAATGTTAACAAGATTCTCAAAGCTGTTGTGTCCCATCATTTTGTGCTACAACCAACATTCACTTGTTTGTCCTAGAAGATAGTTTATTTCATTAGCCTCATTTAGGTTGTATACATTTCCTTCAGCCTTGGCTCTCTGAATCACTAATCTTTCAGACCTTGCCTTCCTAATTTCACCTAGACTTTATCATGAGATGTGAGATTGTAACCCTTGTTTCACATTTGTCTTACATTTAGGAGATTGTGCTTGAGACCCCTAATATAGAGAATGTCTTTTTTCTTGTTCTTTCCATCAATACTTAGTGTACCCTTTCCATAAATAATTATAGAGGTTTCATCCCCAAATTCGATAGATCTTTCATTCCACTTCACAAGATTGATGAACTTACTCCTATCTCCTATCATGTGGTTGGAACAAATATTGTCAATCACCCAAGAGTTTGTCTCTTCTTTTGTATGAAAGGCAGTCCACACAATCATAGAGATTTTAGCATTATTATAAGCCTTTGGAGTGCAAGGGATCTTAGCAGGATTAGAGTATTTAAGAATAGTCTTCTTCACACATTTTTAATTGTTAGCAATATTATTTTCAACATTCAGGGTCATAAAAATGGTTTCTTCTCTATCATCATTTGGAGCATTGAGTTCCTCATCATCTGAAGTGTAGCAATTCTCTTTGGAATACAAACTTCTTTTGGAATTGTTGTTGTTAGTTTATGATTCTCTAAGAGGACATTTAGAAGCATAATAACCAATTATGCCACAATTAAGATATTTGAAGGGAAAGCCTTTGTATTTACCAATGCCCTTCTTCAACTTTCTTATAAAGTTTTCTTCTTTTTCATCAAAATCCTTTCTCTAGTCACAT